>NC_090921.1:959297798-959922754 GCF_040938575.1 Ambystoma mexicanum | reverse complement strand
TCCATCTTCAGAGTCCTGCGCTTCACCATTGAAGAAGCATCAGCACTCGAAGCCAGACCTGCGCCTCCGTGGGAATCAGATGAGCGTTACAAAAGTAAAGAGTAGCTTTCTTCACAGCGAGGGCAAGGCAGTGTTATCCAAGAACAACAATCACTGTAAGCAATTGAACACAGTTTGAAAAGAAAGCACACTAACTAAAGGCAATTATTGCCAGAGAATGATCGCTCCGATGCAGCCATTGTGGAAGGAACCAAAAAGCTACAGAGCGTAGGAAAACGACTTCTGACAGGAAGCCGCCAACAATCCAGGAAACGTTCCGAGTCGTAACAGCGAGTAGAACCAAAGTCAACAGGGCAATCCGTAATCAGTCCGAATGGAAGGCAAGGTCGAAAACCAGGGAAAAGACGTTGGAAGGTTTGAAGAAGGAAATTAGCTCAGGGGCTAAACACGTAAGGATACGTGTAGACTACAATTAGCAGCACTGAGCCCCAAGAGGAGCCGGGTTAAGAAGGCAAGGGGCGTAGCATCAGTGTACGCATTGTGCGTACTGATCGTGTCAGCTGACACGGCCGAGCATTGGTGTACGCATTGTGCGTAATGAGCATGTCAACTGACACGGCCGATACAGATGCCGGCGACCATACAGTCTCCATGGAAACCGATAACGCTGCCACACCGATGTCTTTCCCCGGACTGTGTGAGCCAGTGTAAATGCCGAGGGAGACTGGCGAGAGCAGCGCTGCCGGAGCGTAACAGCATCCACCCCCAAAGACACCGGCAACCCCCGGAAAGGATGCAAATTGTCAAGGGGTTCCCAAGTCCGATCCTCGGGACCAAAACCCTTCCAGTCAACCAGATAAAAAGCAGTACCTCTAGTTATTCTACAATCCAGAATGCTTGACACCTCATACTCCTCCTCGCCATCCGCCAACACAGGAGGTGGACGAGCCGATAGACGCGTGGAAGGAGGACAGGGTTTGAGTAAGGACACATGGAAGACGGGATGGATACGCCATGACTTCGGCAAAGCCAACTTAACAGCAACACGGTTGATCATAGAGGGTGATGAGAAAAGGACCCACAAATCGTGGTAGCAAAGATCTTTTACCTGCTATTCGCAGGTTCCGTGAAGACAACCAAACTCTCACGCCGACCTGATAGTTGGTGCCAGGCACATGGCGAGCATCCGCAGTCCTCTTGGCATGCTCTTGGGCCCGGAGCAGATGGCAACGGATGTCCCGGTGCAACTGGTCCAGATCACAAACACAATCTGAAGCAGCTGGATTAGTTATAGGCAAGGACGGGTCGAGAGGCAAGGAGCGTGGATGACACCCATATAAGGCAAAAAATGGTGACACTCCTGTGGCTGAATGCATCGAGTTGTTATAAACGAATTCCGCTTGGGGTAAGGCAGTAAACCAAGATTGCTGAAATTGAAGGCACAGACAACGCAAATATTGCTCTATAGTAGCGTTTGCCCTTTCAGTCTGACCGCCCGTCTGAGGATGATACAACGAGGAGTATCTGCCGTCGATGCAAAAAGAATTAGTGAGTGCCCTCCAGAAACGGGATGTGAACTGAGTCCCCGATCAGACATGATGATGGACAGCAATCCGAAATACCTGAAAGCATTAGCCATAAACAACCTGGCCAACTGAGGAGCGGAAGGCAAACCTGCACAGGGCACAAAAATGGCGTATTTGGTAAAGTAGTCAATCAGTACCCAAATGGTATCATGTCCACTCACTCAGGTAGATCGACTATAAAATCCATTGAGACCATGTGCCAAGGTTTGTAAGGGACCGGTAGTGGACGTAATAAGCCTACGGGTTTAGATCTGGAAGTTTTGCATTGTGCAGATATTGCACAAGAGGAAACATAGTCTTTGACGTCCCTAGACATGTTAGACCACCAGGCCCAGCGACGTAAGACCTCTACCGTCTTCTTGTGGCCGGGATGTGCCACGATGACAGAGTCATGAGACCACTGTAAGGCCAAGGTACAGGCATGACCTGGTGGTATGAAGATGCGTCCTTGTATGAATGGGAGACACTGAACCATGTCTAGGTTTAGATCAACGACTTCCGTAGGATGAGTAGAAACCCAATTTTCAATGACAGAACATAGTGAAGGTTGCACAGCACACGCACAGATAACCTTGTTAGGAAGCAGTGGAAGGGGTTCCGTCTTTGATGGCCGCTCCCCAGCATGAAGGCGAGATCATCAGCAGGCACCTGAGCCCTGGCAGGACGACAGGTAATAAGAAAATCGTACTGCGAAAAGAACAGATGCCAACGGGCCTGCCTGGCAGTTAGGCATTTCATGGTCTTAAAAGCGAGCAGACTCCTGTGATCAGAAAAAACCGTGACAGGATGACGAGCCCCTAATAAATGATGCCTCCACTCAGAAAAGGCGTCCCAGATGGCCAAGAGTTCACGTTCAGTGATCAAATAGTTCTTTTCATAGGTTGTATGTTTACGAGAAAAGAAAGCAGTGGGGTGTATTTCACCAGTAAGGGGACACTCCTTCGACAGGACTGCGCCAATAGCAAAACCAGAAGTGTCGGCTTCCACATAAAATGGTAACTCCGGATTGGTATGTTTTACAACCGGAGCAGATGTGATCTGCAATTTTAGTTGTTCAAATCAATCTTGAGCCGCCTTGGACCAGGCATATCAGCTTAGCACTGGTCAAGGAGGTGAGAGGCGCAGAAAGCCCCGAAAACCCATGTATGAAACGCTGATAAAAATTGGCGAATCCCAAAAATGATTGGAGTGATTGCACTGTTTTCGGGGTAGGCCATTCCAAAATAGCCCTCACTTTGGATTTGCTCATGCGCACTCCCTGATTAGTCAGATCATATCCCAAGAACTCAACCTCCGGGATGTGAAAAATACATTTCTCAATTTTCACATACAAGTGATTGTCCCGCAAACGCTGAAGTACGGTTCTGACATGTTGGATATGTTCTGTAAGTGTCCTGGAATAGATCAGAATGTCATCTAAATAGACAACAACGGTTTATAGTCAAAAAACCGAATTAAAAAATCTCGAAAAAAAAATATAGAATTTAAAATCTCGAAAAAAAATATTGAATTTTTTTTTAATACGTTTTTATTTCGAAATGGGGGGGTTCCCCCCCAACTGCCCTTTTTTATTTTTTTTTATTTTACCCTTTTTTTATACTTACCTGAACCCACAAATACATATAAATAAATAAATAAATAATTTGAGATTTTTTTTTTTCGAGATTTTGGTAATTCGATATTTTTTTTTCGGTTTTTTGACCGACCACCGACAACAACATACTGGTCCACTATATCATGAAAAAGATCATTCATAAAAGCCTGAAAGGTGGCTGGGGCATTGCAGAGACCAAACGGCATCATCAGGTATTCATAGAGACTGTAGCGTGTCTTAAATGCGGTTTTCCACTCATCTCCTGTTTCGTAAATATTTGGGAAGAACCTAATTGGTCGAGAAGGACCGATATTAATGGGAGTGGATATTGATTTTTAATGGTCACAGCATTCAAGGCACGATAGTCTATGCAAGGGCAAAGGTCTCCTTCTTTTTTGGGGAAAAAAAAGTGGAGATGTCGCAGGTGATTTGGATGGACGGATGAAACCCATCGCAAGTGCTTTGTCGATGTACTCCTTTAACACTTGGTCTTCTTTGAGCGTTAGCGAATACACCCTGCCGGTAGGTGTTTTAGCCCCTGGTATCAGATCTATTGGACAATCATAGATCCGGTGAGGTGGAAGGGTTTCTGCCATACCCTTGTCGAAAACATCCTAGTAATCCATATATTCAGCCGGAACCGAGGGTAGCGCAATGGCAGAGACAGCTCCTATATGCAAAGAGGACACAAGCGCCTGAGTTGGACTACTTGGATTGATAGTATGCAAGGAAGTGCATGACGTATTGCATACAGAGGACGGAAACTACACCAGTTGGGAGGACCAGTCGATGGCGGGATTGTGGTATTGAAGCCACGGGATGCCCAAAATGACTTTGTAAGAGGGCGCCTTGATAACGTCAAAGGATATCTCCTCGGTATGACCTTCTTTAGTGGACATGAGCAACGGTATTGTCTGGTGAGTAACCATTCCGAAAACCAGGGTAGATCCGTCGACGGCATTCACAATTTCGGGTTGCTTTTTGGGGATTAACGGAACCCTAGATACAGATGCAAAACACTGGTCAATGTAATTGCCTGTGGCTCCGGAATCAATAATGGCATTTGCTTCAAATGTTTCTTCATGGCCTACCGAAAAGGTAACAGGAAGATGAACCAACTGGAATTGGCCAAGTTTACAAGAGCCCTTGTTTGAATCTCCCGACGTAGGGACTCCTTCTACTGTCGGGATTTGGCGTTTCCCGCCTTTCTTTTGGGCTTTTTGGGACTTTCAGGCAACAAATGGTCAGCTGCCCCACAATACATACAAAGATTGTGGGATCGGCGGTGTTCACGTTGAGCCGGAATTAATGGGCTTCTCACCGCGCCGATCTGCTTAGGCTCAGGGATCGGCAGTTGTGCGGGGGTATCGGAGGCTACCGACATGAGAGGAGGCGACCTCTTTTCCCCATGACGTTCGGCCTTTCGAGTGTCTATTTGGAGGACTAAGTTGAGGAGTTCACTGAAAGCGGTAGGAACCACAGGAACCATGGATAGTATGTCTTTCAGTTCCTCAGAAAGGCCCTGGTAAAATACTGTGGCTTTTTTCTCATCTGGCCACTCCGTCTCCGCTGCCAGCTGATTGAATCTTGCTAAATAAGCCATTGGGGAGGTGTTTCCCTGCCTATGCTTAAGGAGCTCAAGATCTGTGGCTTGGGTGGTATATCTAGTGTCAAACACCTTGCTCATCATTGAAAGGAGAGCGTCACAATTGTATAAGACATGGCTGTTGGATTCGAGCAATGGATTGGCCCATGCTGCGGCAGTACCCCCTAAGTGGGATAAGACAAATGCTGCCTTAGTGGTGGAGGTAGGAAAGGACATAGGGCAGCATAGAAAGTACAGCTTACACTGATTTATAAACGTCCTATACGGTTTTGGATCGCCTAGAAAGCGTTCTGGGGGGGCCAAAGGAAACTGAGTAGTAAGCATCACAGGAGCTGGTTCTGAATTAGGTGCAGGAAACCCAGATCCCAAAGCCGTAGCTCCAGCTCCTGCCTGAGATGCTGGTGAGGTCACTAGAGACTGAATTGCATCCATGCGTTGACGCAAGGCCTCCTGAGCTGTGGTTAATTCAGAACGTAGCTTAGTGACCATTCGCACTTTTTGTGCTAATGCGTCAGTTGTCTCTGTAGACATCTCTAAGGCTGCTAATTCTGTTACTCAACACACCAAGGATCGGAAGATTGGAACCGGACCTCGAAGACAGAAGTGGTGGAATTCTCGGAGTAACCAGTCTCGACCTCAGCTGCCCTGATTTCAGTGAATCAGGCTTCCTCAAAAGAGGGGCTCTTTTCTATGATGTATCCCTCTGCTGTGTTGATAAGACAGACAGTCGTATCAATCAAATAAAAGAGCGGGGTAGACACACACACCACTAGATCAACAGCTGAAAAGAAACTACAGAAGGGTTATACGCGGTATAGATAAGAATAGCAATTGTAGGTCAATAAACAATTCATGAATACCTGAATAACTAGTTGGTTGGAGTAGCAGAGTAGGTACAGAGCCTAGAAGGACAATGCAAAAGACAATAAGGAACTAGCTTAACTGACTTAAGGACTCCCCTTGAACCCTAGAGAATGCACAACTAACCTGGAAGGAGATGGTTGAGGAGCAAGAGGGAAATCCAGTTGGAAAGGACACAACGACAGGAGAAAATATTAAACAGGAAAGTTAGTGAGGAAAGATACACCCGAACGGCACGAGGGACGCACTAGGTACGGGTTGGTGCAAATAACTGGAAAGCGTCCTGAACTGCACTTGTAGGATGAGTATATAAATCCAGCACAATGTCCAAGGTAAAGAGTAGCTTTCTTCACAGCAAGGGAGGCAGTGTTATCCAAGAACAACAATCACAGTAAGCAATTGAACGCAGTTGAAAAGAAAGCACAGTAACTAAAGGCAATTATTGCAAGGGAATGATCACTCCGATACAGCCCTTGTGGAAGCAACCAAAAAGCTACAGAGCGTAGGAAAACGACTTCTGACAGGAAGCCGCCAACAATCCAGGAAACGTTCCGAGTCGTAACAGCGAGTAGAACCAAAGTCAACAGGGCAATCCGTAATCAGTCCAAATGGAAGGCAAGGTCAAAACCAGGGAAAAGACGTTGGAAGGTTTGAAGAAGGAAATTAGCTCAGGGGCTAAACACGTAAGGATACGTGTAGACTACAATTAGCAGCACCGAGCCCCGAGAGGAGCCGGGTTAAGAAGGCAAGGGGCGGAGCATCAGTGTACAGGTTGTGCGTGCTGATCGTGTCAGCTGACACGGCCGAGAATCAGTGTACGCGTTGTGCGTAATGAGCGTGTCA
Source organism: Ambystoma mexicanum (assembly GCF_040938575.1). Lineage (NCBI taxonomy): Eukaryota > Metazoa > Chordata > Amphibia > Caudata > Ambystomatidae > Ambystoma > Ambystoma mexicanum. Next base: position 959,916,264 of record NC_090921.1, on the reverse strand, counting down.
ACTGACACGGCCGATACCGATGCCGGCGACCATACAGTCTCCATGGAAACCGATTATGCTGCCACACCGATGTCTTTCCCCGGACTGTGTGAGCCAGTGTAAATGCTGAGGGAGACTGGCGAGAGCAGCGCTGCCGGAGCGTAACAATATGTTTCATATGATGTGACTTGAGCCTAAGGGAATTACTGTAAGAACATACTTGAAGGATACGTCTACAAATATAGTACCTTTTCAATTTTTAGTTCTTGACTGTTACTGAACAAAACCATGTGGTCTAGATATGTTAGTAAAGCAAAAAAGGGGGAGCTAAACATGTGATGTCATCAATGACATTTGTGATGTCATCTTTGATGTCCTGGGTGTTAGTCTTAGCAGTGCACAGTGGTGTGAGTTATGGTTGCTTAGCTTACCATAACTGGCGAATTTCAAGGGTTTTTCAGTTTTACTTTGAACCATAACGTCCCTTTAACAAAGCTTTTTTACTGAATTTGATAGGTTTTTAGTAGCGCAACTTAACCATAACGTCCCTTTAACAACGTTTTTTTACTGAATATGTATATATATATATATATATATAATACACAATAAAATACATTACATTTAGAAAAGATAATACAAATAAATCTTTAAAATATCAGTTTCATAAAATTAACCAGTTCCATTCACCACAATTAAGTTCTTGATTCTAACGTTATGCGTGGCTGACAGATAGTGCTCGAGAGATTAGGAAACCCCAACATCACTTGCTAGCATTAGGTGAAAATAAGCTGGGCAACATTGCCAAAAGTCTAATATTTGTACGACAGGAACTAAACATGGTTGTAGGATTGTCACATCCACAAAGAGAGATTGTTGTTGTTGACCAATTAGACATGTTGCTTGCTAAGGCTAATTGATGGAACCTTCATTTTGTAACTTATGCCATTGATTAACGGTTATAAATCTATGACAAATATATTTAGTTTCCATTTAGTGAAGACAGAAATGGTGCAAAAACTTCAACAAAGAACTTAGTCCACTCAGCATTATACAGCATATTTGTCTGTATATTGAATAAGGCATAAGTGACTTGTATTTTCAGCCTAGGTGTTAATAGAGATTTATAATAAAACGTACAGGCTAGGCCAAGATTGGTCAACAAAACATTTACCTATATAATTATTTTTTTATTTTTGCCATTTTATTTTTTGCCAAACACCAAGGTATGCAAATGTACTAATATTAGCTGTGTTGAAACAGCCTTTGCATTTACTGCAGTCTAAATTTCTACTCTGTGCTCCCTGGCCCTCTGCACTGCACTGGCTTCTCACTCACTTTTACACCATTCCCTTCTCCCTCCTCCGCTCTCAGGCCTCCCAGGCCTCTCTTGGCCCACCTCTCCCTTCCCACCAACGCTTCACTTTCTCTCCCATATCACCTGATAAGGTTACTAAACAAGACTGCTTTATGAAATTCTTATCCAAACAGGTGCTCTCCTGCTCCTCCAGAACTATCAAGGACAACATTGCTTGAGCCCTGACTGATTTCTGCAATTACTCCTTTGCCACTGGATACTTCCACTCACCCCTCAAGCACTCCCTTATGCACCTTCTCCTCAAAAAGCCTTCTGCCAACCCTTCCTGTCCAGCTAACTACTGCCCTATCTCCATTACCCACTTCCAGGGCAAACTCTTGGGGAAGCTGGCCATCTCCCAGCGTATCCAACACACTGAATCTGTTGGTTGTCTCCACGACTACCAGTGTGGTTTCAGAGCTGCCAGCGGCACACAAACTGGTCTGCTGAACACCTGTTAAGACTTGCTCTCTAATCTCTATTCCATCTCTCCTTCTGTTCTCAACCTTCCAGACCTTTCCTCTGCCTTTTATACAGTCAATCATGCCACCCTTATAAATCGACTCCAGTATACTCTAGACATCACGGACCTTGCGCTGGACTAGTTGATCTCCTTCCTCTCTGACTGACCTTCCCCAGTTCAACTGAGCCCTTTTCTCTCCTCCATTTCACTCTCCACCTGTGATGTCCCTCAGGGCTCTATCCTCTCGCCTTGGCTTTTCAACATCTACCTGGCCCCCTAAGCCCATTTGATCTCCACCTTCTCTCCTAACTTCCAGTGTTAGGCGGACGACAGGCAGCTCTCCTTCAAGCTTCCCTACTCTGCCTCATCTTCTTCCTCTCTCATTCCTGACTGGCTGTCTGCTAGTCAAGCATGATGTGCTGCTTACAATCTCTGCCTTAATACCAGTAAGACAGAGATCCTTCTCATTAGGACCCCCGCTCCCTCCTTCCCTCCCCTCCCACACTCTGGCCACTTTCCATGGGCCCCCACCTCTCACCGTCCTGTAAGTCAAAAAACCTTGGTGATATCTTTGTCTCCTCTCTCTCCTTCTCTCCTCACATCACCTACCTTGCCAAGAAGGCCCGCTTTCAGCTGCACCTCCTCAAAGGCATTCTCCCTTTCCTCACCTTCCCTCAGAAACTCAACATCTCCAGAGATTTGGTCTTCCCCATGCTGGACTACTGCTACAGCCTCTTCTTCAATCTGCCTAACTCTTCCATTCAACCCCCTACAACTAATCCAGAATAGGATGCAAGACATATCATTGGCCTCAAGCCCAGGGACCGCATCTCTCCACCCCATAAATCTCTCCACTGGCTCCAGGGTTGCTGGGAGGATGAGCTCAAGACCCTCTGCATCATCCACAAGGCTTTCTGGTGCCCGCAATCCCACTACTTCCAACTCTCTCCCCCTAATTACCTTGCTGCTGGAGCCCTTCGGTCTTTTATATCCAACTCTCTGCAGATCAGACACGTTTCCAAGCAGAGAGCGGGGGTAGATATCTCTCCCTCACAGGTGCTTACCTCTGAAATGGCCTCCCTGCCCCTCTCAAACTTCAGCTGGATCTTCTTAAGTCACAGAAGCGTTTCAAGACCTTCTTTTTCCCTTCCTCCTTCCCTCTCCCCCTCCCCTGCTAATGTCCCCATTCTGCCTCTTGACTGGCTGCCTGCTTCCTTCAAATGCTTACAGGGCACCAGGTACTCCTTGTCCAGTCTACCCATGCACTTGGTCTCACCTGACCCACCCGTCACTGCAATTGCCCTTCCGAGCTCCCGCCCCCCCGATCTAGCATGGCTGGGCCTGCACCCCTTGAGCCCATCCAGCTCTATACCTTGCACTTAGCATGTGGACCTTCCTTCCCCTGCACTCTCTTCATTCCCCTGGCTCTGTCCACCGGGCCTCCCCGGGGCACTCGCTTATCCTCGGGCCCTTCCGCCATGACCAGCACTTCCCACTTCCCCTCTCCCCTGCACTTCTTGTTATTGCACTTGCCCGATCCGAATGTCACAAGGCCTAGAAGGACCATTTTTGTTTTTGTTATCCCTGGCCCCCATTGTTTTGTTTTACCTTGAAACCGATTGTGTATAAGCACATTATAAATATCCCAATAAATGAATAAAATGTCCGAATGATTCTTGACATGTAATGCATTTGTAAGAAAATTAAAATAATTGGGGCCTGGTTAATGTTCAAAAAAGAGGTATGTAAAACCTGTTGCACATTTGAAGATGAATACTGGTCAAGAAGACAGTGTATTCAATGTTTATAAGCAGCACCTGAAACACTAGAATATAAGTTATACTTGCTAAATTCAGTGGGCACACACTGCCTTATTATGTAACAAGGTATATGGTTGATGTTACTTTAAAGTGAACAATTGTAAGCAAATAAGTTGTAATGCTCAGACCCACATCACTACTGTCTGTGTTATCTCTCGAGCATCAGGAACAGATAAGACTAGGAGACGGAATCGAAAGCCTTTTCGGCAACAAGTGACGCTACTACCGCATTCGCCTTCGGGTCTATCTGTGCCATTACTCCAAAGAGTCGTCTTAAATTCAGGGCCGTGGATCTAGTAGGTATGAAGCTTGGTCGGGGTGAATCAGTATGGACATATAGGGAAGTAGTCTAGTCGGCTGAATTTTTGCAAACATTTTTGCATCCGTATTAATGAGTGAAAGGGTTCTATATAAGCCCATATTATGTGGGGGCTGCCAGGGTTTAAGGAGGACCGTAATTACTGCCTTACGCATAGTGTCTGTTAATATTCCCGGTTCCATCGCCTCCTCCCAGACCTTCAACAGGGCTGGAGCTAGCTTGTCTTGAAATTCTTTGTATAATTCTGCTCCCAGACCATCCGTACCCGGGGCCCTGCCTGGGGTTTAAGCTTTAATTGCCTCCGTTATTTCCACCAGTGAGATGGGGGTGTCTAATAGCAGGCGTGTTTCTGAGGTGAGTGTTGGAAGGTTGAGTGCTTGTAAGTAATCTGTTATCTCCTCCCTCGATTTGATGTCTCTATTGGAGTATAGTGTCTTATAAAATGTGTCATTAATATCTTGATCTCGATTCACCATGTTCCCACTGGGTGTCTGAATGTTAGTGATGGGGGTGTGATGGCTTTCGGCTTTGAGCATCTGAGCAAGGAATTTCCCTGCCTTGTTGCTTTCGCCGTATCTGCGAGCCCGGGGCTGGGACGGCCATGTACTGGATCTCCCGTTCAGCTAGTTTATTAAATTCACCCAACGTCAAGTGTATATCAGAAAGGGCTTCTTTACTGTGTGTGGTGGTATACTCAAACTCAAGCATCTCAAGCTTTGCTTCCATCATATCTAATTCCCCCCTGACAGACCTCAGCAGTCCCGAGGACTTGGCCATAATTGTGCCTCGCACCCACACTTTGAAAGTTTCCCATATCGTGGCATATTTGTCTACAGATCCTTCATTTAGTTGAAAGAATTCTTCTATTTCAATATGTAATGTTTCGCACACGTTTGGGTCCCTTAGCATAGCAGGAGGCATTCTCCAGCGTTTGGCACGTGGAGTAGCGTTACGGATATTTAGGGTAATTGATATGGGGCAGTGGTCTGAAAGTGTGCACGGATACATCTTACAGCTCAAGAACGTGCTTGATAGTGTGGAGCTGAGAAGCCAGTAATCAATGCGGGATTCGGAGTCGTGTACTGATGAATAATAAGTGTAGCAAATTTTGCAGTGGGTGTAGCTCTCGCCATATATCTACCATGGACATTTGTTACATTATCTGCCGTAAAATCAATGCAGCCTTAGTAGGGGATCGGGAGGAAGTTGAGGACCGGTCAAGGGTTGTGTCGGGGATCGTGTTGAAGTCACTCCCCCCCAAATTACTGCTGCATCTTGAGCAGTGGTTAGCAAGTTATGTATGGTGCTGTAGAAGTCGGGGCGTTGATATTAGGGCCATATGTCTTGACAATAACAACCTCTCGCTCCTCCACCTCCTCCCAGACCATAACATATCTCCCTTGGGCATCTATTTTGGTATCTCGAAGCTGGAATCCTAGTCCCGGATGGATCAATGTGAGATCCCCCCTGGAATGGGAGGAGTATTCGGTATAGTATTTTAGCGAGCCCCACTTAGGAAGAAGGTTAGTACAGACTTGATCGAGTGCATGCGTCACTTGCAGAAGTATGATCTGGGGGTTATGTCTGGTGATATAAGTTGCTGTTTTCCGGGCCTTGATCGGGTTGTTGATGCCGCGGATGTTCCATGAGAGGAGTTTGATAGTTATACCCCTATCAACTTGCGCCATATTCTTCCTTTGTCATAGTAGTGTGACTCAGATTGTATGTGCTGTCCGCTATAGCAGCCGTGTCCGATGCAACTAAACTCTCAGATTTTAAACATTTGCCAGTTGTAACCAAACTTCATACCCAATCCTCACCCCCTCCCGCACCATCAACCCCAACCCGATGATGTATCCCATCCCCCATAAGACCCATAACCTGTGGAATTCTCCTGAGGGTAGCTTGTTGCAGCCGCATGGCCTCCTTCAACAGAGACTTCCAGATCCCCACTGTCACAGTTATTGTTAATTGGGGCCAAACATACTTGTTGCAGGCCCTACAGCACATAGAAGGATCTCGATGCAGGCCCAACTCAATCAGCTGAGTCTGGGTTATCTCCATCCAAGCATGGTTGCATGTTCTGGTCCCGTGCCCTATCCCCGTGGGGATAGGGATATTTGCCTCGACATATGACATGGCTTCAGTGGGATTCTCGAAGAAATGTGACCTATCCCCGTGTTGGATCTGCATCTTCGCTAGAAAGATGAGGGCGTAGGGGATGCGGCGAAGCTGTAGTTGTCTCGTGACAGGCTCATAGGATCTCCTTTGTGTTTGGACACTGGTCGAAAAATCTGGGTATATGTGCACTCTGTTTTCCTTATAGTGTAAGTTGCCTTTTTCTCTGGACAGCCTTAGGATCGTGTCCCTATCCCTGTAGTTGAGTAGATGGCCAATTATTGCACGGGATGGCGCTCCTTGTTTAGGTGGTGGTGCCAGGGTGCGGTGTGCCCTTTCCCCAAGGAAGTGATTAGAAAAGGATTCTGTACCTAGAAGGGATATCAATAGGTTTGCCGCATGTCGCTCCATCGGGCCCTTACAGAAGGATTCTGCAATTCCGACAATGTGAATGTTGTTTCTTCTAGATCTTGATTCGAGATTCTCACATTGAGCTTGGGTCTTGCATAGATCTCCTGTCAGTTGTGCAATGTCCCGGCTGTGTTGTGTTATAGCGTCTTTGTTCGTGCTGATCCTGTTCTCTGCATCCATGATGCGCACGCTTTCCTTGAACTGTAGCCTTCAAGGAGCTAATTGTTGCCACAATATTGTCCAGCTTAACATTTACTGCCAAGAAGCCATTTTGCACCATAGTCATTAGGCGGTCCTCTCTTGCTTCGGGTGGTACCTCAGCCTGGTTGTCTATGCTTATTGATGTGGTAACAGGCGACCCATGAGGTTGGGAGCTTGTAAAGGAATCCATTGGGCTGTTTTTTAGTCGAGAGTGAGTTGTGTTCTCCCACGTCTCGTGATGGTATGGGACCTTCTCCTGTGGAATCAGAGAATACAATATTAAGGCTTTTACACCATGTAAAGAGAAATACACCGACACGGGCTTGTAAAGATTCCCAGAAGTTAATCATGTACTGGGGTAGGGTCGCGCCAGGTTCGTTTCCTAATTTACATATCTCGTGCATGCGGTTTACTTTTCAATACATTTGCTAACAAACACTATTATTCTCTAGGTTTAACTTTACACTCTTTACACATTGCTTTAATACAGATCATACAGATGTTTCACATATCGTGTTTAGATAGCGTTATTGTTCTTTTATACTTGTAGGTTAACATCGCTGATTCAAGTAATCCCCTGATCCCGAAGGCAACAAAAGAACAAGGTCTACATGACCCTAACATGTAGCCTGAAGGCAGGTTGGACATTAACTCTCCTACAGAGGTTGAAGGGGTTAAAGCAAGAACAAGAGAACACAAGACGGCCATTTTAGGCCACAGGGTGACTTTGTACAATAAACTAAAATGGCGGCTTTAACCTAAAATGGAGGCTTGATTCGCTTAAGGTCACGACCTTGCAATGCAGATATCCTCGGAAAGCGACTGGGCATAGGCCAACATATACAATGAGGATGAAACAATATTATATCAGTTCTATGCCAAGCGCTAAACTACCTTCAATCACTTTGCGACTTACTCCACATTTCAACATCTATACACCCCGAATCATTGTCGGACATATCTATTGCCATTAAATCAGACACTAGAGTTTCTTTCAACACATACTCCTTGGAAACCTTATCTGGGGCGTATATTTTATGCCCTAATACACTTGTTGCTTGCGCGCAGCACCCCCCTAATACTGAGCATATACCAGGGAGACACTGTATACAACAACAAAGGAACAGAAAAATTCCCAAGATAATCAGCAGGGCCGAAAACAACTTCCATCCCCACTACCGTAGGAGGTCCCAAAACCATGCACTAAGTTCCCAGTTTCCCTTAGGAACATGCACTTCTGAACTAAGAGCATGGCGATTTTGGATAGCCCTAAAGATCGTTGGAGAGGAGTCTGGTACGTAAACGCAGCAAGCGGACCCCACCATATTACATACTCCTCCACGCTCAGCCAGAATTACATCTAATTCAATCTGGTTCTGAAGAGCCACTAATCTTATTGCTTTCTGTTCTAACATCATATTATAGAGTATGTCAGTGGTCCGGTTGATGGTTCTCTCCAATACTCTCGCTAGTCCCCTGATATATTCTGAATTCGTAATTTGCCCAAAAAATGGCACAAAGGATTTCATGATGTCTCCTAGAGTTTGCGCTGGAGTATCCCCTTTCATGCCTCGTCGTGGGCGAGTCTTCAAAATTTCTGCAGTACTGGCAATAAATACCCCAGGTAATAGAAACCCTAAATAACAGGTTCCTTGCCAATCCCTGGGCAACAATGGAAATGCCACATTACCGCAAACAAAATAGACAGGTTCACCTACGTACAGAGGTCTGTTCTCACTAGTCAAATTTGCAACATTGGCGCATTTCCTAAAATTACCCATTGACCGTGTTCCATTCCTCTGTATGCAGAAGGATACTGAATCGGGGCTATGGTTAACAGAATAAGAAGGAGGCGTGGCATCCTTATTGACTATAGGAGCCATCTTGAAAGAGATCAAAGACTGAAAAGGATGAGACAATCTATCAGAGGGGGCCTAACAGAAGCAACATTTGGCTTACTCCTATTTGCAAAAAGAGAGCATCCCAGGGGCATCAAAACAACTATTCAAATTTGTACCATCAAAGTTCCCTGAGATGCTGTCATTCCATCGGCCAAAGAATAGTGCTCTAAGAGAAGCATAACAAGAAGTTGTCAAAGGTAAAGGATGAATATACCACCCTAGCCCCTTATCCCCATGTTGCGGTAGATGTGAGCAGATCCAGCAATTGGTCCTATTGGTCCATGAGTGGCATTCATTATTAACAGAATGGTATTATTCTGATAGTTCCGTCTATGTGAAAAATCTCTAGGCGATAAGGTATGCAATTGCACGGAAGGAGTGGGGAAAACAGATACATTTTCAACAGGTAAAAAGTCCTCTAGCGGATATGATTCCTCCAGATACCATAACCCAAAACCAATAGTTACTAAAAACCCAGTTATTATTACAAAAAGGCAACCTTACACTTTGGGGGTCCCATTACATGCTTGATCATTGTCTCTGCTAGTCACATATTTATCTAAAAGTTCGGTACGAGCGGTAGCGGGTGCAGGCATCGTAGTCTTCAATCGAAAAACACCAATTGTTCGTTTGCTGGCGACTCCAGTCCCGCGTCTTCTTAATGTCTTTCCTACAACCCTTAGCCAACAGAATCCTTTCGTACAATCGGGCCAAAACGCAAGCCCTCAAATGATTTCCTCAATCGCGCAGTCAAACCTTGCCGTACGTCTATTTCCTTGGACGTAAATTATATTTCACTATTTGCCGAAGGATCAGATAACAAGATGTCGTCACTTCCCACTGGAGGTGACGAGTGAACGGAAATGGGATCAGAAAATGATTGATCCGGAAGTACCACTGTTGGAGAGTGCGGAGACAATATGGCCGTTTTGTCTGGCCTTGCGAACTCTGGAACGGTCTCCGATACTCTCGTGTCGGTTGTTGCTGTTTCAGGCACGTTGGTTAGAGCAGTGGAAAGGGATTCTGTGTCTTCTGTATCGTATGGTACGGGCTGCGGGATCCGTTTGGCGTGCGTCGCGTGGATCCAGTTCTTACGACCCGCTACCCGCACAGCAGTCTGGGTGACTAGCAGGACCTGGTAGGGACCCCTCCACCGAGGTGCAAGTCAAGACGACCTCTCGAAAAATTTCTTGAGGATCCAGTCCCCCGGTCGTAGACTGTGACCAGGACCCTCGTAGCGTACAGGTAATGCCTCTCACACCTGGTCATAAATTGAAGACAGATTTTTAGTCAACTGGTTACAGTAATCTGAAAGAAGCACATTCTCTATATCCCGCAATGAGCTACTTTTTGGCATACCCCACATATTAGCAGGCCTCCCCATCACCACTTCAAAGGGAGAGAGCCCAGTCTTAGTTTGAGGGGTTGTTCTCATCGATAGCAACACAATCGGTAAGGCGTCCGGCCATTTTAACTTGGTGCCAGCACACGTCTTAGCGAGCTTGTTCTTTATAATGCCGTTATGCCTTTCCACTAATCCGGCACTTTGGGCATGTCTGGCCGAATGGAACCGTTTATCAATCTGTAATCCTTTGCATATTTGTAGGATTACAGCAGCGATAAAGTGTGGCCCATTATCCGACCAGATGTCTCTCGGCAGCCAGAACCTAGGAAAAAACTCTTTCAACTTAGTTTTTGCCGTGGTTATGGCCGTTGCATCTCTAACAGGGAAGGCCTTAACCCACTTACTAAAGGCACAAATGACAACCAACACATATTTAAGATTGTTGCAACATTCCATTTCAATAAAATCAAAGTGAATAACCTCAAACGGAACAGAAGGTGGAGCGAAACTTCCTCTCGGAGTCGAGGTACCTTTTCCTACATTGTGCTGCAAGCAGACCATGCACCCTTGGACAAAGTGCTCCGCAATTTTGAACATTTTTTCATTGGCCCATACACTTTGTAGCATTTTAGTCAATTTACGCATGCAGACATGTGTCGGACAATGAGCCATAATAACCATCATTGTAATGTAGGCGTCAGGGAGCAACCATTTTTCTTCAACATTGTCCATCCAACACCCATCATCATCCAATCTTCCTGCACCCTCAACCCATTTCTTGGTTTCCTCTATAGTAGCATCTGCTTGAATGTCTTTTACAGAATCAATACTTTCACCAAAAGTGCAAATATTTACAGTTTATCTTACAGCATACATTTCTGAACTAAAATCAGTGGCAGTTTGTTTAGCTATCTGATCAGTGAAAGCATTCCCTTTTCCTATATCATCTGTAACCTTTTGATGTGCTAATTTTTAGTTTTTTAATTTTAGCTGTTATTCTTAGCCCTAGGGCCGGAATGCTGCCCTAGTTTCAAGCACGCCCTTCGAGCGCGTCACGTGTCGTATTTATGCACGTTGCCTCGGCAACGCGCCGATGCCAGGACGGCAGTCTGCTGCTTGCAGACCTTGAGAGAACTGCTCCGCTCCCGCTTTCCATACGATGAGCCCATTTTACCCCTTCTAGCTCTGTTTAACCACGGATGTCATTTACTGAGACTAATAGGTTTTTTTTCCTGCTTACAGCCATTGCGTTGCAGGCTTACAAACTGCGCTGATTTATTACAGACAGTGCATTTGGTCACCATCTGATAAGCCTTACTTTATTTTACCACGTGTTAACTGATATCCACCTGCCCCAGGTAATTCATTACTTCTTGGCACCATACTTATGGTTATACACACACATCCTGTTGGGCTATAGCGATTGATGAGTCATTTTCGCTTTCTCTTTTCGTTTTCTTCTGCCGCACTCTTCTGCTACTGCAACCACGAATTGTTGGTATGTTTTTTATTCTTATTTTTCATTGTATGTACTTTACTACTATTGTTTCCTCTGAATTGTTTTTCCTGCATTGTTATTATTCTGCACTGCTAACTTTATACATGTTTTGGTATGAATCATGATTTGACTGGCTCTGATGAAGGATTTTTTTCCGAAATGCATTGGCATAACTTGGTCTGATTGATTAGTCTATTGTGGCAAACTCTTCCTCACTAAGAAATTATTAGTGACTACTCATTCTTTTTATATCATTGTTGAAGATAAATATGATTTTGAAAAAATAACGGATTCTTCAAATTTTTTTGAGACTTGAAACAGAGATTCAATTCGAACTAGCACAAATCTTGGAAGTTACCACTACCAAGGTTGGGTACACTAGAGAGCGGCTGTATGACTTGGTAGTTTACCTTGTGTAGGGGGAAATTCTGCTGGGGTCGGCCGGGCCGTCCGCAGACCTCCGGGCTGGGAGGCCCCCACTCCTCCCGTATATCCCAAATGAGATAGAGTATGAGACACACACAAGAAGCAATGTGACTCTGCTGTTTATTAAACACAAACGGCAGGGATGGGTCAAGGATCATACGCGTCTGACCTGACACACACACAATCGTGGGGCTCGCAGGCCCTTTTTACTGTAGTATGACGCGCTACCTGCGTCACTTTAGAAAATTAACAAAAAAACCTATCGCCACTCTTAATTGGTTGCTCGAGTGGTAGGGTTAGTATAGCATACGTATAGAGAATAATATGAATGGCCGAGGGTTAGTCAGGTGATATATCTGGGTTGTCCCTACAATTGGATACATGAGAATTGTTACATGAAGACTCCTAATGGTTGGTTGATGCTAATGGCGTCAGTGATAAGAGCCCCATGTTCTGATTGGTGCGCCCGTGAGCTTCGCAGCCTGGGACCATCGCTGTTCCCAGCTCTCGGTGTACCTGCAATTTGCAACAATGTTTCACTATTGGTACATGCAGACAATGTGAAGACTTATTCATGAGCTGGACGGCCGACTACTCCCACCGTTACAGATGTCCATTGATCCTTTCAAGTGTATCTGCCTGTGTCTCGTAACGAGGGATCCAGACGCCTCCTTCCTCCTGGGTTTGGCATCTTGTCAGGTTCGGCTTGGTCACGTGGGATGGGACCGTGTTTGAGGCAGAATTCTGCACAATTAATATTGTTTTTCCACTGTGTGTCTGGTTTGATTGCAGGTGCGACTTTGATGTTGGTGCGCGGCGTGCGAGGTTGCAACATCGTGCCCTTGAGGGTCTGCTTTCGGATTGTGGGTTTGCAACATTACGACCTTGGCTGTCTGCTTTCCCCAGGCTCATTCTGCAGGATCAGCAACCTGATTCTTGTTCTGTTAATTGTCCACGAGAGCTCTTGCTTGCGGCCTACTCAGGCCTAGTATATAGGTGGAACCGTCTGGTGCACAGGCGCTTTAGGTTATAGTCTCATATTGTCTTATGACCAGTATCGTGTCTTTGTTATAATTCTCATTACGGCACCTAAGTGTAGGAGAAGCGTAAGCAAGCTCTTTAGATGAGTTCATGATGCGTCTTGCGTTTCTGCATTTCTGAAAGCCTATATGGAAAATAATAAAGATGCACGTCCGTGAGTATGTCTGTCGCCTACGTCATAGCACTGAGTATATTCTTCATGTAGATTGGTGCGGGAGTGTCCAGTGTGTATGTTGGCACAGGTGTTATCCGTTGGCTAGGTCGTCATGGCATCTCTATCGATGTATAGTTTTAGTCCAGTTGATCCATGCCGCAGGCATCGGCATGGGCAGGGCGGGCTGCTGGGCAGGCAGATGGACACATCCGAATGTTCCTGTACCAGGGTATCTGGTCGTCTAGTAGATGGGCAAACTCTTCTCGTGGCGGGTGCTTGGGCCGTGAACCTTTAGGCCAGGCGCGAGAGGGGAAAGAGGGGAGTCTGTTTTTCCATTTTCCCACTTCAGTCCCCCCTTGTCGACCACAAACATATCCTTTTCGTTATCTCCTCTTACTCTCCACACTTTAGTTATTCCTCCTAAAAGTCCATAATGGTTAACATGATCTTCAAACGACCAATACATATACTCACAGGCTCCTCCAGGAGTACAGTATACCCATTTCCCTATGTAACTCCTGGGGTTTCTTGGGCTCTCGACCTTCACCTATGGTGGGTCCAGATGGTTGGTGATGATCTGGTTGCGCAATTTCTCTCTCTCTTGTATTATTATGCCTGTGTGTTGGCCGTCATCTGCTGGCATCAGTGGGTGCATACCGACCATTTCAAGCAACTCATCAATGGTGCGTGCCTTCCGGGCTTTCCAAAATCTTATTATGATCAGGGTAGCTCCAGCCAAAATAATACAGCCAACTATAATTTTCAGTCCATCTGACAGCCAAGATGGCATCCATGACCATAATAGCGAAAACCAGCTCTCATCCTTTTTCACACCCTTACTTTCATCCACCGTTTTGGAGTGTAACTGGGCCAGTTGTGAAACTGCTTCTGTCAGTGTACCGTTGTCAGCATCATTGGCAGGAATGAATGTGCAGCATGATTGTCCTATCTTTGCGCAAACTCCTCCTTCCATGGCAGTGAGGAGGTCCAATACATATCTGTTCTGCAGTGCTACCATCCTTATTGCTCGCAGCTCTTCTTTTATTGCGTTGAATCCGTTTACTGTAGAATTGATGGTCATCATGAGTTCCCATCTAGTTATCTGGAGCCATTTTGCGTTCGCGTAAGCCTGCAATCCTGGATGTATTATTGAGGAGAAGAACATTGCTGCTCTGCTGAATAGTCTGTGTTCTGGCGGAATCGAAGTGAGTGCCGTTTCCGACCTTCCCCATAGGTAATTTCCTGTCAGAGGTTCCCCTTGTCTTTTTCGTCTATTTAGGACAGTTTCATTGCCGTTGGTCCTGTTCCCTGGCTCCCCCTGAGGTGGTGCAGATCTCTTATTTCTCTTGTCCCCTTCATCCATTTTGGGAAAGTTTGCCACATTCACATGCTTCTGGGGTACCACTAGCGATGGTACATTGACGTGCACCATCGTGCATACACCATTCCACAGAGGGGGCAGCGTGTGATATGCCTTTTCTCCACAGGCCCAGTAATGGTCCATTATCACTGCTGTTCCTTCTCCCCCCTCAGGTAACTCCATCACGCTTCCACAATTGGTGTTATATCCTACGTCCACCTCTCCTTTATGTTGGTAGCATACTTTAGGCGCAGTCAACGGCAGTATTGTTATCGGGTCTTCATCCGTTTCTATCCATGTGAGCATGGGCACGTATTTGATCCAAGTTGTCCAACATCTGTGATTGTGCGCATCGATAGTTGAAATGGTTTCTTTTGTTATCATGTTGCTGCCAACCACTCCTATCTCCCATTTGTTGTCCAAGTATACTTTCCCCGTTATCGTCACCAGTGGCCTCTCCCAGCATCCCAATTTACCAGGGACTTCAGTGGCGTACCAATCACATGATAAATACTGCAGTGTTACTTTCTTTGTTTCTCCTTTTGCAGGACCACTTGTTATGCATCTAAATGCTTCAGCATGTAAACTGCTCTTGTGGTAACTCAAATAAGTCTTGAGGAAGTTGTTTTCGTATGGATATGAGTCTCGTGTTTTCCACGTCATATGCACCACTGTTCCTTGAAATCTTCCTTTTGTTTGGAACAGTGCCAAGTATATTATGCACCGTGCCGTTTTTTCGTCTATTTCTGTGGCAACAAATGTTCGAGAAGCGCTCATGGCGTATGGTATTAATGAGCAAACGTAGCAGCTGTCTTCTGTTGTCTGCTTACCAATGCGGGTCATGTGTTGATACCATATGTTGTTTGAGACGTGTGCTGAATCTTGTATATAATTGTCAATACCTTTATTATCTGAATATGTGCTGCGTTGTACTCTATTCTGCTTGTGCGCAATTTTGCTAATATCACCTGACGTACCACCTGTTGCAGCTGGGGATGGGGGTGTGTTAGGTTTGGGTACAGCAATAATATTGGTAGCATAGCTATACTGCCATACAGAGGCAGCTACGAACCCAGTGATTATCAAAATCCCTATTACTTTTATTACATATGCTAATTTCACCGGCATTTTGCTCTTACCTTGCTGCAGTCTGGCAGTGAATTCTTGCGATGTTAGAGTTGCCCGCCTGAAAATTCTTAATATGCTGGTTAATGTTAGTTATTAAGCTCTCCCTATCAAATAGTCATTCAGTGCCCAGGCGAAGAGCTGTTCCCACGCTATTCTGAGCGATCTATCTCTTAGGGCAGGTAAGTATGGGTGGAGGTGGGGCATCGAATATTCTATGGCCAAAAGGAACGCTGTGTAGTAAACTCGTACCCTTTTCCTTTTCAGGTACGTTGGCCTTTTTATTTCATATAAAAATTGGTGTGACAATTCTTCTGGGTAGTTATCGTCTGAGGGTACCATCTACTCCTGGGCAGTGAATTTGTTAGTTATCTACTTCTTAGCAATACAATAATACGCGGTTCCTGCATGTGCGAGAGAAAAGAAAAGAGAGCATTCACGTGTTTACATGTGTATTTGTGCGAGGCAATGTGCTTTAGTACAGTTACTACTGTAATGGGTACAGGGGTCAGTGGATGGTGGGCAGGGGGTGTTTGGGTTCAACCGGTGGGCGTTGTTTTACTCTTTGAGCGTGTGATCATGGGGTGGGCTGGATGGGGATCACCCCTTTCTTCTTCAATTATTGTCTCTGGGGAGTCTGGGGAGTGACAGGGTATGGTAATACTTGGGTCGCTGGCTGTGGTAGAACTTCCTTCTTCTGTTGTCGATGTTGTTGCTGTTCTCTCAATGGACCTGTCGGTGGCGCTGGGGCGGGTCTGTTGTCCGTAGATCTTTACGTCGTGTAGGTGGTTCCAGGCACGCTTGTCCTTTAACTTTACTGCTCTTGTTGATACCTCCTCTACCAGATGGGGACCCGTAAAGCGTGGGTCATTCCATCTCCTATTGAAGTTGCGAAGTAGTACGTGGTCACCTTTAGCAACCTTACACAGTCCTTCCTTTTCCAGTTCTTTATCCGCGTCTTCTTGTTGGCTTCTATTAGACCCGCCCCGTGTGCGCTCGAGCTGTTGAGACACAAACACTACACTAGTAATCAAAGAAGACACATATTGGTACATTTCATCACCCAGAACACTTGCAGTACTTTCATGGTCGGTAAATGCTCTTGACGTTGGCGTTAGGGGAAGGCGCATTTGACGTCCGGTAACCACCTCATGGGGAGTGAGGTGGTGGTCGGACCCTGGCCTATTCCTCAGCTCAAATAATGCTAATGGAAGACAATATAACCAACTCTTCTTTGTTGTTTGCTGTATCTTTGCAATTGCCTCCTTTAATAGGCCATTCAGGCGTTCACATAAACCGTTGGCCTGTGGGTGGTATGCACATGCAAATTTATGTTTAATGTTCAGCAGCGATGTGATGTGCTGAAACATCTCATTTGCAAAATGTGGGCCGTTGTCTGACCTTAACACCTCGCACACTCCCCACCTGGGGAAGACCTCCCTCACTAAGAACTTGGCTGCTCTAAATGCATCTGGGTGTGAACAGGGCCCTGCCTCAATCCACCTAGAGAATGGGCATACTACTACAATCATATACCTATTTCCTTGACATATATTGATCATATCAACATAGTCAATGTGGAGATGCCGGAAAGGTCCCTCTGGCCGGGGTATAGTACCTCTTATCACCTTTAGAGTGTGGCCGGCCGTAAACTGTTGACATGTGATACAGTTACTGATAAAATTCGACACATGCGAATTTAACTCGGGGCAGAACCAGTCTTCCCTAATTCGTGCTGCAATTACTTCCTTTCCTGTGTGGGCTGGATGATGTAGTTGGCTCAGGGCAGTGTTCAAAAGTGCCAATGGTATTACAACCTTTCCAGTGCCACCCTGGCGCCATAGTGCGTCAGTTGGGGACATTGTACATCCTCTTTTTACCCATATTTCCTTTTCGGCCATTGGTGCAGCCGCTTGTAGCTCCATAATCTGTGTGGCTGGGAGATGGGTGTACCCTTCTCTTAACAACATCTCTTTTGCTATTCCCCTCCCTCTCCCTCTCTGTGACTCTGGGGGGTTCCATATCTCACCAAAGTATGCAGCATACTTCGCATGTGCGTCTGCTGCTGCATTCCCTTTTGAGACGTGATCTTCACCATTGGTGTGTGCGGTGCATTTTACTAAAGCTAGTTCCTGGGGGTCATTTATTACTTCAATAAGTTCAGCCAATAAGAGAGCATGTTGCACTGGGGTGCCATCAGCTCTCCTAAACCCTCTTCGTCTCCATTTCGACAACCCTGAGTGGACAGTTGATGTAACATATGCGCTGTCGGAATATATAGTCACTCGTTTGTCAAAGCTTTCCTTCAACGCCAAGATCAGTGCGACCAGTTCAGCTGCTTGAGCGGAGTAATGCTGTGGTAATTGTACACATTTCACTGCCACACACACCGGTACCTCCATCATTTTCACCACTGCTGCCCCAGTCCTCCTCACACCATCCCCCTGATCGATGGTTGATGACCCATCAATAAATAACAGCTCACCCCCCTCTAGTGCGTTTTCCTCAACTTTTCTAGTACATGAGTACATTTCAGTTGTTTCAGTACAGTCATGGGCATAGTCTCCCTTCTCAATTACTTCTGTTAGGAACCTTGCAGGGTTGACCGTGCTACATCTAACAATTGATAGTTCAGCTCTGGATAGAATGATCTCATAACCTGATGCCCTTTGCGTGGTTAGGGTGGATTTAGGTTTATTCAATATTGCAAAAAGTGCATGTTCCACAAATAGTGTAGTCGGGCACCCCATGGTTATTGCTGATGCTTTCTCCACCGCAAAAGCGGCTGCGGCGAGACCTTGTTCGCAGGGGAAGTGGCCTAACATTACAGGATCTAAGTGGCCACTGTAAAATGCTACTGGTTTGTAGCCCATGCTTGTTTTTTGAGCCAACACGGCCTTCATTACTGCTGAGTCGCAATGTGAAAATATAAAAAATCGCCGCTCATAGTCTGGGGAAGCCAGCACCGGAGCAGTTGATATCGCATCTTTTAATTCATCAAAAGCTTCTTTCATTTCCCTCGTCCACCCCAATTTGTTCTCCCCTTTATTAGCTTCCCGTAACGCCTCAAGCAGGGGTCCTATATATGAACTGTAATCAAATACCCAAGCTCTACAGTAGTTGCAGAGCCCCAGGAACTGCTGCAGTTCCCCTACAGTTTGTGGCATTGGAGTGGCCGAAATAGCTTGTGCTCTTTGTGGTGCGATCTTTCTTCCATGTTGGGATATAAGCTGACCAATGTAAAGTACCTGTTCCTGACAGTACTGTATCTTTTCCATGTCTACCTTGTAACCTTTGTCAGCCAATATTGTCAACATCTTTAATGAGTCCTCTCTGCATGTTTTTTCATTTTTACTACAAATTATTATGTCATCCACGTACTGCAACACCGTGCTTTCCACTTCAATGTTACCCAAATCCATCTGTATCACTCTGTTGAAAATTGAAGGTGATTCATAATACCCTTGTGGTAATCTGGTGTGCTTCCACTTAGCGTTTCTGTAAGTGAAGCTCGTCAGATCTTGTGAGTCTGGGTGTAATGGTATTGAGAAAAAAGCATTTTTAAGATCGATCACTGTAAATCGTGATGCTTCTGCTGGAATGCCACACAATATTGTGGCCGGGTTTGCAGCTACGGGATATTCCGCTTCTACTATGTTGTTCAAGGGCCTGAGGTCCTGAATAAAGCGCCAAGACCCTCCTTTAGCCTTGCGCACTGGGTACACAGCCGTATTACATGGTGATTCTGAGGGGACCAATATACCATTATTTATAAGGGCCGTTATGGTTTCATATATGCCCTCATCTGCCTCTTTTGATAGTGGGTACTGTTTTACTCTGGGGAGTATTGCGCCTTTTTTCAATTTTATTTTTACTCCCCCTATACTTTTTATGCAGCCCACGTCATAGGGGCCAGTAGTCCACAATGATTTGGGCACCTTTGACATATCGTCCTTAAAGAAAGGGACCGGGGTGCATGTGGGTGCCTCAAGTGCCATTGCTATTTTCTGTGCTACTTGTTTGTAGGCCACTCTTAGCCATATTTGCACACTCATCATAAACACCATTTCACCTTCCTCCTTGTCATCTGAAAACAGCTCTTCATCTGACACCTGGGTGAGCCTACATCCTTCTGCTAATGCTACCACTGCCCTCCATGCTCTTCCTTCTTTGTCTTGGGTATGTACAGCAATATAATCAGTTGTTGCAATAATGCTCTCAATATCCATTGAAACCACCTTCCCTTCTTGTTCATTAACAGGTGTTTCTGGTCTGAACAGATAGGCTGCTGGCCTTCTCCATATTTTCCCTTCTATCCCTGGCATCCATGCAATTGCCATGTCGGTTCCATACTGGAACAGTTCACCATCTACTGGATCCGCCCTAATCGCTGTCTGTCCACAATATGCCTGCAAAATTTGCTGTGCTGTGAGCATGTTAATCCCCGGAGTAGAGCAAATTATGCCGTCCTCAGTAAAGGAGATCGTCATATTCAACCTGTTCATTATATCTCTCCCCAGTATATTTACTGGTGAAGCACTATAATATAAAAGTGGAACTGACAGATCGTAATCTCCAATAGATAAGGGAATGTTATCAGTAAAGGGAACCAACCCTCTAGCCCCAGAGAATCCTTGGGTGTTCATGGTCTCACCTGACATCTGAAATTTACCTTCCCTTATGCAAGACCGGGTCGCCCCGGTGTCAACAAGGAATGATAATTTTTTGTCACCTATCGTTACCTCTATGCGTGGTTCCTCCGCACTATTAGGTGTTACTGACAGGATGGGACACACCAAGGCCGTCTGTGGGCTGTCCTATTGGGGGTACAACGACTGGCCATTCCCGGTATAAGGGTTGTGTCCCAAAACCGTCACCCTACCCAATTGCGTTTGTGGTATTTGTGGTTGTTGTGTGATCGCTACCTGTTGTTGTGGCAATGTTTGGGGCTGTTGTTGTGTTAATTGTTGTTGTTGTTCATTTCCTTGTGGCAACATCTGCTGTTGTGGTATGCCTTGCTGTACTTGTGCGGGCCGTGGTTGTCCCTGATTACTCCATAATGGTGTTCCTGGTCTAACTCTACACGTGCGTGACATGTGCCCCAATAGTCCACAGCTCCAACACACCGGTGGTTCCCTATTCTGCCATGGAAAGCTCCCTGTGTTGTCCTGGTATACTGGTTGCCCTGTGGGATAGGGATTTCTAAATCCTCCCACCTGCGGTTGGGTACTATACCCGTACCCTCTCCCCCTCATAAGTCCTCCTCTCCCCCTGTTACAATTGTAATATCCAGCTCCTTGCATTGGGTATCCTCCTCCCATGTTGGGCGTGTATGGTTGGAGTGGCGGCACCTGCTGTGTTGTAATCTGTGAAGGTGGTATTTGTGAGGAATCTTGTGCAGCCACTACTTGTGTGGGGCTTTGGGTCATTGTTGGAGGTGTAGTTATTAGTGCCCCTTCCATTGTGTAATTAGTAAGCTTTTTCTGTACTAGTTTAGCCTCTTCCGTTTTCCTGTCCTCTTCCTTTTGTTTCATTTTTCCTTGCCATGTCCTACAATGATGCACTATAGTCAGTTGTATTTCGGGCCATGGCTTTGCTTCCATTCCCACTACTTTCTTTAGTTGTTTCTGAACTCCTTCCGGGAGCCCTTGTACCAGTATATGGTAAAATATTGCTGGTGTTTTATCCCATTGTTCTCTAGTTTCCATGCGCCACTTCTCTTGGATTTCCTGAATATAATCAACAGGATCTTCGTTCTCATGCATTTTGCGAGATGTAATTGCTCCTATATCTGAGGTGTCTGGGTACTGTACCCTCAATGCCTGCCATAGTGCATGTCTGCAGTTTGCGAACGGTGCCCCATCGTGCAATGTATTTGTTGTTGTTACCCCATGAAATCCCGCTCTTTTCCATATGTCATCCGCTCTATCCCCTAATATTGATATTAAAAGGCCCTTTACATCTCCTACTGCTAGCTTCTGTCCTGCGGTGTGTTTTTCCATTTCATATATCCATTTACCCGCACCTCCACTTAATGATGGGAGCCTACATTTGATATTTTCTTTATCGGTATGCTTCCAAGGAACATACTGTGGTCTAACCCCACCTCTCTCCTCCAGCAGTGGCATTAAATTATGTTCCGTTTCACCCTTTGTGTTCCATAATATTGAGTCCTCACACCCTTCCTCCTCTTCTCTTTTTCCCGCATTTACACTTTCGTTTGTATTTCCCCTGCTCATACCTCTTCCTTCTCCGTCTTTTCCCCTTCTTCCATCTTCCTCTGTATTTAATGTAGGCATGTGTACACCTCTTTCCTGCCTGCGACTAGGGAGGTCTCTAAGCCGCCATGTATAGGGTGTCAGTTCGTCTGTGAAGGGAGCTAGTTTTATTTTGCGTAACGAACGTGGGGTGGTTGAGCCTATAGGGTGCGATAGGGGAGGGCGTGATGGGGATGATGTGGATGGGGATGTTGCGTCCTCATTTGCCCGTCTTTCCTCTACTCCTGTCTTTCCCCCCTTGCTTCTCTCCATCTCATCCTTTCTCCTACTGATCCATGGTGAGTCCATATTGGTCCGGGTGATGTATAGTTTATCTAAGCTTTCCCTTTCACTCTTCCTCCCTTCACTTTCCACTCTCTCTTCCTCACTACAAAAGCTATTTATAAACGGCACCCCCCACTCGGTCTTTTTCCCCCTGATCGTTACTGTTTGTAAATCTATTAGGTCCAGTTCTCCTCTTTCTCTTTTGTCAACCGCTCCCCTTTGTGCTGATGTTGTTGCTACTTCTGTGTCATAATATATATTCCCCCATCTTCCACTCTCTCTTCCCCTATCTCCTCTTTCTCCTTCATACCTTTCCTCCATCTCCTTATTATTTTCCTCCCTCTTCCTTTTCAACTCCTCCATCACGTCACTTCTCATCTGTTCTAATATTCTCTCATCCTCTTTCTCCCTCTCCCATTTCGCCCTTTCTTTTTCTACTATACTCTCCATCACCCTCTCTTCTTCGTATTTCTTAGTTGATTCTGATAGTAACCTCCTCCTCCATATTGCCATTTCTTTTTCTTTTTCTTCTTCTTCCCTTTTCTTTTCCCGCAGTACTACTCTTGATACCCTTTCTGCTGCTGCTTTTACCCTGTCAGCTTCTCTCCTTTGCTCCTCAGTTCGTTCCCTTATTTTTTCCAATTCATTCTTACCTTCTTTCCTTTTCCTCGCTCTCTCTCTCTCTTCCCTCTCAAGCTGCTTGGTCAATTCATTCTATTCATCCCTTAGTTTTGCTAATCGTTCCTCCAAAATCTCTTCCTTTTGTCTTAACAGCTCTTCCCCCCTCAATTCACTCTCCCTTGTATTATCCTCATCTGTTTTCTTCACTACCTCCCTCCCTTCTCCCGTTAATGAACCTCGTAATTTTAATAATATCTGTGCAGCTACCCATTCATCATTTCCTATCTCCACAGTCTGGTCTTCTCCAGTCCTCCCTTCCCCTGCTGTCATTTTCCTATGAGCTACATATGGTGGAGGGCTGTATGCCGGGTTCGAGTATCCCTCAGCCGCCCTTAACTGTCCTCTTTCTATTTCTCCCAATTCTCTTAAAGGGTACAACCCCCCTCCCTCTGTTTTTACTCACGCTACTATGGGTATATCATTGCTCGGTTCCTTTTTTATTTCATCTGCTTTATTATTCTTTTCTCCTCCCTCACCTCTGTTCCCCGTGTTCTTTGGGTCCTCATACCCCTGTTTCCCATTCTCTTCTTCCTCCTTAATCTCGGTTTCTTCTGGTATTTCCCCCATAGTGAATATTCCATTTGGTCCTGGTCGGGACCCCTGGAACATCCTCCATAAGTTAAACACCTCCATGTGGTTTGCCAACTTCTTCCCTTTATATGTATTGTGCAGATGATTTAATAGTGAATGTTGGGCATATGGATCGAAGCTACCGTTAGGCGGCCACAGCGTTAGCATTTTGTTATCGGTCCCCTGGGTCCATTCTATGCTATACTTAATCAGTTTCTCCCTATGGGGTGGCAGTGTTGTGCATATGTATTGTAGTGGCGTGGTGAGGGTGTTCCCCCACCCTCCCGATCCTGTTCCGTATGACATAGTAGCGCTCCACTCGCTACCCTCCCTTAATCTGGTGTCAGTTTATCCCACTTAGTAGTTTACAATATACAGCCTTACATCGTTACCTGGCCCCGTAAGTTTGGGGACTTACGATAGTCTGCTTAAGGGAAATTATAAAAATATAGTATGTTACATTTGTACATTTTCCTCTGCCCTTCTTCCTTTATACAACACCCTTACGGCCCCCTGCGGCCGAGGTGCACGTAGCCCCCTGCGGCTGCGTACCCCTTATTACGTGCTTATACAGTCGTCCTGTTTTCACGTGCTCCTCTCCCCTCTACACTTGCCGTGGCCGGCGTTCTCCGTGCGCAGCCACGTTCCCCGCTTCGCCTTTTTCTCTATCAACTCGTTTTACCGTTTGTCACTGTTTCTACTCCCTTACCACCGTTTTCTTCCTCAACACTCTCACAACGAGGATGCCTTGTGTTTGCGATATCCTATGAAAACCCTATTGGTGACGTCACCGATCACGTAGAGCTACTGGTAAGTTCCTCATATACTCTTTAAATCCAAAATACACCTGCAATCTACCCCCGTTAACCCCACAGCTGTCTTCCTGTCACTCCTGGAACAAGGTAATCAAATCAACACTATAATCGGACTGCGCACGCTGCGTCGCCTCGCGTGTGATACGCCCCTCGACAGGAGGGCTTAACCAGCCAATTATCTTCCGTATTTAGGCAACTTAATTAGCTACCGCCTACAGGGAAACGTCATCTACCTATCGAGTGTCTTGCTCGGACAATAGGGATCCTCATCTACTCATTGATCAATAAATGCCAAATCGTAGGAAACCACACACACACACACCCTTACACGTAGTCGCGACCTAGGCCAATCAGTTTCTTCGAGCGGCCGCACGTGATGTTTTCGTGCTCCGCCCCCTTCTCTCGCATTACGTTGCCAACTGCTCTCGCGCTTGTTCAACTATCATTCATTCTATTTCTAACGCTAAACTATCAAACCTTCGCCGTTCACCTGTGCAACACCTCCCGCCTCCCGTATTTAATTCTTCCCCCCTCCCTCACAATTTCACATTGTTTGTTGTGCGTGGCATGCTCACCAAGTTCTCCTGATGCGGGGCCGCTCGACTGCGTGCACCCCTCCAAGCGGCTCGCCACCTCCCCTCGTCTGGACCACCTCTGGACACTCGCCAACCGCGGGCGGGATACTTCTCAACCGGCTCCCGAGGGCCAATATTCGGATTGCGCTGTCCAGTCTTCTCGCAGCTCCGCGATGGTCCTGTAGTCCTCAGAAGGGGGCGACGGCAGAGGGGGCCGCGCTGCCGGGCCTCCTCGCAACTGGAGTGCCTGGAAAAAGTAAAAGTAAAAATGCCGATCTTAAACAGATCTCAGCAGTGCCTCCAGCTTGTAGGGGGAAATTCTGCCGGGTTCGGCCGGGCCGTCCGCAGACCTCCGGGCAGGGAGGCCCCAACTCCTCCCGTATATCCCAAAGGAGATAGAGTATGAGACACACACAAGAAGCAATGTGACTCTGCTGTTTATTAAACACAAACGGCAGGGATGGGTCAAGGATCATACGCGTCTGACCTGACACACACACAATCGCGGGGCTCGCAGGCCCTTTTTACTGTAGTATGACGCGCTACCTGCGTCACTTTAGAAAATTAACAAAAAAACCTATCGCCACTCTTAATTGGTTGCTCGAGTGGTAGGGTTAGTATAGCATACGTATAGAGAATAATATGAATGGCCGAGGGTTAGTCAGGTGATATATCTGGGTTGTCCCTACAATTGGATACATGAGAATTGTTACATGAAGACTCCTAATGGTTGGTTGATGCTAATGGCGTCAGTGATAAGAGCCCCATGTTCTGATTGGTGCGCCCGTGAGCTTCCCAGCCTGGGACCATCGCTGTTCCCAGCTCTCGGTGTACCTGAAATTTGCAACAATGTTTCATTATTGGTACATGCAGACAATGTGAAGACTTATTCATGAGCTGGACGGCCGACTACTCCCACCGTTACAGATATCCATTGATCCTTTCAAGTGTATCTGCCTGTGTCTCGTAACGAGGGATCCAGGTGCCTCCTTCCTCCTGGGTTTGGCATCTCGTCAGGTTCGGTTTGGTCACGTGGGATGGGACCGTGTTTGAGGCAGAATTCTGCACAATTAATATTGTTTTTCCACTGTGTGTCTGGCTTGATTGCAGGTGCGACTTTGATGTTGGTGCGCGGCGTGCAAGGTTGCAACATCGTGCCCTTGAGGGTCTGCTTTTGGATTGTGGGTTTGCAACATTACGACCTTGGCTGTCTGCTTTCCCCAGGCTCATTCTGCAGGATCAGCAACCTGATTCTTGTTCTGTTAATCGTCCACGAGAGCTCTTGCTTGCGGCCTACTCAGGCCTAGTATATAGGTGGAACCGTCTGGTGCACAGACGCTTTAGGTTATAGTCTCATATTGTCTTATGACCAGTATCGTGTCTTTGTTATAATTCTCATTACGGCACCTAAGTGTAGGAGAAGCGTAAGCAAGCTCTTTAGATGAGTTCATGATGCGTCTTGCGTTTCTGCATTTCTGAAAGCCTATATGGAAAATAATAAAGATGCACGTCCGTGAGTATGTCTGTCGCCTACGTCATAGCACTGAGTATATTCTTCATGTAGATTGGTGCGGGAGTGTCCAGTGTGTATGTTGGCACAGGTGTTATCCGTTGGCTAGGTCGTCATGGCATCTCTATCGATGTATAGTTTTAGTCCAGTTGATCCATGCCGCAGGCATCGGCATGGGCAGGGCGGGCTGCTGGGCAGGCAGATGGACACATCCGTATGTTCCTGTACCAGGGTATCTGGTCGTCTGGTAGATGGGCAAACTCTTCTCGTGGCGGGTGCTTGGGCCGTGAACCTTTAGGCCAGGCACGAGAGGGGAAAGAGGGGAGTCTGTTTTTCCATTTTCCCACTTCACTTGTCTTTTGCTTTACTTGTTTTCTTGGCTTGGGTGTCTCCAAACCTTTTTACAGCCAGCTCCTTTATAAGTTTTATGCACGAATATTTTTTGAAAGGATTTTTTCCAATTACAAATTTTGAAGACCAGAAATAAGAGGATTCACTCCATAGTGGTGCCCACTCACTTGGCTTCCTGTTTCAGATCGATTCTACCTTTAGTCTCTTGTTCTGTCACATAAAGGCAATCGTGTGATGTTTCGTTACCATCAACAGTATCTTGCGGGACAGGTAAAAGTTCAGCCGGATTTAATACACAACACCTCTGAATTTGAATGTGGGGTGCAAACAAGATCAATTCATATCTTGTCAATCGTGCGGAAGTGAGGTGTTGCGTTTGAGTCCTATTCAATAAAATATCTACAGAGTGAGGTACCATTAGGGTTAACGCATGACCCAGGACCATTCCCTCACTCTGTTTTACAGACGCAGCAGCAGCAGCGAAAGCTCTCAAACATCTCGGCAAAGCACAAATACAGGATCAAGGGTGGATGACAAATAGCCGCACAGCCTATCTTCCCTCCATGTTCCTGCGTTAACACAGCCAAAGCACATCCATCACGTTCATGCACATACAACACAAAGGCCTTTTCATAATTTGGAGTTCCTAAAACTGGCGCCGAACACAGCACGGTTTTGAGCAAGTCAAATGCTGTCTGGTGTTCCAAAGTCCATGGCAATGGAAAAGAAATGCCCTTCTTTGTCAAAGCCAGCATTGGTTTAATCGTTAACGAAAAGTTAGGGATCCACAATCTACAGTAAGAAGACATACCTATCAGGGCTCTAACTTCCTTCTGCGTATTTGGGACGGACATGCCAGAAATAGTTTTTATTCGTTCAGGTGTCAACCGTCTTCCCTCCTTTGACAGGCGACCTCCTGACAACAATATTGGAATTTTTTGAGTGAAGCTTTGTGGCCATGTTTTGCTAGATGACAAAGCAACAACATGGTGCCTTCTTTACAGGCACTTTCAGAATCAGCAGCCAAGAGGAGATCATCTACATACTGTAGTAACGTACAAGTAGTAGGCAACTCGAGAGTATCGAGCTGCTCTTTTAATGCCCTTCTATAAATACTTGGACTCTCAGTGTACCCTTGTGGTGCACGACTGAATGTGAACGAGCGTCCACCTAGGGTAAACGCGAACAAATACCTACTATCCTTGTGTATGGGAATACTGAAAAAAGCGTTTTTGAGGTCAACAACGATAAAGTGAGTGGCAGAAGCCGGAATCATGGTTAGTATTGTTGTAACATCAGGTACAATAGGGAATTGAAGAGCCACAATTTTGTTAATAGCACGTAAATCAATTATAAACCGAAAGGGAATCGCATTATCACCTTTTTTGTATACTGGCGAAATCGGGCTGTTACACAAGCTACCCGTAATTTCCTCAATTACTCCACGATGTACAAAATCAGAGATTATACATTTCAAAGCCTGTTCGCCTTCAACGGAGATCTTGTATTGTGGGATGCGAGGCAATTTAACTCCATGTTTCAAAATAATTCTAACAGGTTCAATTTGAAGAATGCCCACATCATTGAGGTGAAATTGTTAACCGAACTCCGTCCGGAGAACAATGTATTACTGCATGCAATTCCTTCAACAAATTTAACCCCACCAAATTCTCCCCACAGTTTGTGGTAAGTAGAAATGGACACTGCTCCGTGAAGGGACCCAGTGTTATCGGTACCGGCAAAGAAACCGGAAAAACTACAGGTGTGCCTGAAAACCCTACGGAAACGTTGGACTGCCCTGACAGGGGAATATTTGGAACCCGCAAATGGTCAATGGAACATTTCTGTGCTCCCATATCTGCCAGGGCCCCCTCCACCTGGAAGACCTCTGGATCATCTACCCATGTTCCCAAATGACCTTTGCTGCAAGGTCGGACATCGTGCGCGCCAGTGGCCTTCCTGTCGACAATAGGCACACTGGCTAATGGTTACCGGAGCCAGGGGCGTACTTCCCTGTGGAACGTACTGACCTCTAAATTGATTACCCCCTCTAGGGTTTCTAGCAATCTGTTGTGATAGGACTTTTGTTTTCAGGTCACCCTTTTTTTTCTCAAGTTTTTCCTTTTCATTATTCAAACGATTTTCATAGTACTGAGCCATGTGCAATACTTCTGATTGAGACTCCGCCTGCCAAGCGCATTCGGAAGACACATAATCTGTAACTGGATGTCAGGCAGCAATCCACGTACAAATTTGTTGACAAACAGCCTTTTCCCTGACTCTGAGCCTAAGTCTTGTCCACTGAAATATGAAAATACCTGCTCAAACCGATTCAGTAGCACCCTCAGACTTTCCTTGGACACAGGCCGCAAGCTTGTCCCAAATGATTCTTTTTTCAGGAACTATAGTTTTGAATTTTACAATAATCCTATCAGCCAAAGTTAATATCACTTGAGGCGGTCGCTCGCCAGCTGGTCTTTCTCTGTCGAGCCTAACCATGTTATCCCATGTATCTCCTAACCCAGGTACATCATCTACAGTCCTAATCTGTTTCCACAAATCAACTGGCAGGAGTACGGGAAATAATAAATCAATATCACTTAAGGTGAATATCGATGATTGTAAGACCGACTCTATTTCTTTATAGAACCCGGTTGGATTCTTTCTTACATCGGGAATGGGTTGCCTTATGGTGTTCACTTCCTGTCTTGAAAACGGAACGTGAACTAACTGTGATACATAATGTGCAGGAATTTCCCCCGCGAGTATTCCTCGTTCACCATCGTCCGCAATCTCAACTTTTGGGAAAAATGTCGGAGGGGCCTCTCTCATAGGCAACTGAGTAGTAGGTAGCTCTGAACGCTTACTAAGCTACAGAGCCAAATCAAGCGCTAAGGCAGTCGAAGAAGTATCAATCGAAAAGGCTCTCTTATAAACACTCAACAATTCTGCGGGACAACAAATCATTCTTTTTACACACTCATTCTGCAGGTATTCTACCATAACCTGTATCACTTTCTTTTGCATTTCTAACATATACTGACTATATGTTTCATATACTTCATCTGGAGTTATCGACATATCCGAAATCCATCTTATCGCATCCTTTGTACAAATTCGCGCTTCCTCACCTTTTAATTCACGGCGAGGAGAAAACCGTTTCTGTAAGAACATAATACCTAAACTATCACCATCTGCTTCCTGATTCTGTAACCCTTCCAACTCCTTCCTATACACAAAAATCTTCTCGACATGCTCATATACTTTCTCCGCAGTATCTCTGGAAAACGCTAAGGCGTTCAAATCCCGTAACCCTGTGGGAGATCTACATCGTTTAATCTATTCCACATTATACTCAAATGAATCCCTAATCCTTCAATAAAGACATTTATCTCAGGAATACCTTTTAAATTTTCGATTCATTCTTTTTATTTGGGGACACAGTATTACGAGTCACAACCCTTGATCCCGCTCCCTGGTCTACTATAAGCGATGCAGAATCACTTGGAAGAGGAAGAGTAGGCACATTCTGAATATCAACAGGTGGAAGCAAGGGGGCAGGCAAAGGAGTGACGGCTGGAAGAACAACAGGAAGAACAACAGGGAGGACCGGAGGGACTATAGGAGGAGAAATAACCACAGGAAGGGGCAAAGCGCCAGGAGGAGGGACGTACAGGGGTGGTGCGGAGGCATTGGGCCTTCGTTCATGCAAAAGTTTATTAATCAATTCATCTGACGTATGAAAATCTTTCGAAGGGTACATTTTTTGGATACCTAATTGAAACGGTCTGTCCGTGTTCCTAACTGACTCCAATTGTGTATTCTGATCATGTAACCGTGCCTTTTCGACACTTGTCATATGTCGACGCATATGTTTCTCTCTACTCTTTTGTTGCTGCAAAGCTTCTGTTTTCCAACTGTGTATTGCGTCAAATGCTGCAGGTCTAGCCTTTTTCTTTACCAATACAGACTCTAGATATTCTATACGAGGGATTTCAAAGCTACCATTGGTTGGCCACCGAAGATTAGAGTTATGTCTGGTCTGTCTGTGCCAAATGTCATTAAATGCTATACTACTCAAGC
This sequence comes from Ambystoma mexicanum, assembly GCF_040938575.1. Taxonomy (NCBI): domain Eukaryota; kingdom Metazoa; phylum Chordata; class Amphibia; order Caudata; family Ambystomatidae; genus Ambystoma; species Ambystoma mexicanum. The sequence continues at coordinate 959,885,622 of NC_090921.1, read as the reverse complement.
CTTTCTTACAGTACATAGTACATGCCGGCGACCCCTCCTGTGGTGCGGGACGGCTATCTTCCAAAGATTGTCTGTCGCTGCGGAATGATGCCCTAAAGCAGGCAGACAATTTCCCAGGCATATCAAAGTTCTGGTGTTACCTAGTCAAATAATTGTGCTTGCGAGTACAATGCACCAAATTCAAATGGTCAGGGTTAAATTAAGAATCGGGTCACGATTCACCTGACCAAAGGACTTGGAGGCCCGATCGGGTTACTAAGGACAATGCTAAGGACCCACGTGTCTGGTGATTTCGGCAAATTTACCCACATCGATATATGGACCCTCGTCAAGACGTCGTCTCGGGCTACAGCTCACCGTTCAGGGATCAGATCGTGCTGTTCTGTCGTGGAATTCACTTCTCGTCCAGAGGGGTCGTTTCTGTTGGCACCGTCCGATCCCGGTCCGATAGCCGAGCCAACCTTCAACGAGACGAAGTCGATCTTGAGGGTCCCTATTCAGGCGCCATCTGTGGAATCAGAGAATACAATATTAAGGCTTTTACACCATGCAAAGAGAAATACACCGAAACGGGCTTGTAAAGATTCCCAGAATCTTTATTGCAATTCTGTACAGTTTACAAAACAAAGTACACAAATAGCTATTTGGCCGTCAGTACATCACAGAGACCACCAGCAGGGTTCAATGTGAGCAATGAGCAGGATTTGCTAGCTGGACATCAGCGTATTTATGCAGTTTCGTTACAACGATGTCCAGCCTTTTACAAGTTAATCATGTACTGGGCTAGGGTCGCGCCAGGTTCGTTTCCTAATTTACATATCTCGTGCATGCGGTTTACTTTTCAATACATATGCTAACAAACACTGTTGTTCTCTAGGTTTAACTTTATACTCTTTACAGATTGCTTTAATACAGATCATACAGATGTTTCACATATTGTGTTTAGATAGCGTTATTGTTCTTATATACTTGTAGGTTAACATCGCCGATTCAAGTAGTCCCCTGATCCCAAGGTGAACAAAGGACAAGGTCTACATGACCCTAACATGTAGCCTGAAGGCAGGTTGGACATTAACTCTCCTACAGAGGTTGAAGAGGTTAAAGCAAGAACAAGAGAACACAAGACGGCCATTTTAGGCCACAGGGTGACTGTGTACAATAAACTAAAATGGCGGCTTTAACCTAAAATGGTGGCTTGATTCGCTTAAGGTCACAACCTTGCAATACGGATTTCCTCGCAAAGCGACTGGGCATAGGCCAACATATACAATGAGGATGAAACAATATTATATCAGTTCTAACACTCCCCTGTTAAGTATTGTCCGAGTGGGTAAGGTATCTTGTCTACACGTTCCGCCCTACTGGGTCCCAACGTTCTAGGATCTGTTGCAGATTGGCAGTGTCACTACCAAGACAGTTCAGTATATTCCTGCTGGACCGTATCCCTCAGGCTTCTCCTAGTTGTAGCTCAAGGTCCATTATATATTAGGTTTTTGCACTCGGGCCAGGACTCTGCCTGATTGTAGGTTTCAGGGAGTCATTTGGTTCCTTCTGAGGGTAGGCCCGTATTCAACTTCAACCCACTTGCAAGGGTGATTTATCGTGTGTGCCCCCTGCTCTCCGAGACCGTCTACGGTATGTTTAGCCACTCTGCTGCTAAGATGTTTTAAGGTGGCTTGAGCCTTCCGCAGTGAATACGGGGTCCCAAATTGCAGGGCTCAGCATCCTAATGCGGATTCATTCGAAAGTGCACCGCACCAATCCGGGGGCTGCTTGGGATAGGGCCGTGGACGTTGGAGTTTGATAGCCGGGAGACCAACACTTCAGCTTACAGTGTGTTCTCAAAGTGTAAGGGCCTGGCTTGGGGCTGAACACAGTCCACCAATTATGTGGGCCTCAGCCCCTCACTTTATCAAACGTTGCCGGGCTGCTCAATCAAAGTCCTACATCTAACATCAACGTGTGGATCTTACAGGGTGATTTCAGCTTCTTGGGCCCGTTCTCAGATGGGCTGTTCCTACCCACATACTATGGGGCCATGGTCTGGCGTTCCCTCTTCCCCCCTCAGTGTGGGGCATGCACCGCTATATTGTCGGCGGGCCACTATCCGCTCCCTGCAGTGGCGTGTTGCTCACAGCGGCCGGTTACCCCTCCTCCTCACCAGAGGGTCAACGATTAGGACGGCACAACCTCCAGTACCCCCGCAGCCCCTGCGGGGTATGAGTGGCGGCAGGAAACCGGCCGGGGACCGGCAGCTGCATTCGCGTGGACGGTGGCACGTCCACCGGTACTCTGAGGCGAGGAGCAGAGGAGCTACCGGGGACCCCTCCGCTCCTTTCCAGGATGTGCCACACACCGGTGGAAGGCACATTTGAGTAGTGTTGTAGACGGATGGGGAGGACTGGCGCCTCCGCGTCAGTGGTCCAGATGCAGCGCTCCTCCCCCACGCGGCCTTGCGATGGTCACGCAGCCGCTGTGTGGTGCAGGCCTCTTCCGGATCCGTGCATCGGCTTGCAGTCAGCAGGACAGCCCGGCTTTTCTTCGTTTATTGCAAACTCTGTAACAGGGCAGCGGTTTTCGCCCAGAGTTGCTCAGAGTCAGCAGTACACATTGAGGCTCCAGGCCAGAAAGGTATTTACCGTCTTTTTTGGCTCCAAACAGGATTAATTTAATGTAAGGATAGTCAGGGGATCGGAGCTCTCAGCTCAGGCAGCCATCTTGATTGTGCGCAACAGCGCCCCCCTGCATGTGTGCATTCTTAATCACCACAATTCATTAAAACATTCACCATTGCTTTGTTATTGTCAACAGTTTTGTTAACCTTGAATCACTTCTCACTAAAATCATAATGCATTGGTTTCAGAAATATCAAACAACATTTCAACGGTTTCTAATTCTAATTATTTTAATCAATTTTAAACATTCCTGCTTGTTGCATGTAGGTTCAATAAATTCATAACATTAACATGGGCTTTTAAAAGCAACGTTCAATCTTCATTGCAAAGTTCCATATCCACTTGTAAATCGTACTAAATAAACAGCCCCCGCAGAATAATTGCTTCTAAAGAAAATCTATTTCAAAATCTATTTGCAAAAGTTCATTGAGAGTACAGGTTAGCGTGTGCCATATCTTGTATTCTGCGGTGACTTGCTCTTGATGTTCAGATCACCTCTGTCACAAATCTTCTCATTAAACAGACGCTGCTTTATTCTTTTAAACAAGCTTAACATAAACACTTTGCTGTACTCCTTCCAGGCTGCTACCTGTCCTACTTTGGACCCAGGCAAAAACATCGATCTGATTCCTCTGTTTAAAACCTGAATTGAGCCTGTCCTATTTTGGAACCAAGAAATAACATCTATGCAATGTCTCCAATTCAGATTCAGGATAAATAGAATCCGCATGTGTAGCACTTTGTGCTTTATTGGATTTATGTAAAACAAAAACAAACATGGGCTGGCTTCCTTCTGAGCTTCTTCTGCTACCGGCTTATAATCAGCAGTTCCTGCTGTCATTCTCTGCAGCACCCTTAGGCGGAACATCTCCTTTAGCAAGTGTCAAAATATTCATTGTCATCTTCCTTCTCTAAGAATCTATTTAAAAATGTATGCACTTCATCTTAATCTTATCTATGCTTCTGTGTGCTTCCTGGAGAGGCTATTATTCCTTTTACCTGTGCTATGGGATCAGTGATCGTGTCTGGCATGTGTTATTGATGGTTCAAGGAAGACTCAAAGTTTGCAAGATGGTCAAGGGTCTTAATTAAGATTTGTCACTAGGGCTGTCCCTCTCTCTCATCTAGAAAAGCGCCACTTCCCTAAGCCAAGTGTCTTTAACCCAAGCTTAGTAGATATTGATTATTAACCCTACTCTCTAGCTTCTAATCTATACTACAAATGAAGACCTAAAGGCAGAACGCCATATCTTTCTAAACTCCCTAAGGGACTTCCAGTGACCTGTACCCTATCTTTGGGTTAATCTTCTATCACGAGAAGGGATTGTGCCTTTTAGGTACTCTGCCTGATTGGGTCTTCATTATGTCACACCCCCATACCCTTTTCCCGCTTCTACTCTGTTACTACTGTCATCTTATTAACTGTACACTCTGCTAACCTACGTTTTATGTCCCTCCAATGTCTTCCACTCCATCCATGTCTTGCATCCACACTTTGATGTTATTGCACCCTCCTCCACACTACTACTCCCCCTTCACACTACTACTTCACTCCTCTGCACAACTACTCCCTACTCCACACTACTACTCCCTCCTCCACACTACTACCACTCCTCCACAATACTATTTCTTCCTATTGTGTTTTAATATTAAAGAATATTTTTTTTTTGGGATGAAGAAATGAGAAATGTAAATGGTTAATTTTAAAATTGCAGTACTTTTCTTTTGGTAAAGCTTACTCATTTTTTTAAACCAATAAACATTTAAATAAAAAATAAAAAAAATACAATTTCCTCCTTCACACTACTGCTACCACTCCTCCTCCTCTGACCTCACCCGAACAACCCACAACTTCCTGCTTCATATTGTCCCCTTTATGCTCCCTCTCCTCTTTCTATTGGATCACTTGTCCTGTCCAATCTGGCCATGTCTTTCCCACCCACGAGGTGGTACAAGGAGTTGAAAACATAAAGAGTGGATTAAGCCTCACTCCTTTCTCTGTGCAAGATTGCCTCATTGCCATAATAGTAGCCCACTCTGTAAAGTCTCCATGTTCATATTGGGGGGCCTTGGTGTAGCCTCCCACATGGTAAGAAATGTCCTTGTTGCGGATTCTGGCCCCTTTTTATGTCATTGGTGCTGTAGGAGTTTGTCTGTGGTCTTGCTGGAGCACACATTAGTGATGTGAAGCAGTGCCTGGTCCGCTCCACGGCAGCTGGAACTCTGCGGCTCTCTCGCACCACTCTCTCTCTCTCTGTGCATGCTGCTTTAGAGACTCCAGTATTGCGGTGCTGTTGGTGAGTGGTACTGGTGGGCTGCTCTCTCTTTCACCTCTCCCCTTCTCATGGCTGATTGTTACTGGATCTGAACAGGAGGGGGAACTCCTGGCAAGCATATGTTACAGAGGCATAGATTGGTGCATGTGGTCACTGCTCAGGGTCCTGCGAGGGTCCGGGTACAGACGTTGGGCCTCATTACACGGTAGGCGGTAAACCATGGTGCTATTAGCGCAATGGTTGCCGCCGGTACCATACCGGTACCACCATGGAGGAAAGGGGAATTACCATCCCATTCCAAGGTTGGCGGGGCAGTAATTCCCCCTTTCTCCATAGGGTATAATGGGAATGGGGAAGGAGCTAATTACGGTACCGCAAATTAGCACCAAGTTCCCTTTGCGGGTCCCAAGTTTAACGGCTGGTCCACACCAACCGTTAAGGTCGGGTCCCGCAAAGGGACCTCGTAGTAAGGCGTTAAGGGTTAACGGTCACCGGTACCCTTACCGTTAATCCTTACCGCCTTCCGTGTAATGAGGCCCATTGTCACACATTTTGAAAACAATTAAAGCAAGTTGAACAATGATTGGTTAAAAAATTGACATAATGTATTTAAGTACACAGTAGTTTTGGCATGCTGCCCTTTAGAGGCCTACATGCATCTTTAATCAAATTAAACTTTGCAATGCAAACTTTCTAACAACACCGGTGGCCTTGCTATGGCCTCCTCTGTTATGCTGTGTGAGACTAATCTCATGCCCTGGATGTTTTGACACAGTGTTTGTTTTTACTGATTCAACGAGCTGTGGGCTTGCCCCTTCTGAGTGGAGAGCTCAAAGCATTTCCTAATGAACAAAAACGTGACCTTTACTGCATTCTGAAAATTCAGCCTCTCTCATTGTACAACTATAATCCAATATGTATCAACATCTTATACATTCAATATGCTTCTAACTACTATCTTCAAGCTCTAAACATGTACAGTTTCCTTACACAGTTCCTGCTTCTGTCAGCACTAGTCCTGTGTTTACATGACGTGAACAATGAAGTTATATGTGTTTCTAGGCACTCCTCTGTGCTTTGTAAGTGATGGTGAACTAATCCTGCTATTCAAATGAGCATAGGTACTGAATCTATGTCCTGCATATAAGTTCACACATATGTTTTTCTCTGTCTTTTAAGATACAGAAAAGCATAATGTACCTGCTGTTAAAAGCAGGCCTCTAGTTAAAGATGGGTCTGCAATATAGGAGAGCTGGATCCAATACCAGATTGTCTTTATATTTTCCCACCTCCCTTGGCCTCAACTCCTTCCTCCCCCTTGGGCCCTCTCCTCACCTTAATATTGTGAAAGGTGGATTCACCGTCCTGCTTCTCGTGGCAGGGGCACGCAGATGTGGGGGGCGAGCAGCGACCAAGTTACTTCACTGGTGCAAGCCCCCCCTGTGGGAATCCAGGCCTGCTGCGACTCCGTACGTTTGCTGCTTTACAGTATTAATATGCAGTTCTTATGTTCCTCTTAGTTCGAATAATAATGTCTTGCTTCTATTCTTTTAGGTATGGAAAGGTATTTTGGTGTTGTCATGCAGTTTGAAGATGAGCATGGGCCGGTAGGCGAAAGCGCGGTGTGCGCAATGCTGTCCGGTGAGTAATGCGCAATGCGCGGCGCTGTTTCACCTTTTATATTGCTAACCTGTGTCTTTTCTCTCCTTGCAGGTTGCGATGTTCCTCACTGAGCGCCGTAGTGTTCCAGCAATGATACTGACCAGAAGATGACTACGCAGGTAAGAATTGTGTGGCTTTCATCATTCGGGAGGAAACATGAGTAAACGCTTACTAATGCTGTCTTTCTTTCTTTCTCCTCTTTCCAGGTTATGGTATTCCAGGATGCATGCAGTGCCGGATGATGGAGTTCGTACCTTCAGGTGAGTGGAACTGAAGTCAGTGATGAATTGAAGACAGGATACTGTTCCAGGTAAGTTTCATAGTGTTCTTTCTCTCTCTGCAGGTCCTTGGTTTCAGGTAAGTTGGCATCAAAGAACTGGACACGGTGAGCGTTACGCTGCCCACAGCAGAATAATGCAAAGCATGTTCTGCTGTTTGGGTGTGGTTTAAATAGTCTTAGGTAAAGTAGTCTAGGTAAAGTAGTCCCAGGCCTGCCACACCCAAAAGACTAGACCGCATAGCTCAGTTCCTTGTATCTGAGCTATGTGTGTGCCTCCATGTTGGCTGAACCCCCCCAAGTTAAATAGTCCCAAGGAAATAGTCCCATTCTACTGTTGGTCTTCATGATGGTTATGAGCCTGGCGCCAAAGTCTTGGATGAGGTTTTAAGGCCTTTTGCCTGGCCCTAACTGGAAGGCTGACTTGCCAGTGAGGGCCAGGGGCAAGGGTCATGACAGCACTCCCCCCCAAGGCCCCTCTCACGGTGCACTTTTGCCTGGTCCTGGTTAGGCTGGGTAATTCTGATGGAACTTTTAATTAAGCGAGGTGCATGGATGTATTCACTAGGTTCCCATGATCTGTCTTGAGGGCCGTATCCCTTCCAATCAACTAAGCAGTATAGTTTGGATCTGGTGTATTTTGAGTCTAGAATATCCTTTACTTCAAACTCTGGTTCTCCATCAACTAATACTGGTTTTGGTGGTGTTGTAACCCGAGTACCGGGTTGTACCGGTTTCAGGAGTGATACATGAAACACAGGATGAATCTGCATAGTGGGTGGTAGGGCTAATTTAACTGCCACTGGATTTGTTATGGATTCAATAGAATAAGGTCCCAGATAGCGGGGGTGAAAGGTCTGAGTCCCTTTTATGGGCACATATTTTGATGCTAACCAGACCTTGGGCCTCATTACACGGTAGGCGGTAATGGTTTACCGGTACCGGTATTTTACCGGTACCGGTAAATCCTTACCGCCTTACTACGAGGTCCCTTTGCGGGTTGGGGAATTTAACGCCTGCTTTTTGCAGGCATTAAAAACCAACCCGCAAAGGGACCAGGGAGCTAATTACGGTACTGCAATTTGCGGTGCCGTAATTAGCACCTTCCTCATTCCCATTATGCCCTATGGGGCAAAAATCGGAATGGGGAAGGGCAATGGGGGAAGGGGGAATTACCGCCCCACCAACCTTGGAATAGGGCGGTAATTCCCCTTTTCACCAAGGCGGTGCCGGTATTTTACCGGCATGGACCAAGGTGCTCATAGCACCTTGGTCCACCGCCATCCGTGTAATGAGGCCCCTTGTCTCCAATTTGATAGTCGGGGGCTTTAATGCGATGTTGGTCAGTGAATTTCTTTTGTCTGTTCTTGGCTTGGAGTAAATGTTCTGCTGCTTCTTTGAAGGCCTGGGAAATAGTCGTATGTAGGGGTTTAACCGTTGGCATTTCCAAAGGGGTTGGGAGATCCAATTCGGAAGTACGTGGATGTCTACCATATATAGTGTAGAAAGGGGTTTTCCAGTGCTGGTGTTTAATGAATTATTATAGGCATATTCAGCTATCCATAACAAGTCCTTCCAATTTCTTTCCACTTGATATAACATGCAACGTTAGTATTGCTCGAGGGTTTGGTTTGTTCTTTCTGTTTGGCCATCTGTTTGAGGATGGTAACTTGTGGATAGTCGAATGTCAATTTGGGCCATTGAACAGCATTTCCTCCAGAAGTTGGATACAAACTGACTACCTCAATCTGAGATCAAGACCGATGGAAAGCCATGTAGCCGTACAATTTCCTCCAGGAATACTATTGCTAAATTAGATACATTTGGAAGACCCTTAAGAGGAATAAAGTGTGCCATTTTAGAGAACAAGTCTAAGATGGTGTGGAATCCTTGACTGAGTGGTAGATCTTTAATGAAATCAAGGGACAGTGTGTGCCATGATACAGGAGGAATTTCCAATGGTTGGAGAAGACCAGCTGGTTTCTGCTTCTGGGACTTGTTTTGTGCACACACATCGCAAGATTGGATAAATTGTATGATGTCTTTACGCCATGTGGGCCACCAATAGTTTTCTTTTACTTTAGCTAGAGTTTTGAAAATTCCAGAATGACCTTCAATCAGGGTGTTGTGATAACCCGAAATAACCTGCTCCTGTAAATCTTTACTTGGCAAGTATAGACGGTTCCTAAAATATGGTAACTGGTCTTTAATGGTGTAATGTTCTCCTTGAATACACCACTCTTGTAAGAAAGTGGGATCCATTAAGAGTTGGATCTTGTTTTGGAGTTCACCCTGTGTCAATGTTGTCCTAAGACCCAGGAGTTTGTCTTCTGGAATGATGGCTACTGGATCTGGAGTTATGTATACCTTTTCATCAGCACCCATGTGGGACAAGGCGTCAGCCTTTCCGTTTTGGACTCCTTGCTGGTAGGTGATCACATAGTCATATCCAGTGAAGAAAAGAGCCCACCGCAGTTGACGGGATGATTGAGCCTTTGCTCTTTTTAGGTATTGCAAGTTTCGATGATCAGTTATGACCGTGACTGTATGTCTAGCAACAAGGAGATTTTGGCGCCATGCCTTGAAAGCTGATTTTATAGCCAAGAGTTTTTTGTCTGTGATAGCATAGTTGAGTTCGTGAGGTGAGAATTTTCGTGACCAGAAGGCCACAGGGAGGAACTGGCCAGTTCCTGGGTCCCATTGTGAGAGAACAGCTCCCATAGCCATGCTAGAGGCATCTGTTTCAACTATATAAGGGAGGTCTGGGCGAGGATGCCATAGAACTGGAGCAGAAGTTAATTTTTTCTTAAGTTCTTGAAAGGCCTTCTCTGTTTCTTCGGTCCAATGGAACTTTTTATTGTTTTTTCTCAATAGTGATGTAATTGGATGCACTATTTGGGAAAAATCTGTGATGAATTGGCGGTAAAAGTTTGCAAAGATCAACATACTCTGGATTCCTTTAAATGAAGTCGGTGTCGGCCAGTTAAAAATGGCATCTACCTTGTGCCTATCCATTCTGATACCTCTTGGTGTGGGGATAAAACCAAGGAACTCCACTTCGGTGACACGAAAAGAGCATTTTTCAAGTTTAGCATACAGTTTATGTTGGCGGAGTTTAGTAAGGACGGAGCGGACATCCCTGACATGGTCTTCTTTTGTAGCAGAATACACTAAGATGTCATCAATGTAAACCAGGGCGCAAACGTTGATTAACTCCCGCAAAATATCATTCATAAAGTACTGGAATGCAGCAGGAGCATTGCAAAGTCCAGAAGGCATTACCTGGTATGCATACAAGCCGTATTTGGTACGAAAGGCGGTTTTCCATTCAACTCCTTTCTTCACTCGAGCAAGATGATACTCCTCCCTACGGTCCAGTTTGGTATAGATTTCGGCGTCTTTGACTTGATCCAATAATTCGGGAACAAGGGGCAGTGGATAACGTTTTTTTATTGTGATCTCGTTTAATGCGCGATAGTCGATGCAAGTCCTCACATCTACTTCCTTCTTTGGCACGAAGAATAAGAGACTGGCTGCCAGTGATTTAGATGGGCGGATAAATCCATTTGCCAGGTACTGATCAAGATAAGATTTCAAATGGAGGTTTTCTGGTTCAGTAAGTGCATAGATTCGACATGAAGTAATTTGCGCACTAGGTATGAGGTTGATCTGACAATCGTAGTGCCTGTGCGGTGGTAAAGTATTGGCTTGTTCTTTCTGGAACACGTCTTGAAAATCTTGGTATTCATTTGGTAGAGTACTAGTCACACCTAGTACAATCACCGCCGTACTGGGAGTAGCAGATGTACATAAGTCTGTTTTCCCCTACAGGTGCGAGCACAATCATCGGAAAAGGCCAACTTCTTGGGGCTTGTGGGATGTTTTTACCCATGCATCCAAGCCCTACCATAAAACTGTGCAGTACTGGCATGGAAAACATCATGATGGCCAGAACTCCCCAGAGAGTGCACAGGGAAAACATGAAGAATAGGCTGCCACACATTTTTGCCTATGTTGTGAGCATAGGAGGACACTGCCTAAAACCACCATTGGGCTACACACACAGTAGCCGGAAACCATTGGGAATGGCAATGCTGATTGCCAAAAAGCAACTCAGAACTGTGGGGAATTCATTTTCTTAATCCCAAAAATGGTTGCATTACCAGTACTCACCACTATCAGAAAGCCAGCGTTTTAAAACCACCAGACTTTTGTGTAAAACTGAACAAATGAAACAAAACCAGACCAAGGAAAGACTTGCTAAGAGGTGGATACAATGTAAAACTATATTCTGAAATGACTTGAAGGAAGTAATTATTTAATGTATAGGTACAAATTGTCAGTTTGATTTGAATGTAGAAAACTGGGAACAAAAAGTGACATTTAGCTGAAACCTGGCTTAATGAAACTGAATTCTGCCTGACAACTACCCCCGACAGGAGTTGAAACTGGATCAACAGCCACTCTTCCCAGGCCTAGCTGCATCCTGCTGCCCCTTGCCAAAAGAACCTGTAGCACCTCTCTGATTAGATTAGGGGTGGAGCACCTGGGAACTGGAAGGGACCGAACAATGCAACTTCCTTGACTCAGGCAAATGTTATATTGGGGGCGTCCTAAAATAGCTTCCTCTTGGGAGAAACTGGGGGGCAGCTGTGCCTCTGTGAACAAGCTGGTTTGGGGGAAGTGGATAAACCAGTTATTCCACCATGTGATGAGGGAAGCCACAACCCTTTTTGACCAGGGCATAATTTAAAAAAAGATGGATAATTCATAGTACGGACTTGTCAGAATTATATAAGTAATACCATTATTCTTGTGATTTTTCGGTGCACATTTTAAGAGGCGTTAGGACCCTGTGGTGTATTCTGGGGGGTTGCTAGCGGAAAATAGGGTCTTACACCAAATGTCTGCATGTTAAAAATCTGACACTTCATCAATTAATGTCCATACTCCTTGCGCACATGTGTGTAATTTTGGGTAAATGTCCGATATTGCAAAACCAGTTAAAAAGTGCAAAATGTTGTCATTTTTGAATGCAAGCCCCCAGGAAGATCAGAGGTGGACAAGCATGGACCACAAGGAATATATAATGTGTACATGTAGTTTCAACAAATTGTGTATCTGGGAAAGATGTATTTGAATCAAATATAGATTTGTGGGCAAACTGACCAGGGGAGGATCCTCTGACCCATAAACAGACCTCATCATGATGACAATCCATTTCCTTCCCCCAATCATGGGGGAGGGGAGAATTGGGCCAATGACAAGTAGAGAGGGGCAGGCTTAGCTAGGCCCAGGCACACACCCATTTTCAAAACACATAAAAAGAGACTGCTGGGACAGGTAGAGACATTCAATTCCATTTGCTGCGGAGCATGCTGACCGACGACTTCACATCCAGAGATCCAGACTTCAAATCCATCAATCTCCAGAACCTGTAGCAGAAATTAACTCCAGAATTTGTAGCAGAGAGGCCTGAATCCACCAGCTGAATCCTCTTCAGCAGGCCTCAAAACTAACCAAACTATTCAACAGCCGGGCGAGCTGTTTGAAGTTTTGCCGAGAATTTTTGCAAGAGCCTGTAGCAGTACCCAGAAAGCAGTGTTACATCCAGAATCCAGAGAGGCTAGACCAGCAGAGCAGAGCTGACCCAGATCGCTGTGAGCAGAACCGGTGCCTGATTGACCCGCCGAGCAGATAGAACCGCAGCCGGACGTGTTGACCAGATCCGTGACGCGGCCTAGTTCAAATTTATATTGTGAGTACCTAGCAGAACTGTGCAGAACCAATCTCTTAGTTAAAATAATCTAATCCAAACTATTTTAACCTAAGTAGAACTGCCTCCTAGAAATCGTGTCATCTGTCATTTTTAAAGCTGCACAACTGTCACCTGTCAATTCCGCAGCTGCAAGCTGTCACCTGTCATTTTGAGTTTACTTTAAATCCGAAAAACTACCTTTATTTAATTGTCCGTATCTCTGGAACCGTTTGGGCTAGGAACGAAATGTAACTTTCCTCTGAAAGCTTACAATCTAAGCTTTCCAACAAGCCTAGAACCTACTCCTTATACTTTTACCGCAATCGCGATTCACGCACTTTTACCACGATTTGCGATTTTGGCTCAATTTCTCCACTTGTCAAAATAGCAGCTCCATTCTTTCTTTTGTTAAAATCCGTTTGCAACTTGGTAATAACTCATAGAGCATTGCTAAAGTGAGCCTGAACTAATACCAACATGCATCTCCCACTCACCCTGAATCTCTAGAGGGAATTAAAATCAGTTGGCACATTTTCCCATCCATTGCCATCTCATTTAAAAGCATTTTGGGCCTGTGTTTCAAGCTCCTACCTGCTTCCTCTAAACTTGCTGGGGGGAACTGAATTTCGTATTGTATTTGATTGCATTACTGAGAACTGTGTGCTCCTCTTTCCATCTCCTTCCATTTCTTACATTGCATAGGGGGGGGGGGGTGAATTGCCAGAGAAAAAGTGATTATCTTATCTTTTGCTAAAATCATATCAAGTATTTCAGTACTGCATTTTATTCCTCATTGCTTTTCCCTTGAAACCATACAAGTATTTTTGCTACTTTATCCATCCTATACTAACTCCTCATTGATTGTAAAGAAGTGTGCTAGTGCCAGATTACCCATTGTTGATCAACATCATATGTCTAAGTGTGATATCAGTTATCAATTGATTTATAAAGTGTGATAGATATATATTGTTGAATTGTCCAAATAAACCTTTTAATTTGCAAAACAAACCTACTTCTTGGCTCTATGGGGTCAGGGGGATTCTAAGAGCGGGGTGTTATACAAGGGTTGTCATCCAGAGTACTGAACTGGATATAAAAATACATCAATAAGGGCTTTCCTCAGCATCCCAGACTAGGCATTGACTTAGCTGTCGTGTTGATTGAATATCGCTTATGCACGCCAATCTATTAGAGGGTTGTGAGCTACCAATCATGGCATCCCTAAGATTAGTCGAAACTGAAGAGCTTTGATGAGATCGAATGCAATAGATTCTCGGTGTCCATCCTGGCACAGTAGGGTTAGTGTTGCTTTGCATTGGGTTACTGGTCCTGAAGCTATTTCTGTCCCATCAACAGTAGTAACTGTTTCAGTAGTCGATTTAGAGCATAAGAGAAGCCCCATCTCTGCTGCCAGATCTTGGTCTACATAATTCCCAACTGCTCCGCTGTCTATGTATGCTTCGACAGCATGCATCCGAGACGTTTGTTGGTGATTGATCAAAATTACTGGTAATGCAAAGTGTGAGGTCTGTGGCTCATCCTTCTTGCTCGACAAGCAGACCTCTACGCTTGCCTGGCTTGGTAGTTTTCCGACTCCTTGTTATTATCTTCCTTCTCTGTGGCTCCAACAGTTCTCCTTGGTGGTTTCACAGGACATTCTTTGAGGAAGTGGCCTGATTTTCCACAATATAAGCATAATTGCTGTTGCCTTCTCTTGTCTCTTTCAGTTGTAGTTAAATGGGGCCTTACACCTCTGATTTGCATGGGTTCTACCGTGTTTTCCAATGCACGTGAACATTATCCTTTGACCGGACATACACAGCTCGAGTGTCTAACCTTATCCGTTCCGCTTTTCGGTCTTGTAATCTGTGATCTAATTGCACCACAAGGTTGATGAATTTTCCACAGTCTTTAGGTGGGTTAACCACCTGAGCAAGGACATCCTTTAGTTCCCCTCGTAGATCCCGATAAAGTAGTGTGGTCCTTTTTTCCTCAGGCCACCCAGCTTCAATGACTAGTCTGTTAAATGTTGCTATATATGTAAGCAAGTCTTGACTTCCTTGACGGAGTGACAAAAGTTCATTGTCTAATGCTTGGCCTTGGGTATGACGAGCAAAGTGTTTTTCCATTTCCATCTGGAAACCCCCAAATTCATGTAACAACAGGTTATCCTGACTTATCAATGGTACTGACCAATCCGCAGCACTGCCACTCAGATATGACAAGACAAAAGCAACCCGCGCTTGGTCGTTAGGAAAAGCCCCAGCTCTGCAAAGGAAATGAAGACGACACTGTTTCATGCGTACTTCTTGGGGTCCCCTGTAAATCGTTCAGGTGGAGCTAGAGGAACTGCCCCAGGAAGGGTTATTTGTACTGGATTGGTGGAAGAAGTTGATACAGGTGCTGGCGGAATGTTACCAGGCAATGGGGTTTGTCCTGCCTGTGATTGGAGCAATAGTCTACTTATTTTGTCGGTACGATCCTTAGTAACAATCAAATCCCTCCTAAGAGCGTTGGTTTCTTACCTGGCTGAATGTACTTCAGCGTGTAACTGTCCCAACAACTGAACTAACTAGTCAATCTCTGAGGTCTCCATGATGCCCAGGGTGATAATATTATTGAGGCTTTGCCTTCTGTTACGCTCACCTGGTATCCACAGGATGCCACCCAGCCCTGGTGGATGATTTGCACTCTCACACCCTCTCCCGGTCCCTTGGTAAGGCCTCTGGTTAAAGATGAGTCTGTAATATAGGAGAGCTGGATTCAATACCAGATTGTCTTTATGTTTTCCCACCTACCTTGCCCTCAACTCCTTCCTCCCCCTTGGGCCCTCTCCTCACCTTATAATTGTGAAAGGTGGATTCTCCGTCCTGCTCCTCATGGCGCGCAGATGTGGGGGTGAGCAGCAACCAAGTTACTTCACTGGTGCAAGCCCCCCCCCCTGTGGGAATACAGGCCTGCTGCGACTCCGTAGGTTTGCTGCTTTACAGTCTTTATATGCAGTTCTTATGTTCCTCTTAGTTCGAATAATAATGTCTTGCTTCTTTTCTTTTAGGTATGGAAAGGTATGTTGGTGGTGTTGTCATGCAGTTTGAAGATGAGCATGGGCTAGTAGGTGAAAGCGCGGTGTGCGCAATGCTGTCTGGTGAGTAATGCGCAATGCGTGGCGCTGTTTCTCCGTTTATATTGCTAACCTGTGTCTTTTCTCTCCTTGCAAGTTACGATGTTCCTCGCTGAGCGCCGTAATGTTCCAGCAATGATACTGACCAGAAGATGACTACCCAGGTAAGAATTGTGTGGCTTTCTTCATTCGGGAGGAAACGTGAGTAAACGCTTACTAATGCTGTCTTTCTTTCTTTCTCCTCTTTCCAGGTTATGGTATTCCAGGATGCACGCGGTGCCGGATGATGGAGTTCGTACCTTCAGGTGAGTGGAACTGAAGTCGGCGATGGATTGAAGACAGGATACTGTTCCAGGTAAGTTTCGTAGTGTTCTTTCTCTCTCTGTAGGTCCTTGGTTTTAGGTAAGCTGGCATCAAAGAACTGGACACGGTGAGCGTTATGCTTACCACAGCAGAATAACGCAAAGCATTTTCTGCTGTTTGGGTGTGGTTTAAATAGCCTCAGGTAAAGTAGTCCAGGTAAAATAGTCCCAGGCCTGCCACGCACAAAGTAGTCCAGGTAAAGTAGTCACAGGCCTGCTACACCAAAAAGACTAGACCGCATAGCTCAGTTCCTTGTAACTGAGCTATGTGTGTGCCTCCATGTTGGCAGAACCCCCGCAAGTTAAATAGTGCCAAGTAAATAGTCCCATTCTAACGTTGGTCTTCATGATGGGTATGAGCCTGGTGCCAAAGGCGCCAGGACTGTCTCCAAGAGAGTCTTGGATGAGGCTTTAAGGCCTTTGACCTGGCCCTTACTGGAAGACTGACTTGCCAGTGAGGGCCAGGGGCAAGGGTCATGACAGTTCCATAGGACAAACCAGTTCTATATAAAGGCGAATTAGAACTCAAAAAGATATTCTTGGAGGTTGGTCTGAAGGGTGTTGGGAAAAGGTTTCTCTACTTTGCTTAAAGGAAAAACAGATGCATGGTAATAGGGCATTAGGGTATTGGGTATCAGGTTTTTTTTTCTCATGGGAAAATAGGGGATCCCATGTCTCATCCAATGAAGATATGACATCTCCCCGGTAGTTGTTTGCTCTTATGTGATTCTCCCTCAACTAGCCTCCCCATGGTCAGGATCTGGTAGTGGCTGCTGTCCCCAGGCAACATGGGAGGAGGTTACCACCGGGGAATCTGCAATGACCTCATTGGATTCATCAGAGTCGACTGAAACCTCCATTCATGAATGTGGATGCAGACCACCCGAGTTGTATCTTTCCCTAGGCTGGCTTGTATGCTCTTTGTGTATATTTTTTGCAGGATTTGTGTCTCAGCATTGATACCTTTGGTTGGATCTTTTAGCAACCATGGTAAATTCCCTCCTTCCAGTATTTTGTTTAAGAATTGGTATCCCAGGCTCAGAAGATCGAAGCAATGTCTTTCAGGTGGCCAGATGGGATATTCTATGTTTTCCCACTTGTTTACCTTGTTTCTAGAGTGCTGTTCAAGATCAGGACAGAAGAAAGAGAATGTTTAATGCATCATTCTGGTGTTTCCTCACTGGACCTGCATGTGCTGATTTCCCCTGATTCATCACATTCACAAGGATCCCTAGCTCATCCACCCTTTCCTATTCCTGGTGATTAAATGGCCCGGCTAAAACAACAGAACCATATCCATGTGTTGCACACCTTATATGCAAATCTAGGCATCCAGGTTCCATTTGTTCCTACTCAAGACATTGGTTTTCATTTTAAAGGTGTTGTAGTTCTATGTGTTATTGACATATTTAATAGCGACACATTCAGATGTTAGTGTCTTTCTTTATCTCTGTTGTATCCCTTTGTATTCCCTGTTCAGTGTTGGTGTATGTGGGTTTTTTACTTGATTATATTTCCTTGACGTTTACTGCTTCTGGTCCTGGTGACCGCAAGGTGTTGATACTCCTTGTAGTTGTGTGGGTGTGGGGGGGAGGAGGTGCACCATTTTCCTAACTCCTGGTAAGGTTCTATACTGACTTCTCCTTGCCTATACATATTGAGTGACCTGGGGGATTGCATCCCTCTCTGAGTGCATTTTACATCATACATTTTGAGAAAAATGGGGTAAAAGCCATACAATTTAGAATGAGTTATGTAGGGTAACACTTGAAAAAATCCCAAAAATGCCAGATCGCCAAAAGTTCACAGGAGCATTGTACAACATTTTCACGATGCATGTGCCCATTATATGTGCAAGCATTAAGACAGTAAAACTGATTTATGATGTTGCACCCACAATACATGCCGGCATTGCCACTGTAACACACTTTCAGGGAGTTGCACCCACAGTATATACCAGCATTTCCTCTGTAAAACTTTGTGATGATGCTGCATCCGCAATATATGCCTGCATTTCCACTGTAAATTCCTTTCATGATTTCTGTGTTCACAATATATGCTATGTTATGTTATGTTATTGTGATTTATAACGTGCAGCAATGCCAGTTTCATGGTCTCCAGGCGCTCTGGCAAATCTGAAAAGGAAGGAGGTCTGGGAGGGCTTAATTAGTGGGATTGAGAGGGAAAAGGAACAAGACAGCTTTGATGTGCTGTTGGTAGCATCAGTTCAGAAAAATCAGCCATGGTGTGCTGTGTATTGTTATATGATAGACATCTTGTGGCATTTGGTTTATGAGTGAGTATGGGTGATTTGTGTATAGTTGAATTTGTTTCCTGTTGGTGTTGTGGAGTGCATGCAGTTTGTGACTGTCTTAGGTTTTTGCTGTGGTGGAAGTATCAGTGTGTTGTGTTCTGTGTTTGAGGGTGAGTATGGAGGATATTGGAGAGTTTTTAGAAAGTTAGTGGAGATTTGTCTGTGTCCTTTTGTGGCATGGTTATGTGCATCTGTCGAGTTTATATTATTATATGGTGATTTGTGGTGAAAAGTGAACAGACCAAAATGTGACATCAATAATAATGTTGATCAAGAACATCATGAGACTCCCTGTCACTGACGACGCTATGTTGCAATTCACTGTGACCATTTTCCTTTTTTACACATTACTAAAAACAGCAATAAACTAAGACTACAATCCTCAGAATGCAATGTTTCTTGCACAACTGTGGGCCTTAGGGCTGTGCATCCTCTGTGCCTTTCCGTGACTTTAACGTAATGGGAATGGGATGAAAGACTCTGCATATCACACCTTAGATCGCTGGAATGTCTAGATTCCAACACCAAACAAGAGCCTGATATTGAAGGGAGCCACTAAATACATGTCTATTGAAAGGGATCTCTCCACCTTCTCTCATGGCAGTCTGGCCTCCTGTTTAGTCTAGTTTGTAAATGATAAAGAGCCAGTCAGCACGGCCACCACTTACCGATCCATTCCCAAAACACCAAACAGAATTCTGATAATCTGTGAATTCCAAGAAACCCTTTCTTTTTCTGTCTATGGAACAGTAAACAGCCATGGAACATAGCTGGCCCAGGCAAATTAGGCACCAAGCAGCAAGACCAACATGTATGTCAACATTCTCACTGTAAACCACACAATGATAATGCACCAACAGCACATCTTTGCATTACTACTGTAAAACTCTTTCATGATTCTGCACCCAAAATATATGCCAGAATTCCCACTAAAACAAACCGTTAATTAATTTGTGCCCACAATTTATAAGACCATTCTTGCTGTAAAACATGTTCATGATGCATCACTCACAATAACTTCCAGCATTCCCACTGTATAACACTTTCATTCTGCTGTTCCCAAAATATATGCCAGCATTGCTACTGCAAAATATTTTCAGGATTTTGCACCCAAAATATATGCAAGCTAGCATTCTCACTGTGCCACACTCTTGATGCTATGTCAACATTATATTCCAGCATTGACAGGTACAGCTCTTTGAGGATGTTCAGCCCACAACATATAACAGCATTCCCATTGTAAAACACTTCATGTTGTGTTGCATTCATCTATCTTACTTGCAAATAAACACATACAAGAATGCACTCTTGCATATGTGCACATACACACACTCAGCCTTACAACACACACACAGAACATCACACAAACACACACACAAACATATTGCATAATATTCAAGACACAAATGTACACAAACCTGTTTAAAAAAAAAATAATTCTTCCCATGCAGCGATTTCCAGTCTTCTCTCTTGGCTGGGTGGCAGTATTTATAAAGTCTGTCAGTGGAAGCAAAATCACATGTGTGTGAGTCTTGGCTGGGACATGAAATTGGCTGAATAGCAACTTGTGAATTGTGGCACACCAAAACTGTGTGCTTCTGCTGTGATCATTTCAGCCCTAGATTTCTAAAATGATTTATTTGAAAGCGACTTGAGCAAGCGGGTGGGTGAAGGGGTGCACCAAAATATGGAAGAGGGGCCAGTCGGTGGGGAGTTCCCTGCTCTCTCCCTTGATCCACTACTGGCTGCTTCACTCTTTCATATTGTCTGTCCTGTTTCCAGGTCTTTCTGCAAGCTTGGGATATCCCTCTTGCTTCACAGGCATTGCACTCTCCTCCTTTTTTATGTAAGGATATTATTTCCATCATTTTCTTCCTGTAAAGGTTAACTTCCAGCTGCAAATTGCGTCTTAATCTCCAAATGGTTAGATGGTTTGTTACGTTGTTTTCCCACCTTTTATCTGCAATTTATTTCAGAAGCTCTGTTTTAATGTTGACTATTTTTCCCACCTTTGTGCTTAGGGTCTTTTCAGGGTTCCATAGATCTGAGGTGATCCAATTATCCTGTTCCTGCTCTTCTCCAGCGTAGCCATTTTAGTCTTGGGATCTTTTACTTGGGCAGAAAGGTTAAGGCTTTGTCACAAATTAGGGAGTCAGCAATGAGGTCTTACCATCCTAGATATTTGCAGAGCTTTAACATAGACTCCTCCTTCCACCTTTATTACTTATTACTATCTGCTTGTTGGAGATTATGGGGTGGCTCCATTGAGCATGGGGCCCTATGTGCTATATCCCATTACCAGAGATCTGTATACATCAAGTGTTTACTGTGTGATGAATCCTTGGATGTCATACCTTCTCC
Source organism: Ambystoma mexicanum (assembly GCF_040938575.1). Classification (NCBI taxonomy): domain Eukaryota; kingdom Metazoa; phylum Chordata; class Amphibia; order Caudata; family Ambystomatidae; genus Ambystoma; species Ambystoma mexicanum. The sequence continues at coordinate 959,864,816 of NC_090921.1, read as the reverse complement.
CATGGGGGAGAACCCTTCTCCTGAGTCCAGGGTGGTGCGGTCACAGTTCAATAATCCACCTTGGGGAGCTGCACCATGTGAGGATCAAAGGGGGAGGGAAACCCTCATGGGATGAGGGATGATACCCTAGGAGAGACGCAGCATATTTCTACCACTGTCCGAGCTCCCTCGCCATCTTACCCTCTACAGAATTCTGGAATCCCTCATACTTCTATGTATGTGATTAAAGTAGACATTTGTCCTCCCCTAAATAGTACTGAGACGAAAAGGAGCAGTCTGAAATATTAAATAAATATACTGAGATGAAGAAGATGCGCAGAGTGCAGCAGAGCACTCAGTAGAATCACAGTGAGCAGACCAGCCTATTCAATCTAGCCAAACCTGGCTATAGAATAAAAGGAAAAGAAGGATTTCCGATGAGCAGCAGTCCTCCCTGGAGGAGTCCCAAGGAAAGGCCCTGTGCCTGCCATACACGGGGAGGAAGCCGGGACACCCAAGAAGAAGCTGAGAGCTCTGGAGCCCGTCCTGAGATGCCGGAAGGGACAGCAGGCTTGCAGATGCAGGCGACAGGCAGTCCTGAGGCTTTGGAAATGCAACAGCTTCCTTAAGGACGATTAGTGCTGCATAGCTGGTGCAGACCAAACAAAACCTTCTCAAGCACCACGAGTCATGCAGCCGATGGAGGAAGCTGGGAGAAGGCGTCCACCCTCGCAAACCAAGAACCCATGTATGAAAAGGGGCAGGGAAATGCTGAGAACCCAAGAAAGTGGTGGCATGCAGAAAAGGGGAACAAATACCCCGAGCCTGGGGTCTGGGGCCCTGAAAAGCAGAGAAGGTTGTGGCAAGCGGAAAAGGGGAACACATACCCTGAATTTAGGGTCTGGGACCCTGAAAAGCAGAGGAGGTGGTGGTAAGTAGAAGAGGGGGAGAAATACCCCAAACCTAGGGTCTGGGACCCTGAGAGTAAGAACAGGTGGTGGCAAGCAGAGAAGGGGGATAAATAACACAACCTAAGGGTCTGGGACTCTGAAAGTGACAATGAAGAAACTACCAAGAAAGATAATTGCCGAAGACAGGCGAGTCTGGGACTCACACACATAAGAGAAATACATCGGTTGCTCATCTTCATAGTCACAGTAACTGGAAAGAAGGTGAAACAGGTTGGCTGTGTAATAGGTAGTACTTGGCAGGAGAGTACACCAAGTCTAACTAGAATGAGAATGGTTGAAACCAGGTGAGTCTGGGTGTCACACCCACATAAGAAGGACAGTAGTTGCAATAGGTAGTACTTGGCAGCAGAGTAGACCAAGTCTACCTAGAAAGATAATTGTTGAAACAAGGCGAGTCTGGGACTCACACCCACATAAGAGGTACTCCTCTTCATAATAACAGTACAGGGGAGACGAGTGAACCCGGTTGGCTGTACAGAGGAAGAGAAACCTGGGGAAGGGAGACAGCCTGTGGGGTCGTGACCATTGTGGCAAAGCTAAAAGGATGGGCAATGTTCTCGTAGCTCTTCAAGGAAGTGGAAAAAGAACCAAAGGAAAGAACTAATTCCCCCTAGGACATGTAAACACTGTGGGAATTCAAGTGAAGGGGGACACTTGCTTGGCCAATGTGGAGCGAGTTTGTTTTTGCACCTTTTGGAACTTTGTGTTTTGAACTTTCAAAAGAACTATGAAGAATCTGTCGAGAAGACAACCCCTTTGCACTTTATATTGAGTTGTTAGTGTGTGGGGCTAGAGTTAGGGATTTTGACACAACAGTGGATTTGTCTTTATTTTGACATCCTGATGGACCCATTTGAGATTTGTGTTGAGGCAGAGACACCCCTCCTAGCATTGGGGCTATTGAGGCCTTTTCCCCAACCCTATTTTCATTTTTAAAAAAGTCTGTAGCAAATAAATAAGATCTGTGTGTCGATCTCTCACTAATGTACCCTCACAACGGTCACTCTATTAAAACGTTGGTTTGTCAAAAAGAGGCCATTGCTAATATAATGACAATTATGTTGACGTTTCAAGTGCTTGCGGATGAGATATCTGTGCAACCTAGAGGTCATAGGTTTGAATATTGAATGGGACAAACCCACTTTTCATCCTTATGAGGCGATAAAATAAGCACCAACGACCTATCAGCAATGGTGATACAAATGGAACACAATTGTTCTAGCAAATGCTCACACAGAAAATGTTGTATATCTTTTTTCATCAACATATCCTTCCATTCTATGGGGAGGTCAGTAAAAAGTGGGGCTACTGGTAGTACTGATTGACTTGCTGGTTACTGTTGTAAAACCTGACTGAAGGCAGCTGCCACAATGAATGCATTAAATTAGCAGCAGACTGACAATTGCAAAGGTGTTGTCCATTAGGCATAAACAGGACTGTAAAGGCATTGATGGAGCCGTGAGGTGGCCTAATACTCACTGAAATAAATGTGTCTGAAGGACTAACTTACTAGCGCCTCCTGGGTGCAGAATGTTGAGTACATTGTATAATTCTAACCCCCATAAAGACATACCCATGAGTACGACCATCTGTCACTCCACCAAGAAGCCAGTAGTACTCACTCAAGAATTGTCATCATTCGGGTCTTTTTGCAAGCAAGACATGCTGAGGTTCTCCCATTGAGCCCTTTGATGAGCTATAGATTGCAAGCCATATTGAAACATTTTGCCCGACCACTGAACAGAGGCCAGGGAAAAAGCCTGCCTGATTTGTATAGGGGTGAGAAGGCCAGAGTAAGACCCAATTATGAAATACAGGGATAGTGGGAAAAGGCAAGATACCATCAAGAGGAAAATCCCCAGGGCAAAAGACCACTCAGCATCTGGGCAACAGATAAGTGGCATGGGGAAGCTTTTAGTGAGACTTGCCCCAACCCTGTTGAAAACTGCTTTATCAGTTGAGGACACAAAGAGAGTTTTACCTACTCCAGGAAAACCAGCATATATCGACTTCATCTGGCAAAAAATGTTTGGCACTAAAGAGTTGGGACCATGTCTCGCTGTGCCTCAAGGAACCCCACTGATGTCCACTTTTCCCATGGGCTCAATTTAAAGCACTATACATTCACAACAGTCTAACTTAACATAACACAGCATCTACACTTTACATCCATGCTTCATCTCTCTATTTATATAAAGCAGAAAATCTGTTAGTTTGTTACTTAGACAATTCCACGCCGTTCCACCAATCTGCACCAAATTCTGCATAGTTACCTGTTAGGACCCTCTGGACATTACTGGCTCCATGACATTTGGACACCCCACTCCTTTCCTCGTATTGCATCCCCTTCACACATGAGACGGTTGCCTGAAATTTTGGAAAAATCAATGTGGTAGTAGAAGGACCGGACACAGCTCATTTTAAGCATCTCGACACAAGGAACATACCTCCAAGGTCCGATTGAAGACCACGTTTCAAGTTTCTAGGGCAGACTGTTTCCAAGATATTTGTACTGCAAGACACTGCACCACACCAGGGTGAGGCGACAAGTGGGGATAGCTCACAGAAGGTCCCAATATGCTGCAGCACACCAACTCTCGCTTGCCCTCTCTGGAGTATGTCAGCCAGCCACATGCATCCATTCTCAGTGCAGTTTACTTCAGAGTGCAAAGCACATCAAGTGATAAGTGATTCGCAACAGTGACCTACAGGATCATTGATTTTCAACAACTGATGAGAGTGTAATGTCTGTCTACAGAACCCGTGCAGCGAACGGGTACTTTTTGCTAGTAAGAACATAAACTCAAGGTGATTGGAAAAAGGGGCCACCACACATGCACAGGAGCACCTTTGTAATGTATAATGGCTGATTTCTATCATTTTTGTCTAGGGAAGTACAGCTGTATCCTTTGAGAACGTTGCTGCACCTAACGGGGTCACGATTACTGGGAGCCTGCTACTGCAGAAGTGCCTGCTGGGCTTAAATTTGTTTTGCTAATTATTTGACGGACCAACATTGACACCAAGTTGCAAATCCTTCCTTGGCTCATCAGGACCTGTTGGTGGCCCTTGTAGTCAGGGGCCGATTTACAGAAACCGGCACACTTTAAATTTTGCACCACATTAACACCAGGGTCAACATTGCATATTGTGTTTCAATGTACTTTTGCAGCAGGGCAATGTTTACCCCTTTTCTGGTACAGAATGTAGCAATCACCCCCACTCAGGGGGTCGTACAGGGCTGGTAACGGCCCACCAGCCCAAGCCTAGGGTGTAGTCGAGAGAAGTGAGGGCCGTACCAGCCGTGTACGCCCATCCTGAGCAAGGGTGATTGCTACATTCTGTACCAGTAAATGGGTAAACATTGCACTGATGCAAAAAATACATGGAAAAAAGTATGGGCCTCGTTATGAGTATGCCGATCCGGTAACACCGGTGCTGGTAAAGCTACCGGCACCAATGTTACCGGACCAGCATACTCCAAGTTCTGTGAGCGGGTGCCTTTCCGCCTGCCGGGACTGACCTGGCGGCAGAACGGCACCCGCTCGCAGACCTTGACTGTTGCACCCAGTGTCGGTGCATCCGTCCTCCCCATTCCCATTGAGTCCAATGGGACTCGAATGGGAATGGGGAGTTTCTTTTTCCGGCGCCTGGCCGTAGGGACTGCCAGGGATGTAATGCCCCGATGATTCCACGTTGCTAGGCACCAGAAAAAAAGCATGACTCCGACATTCAATGCCATTATGTTGGGTGCAAGCTGCAGTTCGTGCAGGCAGGAGGAATCTACCATGAAACAATATGCAAACACGTGATTGGATGCTTCTGTGGCCCTGCATTTTCCCATCTGCAGGGAGGCATTCTGTGGCCTCCAAGCGCTCTGTAATGTTTGTGTAGATAAATGTGCAGGAATATACAACACTTAGGCTTCTGGCCTGGCATAAGAAGAAACACAATCGAGAAACCCATAGTGTCGCTGCTGACTCATGATTGATTACTAGTCTTCCTATTGCAGGTGATGATGTGGGGCACTTTCTGTGAAATTGGAAAAAAAAGGATGGTCTGACCTTGGCCAGCATTTTTGTGACCAATTGCTTGATGACCATATGGACAGAATGTGGCCAGGGAAGGTCAGAGGAACGGCAGAAAACAAAAGAAGTGGCAGTAAAGGCAGACAAAGGAAAAGGAACAAAAAGGAAGAAGGCAGGGAGAGCTGTGATTACAGCTTGAGCCAAAAAAGCCAAAGAATTAACAGAAAAAAAAGCGTCATTTTGACAATTTCGTCAGAATGGCGTTGTGACAGGGCGCAGGGAGTGATTTGTGTCTAATGAGATGAACACTGGGCTTCACTGGCAAGTTATGGTAGCACCAGAAGACAGTACCCACCTCCATGAGTTCCCTGCCATGTACTTTGCTGTACTTTGCTGCATCACCTAGCCCCTGACAGGGCAGGCAGAAAGGCATCGTAGCCATCGTTTCATCAAACTGTGAAATGTTAACAAACCCTATTGATCGACAAACGTACTCTTATGAATTCTGGGCAGTCATCATAACACAATGTTGACAAGTTTGCATATTTCGCCTAAAAGAAAAAGTTGCAAAAAGTAGTACATTTTTCCTTTGGAGCAGCCTATGCTGATCATCCCTATTTTTATTATTTTCGTTCTAGGTGAGTCAGTGAAGAGTTCCCAAGTGGACTATATTTCAGAATGAACATTACAATCAAATGCCCTCCTTCTCAGGTCAGCATCCTATGTGGTTTATTAATTCAGTAATGTCATTGGAAATGAGTTGACCCAGAAACTGTTTGCTTTCTGAAGTGTGAGCCAAGCCTCCCGGTTGTGGAACAAAAGGAGAGGGCTGGGTCACTCTGACTTGCTGCAAAAAGAATCATTGCACATTGTGCCCTGGTGATGGCTTTGGAAAACACTTGATCAAAGCTAAGGCTGAGCATTCGATTCCTTTCCCCTCTATTCCGAACTTCGAACAACACCTGCTCATCTGAAATTGAGGCAATGCATTTATTTATTTATTGGATTTATGTAACGTCCCCACCCGGGGGTATCCCGGCATTCATAAGACATATGAAGAAAGAAAGCGTCACAGGGACATTATAGTCATATTTGTCGAACAGACAAGTTTTACAAGCTTTTTCAACGTAGGGTAGGATTGTTCATTTCTGAGGTGCATTTTTGGAAGAGAGTTTCTAAGGGTGGGTGCTGTGACAGAGAACCTAACGCCTCCTGCTCTCTTCTTGTTGTATCTCGGAGTAATTAACGAGATGCTGGTGGAGGATTCCTGTGCAGTTCCCTTTGGGAGCACTACAGTAGATTAAGACTAAAGGTATCAGTCTGTACCACAAAGATTTAGTTGGTAGATGTGGCTAAGCAGTCAAACCTATCTCAAGAGCGAGATGAGCAGTATTCAGGGTTTACACATTAGGAGTAGAAATACTATGGAACAAGGAAACACTGACCAAAGCTTTGTATCAAAAAGAATATATATATATATTTATTTTACACACTCTGATGTTCACACACTATTATAAAAGAAAGTTAAATCATTCAAGAAAAGTATACACAACTCCCTATTTAAATTGTAGACAAGTTTGAGCAAGAGTGAAAACTGACCAAAGCGGCACAGTGAAAACGAAGCAGAAATGGTACTCTATCAATTTCTCAAAAGGGAGGGAAAGGCCAAGTTATACAGAAATATACTCTTAAACACATCAGCAACATTTCCCAAGAAGATTGTGAACAAGTTAGGCAAGGCAGTACTTTAGCATGTATAATACTGAGGTGAAAACCGAGCAAAATGGCACTTCACAAGTTTAAAAAGTGGGAAGGAAAGGGTGGTTATAAGAGTTAGGTGCACCAACACATTTCTAGGTGAGAAGTAATCTAGAGAAGGCAGTTGTAACAGATTTAGCCAGAGTCAATAGGCCTGTGCCAGAGTCCGTGGTACAGGGCAAAGTGCCCAGGAGCAAAATGTTCTTGTAGCTGCAGTCAAGTCTTTGTTAAATGATTCGAAAAGGTGGTTGCAGAAGGTGAAAGACAATGTTAGATGATAGGGGTGGCCAACCCAGTAGGTAGGTAAAGGATTTAAAACACCTTTAGCAGTACCCAACGGAAAGGGAGGCCTGGCGGAAAAATGTACCTTAAAATGTAGAAGAGGCTCCTGCGGTGGTGGTAGTTCCTGGCAGGTCCTGCAGTTCGGGAGGTCCAGCAGAGGAAGAGAGGCTCTCGTTGTGGAGGAAGGTTCAAGTTACTGCACTGCCCAGGGATGAAACCAGCCGCGGTGCTGCCAAATGAAATAAAAGGTACGCTCCTTTAAATCGCGGTCCGCATGGACGGGTACCTGGCTATTCGGTCTCCTAGTGCTTGGCACTGGCGATTTCAACAAGCAGGTCCGGGAAGGCGATTGGCGAACTGGTCGGCCCCACCAGCTCAAGTGAAGAAGACTCTTGCAGACGAAGATCTTCTCGAGTCGTTGGAGAAAAGTGGTGAGGATCTGCAGCAGGGCTTCACCGGTGGTTCAGTCGTTGCAGATATATTTGGCTTCTCTCCTCTTTGGCTTCTTAGTTCCAGTGGCAACGTCTTGTCCTCCAGTCCTCAGGACCCTGCTTTTATGCAGCAAGACCCCCATTCATACAGCCTCGCTGTCACTCACACAGTGGGGTGGCTCTCCTGGGGGGAGAACGCCCCAGCCTATCAGAGCAGAGTGCGACTTGGGTTGCGTAGGCAAACCTGCCCAGGGTGCCTATTCCCCCTCCCACACATCCTATCTACCCCAGACTCAGTGGCGCCGAAAGGAGGGATTCTGTGCAGAAGCCACCAAAAGGACGAACAAAGGATCCCGACCTGGGTTAGGACTATAGAGAAAGACACGAGAAAGAAATGAAATCAATGTTCTGGCAATAAAAACCTACCAGAGTAAAGTTAATATTAAAATAAACCGGCAGTATGTTAGAGGCTGTCAGTGAAAGTGGTAGCCTCGAACAATGGGAAAATCCCATAGGAAAATATTTGCAGTCGAATATTTTCAGTAGTAACCACTGCCACCAGCCAGAGACTTTTAAGAGAGGGGCTGTACGGTACCCCCTCGAAAATGAACACCAGGGAAAAACTATTAACCCTTCCCAGTACCTCCATAGTAAGATGGGTTGTATTGTTTTTTTTCATAAGATTTGACTAGTAAAGTCAATGGGGACATTACATGCCTTGGGAGACGGTAGTCAGTCCCAGGGTATGGAGTCTATGTTAGGGGGTCGCTACAACACCCCTGTGGTACGGCACAGAGGGTGCTGTGTACCATACATGAAAAAGATGAGTCCTATGAGGGTGAGAAAAACCCCATAGACCATAAGCACACCAGATAGCCTAAAATACACACTAGCAATTTGCCTAAGAGTGGGAAAAAAGGGTCTCACTCTTAGCAGGATAAAAAAATAAACCCCTGAAATCCAGCAAAGCTGCTGGGAGACTCTATAGGTAAGGGAAATTAGCCATAGAAGAGAATTCCCCCTAACACTCACCCACCCGAGACTAAGAGACAGGAGGATCTAATCCACTCCTGGATGAGTCTCTTGCCTCTAGTCGGTAAAAAACATCCTAGAGAGACCATCAGTATTTTGGTGGTGACATCATGACCTGTGCTCCATGGTAAAGTCAAACCCTTGGAGGCAGATTGACCATTTTAGCAGTTTTGGGTTTTCCCCTTTTGCATCAACCATCTCAAGGGTTGGTGGTCTGTCTAATGGTGAAAGTAGAACCATACAAGTATGGCCTAAACTTCTTCAGAGACCACACACCTTGTCTCAGGTTCCTTCAGTTTCCTACTGATGAAGCAAATGGGGTGTTCCCTACCTTTCTCATCCAGTTGACTAAGGACTGCACCTATACCTGTATTTGAAGCATCTGTCTGCACAATGAAGGGTTGGTGATAGTCAGGAGCTCTTAGAACTGGACCTTGACAAATGGCTCTTTTTAGGCCTTCAAAGTTAAGGAAATTTAGGAGAAGAGATTACATTCAGTGGAGAAGCTATGGTCCCATAGTTCTCAATGAAATTCCTGTAATACCCGGTGAGACCTAAGAAGACTCTCACCTGGGTTTGAGTATTAGGTGTTGTCCAATTTTTGCACAGCTTCTATCTTGCTGTGCAAAGGCCTTATTTCATCACCTCCTACCTCATGCCCAAGGTAGACCACTTTGCTCTGACCAATTTGACATTTGCTTGCCTTTATGGTAAGTTGGGCCTTCTCAAGAGCCTGCAAAACATATCCTACGTGGTCAACATGTTCTTTCCAAGTAGGGCTGAACACTGCAATGTCATCCAAATATGCCATGCAGAAGTCCTCCATCCCATTCAGAACCTGGTTAACCATCCTTTGGAATGTAGCAGGTGCATTCTTTAAGCCAAAAGGCATAAACTTAAACTGGTATAAGCCAACTGGTGTGGAGAATGCAGTCTTCTCCTTGGCATGGTCTGTCAGGGCAATTTGCCAATAGCCTGACGTGAGATCAAATGTGCTGAGGAACTTGGCTGAACCAAGTCTATCCACCAGCTCATCTGTCCTTGGCAAAGGATGGGCATCAGTCTTGGTGACTGCATTTAGAGCTCTATAGTCCACATAGAATCTCAACTCCTTGGATCCTGCCTTTGGTACTAACAAAACTGGGCTAGACCATGGACTAGTAGAGGGTTCTATTACCCCGAGATCAAGCATCTTGTTGACCTCTCCTTTGATGTGGGTCCTTACATTCTCTGACATCCTGCAACCCCTACATTTGACAGGTAAACAGTCACCAGTGTTTATGTCATGCTGGCCCCAAGGGGTCAAGCCTGGTGAAAGTGAAAACAAGGGGGCAAATTGATTTAACAAAACTTTGCACTCCTCCTGTTGTTCAGAAGTCAGATTAGAAGAGAGATTAACTGATTCTATTTGCTCATCTAAAGGCTTGCCTCTGAGAAGGTCAGGCAGAGGTTCACTCTCCTCCTCCTCTTGAGCTGAAGCTAGAAGCAAAGCTCCCAGTTCTGGTCTTGAGACATACGCTTTTAGACAGTTGGTGTGAAAGACTCTGGGAGCCTCCTTAGGATTGCCTAAGTCCACCAGATAGTTCACCTCTCCAAGTTTTCCCACAACCTTGAAGGGTCCCATTCATTTGTCCTGCAAGGCCCTCTGCCTTGTTGGTACCATAACAAGAACTAGCTGGTCTTGAGCAAACTCAACCATGTTGGCCTTCTGGTCATGCTAATGCTTAACCAGAGCCTGACCTGCTTTCAAGTTATTACTTGCCTCAGCCATCATGTGTGTCATTCTCCTCCGGAGTCCTATCACATAGTCACTCTGACTGGCTTGGGGGAAGGAACACTCTCCATCCCCTCCTTGATCAGGGCCAATGGACCTCTGACCGGATGGCCATAGAGAAGTTCAAAGGGACTATAGCCCACTCCCTCCCGAGGGACTTCTCTATATGCAAATAGAAGGCATGGCAGTAGAAGATCCCACTTTTTCTTAAGGGGGTCTTCTATAGCTCCTATCATGCTCTTCATGGTTCTGTTACACCTTTATACCAACCCATTTGTCTGAGGGTGGTATGCTGTTGAGAACTTGTAGGTAACTCCACAGTTTATCCACGTGGCCTTCATGTAGTGGGACATACAATTTGTCCCCCTGTCGGATATTACCTCCTTAGGAAACCCAACCCCGGTAAAAATACCAAGGAGGGCCTTAGCCATAGCATGAGCTGTAACAATCCTCATAGGAATTGTTTCAGGTTTCCTAGTATCATGGTTTACTACAAGGATGAACCTGTTGCCTGAAGAGGTTGGAGGGTCAAGAGGACCGACAATGTCCATTCCCACCCTCTCAAATTGTACTCCCACCACAGGGAGAGACACTAAAGGTGCCACATTCTTGGAGCCAATCTTACCAGACGTTTGGCAGGTGTGGCAACTCTTGCAATACTTATCTACTTCAGCCCCCATTTTAGGCCAATAAAAGTAGAGCGAGAGAGCCTTTCCTTGGTCTTCTTGAACCTCAAGTGACCAGCCAAAGGTATCTCATGGGCAAGTTGCAAGAATTGGAATCTGTTCTCTTGGAGCACTACAAGTCTCTTGTAGTCTCCAGGGATTGATTCAGTCGGTTCACTATAGAAGAGGCCATCTTCCCAGTGTAACCTATATTTCCCAGGCTCGTGCCCTTCAAGCTGAGAAGCTGCCTGGTGGTGAGGACCTTCCAGAGTTGGACATTCTCTTTATCCCTTACTGAAGTCTGCCCTGTTGGGGCCACCTTCTGCCAGTAAAGACTGCAGCTCGGGATGGTCCAAAGGGTCCAGATCTCCAATAAGATCCTGCCCTCCTACTAGATCTGAATCTTCAGGCTCTAGTTCAACCACACAGGTTGGTACCTCCCTCTCAGCCTCAGCTGGAGGTGGAATCACAGGTGTGATTTTTGCTAACCTAGAAGATTTCCTGGTTGGCAGCCATGGAGTGCTTTCCGCTGGTTTCTTCTTAGAAGTCTTGGGTTTCCCCTTTGCTTCTGGTTGTCTGAAAATGGCAGTCAGTAACTCCAGTGGAGTAGTAGTGATTTCCTTTTCCATCATCTCCTCAGGAGAGCCTCTTAGGGTCCTCTCCCTTGCAGGTCTGGTGAGCTCCTGTAATCTCTTACTATGAGGTCTGGAAGTACTTGACACTACTCCAAGATCTTTCAGATCATTGCCCAACAACACCCTTCCAGATACTTCAGATGGTACTCCCACCACAGGGAGAGGTACTAAAGGTGCCACATTCTTGGAGCCACTCTTACCAGAAGTTTGGCAGGTGTGGCAACTCTTTCAATACTCATCTACTTCAGCCCCATTTTAGGCCAATTAAAAGTAAAGAGAGGGCCTTTCCTTGGTCTTCTTGAACCGCAAGTGACCAGCCAAAGGTATCTCATGGGCTAGTTGCAAGAATTGGAGTCTGTTCTCTTGGGGCACTACGAGTCTCTTGTAGTCGCCAGGGATTGACTCAGTCGGTTCACTATAGAAGAGGCCATCTTCTCAGTGTAACCTATATTTCCCAGGCTCATGCCCTTCAAGCTGAGAAGCTGCCTGGTGGAGAGGACCTTCCAGAGTTGGACATTCTCCTTGTCCCTTACTGAAGTCTGCCCTGTTGGGGCCACCTTCTGCCAGTAAAGACTGCAGCTCAGGATGGTCCAAAGGGTCCACATCTCCAATAAGATCTTGCCCTCCTACTAGATCTGAATCTTCCGGCTCTAGTTCAACCACACAGGTTGGTACCTCCCTCTCAGCCTCAGCTGGAGGTGGAATCACAGGTGTGATTTTTGCTAACCTAGAAGATTTCCTGGTTGGCAGCCATGGAGTGCTTTCTGCTGGTTTCTTCTTAGAAGTCTTGGGTTTCCCCTTTGCTTCTGGTTGTCTCGAAATGGCAGTCAGTAACTCCAGTGGAGTAGTAGTGATTTCTTTTTCCATTATCTCCTCAGGAGAGCCTCTTAAGGTCCTCTCCCTTGCAGGTCTGGTGAGCTCCTGTAATCTCTTACTATGAGGTCTGGAAGTACTTGACACTACTCCAAGATCTTTCAGATCATTGCCCAACAACACCCTTCCAGATACTATACTTCAAATGGTACTCCCACCACAGGGAGAGGTACTAAAGGTGCCACATTCTTGGAGCCACTCTTACCAGAAGTTTGGCAGGTGTGGCAACTCTTTCAATACTCATCTACTTCAGCCCCATTTTAGGCCAATTAAAAGTAAAGAGAGAGCCTTTCCTTGGTCTTCTTGAACCTCAAGTGACCAGCCAAAGGTATCTCATGGGCTAGTTGCAAGAATTGGAGTCTGTTCTCTTGGGGCACTACAAGTCTCTTGTAGTCTCCAGGGATTGACTCAGTCGGTTCACTATAGAAGAGGCCATCTTCCCAGTGCAACCTATACTTCCCAGGCTTGTGCCCTTCAAGCTGGAAGCTGCCTGGTGGTGAGGACCTTCCAGAGATGGACATTCTCTTTGTCCCTTACTGAAGTCTGCCCTGTTGGGGCCACCTTCTGCCAGTAAAGACTGCAGCTCAGGATGGTCCAAAGGGTCCAGATCTCCAATACGATCCTGCCCTCCTACTAGATCTGAATCTTTAGGCTCTAGTTCAACCACACAGGTTGGTACCTCCCTCTCAGCCTCAGCTGGAGGTGGAATCACAGGTGTGATTTTTGCTAACCTAGAAGATTTCCAGGTTGGCAGCCATGGAGTGCTTTCCGCTGGTTTCTTCTTAGAAGTCTTGGGTTTCCCCTTTGCTTCTGGTTGTCTCAAAATGGCAGTCAGTAACTGCAGTGGAGTAGTAGTGATTTCTTTTTCCATCATCTCCTCAGGAGAGCCTCTTAAGGTCCTCTCCCTTGCAGGTCTGGTGAGCTCCTGTAATCTCTTACTATGAGGTCTGGAAGTACTTGACACTACTCCAAGATCTTTCAGATCATTGCCCAACAACACCCTTCCAGATACTTCAGATGGTACTCCTACCACAGGGAGAGGTACTAAAGATGCCACATTCTTGGAGCCACTCTTACCAGAGGTTTGGCACGTGTGGCAACTCTTTCAATACTCATCTACTTCAGCCCCATTTTAGGCCAATTAAAAGTAAAGAGAGAGCCTTTCCTTGGTCTTCTTGAACCTCAAGTGACCAGCCAAAGGTATCTCATGGGCTAGTTGCAAGAATTGGAGTCTGTTCTCTTGGGGCACTACAAGTCTCTTGTAGTCTCCAGGGATTGACTCAGTCGGTTCACTATAGAAGAGGCCATCTTCCCAGTGCAACCTATACTTCACAGGCTTGTGCCCTTCAAGCTGAGAAGCTGCCTGGTGGTGAGGACCTTCCAGAGTTGGACATTCTCTTTGTCCCTTACTGAAGTCTGCCCTGTTGGGGCCACCTTCTGCCAGTAAAGACTGCAGCTCAGGATGGTCCAAAGGGTCCAGATCTCCAATAAGATCCTGCCCTCCTACTAGATCTGAATCTTCAGGCTCTAGTTCAACCACACTGGTTGGTACCTCCCTCTCAGCCTCAGCTGGAGGTGGAATCACAGGTGTGATTTTTGCTAACCTAGAAGATTTCCTGGTTGGCAGCCATGGAGTGCTTTCCGCTGGTTTCTTCTTAGAAGTCTTGGGTTTCCCCTTTGCTTCTGGTTGTCTCAAAATGGCAGTCAGTAACTCAAGTGGAGTAGTAGTGATTTCTTTTTCCATCATCTCCTCAGGAGAGCCTCTGAAGGTCCTCTCCCTTGCAGGTCTGGTGAGCTCCTGTAATCTCTTACTATGAGGTATGGAAGTACTTGACACTACTCCAAGATCTTTCAGATCATTGCCCAACAACACCCTTCCAGGTACTTCAGATGGTACTCCCACCACAGGGAGAGTTACTAAAGGTGCCGCATTCTTGGAGCCACTCTTACCAGAAGTTTGGCAGGTGTGGCAACTCTTTCAATACTCATCTACTTCAGCCCCCATTTTAGGCCAATAAAAGTAGAGAGAGAGCCTTTCCTTGGTCTTCTTGAACCTCAAGTGACCAGCCAAAGGTATCTCATGGGCTAGTTGCAAGAATTGGAGTCTGTTCTCTTGGGGCACCACAAGTCTCTTGTAGTCTCCAGGGATTGGCTCAGTTGGTTCACTATAGAAGAGGCCATCTTCTGAGTGTATCTTATACTTCCCAGCCTCTTGCCCTTCAAGCTGAGAAGCTGCCTGGTGGCAAAGACCTTCCAGAGTTGGACATTCTCTTTGTTTCTTATTGAAGTCTGCCCTGTTGGGGCCACCTTCTGCCAGTAAAGACTGCAGCTCAGGATGGTCCAAAGGGTCCAGATCTCCAATAAGATCCTTGCCTCCTACTAGATCTGAATCTTCAGGCTCTAGTTCAAACACACAGGTTGGTACCTCCCTCTCAACCTCAGCTGGAGGTGGAATCACAGGTGTGACTTTTGCTAACCTAGGAGATTTCCTGGTTGGCAGCCCTGGAGTGCTTTCTGTTGGTTTCTTCTTAGAAGTCTTGGGTTTCCCCTTTGCTTCTGGTTGTCTCGAAATGGCAGTCAGTAACTCCAGTGGAGTAGGAGTGATTTATTTTTCCATCATCTCCTCAGGAGAGCCTCCTAAGGTCTTCTCCCTTGCAGGTCTGGTGAGCTCCTGTAATCTCTTACTAGAAGGTCTGGGAGTACTTGACACTACTCCAAGATCTTTCAGATCATTGCCCAACGACACCCTTACAGGTACTTCAGATTGGATACCAACAGGTATTCTGAGAGTCATATCATTGCACTGGATGAGAGCTGGTAACTGGGGGAGCATCTGCTCAGGCCCTCCAGCTAACTTGGTGAGGCATTTGGGTGCCCTAGCAACATCCTCTACCTTGAAAAATGATTCATCCACCACAGTTATGCTGGACCCAGTGTCTCTAATGGCAGGGGTCTCCTGACCATTGACCAGGACACTGTCCTTATAATACTCTTTAGTATTATTTGGGATAGAATTATATACATCTAAATTCTATTGTTCCCACAACCCCAAGGATACTAAAGATACACTAGCTGAGACTTGGATGAGGTCATCAGCAAGTAGTTGAAAGTTTCCACTGGTCATTGGTACTTCCTCATCTGGAGTGAAGGCTAAGGAGACCGTGTGGATCCCTGAAGGTTTACCCTTACATCTGGGATCCCCTTTCACATGATCAGTTGCACCACAAACATAGCATTTCCCAAATGTCTTTATGAATGGTGGCTTGTTCTGACCTCCTTCTGGTCTGGGACCAGAAGGTACATTAGCCTGATTAGGTTTCCCTTGTGGCTTACCCTTAGAATTTTGTTTGTGGCCCTCTTTGCAATTGGAATTATTTGAATTCTCTTTGTTGTCTTTCTTAGGCTGTTTTCCCTCATCCTTTTTCTGAGTGACCCCAGAATCCTTGTGAGTAGCTCTGCTGGCAACCCACAAGTCAGCAGCCTTAGCTAGTTTCTTGGAATCCAGTTCTTTTGAATCAGCCAAGTGCTGTCTGAGCTCAGGAGAGCAGGCATCATAGATAGACTCCAACATTACAAGAGTTCTCATTCCTTCATAAGTGTTATCTCTATAACCCTTAATCCATCCCTCTAAGTTTTTCAAACACGCGTTCACCCAAGTAGCCCAATGGGTACTATCATGCTCTTTGAGGGTCTTCCCAAATCTAGCTAGCAAAGCTAGCTTCACACATTCATAATCCATCCTAGCCACCTCCCCCAACTCCATTACCACATCAGATGCAACAGGGGGGAGCCTAGAGAACAACTAGGGGATCAGCTGATTTCCTGTGTTGTCCTGGAGCCCATGATTGTACTCAAACATAGCTAACCAATCTAATACATCCAACTTAGGTTAATACATACCCACAATCTCTTTAGGCATCTGGGGTCTTTTTGGACTGGAGGATCTTGAGGATTCGGGGAGAGAAGCATTTTCCAGAGACAATTTCTTCATCTCTAGCTCATGGTTGAGCTCTATTTCCTTGAGCCTTAGTTCTTGATGTCTCTGTTCAGTTTGGGCACTAATTATTTTGAATTCAAGTTCAAGTCTCATTTTTTCCAGAGAGATAAATTCAGGACTTAATGTGGGACCTGACAATGGTCCAGTAGTCATAGGTTGAGGCCTCTGAGCAGGCAGAGGGCCAGAGGGGGTGACATTGTTATCCTCCTCTTCCTCATCTGCTTCAGTAATAACATCCTCAACATTATCTTCAATATTTGCTGCATTTGCTGGAGGGGTAGGCACTACAGCCCCAGTCTCCACACTTTGTTTTTCTAACAATCTTTCAATCATTTCTGATTCCTTGCCTTTGACAGGAAGACCTTTTTGTCTACACAGATCCTTTAAATATTCAGCAGTATTTACAAGGAGGGTCTGCTGGCTATAACTTTCCATCTTTCACTTTTTGTTAAAATTAACTTTCAGTGATTGTTAAGCCTTGTGGTTAATTGAAAAAAGTACTAGCAGTACTCTAAAATGCAAATCCAATACGTTTATCCTCACCGCTGTACACCAGTGTTAGGCAGAATCCTGTGTAGTTCCTCTAGGGAGCACTACAGAAGATTAAGACTACAGGTATGAGCAATAAATCCCCTTTGGTATCAGTCTGTACCACAAAGATTTAGTTGGTAGATGTGGCTAAGCAGTCAGACTTATCTCAAGAGGGAGATGAGCAGTATTCAGGGTTTACACATTAGGACTACAATACTATGGAACAAGGAAACACTGACCAAAGCTTTGTATCAAAAATAATATATGTATTTATTTTACACACTCTGATGTTCACACACTATTATAAAATCAAGTTAAATCAGTCAAGAAAAGTATACACAACTCCCTATTTAAATTGTAGACAAGTTTGAGCAAGAGTGAAAACTGAGCAAAACGGCACAGTGAAAACCAAGCAGAAATGGCACTCTATCAATTTCTCAAAAGGGAGGGAAAGGACAAGTTATACAGGAATTTACTCTTAAACACACCAGCAACACTTCCCAAGAAGATTGTGAACAAGTTAGGCAAGGCAGTACTTTAGCATGTATAATACTGAGATGAAAACCGAGCAAAAAGGGACTTCACAAGTTTAAAAAGTGGAAAGGAAAAAGTGGTTATAAGAGTTAGGTGCACCAACACATTTCTAGATGAGAAGCAATCTAGAGAAGGCAGTTGTAACAGATTTAGCCAGAGTCAATAGGCCTGTGCCAGAGTCAGTGGTACAGGGCAAAGTGCCCAGGAGCAAAATGTTCTTGTAGCTGCAGTCAAGTCTTCGTTAAATGATTAGGAAAGGGAGGCCTGGCAGGAACAATGTACCTTAAAATGTGGAAGAGGCGCCTGCGGTGGTGGTAGTTCCTGGCAGTTCCTGCAGTTCGGGAGATCCAGCAGAGGAAGAGAGGCTCTCTTCGTGGAGGAAGGTTCGAGTTACTGCACTGCCCAGGGATGAAACCAGCCGCGGTGCTGCCAAACGAAATAAAAGGTATGCTCCTTTAAATCGCGGTCCGGGTGGACGGGTGCCTGGCTATCCGGTCTCCTAGTGCTTGGCACTGGCGATTCGACCAAGGCAGGTCAGGGAAGGCGATTGGCGAACTGGTTGGCTTCACCAGCTCAAGGGAAGAAGACTCTTGCAGGCGAAGAGCTTCTCGAGTTGTTGGAGAAAAGTGGTGAGGATCTGCAACAGGGCTTCACCGGTGGTTCAGTCCTTGCAGATGTCTTTGGCTTCTCTCCTCTTCGGCTTCTTAGTTCCAGTGGCGACGTCTTGTCCTCCAGTCCTCAGGACGCTGCTTTATGCAGCAAGACCCCCATTCATGCAGCCTAGCTGTCACTCACAAAGTGGGGTGGCTCTCCTGGCGGGAGAACCCCCCAGCCTATCAGGGCAGAGTGCGACTTGGGTTGCGTAGGCAACCCTGCCCAGGGTGCCTATTCCCCCTCCCACACATCCTGTCTACCGCAGACTCAGTGGCGCCGAAAGGAGGGCTTCTGTGCAGAAGCCCGCCAAAAGGACGAACAAAGGATCCCCAACCAGGTTTAGGACTATAGAGAAAGACACGAGAAAGAAATTAAATCGAAGTTCTGGCAATAAAAACCTAACGGAGTAAAGTTAATATTAAAATAAACCGGCGGCATGTTAGAGGCTGTCAGTAAAAGTGGTAGCCTCGAACAATGGGAAATTCCCATAGGAAAATATTCACGGTCGAATATTTTCGGTAGTAACCACTGTCACCAGCCAGAAACTTTTGAGATAGGGACTGTACGGTACCCCCCTCGAAAATGCACACCTTCCCAGTACCTCCATAGTAAGATGGGTTGTACTGGTTGTACTGGTTTTGTTAATAAGATTTGACTAGTAATAAGCACACAAGATAGCCTAAAACACACACTAGCAATCTGCCTAAGAGTGGGAAAAAAGGGTCTCACTCTTAGCAGGAGAAAAAAATAAACCCCTCAAATCCAGAAAAGCTGCTGAGGGACTCTATAGGTAAGGGAAATTAGCCATAGAAGAGAATTCTCCCTAACAAGGATCGTAGTGAGCATAGATGAGGTTTCCCTGAAATATTGTTACTGAGATAAAGGGTGACTCCTTGTAGATGCAACGGTGTGCAATGGTTAGTGTTTTGAAGTCAATGCAGGCTTTGATGGTTAGCCAGTGCGCGTCTCATCTAATTGCTGAAATTGATCTGATTTACTTAGGCCCAGAGCAGCGTGCAATAATTGTAGTTTAACAGGTTGGTTGCTCAAGTGCCCATGAGTAGCACATTGCAATAGTCCAATTTGCTGATGATGAGGGCTCTAGCGAGAGTGAGGCAGTTATTCGGGGAGAGGGATTGTCTACTCAGGGAAATGAGTCTTGTGGGCTGTGGTGGATGCCAGAGCATTGATATGTTTCGTCATGGACAGTTCTGCTTCTAAATGCACACTCAGAGATTTAACATGTTTCAGGACTGATATTACCGAGCCATCAATGCAGAAAGTGAAAAAGGCCTTGTCAAGGATTTTCAACCAGTGAGGTGACCTTATGATGAGCAATTTTTTCGTTATTAAGACAAATGTTGAGGGTAGCCGTCCATTGTTGGATGGTACTCTAGATGTTGTTTATGATGTTGAAGTCACTGGAGTGTTTGCCTCTGGAAGGGATGAGAAAGTGGGAGTCATCTGCAAAATTCGTATACGTGTTGTATATGTTTGGTGAGGGGCACAAACCTTGGGGAACACGAAGGGGCACCATAATGGGATTGGCGGCTGCATCACTGATGAATACTCTCTAGGTGCGTTCGCTGATAAAGGATTTAATCCAACCTGTGGCCTCTGACGAGAAGCTGAAGTGTGAGCTGAGGTGTTGGCACAGGGTATCATGGTCCATGAGGTCAAACGCAGCTGAGAGATCTAGTAGGAGATGTATTGCTAGGTTGCCAGAGTTGCGCATGTGCTCCATTCAGATTTTTAAGTTGAGTAATTCTGTTTTCATGCTATGTTTGGGGCGGAAGCCAAATTATCTACGTCCTAGCCGAAGGTGTAGTTCTAGGAACAATTGTACTTGGGAGTAGGCCAGGTGGTCTAGAATGTTGAGTAGGAAGGGGACTGTGGTAATAGGGTGATAGTTAGTGGGAAGTGTTGGATAGAGTACAGGCTTCTTAAGGAGCGGAGTGACCCAGGCTGATTTTATACTGGTGGGGACTGCATTGGTAGCGAGGAAGGCATTCACAAAGTCCATGATAATGGGCATCAGAGTCAGTGCACAGAGCTTAACTATATGTGCTGGCCAATCGTCACCCTTGCAGTTTGTTTCAAGGAGAGGATAGCTTCCAATACCTTATCTTGTGTGACTTTGGAAAAAGTGAAGCGCAGGGGTGAGGTGGGCATATCTGCTAGCGGGAGCCTTGATACAGCTAGTGGGGAGGGTTACGCAGCTAGTAATATGTTTTTTGCCGAGATCTTGGAGTGTAGTGAGACGATTTTGTTAGAGAGGGCAGATTGGATGGTGGAACACCATGTTTTGTCGGCCTGGATCGGGGTGGATATGGGGATAGGATTCTCTAACTCTTTCACTATGGAGAAGAGTTCTTTGGATCCAGCTTTGGCAATTCTGCCATCGTAGGTGAGTGAGTGACAATTGCTTTCTTATAGGATTTAGTAGCTGTGGCAAGAGTTTTGTGGTTGTGTGGAGTGGGGTGTTTCTTAAAGAGGTTTTCAAGGTCTCTTTTGTTTCTACAAAGGGTGATGAGTTCCTCAGAGAACCAAATATTGGTGGGTTTGTGTAATTTAGCTGTTTTGGTTTTAATCAGGGCATGTTGATCCATAGTATTTAGAAGGCTCTGGTGGTAGAGATTGGCTAGGTATTTGGGACTCTTGTCATGTGGTTTTGCACAAGAGACGGGAGCATGCTCAAGAGAGTGGACTCATGAGTGAGATTACATGTGTTGCAGACCCGCACTGTACTCAATATTATTGCAGGAGTGGTAAGGGGTTTAGCTAGGGAGAGTACAAACTCTTCCAAGGGGAACCCTTTGACGTGTGTAGGGGAAGAGATTATTTGGGAGAAGTTCAATTAAGAAGCAGCGGATAAAGGCATGAGTGCATGAGACAAGGAAAGTGCATGAGGCACGGCAAATGGTGTGGATATGGTGGGAGCAATGTCTTGGACCTGTGTGGTGGAATATAAAGACATGATAGGGGTGGGTGAATAATGAGAGTGGAACATTAAAAGCAAGGTGGACAGCCAGAGAAGGAACTGCCAATATGTGCAGTGTATGCCAAGAAAGAGGATTGATGAATAATTTGTCAAGCCTTGTCTTGAGGCATTTGGAAAAGGGCCCAGTCGGATTTCAGAAATACTTCTTAGGATGTGTTATGAGAATATAAGGCGTGTTCTACCAGTTGGAAGCTCTGTTCCTTGGAAATTGACAGGTTTGCACTTGCGGCTTTCCGATATGAATTGCACAAATCATGACACTTGTGTGGCTGGATGGCAGACATCTCAGTTCTTACTTGCCATCAATGTGTAGGCATATGCAGCCCTATAGAACACGGATTGCTTGTAATGGATAGGCTGATGTTACACAGTCTGCCCATACCGTAGAGGAAAACATTGCCCTCTTTGGGGGTCTAAGCCAGGAACGTCGATTCATCCAAATGCCAGCGGTAGTAGATGTGTCATCACAGACCTGATGACATCACAGAAAGTGATGTCACTTGACTTTTGACCCAGATGGCATCAGTTCCTCTTTAACCCCGGTGACATTACTGAAAGTGGTTTGTGGGAGTAAAGAAAGTACATAAACGTAAACATGTTAAAATATCAAATACTTACTGAAGCAGACAAGTATATTTTAGATACCAACCACATTTTAACAAGGGTGCTGCCTTCATATCCATGGATGGGGTCATGATTTAATAGGTTTAGACCCAATAGTACAACATAGACAGAGGCAACGTTAGTTCCACCATCGGGTTTGCTATTTGAAGTTTTGAATTTATCTTTAAGTAATAATTATGACAAAGCATTGAACAATTTTGGGCAGTGCTGTGACCCGATTCTTGCTGAAATGGACAAGCTTAAATTGATGGAAATCTTGAAGATGTACAACAGAATGAACATTTTAAAATGGGGAAAGACATACAGAGAATGTCATTGTATAAACTACAAAGGGAGCTAACCACACACATGAGGAAATATGAGAAGTTCAGTCCTCCATGATGAGATTCCCAAGGCCAAAATATCATTGCATTTATATGCGCTTTCATCTTAACTTACTAGGCTATCTGCAAAGGTGGGGTCTCATAAGAGGGATACCTTGGCAAGAAATACATTGTCGGCTCTGTACAAAGCTGGGGGAGGCAGAAACACTAAGACATTGGCTGAATGGCTGTAGCACAAAACTAGGGCAGAGGAAAATGTGGTTGGGAAAGTTCATAAGGAGATTAGATTTAAACAGTGAAGTCAAGTGTGCTAGGCTCTTGTATGGATACTCTATCCTAATGACCATTGCTTTAGTGAATATTTTTAAAGTGATACACAAAAGGTTGGGGGAAAATGTTTTTCTCGATTAGTCCAGCATAGTGAAGTAAGGAAGGGAGTAATTTGTCAGAAAGGGGGAAAATGTAATCTTGGGGGTTAGAAAAGGAGGCCCTGATAGGTACATAGTATATGATATTGCATTGCGTTGAATTAATTAATGTCTGTAATGTTTGTTTTAGAATGTTGTGCCTGAAATAATTTATTGCCATTTGTAATGAACTAAGAGTAGTGAAGTATATGATAAAAAATGTGTTAACGCTTTTAATAAACTATAAACACAAACAACACCAAAAATAGGCTGAGGCACTGACATAGATATGCCACTTCAGCATTGTATGGCTACTTACTTCATATTATGCCAATTATAGTTGCATGTCGGGTATTGTCATTATATGAAAAGCAGCTCCCCTACATTCCCAATTACTGTGATAATACAGTATCCAAAAATCCAAGTCACTTGCAAAGGAGCATTAATGCTTTAATGATAATGATTTGTTATTTACATAACACTTTGGCAAAGTGCTGTGCATAACTCATATATACATACAATTATCCCAACTGAAGTTGGAACTCATTTATCAACGTCGCAAGAATAAAGGGGTGGCTTAGCCTGCCAGGATTTGAACCTGCGGCCTACAGATTACACATAGATTGCAGTAGCAAGGGCTCAACCCGCTGAACTATCTTACCGCTTTGCTATTTAGAAAGCAATGCCTGCATAACAAAGCATGTCAAAACTGGCTGCACAATGTAGGCCAGACACGTAATAACACTTATGATATTTGCTGTAGCCTTGATGAAGTACCCAGGCAATTACACTTATCATGATTGCTACATCAGAGACGCCCAGTACAAAATGTCAAGACACTGTAAGAAATGGCTAATCTAGCTGCAGCAAAATGCTAGTCTAGACACGTAATAACGCTATGATGCTTACTTCATTATAGCTGCCCAGAAAATTATGCCATGACGCAGTAAGAAATGGCTAGCTTGGCTGCACCCAAATGTCATTCTAGACAGGAAATAACACTTATCATGCTTACTTTATTAGAGATGCCCTGTAAAGCTGTCATGCCGCAGTGAGAAACGACTAGACTGGCTGCACCCAAATACCAGTCTAGACAGCTAATAAACACTTATCATGCTTAGTTGATCATGGATGCCCTGTAAAAATGTCATGCCACATTCAGAAATGACTAGACTCGATGTATCAACATGTGAGTCTAGACATTAATAACACATATCATGCTTGCTTTATCATGGATGCCCATTACGTGATAGCGCAACCCCCACCTGCCCCACCCTTCTGACACCTCCCATACCCCTACAACTCTCCTTCTGCAACCCCGAACTCAGCCCCTTGCACCAGGATTATCTCCAAATGCCTCTTCCGTTTCTCAGTGCGTATGTATGAGGCAAGGTGTTTCATAGGCAAGTACTGGGACGAGGAAGAGTAAGACTAGGAGTAACCAAGATTAAAGGTAAGTAATACAGGTATTGAACACAAGAACACCATTCACATGCTCATTTACACTACACCCATCCACCATTCACTCACACATCCAGCCACCCATACATCATGCATTCACTGACACACATTACATATTATACAAGTACAAACACTCCACCTTTGATGCACGCAAAGACATTTAACAAAACAAAAGGCGGCGGAGTTGCGTTCATTGCCAAAAAGAACCTTAATCTGAGAGAAACACCCAATCAAACCTTCCCATCAGGAGAACTCATCTCCATCAAAGTCTCCTTATCTGCCACATCCACCATCGCAATCCACCTTATCTACCGACCCCCAGCCCCCTAACTTCGTTTGAGGAACACATAGCATTACTCCTTGCTACCAATACCAAACCTCTCTCAAACAATGTAATTCTGGGAAACATTCAATAAGGTCTCAATGACCACTCAGACTCTCAGGCACTCACCCTTGCAAACACTATTGAAGCACAATGTTTCCCTCATTGCAGATCCAACCCTACGATAAAGGACATACTCTGGACTGGCTAGCTGACCACATTTGCCCTACCAATATACTAGCCAACAACCGTTGCCCATGGTCAAACCACAATGTCATAATATTCTCTATCAGCAACGTAACTCAAGAAATCACTCCACCCCCACTCACCCCAGCAGCACTATCAGGAAACTGGTGTAACATCACCCCTGACAACATGCTTCCCATGCTTTCACCACTAACTACGTTCCCTAATATCATCTCTGACACCACCTCCATGACACTCTACAACCAAACCTTCCAGGCTGCCATCAATAAAGTTGCTCCACTAGGCAACCATAAAGCCAAACCTACAGCCCATATAAACTACTGATACACCTCTAATCTCAAACGGCGGAGAGCATTTGGAAAAAAACACCTACACACCTACACATGCAAATAAACTAAACTTCAATAATGCAGCTGCTGAATACAAGCAAGCCACTATCCTACCGAAAGGCAACTCGTACAACACAAGAATAGAAAATGCCAACTCAGGTACAAGAGAGCTCTTCACTTTAATACGTGAGCTCGAATCAGCAGCCCACGACCTGTCCACTGTATCAAGGATCTACTGTGGTGTCTAAACATACAAAATGCCCTCATCGGCCAAATTGCCCTACTACAAAACAGAATCAAAGACAAAAAAGCTCAACTGCCCCAGTCAACCAACACCAAGACCCACCTGCCACATCTCTAACCTCCCCTCCTAGCTTCAAACTCTCCCTGGTGACCATCGCCGAAACCACAAAAATAATAAAGGGACTGAAGCCTTCAAGATGTCAAGGAGATATCTGCCCAGCCTCTTTCATCAAAGACTATGCTGATAAGCTTGCCCCGTTTATCACTGCTCCGATCAACAACTCCTTCTCCTCCAGCAATTTTCCTAAAAACTTTAAAGAAGCCTGGGTAGTCCTATTGCTCAAAAAACCCACTTTAGACCCTAATATCCCAACCGACTACTGACCAATTACTACGGTCCCCTTCCTCCTAAAAATAATAGATAGAGTAGCATATCTGCAAATTCAAAAACACCTGGAGACTCACAAACTCCTAGGCCTCTGCCAATCAGGCTTCTGCCTTGGTCATGGCACAGAAACTGCCCTCTTGGACCTCAAAATACAAATGGACCAAATTAAAGACATGGGAGATCTCTCCATTCTCCTCCTACTTGACCTATCCGCATCCTTCAACTTATTCAACCATAAGATTTCTATGTCAACACCTTGCCCTAGCTGCCCACTTCTCATCTAACACCATTAAATGGATAGAATCCTTCCTCCCCAACCGTACCATGAGAATCTTTTCTACCACTGCGGCAGCATACCTTGCCCTAATCACCTGCAGAGTTGCACAAGGCTCCTGTGTCTTGCCAACACTGTACAATGTGTTCACCAAGCCACTATTCGACCTCCTAGACAAGTTGGGAGTCACGTATACCAACTACGCGGATGACACCCAAATACTATTACCAATCTCAGGAAACCATGAGACCAATTCAAATCTACCGAACAAAATCTACATTACCATTCAGGCCTTGATGGCGCAACATGAGCTTTGTCTTAATGACGAGAAAACTGAACTTCTCATCATTGGCAATCAATCTCGTCTCAATAACTTACCTCAACTCTACAAAACCTTCACTATTGACAGCAACCTCCTCACGATAGCAAACGAGGTAAAAACACTAGGAATCTACCTGGACTCATCATTCTCCTTGACTATGCAAGTCAACGGCATCTCCACAGCAATGGCGTACACGTCCAAACTAATCATCGCCAGAAGACCTTTCCTATCCACTGGCAATTGCATCACCCCAGCCCTCCTTGTATCAAGGATTGATTACTGTAACTCCCTATTTGCAGGTACCAACCACTGAATTATCAACAAATTACAAATAGCCCAGAATAATACCGTAAGAGCCGCCCTCAACATCCCTAAAAGAGAACATATCTCTGCAGCCAGACAGAATATCCACTGGCTGCCTGTACGGGACAGTATCAAATTCAACATCTTATCACTAACTCATTAATGCCTTTTCAATAATGCCCCAATCTATCTAGCTAGACACATCTCCAAAGCACAGTCTAAAAGGCCTACCTGGTCAGCCTATTCATGCCACGTTGTTACCCCAAGATTTAGAAGGCAAAAGGCTGGAGGCTGTAGCACCCCAATGATTTCTGCCAAACGTGTCCTGAATTGGCGATCCCTCTCGAGTCTCCTCCTCAACTCTATATTCAGAAGAGCTGTCTTAGGAGTCAGACGGTTCCTTTCTTCTTGATTTATTTGCTTCCTTAGTCTTCTTTTCCTTGGTCTTCTTTTCTTTCTTGTCGTGCAAGTAGGGACAAGCTCCCCCAGAGGCCATCTTGGCAGGGAGAAATGCCCAAGCCAAAGGGAACCCTGAGGAGCAAGCCCAACAACCAGGGAAAAAGCTCTTAGGCACCCAAAATCCCTGGTATAGGTGGAACGTGGGTATCTTCACATTGTCTTGTGGTTAGGATGAACTGCCACAGCTTGCAAGGAGGATTCCACAGATGATTCTTGGAAAACAGTCCACAGTCTAGCACAGCACGCACCTCAATAGCTGAAGGACGGATCCCAAACTCCACCCTGGTCTCGGGCTGAGACAGACGCCTTAAAGGAATAAGGTTAGTGGAGTGCTATGCAGCTGGCACCTAGAGCCTTTTGGGTCTTTCTGTCGGAAGGATCCGACAAAAAACTGGAAAAGGTGTCAAACACCCAGAGCAGGTCGGTATGCAAGGAAAGCTTGAGAGCGAGCAGATAGCTGATAGGTAAGAAAACAGGAAAGAGTGAGCATGAAGAGCTGTGGAATGCAGAGCGCAGGTGTGCGTTAGAAAATAGGTACAGGATAGTCAGAAGATCAGTCTGTAAGACTGAGGGAATCTGAAAGGGAAACCAGCAAGATGCCACGCGGCAGAAAGAGAATGAGTACACCCGCGTCGAGAAAACTTGAACATGAAAGTTGGCGGCCAAACGAGATGCCAGGTGAAGACCGCGTAGTGCGGCAAGAGCAGTAAACAAAAGAAGACAGAGGAAATGGGGGAATACAAGAACGGATAAGGGTAACTGGCAGGAGAAGTTCAGAAAAGCACCTGTTTTATAGGGAACTGTACGAAACAGCTGCGAGCTCCAAGAGGACACATACAATGCACCGTTCCTATGGAAAAGCACGTTGTTATAGTGATGGTGGCCATGTTGGATGAGGACTGGCCCGTCTCCTTTGTTTGAGGGAGAACTTGTATTGTTCTATGCTGATGCTTCCACCTCTGCCACAGCCTCCATGGACGGAGCATGACAACATGAGACCTCTATGCCTGTGGCCCTGAGATCAGACCCATCACTCGGGCCCTTACCAAAAAAATTCAAAACATGGCTTTTCTCCCAAGACACCTACCAACACCTAGTCATCTCACCTAGCCGCTCTGTGCTCTCAAACCTGTCCCAAGCTTGCCTGCACCCGTTGTAATTACTCTAATGTATTCAATGTAACTTTTCTCCTGAACCTACATAAGCACTACATGGAGCTTAAATCCGTGCAAACTACCACAGTAACCTACCTGCCAAAGCAAGCATCTAAAGATGTCTAATGCCTTTGTTAGTCATGAATGTACTTTTCCAATGTTATCTCTGTAATGAACATCTACCTATGTAATGAAAGTAATGATACAAGCTATCACTGTAACCAACCTGCTTAAGCAACAAGCACCTAGAGGCCTCCGGGCTTGGTGCGCTATACAAATGTCATAATAAAAAATTAAAAATAAAATAAATGTAAAGAGGGCTCTTGTCTGAGGGGGTTGCAGAGGCAGAGCCAGGGGCCACACAGGAGTTGCCAGAGTTCACAATTGCAACCCCATGCGACCCCCATTTGACGTCCCTCAGTTATGCATATGCCAAACTGTCTACTGCGCAGCACATTCCATGCTAAATAGGCCGCCTAATTAGTGCACATATCTTTAGTAGAACTAGTTGTCCCACTACTTGCCAGACACCTGAATGGACTTGAACTTCAAATTCGGGGTTCAAGTGACCCTCAAGTTATTGCAAGGTTTGCCAGCACTTCTAAACTCACACGCAAGCTAGAAGGCTTTGCCCGTGTTTTCACTCCGACCAAACCTCTCAGAGTGTTTGACTAGCTAATCAGTACCCTGTAATATTTAGGGATGTTTGGCAGCCCTATCGGAATCACAGATCATATCTTGTGTGCATTGTGCTTGGCTATTAGAAGGAGGAACAAGGCTGATACACAGTATGAGAGCACAGGGAGTGTGTGCTTTAGCCATTTCAGGCAATTTTTCTGTGTCTTTCTCCCATTGGGAAATATTTTATGATACCTTTAGTGACAACTTTGTGAAACCTTTTCCCTTACACTTACCAGCCCTCCAACCAAAAAACAAACAAAAAACAAGAGGACCTTTGTTAAACCCTTTGTGAAAACCTTGTTAAAACATCTCCCTTAGTACGCCAAATCAAAAGGAACATTTCATAGTTTACATTTGACATTCACTCTTTCCCGGCTGGGATTTTTGGGAAGAGTTTGGAGGTGGATTGAACCAAGTTCATGCAGGACACTTTAGGGAGCTTGTAATCTTCCAATGAGGAGGTGGATGTGGGAAAAGATATGGTCCTAGACTATGCGCAGCCCATTGAGACTGAGGCTGCCACCTTGTGTGAGGAAGAAGGGGAAGATGTAATAGGCTTGTTTGATGATAAAGGTACTGTGAGCCGTTTTATAGGTTATATAGTAATACGTGGAGGACAGAGATGCCAATCATTGGGCAGCAACAGTGGAGCGATAAAAAGGGTGGAGTGTTAAGAAGTCAAAGGGTAAGCTAATTGAACTGCTGTGGGAGGATGTGGTGACAACAGCCGGGTTTCTGATGTATGTGTTGGTGGCTGTGGGGCAGGAGAAGGTGCAAGCAGCAATTGAGGAGCTTTTGCAGTGGCAGACTGAGGCTGATGGCTTCACTGATGCAGGACTGCGAGAGGACACAGGTGTGTGGTTGCAGCAGGAAGAAGATGGAGAGGTAGCGGATCAGGAGTAAGAGGAGATGGATGGGCAGGCCGGGAGCCACAGGTTGTGTAATAAGAGGCGGATGCTGTCAGGATGAAGAACAAAAGGCAGCAGATGAGGAGCAAGAAGAGAAAGGTAAGGAGGCAGATGCAGGTCAAGAGAGTGGAATGGTGAGAAGTGGCTACCAAAGGAGGAGACTGCTGTCAGTGCTGCTGTCTCCTTTGTCGGGGCAAGAGACAAAAGAGGAGACACAGTACAGGGAACTGCCCCCCAACGCATACAACTTGGTCCTCTAGGGTGTTATGGGAGATATCTATGCAGCAACAATCAATGTAGGGAATTAATTCCCTCCCCAATCAAAGCGCCACACTAATATTCCTTTTATGTTCTATCTAGTCCTGTCTGTGATTCATATAGAACCACATAGGTCCTTCACCTTTTAGCAATAGGCAAGTCAAGAAACAGGCTGGTGTATAGAAAGAATATATATGAATAGGAACATTATTATTTGTACAAAATCACAAATCAAGCCACCTCACTCTGTGGCCTAAATGCTTTTCTTTCCTAACAGTTCTCTTTTCACATAAATTGAAAACACCATTTGGTTTAGAATAACACAGGTTACAGGCTTTTTAAACCCCACGATTAACTTTGCAATGGGTTTACTTTATAACATGTAGAACTACGAAACATAACCGGCTCCTACACTTAGCAATAAACTTTACATGAAGTTTAATTTAAATAACATGCAAAACTTTCGTATTGGCAAAAGCAGCTTCACACCTGCAGCGTCCTGTATTTTTAGTCTCCCTGTGCATTTGGAAACACTAGCAGTGTTGGAGTACAACGTACTTTTAAAAACAAACTTTTTATATATATATAGAACCCGTCTTCCTTCACCAGAATGCACTGAAGAATCTCTCTTCTACCAGAAGTCACTTTCCCACACACAGTAGAGAATATGCTTTTCAATCAGGGACTTCACTTTATTTAATTTGGCAAGACACTTTCCTGCCCCACCACAAAAACCCTGATGTTCAGTTTACACTCAGCATCCCTCTGCTTTAAGGAAGGGACTGATGAATGGTGAACAGATAGAAATGTTGTTTTGACAAGTACCCCCCTTCCCTTTAGGGAATGGTGGGGTTGGCAATGAGAAATAGGAGTACCCAATTACTTTAACAGAATATTTATTTATCCACACTGGAACAAATGTTGTTGATTTCGAATTTCAACAAAATCACCCCATGTTAGTTGGCTATAGGGGAGTTAATTAAATTACTATGTAGTAGAAAATACTAAGGATCTACTTAGTCTGCCCTCTCAATCAATAATGGGAAGATATTAAATCAAACAGATCCCCACAAGACTTGGTCTGTTTAGACAGGTTACTGACATAGAATCTCTCTGGGTTTTTCTCATAGGGAAATGATTGATATCTGGTCAGATGGTCTCTCCAGGCTCAGTCATGGATACCTCCAGCATCAATCCCCTTTGACTTGCCTCTCCTGGCATGGGTCCTATCCAGCCTTTAGTCTTTCTCTGGTTTCCTCCAGCAATTTTGTCCACAATTCCAACTCAGATGACATCAGACAGGTCTCTCTGATTCCCATTGTGCATCCCCTTATAAAATCTAAACCACTCTAAATTATCAGGTGCCAGCTTATTGGCTCTTGATTTGGATAGCGCCTCTATTGTGACTCGCATTGCAACGATTGGTTCCTGAAGTTACTAGGCATCGTCCCTTTGAATTATATCCCCAGCCTTTTTAAATTGCATTTTCTTCCATCTAAACCTATGGCAATCTCTTAATTATGCATATTATATCCACAGAATAGCTCAACAAACATACTCTTTCTCCCAGAACGAATGGATCACCTGTTGCTTATCTTTAAAAGCAGAGAGAATTGTTCCAACTCCATGCTCATGGGAAATCCCTCAGGGACAGGTCACTTTCTGATCACTGGATGACGGCTAACTAACTCCTCCTCAACCCCAGAAAAACTGTAATCATGATCTCCAGGAAGACAACTCTCTTCCCCCAACCTACCCTGTGGCTGTCCTCCCTAGGCCCTCCTCCCGCCACACTCAACTCAGTTATGAACCTGGGTTGTACCCTGGATGAAGATCTGACAATTTAACCCAACACAAACTCGGTGTCTAAATCATGCCATCCATGCCTTCACATTCTCCGACGCATCTTCCCCTTCCTCTCCTACCGTCACAGAGTCACAGCAATCACAACTGTCATCCTCTCCCGTCTAGACTACACTAACTCCCTTTTCCTGGGCACCCTGGCATCTATATATAAAATATTTGTTTTATTTTTGTTTCATGAGTATAAAAAAAGTGTCAACATTTACATTTTTTTTTTAAAATGGGAGTTTGGGGGGAACCCCCCATTTCAGAAATAAAATAAAAAAAACATTACAAAAAAACATTCAGCAATTTTTTGTCGACAAAATGGTATTTTGAAAATATGGCATTCGAAAATATCACTATAAACCCCTTCTTGTCATCTCTCCCATCAAATCGATCAGAATAGGGGGATCCGACATCTCTGTTCTTGCTCCCACAATATGGAATGCAATTCCCCTTAGCATCCACCGCTTAGAAGATCACCTAGCCTTCCGGAAGGCCCTCAAGAACTGACTCCCCGCCTCTCCCCCACATCATGACAAACCCATTTGGCCTCTCTGGTTATTTTATCCCCCTGTGAGATGATGAGTCCAATCAAAGAACGTACAGATGGACGCAGAGATTACACTAAGACTCCAACAGACCGCAGGACAGGATCTACACCATATCAACGAAACAAGAAACCATCGCGGACACATGGGTACATATCGCACTCCATGTCGATGGAAGATAGCCGCAGGTACGGCCATCTACATGCATGCATCTGCAATCATACGCAACTTAAAGACACATCGCACAACACCTCTGCCATTAGAATGCAGCTATGTCCCATGACAAAAATGTGGTCTAGGTGGATGCATCTCCTGCACTCGTGAAGAGGGAAAATCGAGACCAAACCCATGCCCCCTCACCCCAGGCGCATATACAGAAGAACAGCAGGAAGAACAAGGAGCGCACTTATCATTTGAACCAGGCCCCAGCGCACCCTTGGGTGACAAATATGCTGAAACACACCCACTTCACCAACAGTGCAACTTCCATGCTACATTAGAATCAATGCTGCAATATCAGAATCTACAAACACAAAAATCCCTGTTTAAAGGCTTGCAAATGTCTATATGAATTAACATGGTCTAAATGCACAGTGTAAAGCCATGTTTCAGGAAAATTACAGCCAAGTTCATTTCGCTCACTGAACACTGGCTGCGGGAGCCTTCAGTAATGTTCCTCGCAAAATCTCCGACCTGCCAAGGCCGCACATTCAAGATAAGATTGCTTTCTGCAGACAGACATTTTTTAATTATCCACAAGTGCGAATAAATCACGGCAACCCAGTGTGCTTTTTTTTCTTTCTGGGAAAGAAAGACACTTTCTCAAGGACTCGCACAACATTTGAAACATAAATTGTAACAAGAATGGCGCAGCCCAGCGCCCAGAGCCCAGGTGCGAACTGCTTGTTCAGCTAAAAAGTTATGGGAACAAGGTCATATTGCAACAAGTTAGAATTAGGTAAGGGGGGCTGGCACAGCTAAATCAACCCACTGACGCTAAAGGTTAATATCCAATTGTCAGTCTCTCTATAAGGGCTACATAGGTAACCTACCACTTAGCAGCCAATAGCAGGAGGAGATAGGTTTCTGGGAGCTGATCCAATTCTGTGAGGTCAGCCTGCAGTGTGATTACAAAGCTGGCTTGCAAGCCAGCCCCGGGGGAGACGGCGCCTGAACTCTCGATGTGCACGATGCTCTGCGTGTTTTTTTCTTTTTTTTGCTGCCCAGAAATAAACGCAGTTTGGAACATGCTGCTGCCTGCTTGGGACTCTGTTGCATTTCTGGGGGCCAAATGGGAGGTGTTGGGGTCTCCCATAGCTGGTGAGGGTATGGCTGCTGGCCCCCACTGCCCTGGTGGGGGTCCAGCTTCTCCCCAACAAGTTGGTGCCCTCTGTGAGACTCATTGCTCATTGTAACATGGGTGAATGAGCACTGCCTGCGCAAGCCCTGCGTTGAACTGAACTCCCTGCCGCTGACTCAAGGAAGCTGTGGGACCCTCGCCTGCACCTGAAGACCACCGGAAAACGCGTAACCGGCTAAAGGCTTCGGGGGCCACTTGGAAATACCCCGCTTGAGGGCAGGTGAGAGCCCTGCAGGAGAAGGGGTCCGGTGAAGCGCCTTGAGGGGGTGTCCAGCAGCGGAGCAACTGCCAGTGCAACATAGGAAAATGTAAGTCAACTAGCAACATGGGCTTTGAGGGGGGG
The DNA here is from genome assembly GCF_040938575.1 of Ambystoma mexicanum. Classification (NCBI taxonomy): domain Eukaryota; kingdom Metazoa; phylum Chordata; class Amphibia; order Caudata; family Ambystomatidae; genus Ambystoma; species Ambystoma mexicanum. The sequence goes on along the minus strand of NC_090921.1, from coordinate 959,830,909 downwards.
AAATGTTTAAAGTATTATGATGCATTGTTGATCAGTATGTTGCAGAAATGTTAAGTTCTTTTGTTTGGGTAGAAACTGAGGGAGGGATTGTAAATTGGGTGGTGGGTGATTGTACATTGTCGCAAAATTCAGCGCATTGGTGGTGATCGCCACGTGAATTGTAGTTGGGACTGGGGCGGTGGCAGTGGTCCCTTCTTGTGTTTTTGAGCCTATTGGGTGGGGTAGTGACTCCCTACATATAGAACAGGAGTGCCGCGCTGATTGGTCTGGATGGTGATTTCATGTACGGGGTCTGGATTTCCTATGAATTGACGTTATAGATCAATGAGTAGATGAGGTTCCCTGCTAATTGAGCGTTTTAGTTCAGTGAGTGGATGATGTTTTCCCGCAGGAGGTAGCTAGATTGTTCCCGAGTGCGGAAGATAGTTGGCTGGTTAAGGTCCCCTGGTGAGGAGCGTATCACACGTTAGGCGACGCAGTGTGTGCAGTCCAATTATAAGAGTTTTATTGTGGTTTACCTTGTTCCAGTTGAGACAGGAAGACAGCTGTGGGGATTGTGGGGTTTTATTTTGGGATTTTTGTGGGGTTGGGAGAAATGAGTTATTGTTCTGTGTATGCACATTTGTCTGTTCATTTGCACTGTGTTTTTAGTTTTGTGACGTCACCTTCAGATTGATGCATAGGACACAGAGTTTTGATGGTGAGGAGATAGTGGTGTGGTTTTGGATTTGGAGAATAGGTGACCCAGAGGCGGTGTGTGGAAGACACATGCGCAAGATTGTGGGGGTGTGCCGGAGAAGGCAATGGTTTGGTGAAGATGGGCTGCACGTGGAGTGCACTGGCTAAGGTGCGGAGCCAAGAAGGCTCACAGAAGTTGAAAAATGTTCAATTATCTTCTAACTTTTGCTCCCTGAACAGCGGACTATCGGAATTTTCAAATTGAATAGAGGTAAAATGTATCACACAATACAGAAATGACTCCCCTTCACCTTTTGTGTAGTACACAGCTTCCATGCCGAAATAAGTCAGTAAAACATAGTGTGCAAAGATTGAAAAGTACTAAAGGTAAATTAAAAAGACCATGGCTGCTCATAGGCGGCTTCTCCAGAAGCGTGCAGCAATCGCTAAGGACACACATACACAGCACTTACACGGGAATAGCTTTAAAAGCACATGGCTACAGTTGAACTGTGTGCATGAAGGAAAGGGAAGATGAGAGGGGTCAGCTGATGCTGAACCAGCGCGAGCAGAGGGAAGAGGGGACTCACCCTTCTGAACCTCCGGGAGTGTAATATTTTATGACACAGGGGCAGAGAAAGGCAGATGAGGACAAGTAGGCACAAAATAAATTATTAAAGTATGCAATGGGAGGGGCAGTTAAAAACAGCCTCAACACACACGCACAAGAATCACAATAGCAGTGTCAACAATCACCACAATATGCACCGCCCATGTGTGGAGGATACATGGGGCAGGATGGGATCATTTCAGCAGACACCACAAGCACCAACGCAGGTACTGTCACCACTACATGTACAGACACAACAAATGACAGCACCACTACCCCAGGACTGACTAGAATCACAACACAGGGGCACTGCACAGCAGCCAGCACCCATACAGAACACTGACACAATAGCAATGGTACCGGTTACATGACTGGGTGGGGTCTTCCTGATGGGGAACAAACCTTTCAAAGGACATAGATTGACAATATACCGCTAATAGGACAGCCCAAGACAAACTTGATTTGACTCACTCTGCCACACACACTCATGCTCCACCTCCCCGACAGAGCGGGCGAGACGCGCGCCGACACACACACTCACGCACACTCAATAATGCAGAGGACAATTGCATAGGGATGGTGATAGGTATCAAAACATTTTCTTTTCTGGGTGACAGTGGGGCGACTAGACCATGCATTAGGGAAGAGACATTTGTGACATCATGAGCGATGTGGACATGACCACCTTATTAACAGAGAAATCCATAACTTGTTAAACACCAGGCATACACATGTTGAAAGTAAGGAAGATTGTTTAAGGATAATGGGGGTACACGGTACAGAGGGGGGGTGCATAATGATAGCGCATCACAAGAGAGTACATTTAGCTACATTTTGAGCACACATCTTTCAGTGAGGAGACTGGGCTCATGAATACACGATTAACACAGAACAATTAAATAAGTCACACAAGGTGGAAGAAGGTGTACTTGAGGGGGGAGGCCTACATTTCATTGACAGTTCACCACAGGAGGAGAGAAATAGGGGTAAAGGGTGGATTATCCATGTTCCCAACAGAATTAATTTGGCGACAAAATGACAGTGCAAGTGGTGATGCCACTAGCGCTTTTGAAAATAGCACTGGCACAAATGCATTAGCCAACACACATAGGGAAAGAGGTCATTGCTGCACGAACTGGAGAATAATGGTTGTATTAAAATTTGAGAGCAGATATTGGGGGGAGAAATATATTGTTTAAATGTAACAGTAATTACAGTAGTGGAGTAATAAAATACTAGACTAAATGAGTAATTAACAGAGTAGGTAGGGTTTAAAAAGTGGACATGGGGTGGGATAGAGAGAATGGGAGTAAATTGTGAGGGTTGGGTTTGAAAGAAAAGAGAAAATAAATAAATGAATACATACATACATAAATAAATAAATAAATAAATAAACAAATAAATAAATAAATAAATACAAAGAGGGGGGAGAGACAGGTAGCGAACAATTGGTAGCAGATTTCATTAGTACCAGCTTAAAGTACCTGCAGTTCACTGCGAGGCACGCCCTGAGAAGTTGAGAGAGGAGCCATAGAAAAAAAAAAAGATTTAAAAACCCTGCGATTATCTTAACTAAGTAACATGGTGCACTTAATTTAGAAACACAGCCACCCTATATGACAAATTTACCACCCTGATGTTTCCCTATTTAGCTTGTCAGTGCCTGATGCCCCACGGGACAAAGGCACGCACTATAAATAACTTACAACAAAAGCACAGTAAATATAAAGATCCAAAGGCCCATTTGTACACTAGCACCCAAATTGCATATATATGATCCAAGTGTGTAATGAGTATCTTCACGTAAATTAAGTGCCTACCCATTTTCTGGGTACATTCCGAATTGTGTAATAATTTACAGTCAGACCGCCATTGAACGCCACCAGGTGGTGACAGGACGGTACATAGGTGTACCATTGGCTCCTCCCACTAGGACACTGAATAGTGTGAGAGTAGTGCAGAGAGGTTAGGTCAAGAAATTGAAGAATATGTAAATTCTCAGGTCTCAAGCGCTTCCATTTCATTTCTCGCCAGATATAAAGGACCCAGGGCAGACCTGAAGACAACGGACAACCAACACCCAATGGCTATGGACTACAGTGGGACATTTTCCCCTCCTGACAGACTTTGTTAGATGTGTGAGGCGTCAAGCCCTACAAAGCGGTGGCCACCCTGGCAACGAGGGAGCAACGATCAACAGGGCCAACGCAAGAGATTTTCATGAACTGCAAAATAGCACGAACACTCCCGAGTTAGGGAAACATGGCCATCCTATGGTCCAACGCACACTAGCAACTAGAATAGGGACTGACACACGCATTCCCAAAGTTTAATTGAGGTTCATATTACATTTTGTGCACCTACAGCTGTAACACTGTTTTGTTTCTTCTCTTTTCCCCGCACATGCAGGTTGTTGCGTATGTATGCTGTTAGAAATGTGTAGGAAATTTCCTTAATGTTATCTTCCATTAGAAATTGTGAGGCCTACTGATTAAAACATCGTGAAGCATTCCCCACTCAATTGCCCACCCTATCAAGAACCTCAGACCCCTTAGAGCATGTTTCCCTGAAGTATATTTCCTTGCTTCCATTGAATAAACAGCCCAAGATTTTCCCTACCCATATTGAGAAATTTTGAAAACACGAAATGTCCAGGGGGAGGTTTGATTTTTGCCCTTAGTGATTGTTTAGTTCGCGGAGCTTGAGGTTACTAACAAGTACTAACTATTAACGCCTTTCTTGCGATTTTCAGGCGGGCAACTTTATCATCTCATCAGCTGCAAGGACAGACACAAAGGGAGTAAAACATACACATAACACACATAGCAGAAGTGACCAACAACATGCACACATGTACAAAATTGGTAGGGACACCACTGGAGAGAGCTGTCCTGATGTTCTTTAACATATGCCAGAAGAGAATTGATTACAACAGAAATTACTACAGCAGAGCACGACGCCCATGTATGCCAAGGTGCGAAGAAGATTGCAAGTGAAGACAGCAACATTGAGATTGAAAAAAAAAAAAAAAAAAAAGGGGGGGGTAATGCCCTATGGAAGATGACTACATAAAGCAGCTAATTGGAGAACAACTGTATGTGGAAAGTGACCAGAGAGAGAAGAAACAACGAGCAAATGCACAAGTGAGCAAGCTGCAAGAGAAAAAAAAATAAAATAAAAAATAAATAAATAAATAAATAATAAAAGAAGAAAGAAAAACAAAAAGAGAAGAAAAAATAAAATAAAAGAGACAAAAATATGATAAGTGCCTAACAGAGTGAGACAAAAGAGCAAAGATGGTCACTTGGGTGGAGAATGAAGAAGGACGTATACTGTTAAGGTACCAACGTTATGTTACCAGCACAACAGTGACAAGAAGTGGACAATCATTCTGGATGCGAGAAGGTTGAGAGAAGTTGCGAGATGAGAGCAGGAACATCACTGCTTATGGACTACTATTGAGCACATGCATCCAAAGATCAAGAGAAACTACCACTGAATTGGGGAGGAGAGTGTTCATTGGTGCGCATCAGCATGCCCTTGTTGGTGATGACCAAGGAAGATGTGAAGAGTGACACATTCACCAAGATGGAAAACAACGGAAGAAGAGAAACAGACAGAGAAGTAAAAAGAGGGGGGAATTACTTCTCGAGCGAGACAGAAGAATAATTGGGTGAAGTACCAGCATACTAAAGAATGATCAGCAAAACTGCACCTGAAAAGAGAAAGCAAAGAACTAGCTAGTGCTTGCATGGTAATGGAGGACATCATGACTGCCTGGTTGATTAAAGGTGATAACGGAAGGACGAGTACCGAGCACAGCACCATTGTGCAAGATAGAGATACATTGCAAGAGAACAACAGAAGAAGTTATCGGAATGCAAATAAGAGACATGGTGAAAGAAAGAGCCGGACTAAGGCAGAAGATAGCGGTGTGCAACATGGTTCCAGCAGTAATAAAGGTGGCCACTCCCTGTGATCAGAGGAAGTACGAAGGGAAGTGAGTGTGGTGGAACACAGAAGGAGAACACTCCTATATGTACTGTTCATCAACAACAATGCAAAAATTATGGACACTTCAAGGAATTGACAAAGATATGCAGACCGGAAGGAGGTGAATGTTGCTTGGTGGTGTGGTCGACAAAGTCGACCAGAGGGGGGACTGAAGAGGGAAAATCGAGACCAAACCCATGCCCCCTCACCCCAGGCGCATATACAGAAGAACAGCAGGAAGAACAAGGAGCGCACTTATCATTTGAACCAGGCCCCAGCGCACCCATGGGTGACAAATATGCTGAAACACACCCACTTCACCAACAGTGCAACTTCCATGCTACATTAGAATCAATACTGCAATATCAGAATCTACAAACACAAAAATCCCTGTTTAAAGGCTTGCAAATGCCTATATGAATTAACATGGTCTAAATGCACAGTGTAAATCCATGTTTCAGGAAAATTACAGCCAAGTTCATTTCTCTCACTGAACACTGGCTGCGGGAGCCTTCAGTAATGTTCCTCGCAAAATCTCCGACCTGCCAAGGCCGCACATTCAAGATAAGATTGCTTTCTGCAGACAGACATTTTTTAATTATCCACAAGTGCGAATAAATCACGGCAACCCAGTGTGCTTTTTTTTCTTTCTGGGAAAGAAAGACACTTTCTCAAGGACTCGCACAACATTTGAAACATAAATTGTAACAAGAATGGCGCAGCCCAGCGCCCAGAGCCCAGGTGCGAACTGCTTGTTCAGCTAAAATGTTATGGGAACAAGGTCATATTGCAACAAGTTAGAATTAGGTAAGGGGGGCTGGCACAGCTAAATCAACCCACTGACGCAAAAGGTTAATATCCAATTGTCAGTCTCTCTATAAGGGCTACATAGGTAACCTACCACTTAGCAGCCAATAGCAGGAGGAGATAGGTTTCTGGGAGCTGATCCAATTCTGTGAGGTCAGCCTGCAGTGTGATTACAAAGCTGGCTTGCAAGCCAGCCCCGGGGGAGACGGCGCCTGAACTCTCGATGTGCACGATGCTCTGCGTGTTTTTTTCTTTTTTTTGCTGCCCAGAAATAAACGCAGTTTGGAACATGCTGCTGCCTGCTTGGGACTCTGTTGCATTTCTGGGGGCCATATGGGAGGTGTTGGGGTCTCCCATAGCTGGTGAGGGTATGGCTGCTGGCCCCCACTGCCCTGGTGGGGGTCCAGCTTCTCCCCAACACTCGCATACTCTCCCGACAACCTCACAGCACCCATCCACAATCCAGCTTGTCTGGTCTGGTCCCGCTTGAACTCAAAGCGGCTAGAGTTGTCCCTCTTCTTAAAAAAGCCATCAATTGGCCCCACTATTCTGGCTAATTTCCGTCCTATTTCTCTCCTTCCTTTTCTCTTTTTAAATTAATGAAATCTTTGGTATCACCCCTTCTTTCATAATTTCTCAAATCCTCTCATCGTCTCGACCCAGCACAAGCCGGTTTCAGGCCTTTTAGAGGCACGGAGTGTGTACTAGTTGCCGTCCAGGATGATATGTCCAGGCTGGTAGACTCGGGGGGGGGGGTTGGAGCCCTGATATTGTTAGATCTGACAGTGGCCTTCGACACTGTCCACCAGCCCATCCGGTTGTTTCGACTGGTCCAGATAGGATATCTGGTCAGGTATTAGCCCAGTTTAACTCGTTCCTGGTGGATCGCACCTAGATCCTCTCCATGCCACCTTTTCTATCTGCTGCCTGCCTTCTCACTTTTGATGTCCCGTAGGGCTCCTCCTTGTCCCCGATCCTATTTAACATCTACATTTGGGCACGTGTGTGTCTCGTCCATTCCTACGGCATCAGATGTTACTCGTATGCTGACTGCACCCAGATCCTGATCCGATTAGATCTCAATTAGGCTGAGATGTCGTCGTGCCTATGAGGATGCCTGGTGGCCGTGGGTGAATGGATGAACCACAACTAGCTCAAACTGAACAGAGACAAGAGAGAAGTCCTGGTGGTTGGGTGTCCCCCAGATCCCACACTTTGGATCTCGTCTTTCTGGCCCTCTCCTCTTGGTGTTCTACCGTCTCCAGTGAGCAAAGTAAAAAATCTGGGTGTAGTTCTTTCTGCTTCAATTCTATGGCCAATCAAGTCGCAACTGTTTGTCAGTTGGGGCATTTCCAGCTGAGAATTTTGCAGAGGGTTCTTCCCTTGATTCCTGCGTCCCTACACCCCCCTGTGGTAGCAGCGTTTATACTATCCCGGCTGGACTGCTCCAAGTCCTTGTATCTGGACCAACCCAAGGGTCTTCTCCAACAATTGTAACACTTGCAACATCTGATGGCTCGGATGGCAACTAGAACCCCCTATGGAGCCCATATATCTCCGGTCTTGCGATCGCTACACTGGCTACCTGTCAGCCAGCGTATAAGATTCAAAGTACTATGTATAGTGCACCGAGCCACTCATGATTTAGGTGCAGAATTTCTACAGGCTAAATTCACGTGCTATTACCCTATTCGTCAAGTATGTTTGGCCTCGGCTGATCTGCTCATTGTGCCCCCCTACCGTCGTACGAGGATAGGAGGCATAGCCTTCTCCATAGTCGCTGCTAGACTATGGAATGAACTTCCAACTTCCATAAAGAAACTTTCCAATCATATGGCCTTTAGGAAAGCGATTAAGACACTTATGTTCTAGCTAGTTGCTTCCTTTAGTAGTTTCACATAGATGGTCTACCTCAATCTCCAGCGCCAAGATGCCTTAAGGCGACCGTTTGCGCTTAAGAAATTTCAAAATCAATCAATCACTCAAGCTTGATATGGGTCGCAAGCAGGGACCACTACCTACATTTGTATTGGCTAAAATGCACACATGCATTCTAAACTCCTCTGACGAATCTCCCATACCACAGACTTCAGTCTCCCAAGGGCATTCACCTACAGTGCTTTGAGGCCATACCAATGGGAAAAGGCACTATACAATTACCAAATTACATTATATTACATCACTGCACAACATCATAACCCAAATGTAAAATAAATAAATCAATAAATAAAGGTGGCACAAACTATAACACGTTTATTAAAGAGACAACATTAGAATATTCAGAAGTGGAATGTGCTAAGTGGTGTGGGGGTTCCCATAACTCAAACTAAACTTAAACATCAAAGGAAAGATTTAAAAAGGTTTTCCAAACTGTCTGCGTATAGGGAACAGTGTTGGATCTGTAGATGGATTTGCATTTATTGAATTTAAGCGCTTTACAATTTAAGGAAGACAGTACGAAAATTCAAGTGGTAACGACACATTTATTTTATAACTGTTTTTATTGGTTTCTCATTTTCAGCACAAACCAAAGAAACAATTCAGCACACATAAGCCCCACACCTCCTCCTGTTTGACCCTTCCCATTCAATATAAGCATACATTTAGTTACAGCCAATGACATGCTCTGATTGGGTAGCGCTAGGCAGTGATTTCAAACTATCCATCGGACATTCCAGTATCTCTGTCACTAGTTGATAATACATAAGCAATGTACGGTCCCCAGACATCCCTTGGTTTCGCAGCCGGGTGCACCATAGCACCATAGTCCATTTCCATTTCATGGCAACGTGCAAATCTGCTTTCCCCTGGCCATATTCAGGAGGGTGGCCTCTCCCCCATACCATAGCCACCCTTCTTTGGCCAGTGGCAGCAACAATCCCAAGAGGGGCCTAACCTGTTTTGCTCCAGCATGTGACCCAGCAACACTACCACAGGGGACAGAGCCACCCACACTCCAGCAATACCCCCAATCAACTCAAACACCTCTACCCAGAAGCCCAGAAGGATCGAATCTGGGGGCACCCCCACTCCAGATGTAGAAAGTCTTCAGGAGATGTCCCACATTTCTGACATGAGTCTGATACTACCGCAGAGAATCTATGAATATCTGTAGGAGTCAGGTCAAACTGATGCAGGTACTTAAAGTGGATCGACTTGAAATTGCCATTAATCATTACCTTTCGAGTTTGCCTACAGCAGTATTTCCAGACCTCATCCGACAGTGGATTCCCCAGGGTCTCCTCCCACTTAACAGAGGATTCTACTGCCCACCCTGTGGACTTGTCAATGATCACAGAATATTTTCTGGAGACCAGCTTAGCCTTAGTCTCTGTGCTAATCGCCTCGTGCAGTAATGGGGTAACTGGGGACTCCTGCTAATCATCTTGTGCAGTAATGGGGTGGAGGGGGGCTCTTGCAGGAAGTCTGTAAACCTTTCCTACAGCCCAACCCACAACCTAAAGTAGGTGAAAATGTCCACTGCCGTTGCCTCACCCTGTACTTGAAATATTCTAGCGTTAAGAACTGCTCATTCGGGAAGAGAGCATGCAAACTAGCTAAAACCAACTTATCCGTACACAGTATATAAACCTTTCCCCCTGTGAGAGGTATTCCCGGGACGTGCCTAATTGGAAGGAGTGGGGAGTAGAGTACCCCAGAATTGGATCTGCCCTCTATCCTCTTCCACGCGCTACATGTCAGTTCGACCATATTACGCGCTTTAATTACCAGCTGTGGGGAGGTGGGAACCACCGTTCTCAGCAGTGAAGGTGCCACAAGTATCTCTCGATTTGCACACGCAGCCGGTCTGACCTCAAGTCAAACCAGTGTGACAAGTAGGATGCCTGCTCCGCTAGCTAATAAGCCTCCAGGTCAGGCAAGGCGAGCCCTCCCCTTTCCAGAGGGTAACAACACCTTTTTGTGCAGGATTTAAGAAAACAATTTGAAAGTGAAGAGAGAAGATGGAATTTAAGGCGTGTGTGGAATTGATGACGAGAAGAAGCAGAGCAGATGGACAGTGGAAGGACATTTCAGTCTTTAGTGTGAGAAGTGAGAAGGAGCATAAGGTGGCACAAGGAGGAGGCAGGCCAGTAAGCAAGAATACAGGTTGTGGTGAAGTGCATGGGTAGGAGTCTAAAATGAGATAAGAGAGGAGAGGTAGAGAGATGTGAGATCATGGATACATTTAATGACAATGACAAGAAACTGAAAATGAAGGCGAGAGTTAAAAGGAACAAAGGAAATAGAGAGGAGAGATGGGATGACAGAAGTATGCAGTGAGAGAAAAGAGGAAATGAATAGCCTCATTATCAGTGGCGCGCAGAGGAGAGGTTTAATAGCAGCCAAAGATAGAAAGAGTATATGAATTGGGAATTTGCTCTGGGTGCAGCTAATTAAGCCAGCGACCTTAGCATAAATCCTGTTGGTCTGGTGTCGCGTTGTTGTGTTGGTTTAGGGAAGGACCAATCCCCTCCTTCCCTTGATTTCAATAATGAAAGGTTGGTACACACTTATACCGCGCCACCTTCTTGAATAGATGAATTTTAGTCACACTTGATTCGGTATTACCGGAGCAATTCTTTTTTTTTATGTTTTATTTTTATGTTGACTCCATTGCCCGTTTTGTTTGTTAACACGTGTTTCAGCCTCTCAAGGGCTTTTTTCAAAACAGTAACTTGTTTATGGGCAAAAATCCTTTATAGTACTTTCGAGATTCAAAAACGCGAAATCACGGGTTAATCCCTGTACCAGCGTTGTTACACAGTCCCTCGCGCTGGCACGAGGGACTGTGTAACAACACTGGTATATCCTATCCTATAAAGGATTTTTGCCCATAAAGAAGTTACTGTTTTGAAAAAGACCCTTAAGAGGCTGAAACACGCGTTAACAAACAAAACGGGCAATGGAGTCAACATAAAAATAAAACATAAAAAATAAAAAATTGCTCCGGTAATACCGAATCAAGTGTGACTAAAATTCATCTATTCAAGAAGGTGGCACGGTCTAAGTGTGTACCAACCTTTCATCAAAGATAGAAAGAGGTCAGCGCAACAGATATTATAGAGATGAAAGCGACAGACCCTAGCAGTCTTAGTTAAGTGGGAATAAAAGGAAAGGTATTTTTTGCAGAGGGAGAGAACGCTAGTGAGGAAGGGGGGAGCAAAAGAGAGGGTGGAGGAAAAGAGGGAGGATGAGCATTAGCAAGAAACAAGAGGAGCTGAGTTTTAGCAGAGTTGAGGTAGAGAAAGTGGGAGGCCATCAAATATTGGATGGCATAGAAGCAATTAGCAACAGTATAATAGAGGGAGTCAGAAAAGAAAGAAAATTAAAAAAAATATTCGTGTGCCATCAGCATATGTATAACCTGATTGTAGGAAGAGAAAAACTCAGATAGAGGAATGGTGCCAGATTGTAGGAAGAGATAAGCATAGAGGAATGGCGTCAGCTCATTCTCCAGATCAGTGTGAATCTGGAAATTATCATTATACATTTTAAAGTTCACCTGATTTTGTTCTTGTAACTGTGCATGTGTGCACGTGCAAATGTTACACTGAAGGGGGAAAGTGGAGATCCCTGAAGCACCCCCACCCATGTTAACTGTTGCATAAAAAGATATTCTCACTCACTCCTTACTTGTCTAGAGCAGACGATGAGCAACACTTTAAGACAATACAAGCCACACTTGACTCTTCTGTGAGTCATGGCCCACAGTGGAATAATCCACAGATCGGTTGAGGAGAATCAGGACAGCTCTCTTGGCTCCATCCTTAGTGATTAACAGCTGTCTCTAATTTGTACCATTGTTAAAAGACTTAAGCTAGACAGGTGGTAACATTGAATAACGTTTTGCAATTTTAAAGCTGTCTTGAAATTTGCCTTTCTAGGACTTTACTAGGGTGAGGTATATTGGAGAATGGTAACTAGTTGGCTAACATCTGTGTTTGTTTTATTTATTCATAGTACGTGCCAGACCCTAGGGCATCAGGGCACAAGACATAACAATACGTTAAGCTCAGTTACATGGGTACATGATATACATCAAGGATCATATAAGACAACACAATTTACATGAAGGACTAAATACAAAGTAATAGGCATAATATACAGACTATATAGACCCACTACTAATATAGACTTTGGACCCACTGTCCAACTGTGTATGTGATGTGGGCTGAAGTATCTTTCAGGTGGGAATGGAGAACTCCTCTGGAATGGATGCATTCATCAAGATTGTGAAATATGATGTAAGCGAGGAAATCCATTGTTTCATGAAAAAGCCTGGGTAAAGGTGGAACAGCAGCTTTCAAAAGCCTGGGTAAAGGTGGAACAGCAGGTTTCAAAAGCCTGGGTAAAGGTGGAACAGCAGGTTTCAAAAGCCTGGGTAAAGGTGGAACAGCAGGTTTCAAAAGCCTGGGTAAAGGTGGAACAGCAGGTTTCAAAAGCCTGGGTAAAGGTGGAACAGCAGGTTTCAAAAGCCTGGGTAAAGGTGAAACAGCAGGTTTCATGGTTTTGTTATTTAGACCAGCTCTGTAACGTGTGATGGGCAGAAATAGTGAGCGTTGTGGATTGTCGTTTGGATTGTATAGATTTGCTGATTTTGGTACTGTTAATCGTAAAGAGCACCAACAGAGGGTTCTGTATTAGGAATTTATAAGTGTATCAGGATTGCTGATCTTGCAGAAAATGTTGAGGATCTTTTTGAAGTGATGTGAGGTCTCAGTAAAGCTTAGTGAAATAGGACTTTCTTGACCCATGAATGGCCTTGCACTTTGGTTGTGATTAGCCTCGTCACGTTTCAGTTTTCAGTAAGTGTGATTAATATTCCATGTTGCCGTCCCGTCCTTTTAGCACGTTTCAATTGCCAATCGCACAATCTTCTTTCTCCTTTTCTCAACAAAGCTATGAAACTCTATACCTAGATATCTATGCATAAAGGAAAACCGCCTTGATATCAGAACATTCCTGAAAACCTGAAAGTTCAAATGGCACACTTCCACAGCATCCTTTAAGACAAGCACACATCCAGACACCTTGGACCAACATCAACAAACAGATCTCAGTTTAGAGAGATCATCCAACAGCTCTTTCCCTGCTAACTCTTGTCAAAATGTTGTGTGCCCCCAAACAATGCATCTGTCAAGTAATTTGGAAGCTCAGATCAGTACCCCCAAATCCCTGCACCACTCACAATGCCTCAACCAGGGAATTCGGGAGATTTACTGATTTGGGTCTCTATCCCTGTGCCCCTTTAAATGGAATCAGAACAGTAAGAACTCTTTACAACATCTCAACATGCAACAACTCAAGGGTTTCAACATAAATTAGACAATAATCCAGAAACAGGAGGTTCATTATACTTGACACAATACGTCTCTCCTTCTCCATTTAACGACTCTGGCCTCTAATGTTTCCCACCTTACTTTAGTCATACAGTCAGCCCAGTGCACACTAGCAAGCTACCTACAAACATGCCCTTCTAACGGAGCAACATCCCTGCTTTCTTCTCTATTCCTATGGCACATGCACCACTCCGCACACCTGTAGCTTCCTGCTTCCGCAGCACTGACTCCAATGGATTGGTGTTTGGGCTCTGCCCTCTGGATGAAACACACACCCAAGTGTCTCAGGCACTAGCCATACAGCTTCATGCAGACACTCAGGAGTCGGGTACTCCTCACATGCATGCATAGATAGACCAGGATTCACACTTTCCTTCCTTTCATCTCACAACCAACCACCAACCCACTCCTCTTTGCTTGAAAGGTCATGCTCAATGAGGCTTCCAAATTTGCACAGTAGAGCTATACCTTTCATTTATGCCCCCCGGCTTTATGGTATTTATTTTTCCACCATTCCTGTCTGTTTTTATACATATTGATTTTTGGTAATTTTTTATGCATTTATCCATATCTATTTTTTGCTGTTTTAAAAGAAAGTTGTAACTAGTATTTTTCCACATTTATTTACATTAAAAAAACACCTTAGCTCTTGGATGCATGTAACAGTGAACTTCTAGTGCAGCGTTATTGCACACCAATTAGCCTTAGACTGGAATCTAATCTATTCTCCTTCCGTAAAAAACTTAAAACCTTGCTTTTTAAGTAATTCCAGATATAGCTTTACGACTTCTGATGGACAACCCTTATATGTAATGAATCGTCCTGTATACTGTTTGTCCCCACTATTTGTCTATCTCTCCATGTAAGCGCCTTGATGATTGTGAGCAGTTCGGCGCTCTAAAAATAAACAAATAAAATAATAAAAATACCAAGTCCAGGGCGGCATATACTAGGCGGTCAGATAGCACAGCGAGTAGAGTGCTCTCTTTGACATCTGTGCAGAGCCTGCTGACGAAGGTGCAAGGCCAAACTCAGCCTTTCATCCTTCTGAGGTCGATAAATGAGCACCACACACTGTGGGTAATAATAAGCAGCACTCAGATGCCTGAGGGTTTGTAGCGCTATATAAATGGTAAATTATATGTGCAGTCGTTTTAACAACTTGAAAGGAATTAATTTCCCTTTCTAACCTTTCTGTTATGTTACTTTGTTTATCCATTGACATTCCATTCATGTTTGACAGTTTAAAGACCCAAACAAGAGACATGCATTTTGTTTTTATCCATTCTCTGCAAGTAGATACTGAAAGGAAAAAGAGTGATTTTCATCTGTATTTATGTGTAAAAATCAGTAAACACCGGAAAACAGAGAGCTATACATTACACTCACTTTTCATTGTACCCCTGTTTGTAGCTTTGAGCCCCAGTTTCAATTTTTTAGGGTTTCGTAAAGACACTACAAAATAATGCAACAAAGCTTGCCCAGAAGCATTTTGAGGACAACTGTGGACAGGGTTGTATACTAATCGACCTTTTCACAATTGACCTCGGGAGAATTGACCTTCGGGAGAATAGACCTAATTTAAAAGGTCAATTAGGACATATGTGCAGGGAGGAACCCCCGGCAAACCCCTACCCAATCCAAAAACCCCGGCAACTCCCCACCCAATCCCCTTATATTATTTATAATCCGAAACCAACCCAATACATAGAGAAAATAACTAAAATAATATAAAGGTCAATTGTGCAAATGGTCCATTAGGACCACTATAATTAGGTCAATTGGGACAAAAGGTCAATTGTAAAAGGTCAATTTGGGTAATACCGTGGAGAGTGGATGGATGGAATCTGGCAGGAAGCAGGAGCATTGCAATTGTGAATGGCAGGATCCTTATTAACGAGTGTGCAGGGGTTTGTGTTACGTGTGCGACGCCGATCTCTGCTGCTCTCTAGAGCTGGGCATTTTCTGGCAAGGTCAGCAGCCATGGGAGAGATTCTGCCCAGATCTGCCCAGTTATGCCCATCATAAAACATTTTGTTTATGGTCAAGTAGAATTACTGCCAGGCGCTTACAAAAATTGGTTTTCAGCAATTACAGATTTTCAACTATTATCCCAGGCTGACCCTAGATATCTACGAGGGCTTTTTCTTTTACAATCTCAGGTCACCTTATGTGAAGCTTTTGCATTGCGACTCCTTTCCCCTGAACCCACAGTTCCATATTTCAAGAGCAGTCCACTAACCCTCCTGAAGGGAAAACAGCACAATGTACAACTTCTGTTAAGTAAAAAATAAACAATTGAAGGAATTGTGTCATTGTACTCCCATAAACCCTCATTATGAGTTCAGCTGATTTTTGTTTTTGCAAATTACTGCTTGCACTGATTACTCTTACCAAATAAAGTAATTCTAGGAATCCGCCTCATTACAAGAAATCTGCCAAGCTTGTGGTATTGGATGCAGATTGCTTTAAGTACTGCATTATTCGTCTACATTTTATCAGTTTCCACCCATCATTTTGGATACAGTAGCCATTCATACGGTATTTTGATGTATAAGATGGCTTATTAAAATGCTAATTGAAGGGGTGTGGAGAATCCCCACTGCCCAGCTGCCGCAAATGGGGCAATTTAGCATGATGGAGTTTATTATTCGCATGTTCTGTGATTAAGAATATTGCACTTGTAAATAACAGTCACCACTCCCCCAACCCCCACTCTACGTCCTTCATTTTCAAAACAATTGAATGTAAAACATGCAAAATACATTTGCCATCGTTCAAACGAACATGTGTTTTAATGTATCCATTCAGGGGCATTCAGGGGAGTATGCAGCATTGCAAGAGTGTGGGGGGGCAAAGGGGGCGAGCCACGAAAAAAGTCTTGCTACTACCCCCATGCAGTGCACGCAATTCCATACGGTCTCATTCGCACCCCCAAACCGCCCACCCCTGCCCGAATCTACTTTTTTGGTATTAGTGTCAGATGGCATTTTAACGCCTAACAAAAACATTAAACTGCAGGATCATTACAGATGCAGGAAACTCATCTATAGAGGGCTCTGTCCAGTCGCTCTGGGGCAAAAAACATGCAAACCTCTTAATTTGCATATGGACTGCACCAACAGAAGTGACTTCACAGAAAAGGACATTGCAAGGAGCATCATCAGTCTTTGATACTTGGAGGCACCATGGAAGTTACTTTAGAATACGTTGCCATAAATAAGCCAAGTGGAAAATTACTTTGTGGTGCAAAATACCTAAATTGCACTATTATTATATATGGAGCAACTCTACAGTCATTAAGCTTATTTTTTTTTATATAATAGCATGATATATTAACATAAGCTATGAAGTGAATCGGAATCACTTACCGAAGCAGATAAGACACAGTGCGATTACATGATTTGCACAGGATCACACACTTTGGTTAAATGGTGAGAACAGGATAAGGACAATTAAATCAACTTTCCAGGTTCAGTTGATATAGATATTTATTAAGGTTTTGGTTTGCATTTCATGGTCTTAAATAATACTTTATATATAGCAATACCTTGGACGAAAACCACATTACATAATAAAGTAGCCTTTCCTAGTAAACTAACTATTCCCTCTATACATTGTCACACTGATGTGCTGTTACGTAGCTTGGGCCCTCCGAAAATGGGAAGTGACAGCTTTCCAGCCCTATTCTACGCAGACAAGGCTGCTCTCCTCTCTACCAATCCAATGGGCCTAAAGTGGACGCTGGGCTGTTTTCTGACCAAATGTAAAGAGCCGAGTTTAACGCTAAATGTAGGCAAACAAAGATCCTGAGCTTCCGCCAAGAAATGTGAATAGATGTGAGCTGTGCTTCATGGTAGATGGCGCTAGGCTGGAGCACGTGGAAGCCTATAAATATCTGGGCACCTGCTTCTCCACGACTGGCTCGTGGTCCGCCCAAGTTGAAAAGTCACGAACCAGCCTGAGAAAATAAAGCGGCAGCACTGGAAGTTTCTTTGCGAGACATGGCAGGGGTGCTATATCTCCTGCTTTGGAAATCTATGAGCTGCAGGCACAGGCCTCAGCCCTTTATGGCTTGGATATATCAGGCTACGTAAATGATCATATTTTGCAGACCGCAGAGAATACATTTCTAAAGGATCTCCTAATGCTGCCGAAAGGTTCTCCTAATGCTGCTCTGCAAATGGAGGTTGATATGAGACCTATGGGGGACAAGGTTGATTTATGACCTGTGATGCACTGGGCCAGGCTCTGGGGCACACCTGAACTTGTGAAATATCGGGGATCGTTATTGTGATCGTGTACATACCTTTGAATATTAATTATATAAAGACTGTGTTTTCAGTAATACAGTGTGTGGACATTCCTTTGTCGGGGTTCGGGTACAACACTGTACTTAAGAACCAGCCCGCATCACCTCCTGAGAAGCTAGGCCTTGCTTGCTCGTCCATTGCTACCGCTTGAGAATCTTGGCTGGGGTCCTCTGTGCATTGACATGTGAAGGTGGCAAATCTTTACCTTGGTTGGTACATTTAAAGAATATGCCTGCTACTCTTAATCTGTCTAGTTTGTGGACTAGACCAAATACTATTGCCAAAGCAACCCCCCTAAAGATAGAAAATGCAGCCTTGCAATTGTCCAGAAGAATAATGGAGGAACTTTGCTTGGAGCTGCACCTAGGTAGGGGGTACCCTGAGAACAAGTCTGACTTTGGTTTTGAAGTCTATCTAGATAGGATCTCACTGTCTTCTTCGCAGACCCTTTTTTGGGATTCAGATTGGGTATGTTAAGGGTTGCATCCTTTACTAAGTCTTGGGGCCATGCAAACACAGGTCTTGGTCAGCTTTGTGGAACTGGTGAGGAAAGTATGATACATTTCTTGTTAATCTGTGATGAATTAAAGGGTTTGAGGAGAGCTTGTTTGGAACCGATATTCAACTGTGGGACCATCCGTAGAACCGTTGATGCACTTAAATTCTGTATGTTTACTAACGACCTGGAAGCAGTGCTTGAGGTGGGCAAATACATCCATCGGGCCTGGTTGCGTCACCTACATGCAATTAAGAAACCTGAGTTTTAGTACACTTTCTATTAGCGACAATGTCGTGTCTTAGACAATGGTGTAT
This sequence comes from Ambystoma mexicanum, assembly GCF_040938575.1. Classification (NCBI taxonomy): domain Eukaryota; kingdom Metazoa; phylum Chordata; class Amphibia; order Caudata; family Ambystomatidae; genus Ambystoma; species Ambystoma mexicanum. Next base: position 959,812,355 of record NC_090921.1, on the reverse strand, counting down.
CTGCACCACTTTATTATAATAACATTTTTTAATAAAATCTTAATCTTAATTGTATCATTTGTATCAATTGGTAGGCACTGATTTATTTATTTTTACACATGTGCAACTTGTTTTTATTGGATATTGTTTTTTTGTATTCTGTCCCTAAAGACTCAATGGGCCTCATTACGAGTCCGGCGGTTTTGTGCCAGTAAAACTGGCAGGCTACCGCCGGACTCATGTTGATTTACCGCCGCCTGAGTTGCCGGAATCACCAGGGCATTACAGCCCCGCAAACCAGTACTTCAGGCGGCAGCATTCGTAAATCCCCATTCCTAGTACTCAATGGGAATAGGGATCACTGAAACACTGGCACCCTGAAACAATGGTGCCGGAGATTCTGTGAAGTCTGGGGCCGGGTGGCGTTACGCGAGACCTGGAGGGCGGGAAGGCACACGGCCGCAGACTTGTACTTTGCCGGTCCAGAAACAACGGTGGCGGCAGGCTTTCCACCACCGTTGTTTCTGGCCCTGCAAAGTCGTAATGAAGGCCAATGTTTAATAAAGGTTCAATGAATGCCTGTGCATGACCACAAATAAACAAAACACACAAAAAACAGACCAGCTCTATGCTAATTCTTTATCATGTACTTTATATGTAGTTTGAACGTTTCATCTCGGCCCACAATGTTCACGATGAAAATATTAATGCAATGTACCAAACTGAATGTGATATATGCAAAAATAAAAAACACAAGTTGTAATCTCACATTTTACATTGAGCGCATTCTCTATTTTCAGACCAAGATAGCGATGCGAAAATGCTTCAAAGCCACCCCTCTCCCTGCGATAAAGGTCTTCTTCCTTATGAATTCTATTTAGACTTCAAAGTTTGGCTGGAAACACAAAGCTAGTTATCTGTAAACTTGAAATGTATTACACATCCAGGCAGGCTTACATTGGTATCAGTTTACACTTACAATATCTGCCCCTTTCACATAGAAGGGAAGGACACATTGAAAATATCTGTGCTCGTGTCACCTTGTTCATTTTGACCCAAAATCACACCTCCCAAGTTGCGATAGAGATCCTGCCAATCAATTGCTATATTCATTATAATTGCTTTGACAAGGCATTCCTACCTAATTCAGCGAGGAAACTCAGCTTGCATGGGAAGTCTTCAATAACCCCAGCTGCATCTCCCTCATTCAAGACTGTGACAGCCACTGCCCGATGGAGCAGTCCCTCCTTCCTTCACTGATATCGACTGAAGTCTCCAATCGCTCAGTTCAGCCAGCATCCAGCACTAATTCAATTTTCTCCGTCTTGCCTCTTCTCCCTTCTTTCATCCAACCTTGCCTTGCCAGTCTCTGGCACGCCTCCTTCTCACCCGTTTATATCCACTTCTCTGCTGTCCCCTTTACTCCTTTGTCCAATATGGTTTATTTACCTCTTTTCTCCTCATTCCTGCATACATGGTGATGTCATGAATAATGTTTCCACAAAGGTGCCACCCATCTTTAGCACACACACTAGGAATTTTTCAATCCTTCCTGATTCTCCACAGTGAACTATACAGCGTTAAGTTCAGAGGCCCTGGATGGATATTTAAAAGACGTGCATTCTAATTGTTTGCACTGAAGGCTCACACAGTGGACTGTTTTAGGTAGAATGATTCTGCAAATTGCTCATACTCTAAGCCTCACGTCCCCATCGTAAAACAATTTTAATTTATGCATTTTATTTCCAATCTAGCAAAGTCAGTGCCTGAATTCAGTATTTACACCCCCAGTTTGCACAATGGTTTGTACCATTCTAAACACTAATCATTGTTGTATGTTAGGGTTAATTATTAGTATGTTAGGGGATTAGTAGTATTATGTTTTTTAGTCCATATGCTCCTTTTACACTGCACTGCATAGCTGTGCCATGTTACATTATGCTATGGTATTCTATTCAATCAATTGAAGCTACACTATACTTGCACCTTTCTTTGGTTTGTATGAATTCTCATCAGTTTATCACATCAGTGCTAAGCCACACACTGCCTGCAGGCTACAACACAAACACTTGGACACTGGCATACCCTTTCTACAGGAGTCTGAGGTGCTGATAAAATTATTGGCCTGGCTAAAATGCCACACTACTTGTTGTTCCTACCACCCCAAGGCCTTCATTCAGCGTGCATATTTTTTTAAAAAAGGAAATCAATGTGCACATAACTTGCAAACCCAATTTCTATTTTTTTCAAATTACAAACTAACATTGGGAACAGTAATGGACGTGTGTTCCTTTACTATTTCGAAGGCAGGTGTGTGCATGGTTGTGATGGGGATTGGGATGAAGGATATTCTGTTAGCGATATATTTGGGGGGCTGTGAGGGGGGAGGGTGGTGAGTGTGAGCTTGGCCGGCGAAGTGGGATGAACAGACCCAGGAAGTGGCTGAATCATAGAAGTAGGGGAGCAACACCGGACACTAAAATGCAACAGGCCATATTCCAATAGATTTCACCTGTTTTCCTTGCTTCCTGATTGGTTGGAAGCATTCATGGGATGCTAATACGTATTAAACCACCAGACAGGGATCTTTACCATCTGGTATGGGACTAACGATCAAGTATGAGGTACCCAGGATGTTAATGGGTAGTAAATCAACCCTTCCCCAGTGATGGGTTTATAGCGATTAATACCTCAGGATGAACAGCAGTGATGGGCCGGGCATTAATTAAGGGGACCATCCAGTTGTGGAGGCAAGGATGACAGCCATGAGATGCAGCCACCAAGATGGAAGAAGGATTTATGGGAGATGTGCGACTGAAGCAGCTAGAATCGAGGGCCTCTGGCGATGTGAGGAGAGAAAGCAGCATCTGGAGCATCAAGAGCGGGGCATATAACAACATGGTGAAGCAGATGATCAGGCCAGGGAGCCTCACAGTTACCCTCATCCTCCCATAATAATAATGGTAGACAGAGGGCATTAACATTGAGAGAATATTTAAAAAATTCATCTTTTTTATCTGCATTTTAGGCTACCACACTGAGAGCTGATCCCATTCAGAATTTGCAAGCAGAAATATTAACTTGACAAATATCTTCAAATTATATTTCATTGTGGAAGTTATATTTCTTTTGCAAGGTCTTCAGTTGTCACTGAACTCAGAAGCTTTTAAGGTGACATGGAGGTTCAATGAGTCTAATCTGATAGTTGTAGAGTATATCAAATAACCATGTTCTGCCTATCAACAATTCACTGGAAGATACAAGGAAGTGCAACCTTTCTAGATAGGTTACTGGGACCTTTTAGATTTTTTGCCATGTTGTGGTAGAACTACCTTTTACTACACAGATAAAAGGCGGAACCTACAGACACACTGGGCCTCATCACGAGTTGGCCAGTATCTGGGCGCTATTAACGTCAGGCATTATTAGCGTTAACGTCCGGATTAGTCATGCAGAAAATGCTGTATTTCCCATGAAGCACAGAAATGCATTGTAAAATTGGGGTCAAGAGTTGTTAAAAACACACCAGTATTCAAATTTATCAAAAAGCACATAAAGACAATGCGCCCCATAAAGGGGCTGACAGGGAACACCAAGGCGGAAGACCTACCCCACCACTCCACACCGCAGTGGTGCCATGCCACCATCAAGGGCCACACACTCCAGGGCCACGCCAACAGCAACAGCCCAACCCTCCAGGGCCACGCTTACAGCAACGGCCCGCCCGGCCCTCCAGGACCACACCAACACCAAGGTAACAACTCACTTGGCCCGACCAACAGGAGGCTGCTGAAGCACCCTAATATCAACAGCACAGGAGGAGGGAGGGGCAAGCAGTGATGACCAGCAGGCAATTGCGGCCCCCACACCTGAACACATGCAAGGGACTGAAATCAGCACACCACCAGAGAGCCATGACCATGTGGAGGTACACAGCCCAAGGCCACAGTCCTCAGCATGCCGTCATCGCGCCTACACCTCGGTGGCTGACAAGGAGACACCCTCATATGCCCCATCATCAGACAGCCCCACCAGGCAGGACAGCCCCACCAGGTGCTACAGCCCCACCAGGCTCTACACTCCAGCCAGGCAGGACAGCCCCCAGGCATCGCAGTCCCACCCAACAACCCCTACTGGTCCGGTTGCTGCAGTGATGGCATATGAAGGTCATCAGCTGTGCCATGAAGGCTGCTACAAAGACCATGGCTAGGGACAATGCCTACACGAGGAAGGTGGTGGAGGCATATACAGCGTCCCTCATGGGGTTCGGGCAGATAGTAAGGGAGCTATGCGAGGGGCTCTCTGCATTCACGGAACAAATGCAGGAAAACAAACTTCTTCGCAGCAAATACAAATCCCTGCCGCCATCCCATCTACCTCCACCACCCCCACTGAGGAATCCCAACAGGGGACCCCACGATGGAGGTCACAGCGCAGGCTGCTACAGTGCTCTCCAGAATCCAGTGCACATGTGAAGCAGCCACATAGCCAGTGATTGGATTGTACACTGTCAGCTTGAGGTGTCATCACATGGACACATGGTTGAGTGTGGAGAGGGGGACTGTGTGCAGGGGAGTTGGTGGTGTGTGGGGGGTGGAGGAACTGTGTGCAAAGGAGTTAGTGGTGGGTGGGGGCACTTTGTGCAGGGGAGTTGGTGGTGGGTGGGGGGACTGCGTGCAGGGGAGTTGGCGGTGGATGGGGGCAGGAGGATGGATTTAGTTTCACATACATGAAAGCCTGTTGAAAACAGCCAAAATGCAAGGAAAGTCATGATTGGTTACTAGCGTTCTTTTTCAAAATGTGCAGGTTGTGTTATGTGTCGAGTCACCATGCTAAAAATAATTGTCAATCAGTGCCTGTCTAGCCAGCCTCCCCTCCCTCACCCCAGGCATGTGTGCATCTGGCCTGACTTCCGCCACATGGTCCTCATCATCATCAGCCCCTGGGTGTTGCCTGTCTGTGTCAGGGGATAGGGGCACACACTCCGCCTGAGGGAGATGTTGTGCAGCATTGCACATGCTAATACGATTTTGCCTACTTTGTCCGGGCATACCTGAGGGCCCCTCCAGTGTGATCCAGGCAACTGAATCGTGCCTTCAAAAGTCCAAAAGCATGTTCAATGCAGATGCATGTCCGGCTGTGGGCATGGTTGTAGGCGGGGTCATGTGGTGTTCTATGGTCACGTGCAGGGGTCATCAGCCAGGTGCGGTTCAGGTGTCCTGAATCACCTGCATGGGACGGGATGACAACATCAGGGATTTGTAACATGTGTGGGTATGCAGATTCAGTCCATTCAGCCATAACAACCCATGACATTACTGTGAGCAGCAGGCCATGCATTATTTGTCCTGTTCATGCACCCTGTGTTGTTGAGGTGGCTGTCCTGTGGCGGATGACGGTTGACTGCACATGGGATGGCTACTGTGGCACAGGTGGACATGGCACTACAGGTAAGGGAGTGCATGGGCTACGTGTACTCATAATGAATGGGCATGGACTCATAGTTTGTACCTATAATAGAGTGTAGAAATATTCCCTTCCATTATAACGCAAGGGGCAGCGGGAGCCGTGTGCCCCGGGTTCAACCTACAATGCTCTTTGGAAATGGCTGAGCCAGTGGTGCATGGAGTCCCACAGGATGGTGCTACTGTTATGACTGCCTGATCAGGGGAAGTAGGCATTTGTTTTGTGATCTGCCTGTTTCACTGGATGATGGTAAATGTGCATTGCACCAACAATTTCATTTAACAGTTGATACATGTTTCAATGCTCGAATGGGAGACTCTCTCTGTGATGTTCATGTACATGTTTAATCCTTGATATTTAATTAACACAGTACTTTAGGGAATTGGGAGTGGTATCCTCTCATTTCAGAATCCTATCTGGGGCTCTGGGTGGACTTGCTGTTGGGTGATGCGGTGTGGATCTACACTGCATCACATTCCAGGTGCATTCTGGTCCTTGTGTTCTGATGTGTAGTTGTGTTTGCAGCGATGTGTGTCCATCACCATGTGTGGGTCCAGGTGTGGTGACATGTGCATGCGCCCTTAGAGGCCCCCCTTAATGGTGCAGGTGCTGCAGAGGTGCTGACGGTGCATCCTCTTGCCATGCAATGCTTCCTGTGGCTACACCCCCTTTTTTTTACTTCAGCTTAAACATGCATTTTTATCAGGGTTTTTACTCACCCATTATCCAGGTCTATTGTCCCTTGTATTTCTCCATGTAGGCCAGAACTCTGCGGTTGTGTAGCACCTGTCACGCTCACCTGATTCCCACGGAGGCGCAGGTCTGGCTTCGAGTGCTGATGCTTCTTCAATGGTGAAGCGCAGGACTCAGAGGATGGACAGGTAGGGCCCCTCTATCTGGCTTCTCTGGCTCGCAGGAATATTCCCCTTAGGGTCTGGAAGGATGAGTTCTCCATCCTGCTTCTGATGCAGGGGCGCGTTGAAACCCAGTTACTTCACTGGATTGAGGTTTGATGGGAGTTCAAATAAGCTTGACTATTCAGGTAAGGCGATGTAAGAGTTCTGTAGCAAGTTCAAAAGTTCAAGCTTAATAATAATGTTCATTGTCTTATTGCAGCAAGCGCTAACGCTTATGTATTTTTCCCCTTAGGGGCCGGGGTTCGGAATGCCGGAGATATGGCGCCGACCCGAAGTGAAACGTGCAGTTCCAGTAAATGACAGGTAAGTTCTGGATGAGTGTTCGGGTAATGTCTTTGCATTCGCTCATTCAATGTCTTTGTCTTTTTTCCCCATAGGGGCCAGGGTCCGGAATGCCAGGAAGCGGCAGGACCCGAAATGAAATGGGAATGACCCAACAGGTAAGTCTTAGAAGGAAACTGAGCTTTTCCTATTCCCTTCCTTCTCTCACCTTGTGTTCTTGTCTTTTTCTCTCTAGGCTCTGGGAAGTGGCTGCGGATCCGGATGATCGCTGCTGAAGATGGAGGTGCCCAGGAAAGGTGAGTGAAATGCAGCGCTGCAGCGATCGAAGCGAAATGCTTTTAAAAATGATGTCTTCCCTTTCAGGATCGTCGGTGTGATGTCTCCGTGATGCAGCTTTAGCAGGTAAGGTCTTCTTTCTCTCCAATTCTCTCTTATCTCCCTTTGCAGGTGACCCAGGATGCTGGCAGGCGTGGCTAAAGTCCAGATGCAGGAGCTGACACGGTGAGCGTCCAGCTGCAAGGAGCAGAACAACGCGAAGCGTGAGTTGCTGATCGGGTGTGGTTTAAATAGCTTTAGAAGAAGTTCCAGGTATGTATCCTTCCACCGATCAGGTATGTATCCTTCCCCGACCACACCCAGGTGGAAAGTAGTCCCACAGGTGAAGTAGTTCCATTCAGGCCTCAAGAGGGCCTGGATGTAGCAGCATGGTCTGCATCAGGTAAGTGCACATTAAAACACTTGAACACATGTCTAGCTTTATGAGCCTGGTGCCTAAGGCGCCAGGACAGGGGTCCAACATGAGCCTGGCGCCTAAGGCGCCAGGACTGTGTCCAAAGGGCCCCAGCTTGGTCCCGCTGGCACTTCCCTGGGGGGAATGATGCCTGCCTCTGGGTTTGCTGGGTCGGACCTGGCTCCTTGGAGGTAGGCATCATGACAGCACCATGGAGTTGTGGGTTGACCCAGGGTAGGGGGCACAGCGGTGGCTGATGTTTAGGTCAGGCCCACAGGTTACCAGCACATTCAAAGAATGGTAGTGCTTGCCGTTCTGAAAGACTGCCTCATGGGCCTGGGGAGCAACCAATGCAACATGAGTGCAGTTGATGGCTGCAATGGGGTTGGGCACTTCTGCAATGGCATAGAACCGTGCCTTGAGGTCATTCACCTGTGCCTGGGTGGTGGATGCCAGGGTGCAGGTTTACATGGCGCCGGAGGGCAACCAGAACCTGGCCCAGGACTGCACTGACTGTTGACTGGGCAATGCCATGCATCATGGATACCGAGTGCTGGAAGGTGCCCGTCCCAAGGAGCTGCAGCACTGCCACCAGCTTAATCAATGGGGGCATCCCTGTGCGGATGGCAATCTGTCTCCCAATGTCATATTGTATGGTGGCCAGCAGCTCTGTGATGGTCACCTGATCCAGCCAGTTACTATCTGAATGTCACTTAGGGCCCAGGGTGATAGCCTGACCCTGGGGATGGGTGCACGTCTTGCTGGGGCTGGTCTTCTTCTCCTCCTCCTCATCCTCATTCCACCGCCCCCCTGCGCTCGCTGTGCCCTGGTTGTCTAGCATCTGTAGCTCCTGGTGAAGCATGCGGAACTGCAGGTCAAAGCTCCCAGCAGAGAATGGCAGCATGGTGCTGAAAAGTGTGCTTGGGGCCTGGGTGGGACTTTTGTAGTTCTCTGGTGTGCACAGTATGCATCTGTGGCTCTATTCCTGGCACCTGGTTTCATTTACCTCAAGCTGGAGGCTGGGGGTAAATTCAGCTCTATTATTACCGTTATTTGGGCAACAATACTGCTGGAAATGGGTTGTGATAGGTCTGTGATAACGCGCTGTATTGTCAGCTGTGCTACTGCCGGCTGTATTAACGCCAGTCCCTTTTGGGTACGGCGCTAATTTTGCAGGATCTTGATCGGGCAGAGCGGTATTCCAGATGGTAACACTGTTACCGCCACTTTTTAAGGACTACCGCCCAATTCGTGATGAGGCCAGCACTGAGCAAGTTGGAACACAAGGAAGAGCAGAACTTCTGGGGCGAAGCCGAACCTACTGGAGCAGAGCAACAGACTGAGGGACGAGAGCCACGGGTGGAGAAACCCAGGAGTTCCCAGCAGGAGGTAATTGCCTCCAAAATGCCATGAAAGACATGTGCAGAAGGCCCAAGCCCAAATCAGAAAGCTGCATTGTGTTTCAAGGACACCAGTGACCCTCCCGGGTGAACGGCAGAGTTGGGGAGGCGAGGCCAAGCCTGTGGTACTAACCTTCACTCGCAAACTGGAAGACAATAAAGACAGGAAAGAAACACACACACAGCCGAGGAGATGGCAAGCAACCTGAGAGACCGGTGTCTGCTGAAGAAAGATTGAAGTGGCAACATTATATCACCCAATTGAAGGCTACACGTGTGTAGATGGGACGCGAAGAAAGGCAGACGTGCGAATGAACCTTGAAGTGACGATAGCTGTAAAATGAACTTTTGCTGTAATAGGTCTAAGCCCGACAGAGGGGGACCAATGTGAACATTTTGTCGAACTGTGTTTTGAGACCAGGAAAGAGAGACTTTAACGTGGAAGGCCAGGCAGGCCTCAATCCACGTTTTGAACTGCTTATTGTGTTGAGAGCCTGAGCCAGAGTGTGATTTTGCCTACAAGCAACGCCTTACTCTGTGCTGTCCAACGTGAGGAGGAGAGCTGACTCGGCCGTATTTATTCGTTATATTTGAACCCTGACTTTCCTTTGCATACATTTTCTCCTTTTCACATTTTTGTACAAGGTATAAGGCAGGCATTAGGTTTTTGTTAGTATAGGTCATTTTGAGTTGACAGATACAACTAGGACAGTTTTATTTATCATTTGATGGTTGAGACTACTCCCATCCTAGCTATAGGACAACCCCATTGAAACATTACTCAAGGTTTTACAAATTGTGGCAGTGTCTCATACATGTGATACCATGCCTGCCTTACAAAGTCCAAAACTGTTGTCTAGTTGTGAGGATGGGAGGAGAGGGTTTGTGCTTCTCCTGGTTCTAATATCTCAAATTTTCCAAACTGCAGACAATGGACCATAGGTCTTGTGTGAGGTTGGCCAATGTGCCCCCCGTAGGGACGGAAGTAATGTAATCAGATGTGTGCACCTGGAGATGGTGCCTTTACCGACTATTAGGCATGTATCTGCCATCGATAAGACCCTGTGCCTCTGGCTGTGTATGGGAATTCTTGTTTAATTTCAACATTTAGCTCCTTTGCATAGCTTTAATAAATGGCTAAAGGTTTTCTGGTTTTGCACAACATCTCAGTGATTGAGTCTCTCTCATGACCTTACCTTAAACCTTAAATAAGTATTGTTGTTGCAGTGGCCTCTAGCGTTTTGAGTACCTTCTGTCAAGTGTTGTTATCATTTCAATGAAACAATATGTCAGTGATTAATTTGTATGATTTATAGAAGAAATAACTATGGGATTCACATTGGTTAGTTAGGACTAGCCTTTTTTGTTTCCTTTTTGCTTTCTGACAGTTTATGATTTTGCGATTTGGAAACTGCCCAGACTTGCTGGGTGGAGCAGCAGCTCTTTTGCCATTCTAGCAGACTGCCTGTTCCCTCCCGAGCAAAAGCTCTGTCCACGATACTGTGGAAGAGGTACGTCAACCTCTTGTAAGGGTCTCAGAGGGCTCCATTCGAAGGGATTGTGTCCTCCGACGTATTCCTCATCTTAGATATCTCCTTCCAGCTCTGCTGGCCTCGGAAATTTTTTTCTCTAGAGGGCGCTGCACGTCGACGTCCTCCGAGTCGATGTCCCTCGACAGCCGGCGTATCGACGTCGACGTCATCCTGCCTATAAAGGCCGCGCGCAGCGCCCGTTGCTCAGTTCCGTTTTTCCGCGCTTACTCAGTGCCTCGGAATATCGTTGCTCAGTTTTTGTCAGGTTAAATCTATTTACCTCGAGTTATTCGATCCGTACTCGATGGCTTCTTCGTCGGAACCGGCAACTCCTCGATCCGGCTTCAAAAAAATGCCGAGATTGTGGGAAAAAGATGTCGCTGACTGACCCTCACAGAGTTTGTCTGCGGTGTTTGGGAGCTGAACACCATTTTTCCGAGTGCGAGGACTGTATGTCCATGACAGCTAAGGCCCTGAAGAAGCGTAGGGGGAAGCTGGAGAAAGGTAAGACTTTTAAAGCTTCTTCTTCGTCGACGAACTCGAGACATTCGTCTCCTCGTCACCATTCGCGTTCCAGGTCTCGGAGTGGGTCCCATCACTCCTCGAGATCGAAGCACTCGAAGAAGAGACGTCGAAGATCCCCTTCTCCGTCTTCCTCTTCCTCTGTTTCACCAAAGAGAATCCCTTGCCCCACGAAACATAGTTCCTGGGCTGAATGGGAGGAATTCCGCAAAAATATGATGAGCGTCTTCGAGAAAGCGGCCTCGACCCCCTCGAAGACTGCCGAGAGCGATGCTCTGGTCGAAAGACCCGAAGGTAAAAAATGCCGCGAGTCGCAGTACCCGGCGAAGGAAACCTCTCGAGTGCGTCTCGAACCCTCGAGTAGGACTATGACCTCCAAACCTTCCTCGAAGGTTCCGTCGACACCGTCGACGAAGGTTCCGTCGACGCCGAGGTCGGTGTCTTCGACGCCGTTGTCGAAGGGACCTTCGACACACGGGTCTGTCGACTCGACGCCAGCTTCGACACCGGTGTCGACGCCAAGAAAAGTCACGGTCACGACACACCCAGTGACTATCCCCAGGTCCTCGATGACGATGGCTTCGAGATTGTCGAGTAGAATCCCAATTCTGTCGAGGTCATCGAGGCCTCCGCCTTTGTTTTCGACGCCACGCTCGAAGCCTTCGACGTCGGCGTCGACGACATCGACGTTTTCGAGGCCGATTATGACAAGTTCGGCACCCTCTGCCTTGGAAATGGGATTTACACCCTTTATGAGTTCAGAACAATTGAGAACTATGTCCTCAATTATGGAAGAGGGTGAATTGTCTGAACAGGAAGACACATTTGAGTTGCAGGGACCTGTAACCCCAATTAGAGAGGAATTTTCCTCTGAAGAACGCAGGTTAAAGGATCTTCATGATTCCTTACATGAGGCAAGTGGGTTAGACACTTCCCCTGAGGTGGAGTTTGCTAGGCCAGACCCAGGGGAGCATGCTGAAACCCCCTATAGAGCCTTAATGGCCAGGATCACAGAGTTTATGGGGTGGTCTGCACCTTCACAATCTTTCCAACAAGATGACCTCACGGACATTCTTGACAAAGGCCCACAGGAGGATCCTGTGGTGCCTTTTCATAAAGCTCTTCAGAGGAAGATTATGACGAACTGGGAAACCCCAGATGTCGTCCCGGCAGTAAATAAAAAACTGTCTACAAAATATAGGGTATCCTCTACAGACCCGGAGTTTTTGTCAAAACACCCATCCCCAGAAAGTCTGGTGGTACAGGCAGCATCTTCTACCAATGTCAAGACGGCTTATCCTACCGTCCCACAGGACAGGGACGATAAAAGATATGATGCTATGGCAAAGAAAGTTTTTTCGGCATGTAGCATGGCGTTAAAATCTGTTAATGCTACTTGCACCCTTGCTAGATTCAGCCATACACTTTGGGAGTGTGCTTCTACAGCGGCTGACTGCATCCCGGAGGGAGAAGAAAGGGAGGCGTTCCTGAATATCATACAGGACGGTAAAGACGCTATGTGCGAATCCCTCCAGACGGGAATTGATTCGGCTGACAGTATCAGCAGAGCAATGGCGGCAAGTACAACAACCAGGAGATTCACTTGGTTGAGAAAGTCTGGTTTTGCCCCTGATGTGCAAGCCAGGCTCTTGAACATGCCATTCGATGGCTCTTCTTTGTTCGGGAAAAAGGCGGATGACAGTTTGGAGAAACTGCAAACTTCAAAAGCAGCAGCAAAATCCCTAGGCGCTGCAATCCGTCAGACACCTTTTCGTCCCACAGGAACCTCCGCGAGGGGCAAGTCCTTTCGCTTCTACTCCGCATTCGGAAGAGGTAGAGGATGTCTGGCTCAAAGGGGACAAGGAAGAACTACCCGAGGTGGACGGGGTAGATATTCAAAAGCCGCAGCAACAGCAGGTGCTTCTTTACCATCGGCATCCGCATCAGCCGCCTCAAAACCACTCTGAGGACTTCCCTCACAGGACACCTGTAGGAGGCAGGTTGACTCAACATCTGGCGGAATGGCAGGCTATCACGTCAGATGCTTGGGCATTGGAAACAGTTGCCCAAGGTTACTGCCTGCCCCTCCTACGCATACCTCAGAGTCATCCACCGGGGATCAGCTCTCAGAAAGCTCCAGATCCGCTCCTCTTGCAGGAAATTTTCGACCTGCTAGAGAAAGGTGCCATAGAACCGGTACCTGTAGCGGAGAGGAACAAGGGCTGGTACTCCCCTTATTTTCTCATTCCAAAGAAAGACGGAGGACTGAGACCCATCTTGGACTTGCGAGAATTGAACAAATTCCTCAGGAAAGACAAATTCAAGATGGTCACTCTTTCTCAGATCCTCCAGGCCCTTCAGTTCCAGGACTGGTTGGTATCTCTGGACCTTCAGGATGCTTATTTCCATGTGCCTATCCATCTCAAACACAGGAAATACCTGAGGTTCGCAATTGGCAACTCTCACTATCAATTTCGAGTGCTGCCATTTGGGCTGACCTCCGCCCCGAGGGTCTTCACCAAGTTAATGTCGGTAGTGGCGGCAAGTCTAAGGAGGAAAGGGCTTCACGTCTACCCCTACCTGGACGATTGGTTGATCAGGGCTGTCTCTTCGGAACAAGCTCAGATCCAGCTAAATCATGTGTGCCACTCCCTTCACAAACTGGGCTTCTCCCTCAATTTAAAGAAGTCACAAATGATACCATCACAGAGACTCCAGTTCATAGGAGCGATCCTGGACACTTCCCTGGGAAAAGCCTCGCCACCAGAGGTGAGGGCTCAAGATATTCTACAGATGGTTACCAAGTTCCAAGATGCCCAACGTCTCCCAGCCTTCGACTTTTTGAGGTTGCTAGGCCTCATGGCATCCTGCATTTTCCTAGTGCCAGAGGCTCGCCTGAGAATGAGATCCCTCCAGTGGGCACTGAGGACTCAGTGGTCACAATTCTCAGGGAGAATGACAGATCTTCTTCAGGTTCCCGACAGGGTGGCTCGAGACCTTCAGTGGTGGGCCTGTCAGGAGAACATTCTGAAAGGAGAACAGTTTTGGCAACCCTGGCCGGAGATAACAGTAGTCACGGATGCCTCACTCACGGGGTGGGGAGCCCACGCCAACGACTTGACCATCAGCGGTCGTTGGTCTCCATCGGAGTCCAGACTACATATCAACCTGTTAGAGCTGAGAGCCATCAGACTTGCGCTGAAGGCGTTCCTGCCAGCTGTACAAGGGAAAAACGTCCTGATAATGACAGACAACACAGTGGCCATGCATTACCTCAACAAAAGAGGAGGCGTAGGATCCCTACCCCTGTGCAGGGAGGCGATGCAGCTCTGGTTTTGGGCAATCCAAGAAGGAATCTCTCTATCGGCAGTTCACCTAGCCGGAGAGAAGAACTTGACAGCGGACGCTCTGAGCAGGCAGAGCACAGTCTCCCACGAGTGGGAACTAGCTCAGCAAGTCCTTCAAGAGATCTTCGCCCTTTGGGGAACCCCTCAGGTGGATCTGTTCACCACCAGCGTCAACAGGAAATGCGATCTGTTCTGCTCAAGGGAATTTCCCCCGAGAGGAGCTCTGGGAGACGCGTTCATAGTGGACTGGGAGTTTCCGCTTCTGTACGCGTTCCCACCGGTCCCTGTCATTCCTCAAATGATCAGGAGGTTGAGAAGATTCCAGAGAACCATGATCCTAATTGCCCCGGATTGGGCCAGGAGAACGTGGTACTTGTCCATCTAGACTTGTCCATCTGCCCTCCAATTCGACTTCCACTCAGAGAGAACCTACTCTCACAGAAGGGAGGTCAGGTTCTCCATCCAGACATCAAAACCCTCAACCTTCACGCTTGGCTTCTGAAAGGTTGAGGTACAAGGATTGGGACCTCCCTGATGATGTTATGGAGGTGTTGCTTTCGGCAAGGAGGCCAGCAACAAAGTCTTTATACCGTTGCCGTTGGAACAGATTTTGCAGCTGGTGTAGAGAACAGAATATCGACCCTTTTTCATGTGGTACACCAATGGTTTTGTCCTTCCTTCTATATTTGGCGAATTCAGGCCTTCAAGTTGGCACCATTAAAGGCTATCTCGTAGCGCTATCCATCTTTAAGCGCACTGCGGAAGAACCATCCTATTTCAAGTTACCCTTAGTAATACAGTTTCTAAAGGGGTTAACCAATGTTTATCCCCCAAGACCATTCCAGGTTCCCCTATGGGATTTAAACTTAGTACTAACTTTCCTGATGGGCACACCTTTCGAACCACTCCATTCTTGTTCGCTAAGATTCCTTACCCTTAAAACTGTTTTATTAATAGCACATACATCTGCTAGAAGGGTGAGCGAATTACAAGCTCTTTCTTGTAAAGCCCCTCACACAATATTTCACAAAGACAAAGTTGTCCTGCAAGTGAAGCCTAATTTCCTCCCAAAGGTGGTTTCTGAATTCCATATCACTCAGAAGATTACCCTACCATCTTTCTATCCCCCTCCTCATCCGGGGAAAGAGGAAGAGAGGTTACACAGACTAGACCCTAGAAGGGCGTTAAGTTTTTACATCAGTAGACTAGCCAGGATAAGACAGGCAGACCAGCTGTTTGTAGGTTACACAGGTCACAAGCCTGGGTTACCAATAACTAAGCAGACCATTTCCAGATGGATCATTCTAGCCATTCTGGAATGTTATAAACTGGCAGGGAAAGAGCCCCCTCAAAATCTTAGGGCTCATTCGACCAGAGGTATTGCAGCTTCATCGGCCCTCAAAAGAGGCGTGCCGGTTAAAGACATCTGTGCGGCCGCTACATGGTCGTCTGTCCATACCTTTACACGATTTTACAATTTGGATTCCTCCTCCAGTCAAGAGACTAGGTTTGGAAGGGCTGTACTGCATTCTATTCATCAATAGAAGACAGCGTGAAGTCAGTACTCCCTCCTCCAATAATAGAATACTGCTATGGGAGCCTATCTAAGATGAGGAATACGTCGGAGGACACAATCCCTTCGAAGAACAAATTACTTCTTACCTTGTAACGTTCTTTCGACGGGATGTTCCTCCGACGTATTCCTCATCGACCCTCCCATCCATCCCCGCAGTTCTACTTCCCTTGTTGTTGCAGCTTATGCTCCTTCAGGGTGATTAGTTTAGTCCAGAAAGTATTATTGTGGGCTACAAAACGGAACTGAGCAACGGACGCTGTACGTGGCCTTTATAGGCAGGATGACGTCGACGTCGATACAGCGGCTGTCGAGGGACATCGACTCGGAGGACGTCGACGCGCAGCGCCCTCTAGAGAAAATTTTTTCCGAGGCCAGCAGAGCTGGAAGGAGATATCTAAGATGAGGAATACGTCGGAGGAACATCCCGTCGAAAGAACGTTACAAGATAAGAAGTAACTTGTTCTTCTATTTTAGCCAGGTAGCACAGTGAGTCCAGATTCCAGAATGTCCAGTTCACTGTAACCATATTGAAGTATGCCCAGTAAGCACAGTAAACACATACTATAAACATATATGTTTGAGATAAACTCAAAAAAAGAATCACATTCGAATCTTAGAATACACATCTCTCGTCCATCTATTTGTTTATTTTTAAATCTTTTATTGTGTTTCTGGTTTAAATTAAACCATATACAAATACACACAATCAGTGAATAACATACACACTCTATTAAGATAAAAGGAGAAAATAATCCTCAATCCAGCACGTCAATTAAGATGCAAAAATGAATTTGCATATAATAAAATGCAAATGTCTCATTAGAAACACAAAACCACACATAATACCAAAATAGAACTATGTATATGCGTTTTTAAAATCACCCTCCTTTCCCAAAATCTCTCATTCACCTATTTGTATGCCAGCAACAGCTCTCAAATATTCATAAAGTCGAAAAATAAATGTATACAGCTCATACAAAATAATAAATAATTTGACTAATGTGCAAAAATACAGGTCAAAATTATACATGGTCATTTTGAGTATTCCTAGCATGGTTACGACAGTGATTCAGGAATCTATTAATGGCACGAGGCAAGTATTATGCATATAACTCTCTTCATCATTCACATACGGCAGTAAGGAACAACAAAAAAAACTTTAAACCATCACTCCCAGAAATATTCCCTAATGTGTCAGAGTCCTTTCACCAATCCTTCTCCTTCGATCTCTGTAAATGGCTCCTCCTGCCATGTGTCATCCTCCTTTTCAATGCCATGCTCCGGTAGTTCTTCCGCTCTCACGGGCAGTGCCACCATGAAACCCATAACACTGAGTAACCATTAAGTTCATCTGGACATACCAGAATACCAGATGTGATGCTCAAAAGAATTGTCATCCGATGAAATTGTAGAATGAACAAAGAGAGGTAAATAAGGAGGACGATCTGTGCCATCAAAGAATTCCAGCTCTCCGGTGTAACCATACCGGGAATAATCGATATTCTACGACATCACACTGATGCTTCCAATAATACACAAACAAAAAATATCAATAACTGTAGAGGTTGCTTGAATCACCAGCTTGCAATAGACTTTATGAAAAATCTGTTCATCAGCTCAATCAGCCACACTAACAATGTCTTCCCATCTGGCACTGCCCAAAAGGCCTGGGACGCTGCAGCATCCCTACGGGAATGAGCCCCAAACATGGACACATCTACCCCTGTCAGTGAGATGACCCAACCAACTTGCCTAGCCAATGAGAGAGAGGAAAAAGGACAATGGGCCTCATTAGGAGTCAGTGGTGCAGTACAAAAATTGTAGGTCATTCCATCCCACCACTTTTTTGGTGGTAACGAAATAACCGCCATTTTTACTACACCACTGAATTCTGAGTTTGTTACCTCCAAACATTTGAAGAATTACTGTGCCAAAACTACTGCTTATGGAAATTTCACCAAAATCCCTGAGAAGTCCTATGGACTCCAAATATGGGGATTTACACCACCTTTTAACTACTTACAATCCCATGGTAAACCCACGGGACTGAGTGGTGAACGATTTTGCCAGTAATTTGGTGGACTTACTGCTGAAAAACCACCAAACTCGTAATGAGGCCCATGTGGTTTATTAAAAAAAAATAATAACAACTGATCCATCGACTTTCACAATGAGGCTGTTCAATCCTCATAAGCTTTGAGACATTTTATCACAACCAAGCCAAGTTGGAGAAAGCAGAGAAAGCAATGCATGTTTATCCAGTTTTTGTGTGTCTACAAACCTTGAAATGAACTCCATCTGAAGTAAAGGATCTGCCCTAATCAAGATAGGAGGACCCTAATTTTGACCCAGTATCAGCGGTAAATGTAAACAGAAACTCAAAAAGTGATACTCTCAGGATAACAGCAATACAAGCAAATAAAATATACAACATATACAAAAGTGCCTAAAACATGTCACCATATTTCATATATAATCACTCAGACAGTGAATGATAAACACAATCGGTGGATATGAACAGTTGGCTTATTTAATATATAACTGTATAAGAACATTTGTATGTCATGGTTCAAGCTAAATAGCTCACGCTCCATTTAAAATACAAATTCACTCACTATATAAGAGCCTGCCAACATTCAGGCTAATTTAGGCTATTGCAACTAGTTTCGGCAATGCGCACTGTATATGGCCGCCTCCATCAGGGTCAGTATTTCTTGTACATGCGCATTGTAGCCGTAGATGAGAAGTGTTTTAGATGGCTCATGACTCCCTCAGTCGAGCAGAACCACTTTTAATCATACCACTCCAGTGTTAAGCACATCGCAAAAGGACAATAAATGGTGTTCCGTCCATATCACGGACGCCAAGGACCCGCTGTCATTGTAGAATCGCCAATATGTTGACAGACTGGAAAAGGATCTACCCGACAGATCTAAAGTCCTCATATCTGGTACCCATGCGAAAAGACACCAAGCACATTAACTTCACTAGTTTGGCTGAAGTGTCCTGAACTGACAATTCAGAGTTACATGGTCATTCCATGAACAGAGAAAGAGACACATTTCCATCCTATAGATCAGAATACCTACCTTCTGGTGGTTTAGCAAAACATACAATTTTCCACAATTTACAGCCTAAAGTGTGAAACCCTCCAGGGCAACTATCAGCAAATCGATGAAAGAAATGGTGAGGGGTATACATTAATGATATGGTAGAGGCACAAGAACGATATGTAATAAACATGCTTTTACTATCTGCACTATATCTGTGTGAAAGGGATCCAAAGTCCTCCGAGTGCCCCAACAAGCTCAGATTTTCTAGTGGCAGTGGTATGACTTAATGGGGCTCGGATCCGAGGACTGCTTGATGAGTCCAGGAGCCCATATATCCCCATTATCGTCCATGTCAGAAGAGAGAGAGAGAGAGAGAGACACTGCAACCTCTATAAAATCAGCCTACAATCCATAAGACGTTCCCTGGACATGGGTGGGGCATGGGAACATATGTGGCCATTTCCATTATGAAAGGTAAACACACCTATATCCCCAAAAGGGGTGATCACTACACAAATACAGTTCTTCCAGGAATGCAGGAGCATTCATCTTATCATAGAAAAGGGGGGAACGTGTCAAGGACCTTTATTTTCCATACCTGAAAAAATGCTTATGTGGCCATCGCTAAAGGATCTGACTGCTAGATAAAATAACAGGAAAGTTGGGCGTTTATGTGAACTGCAAAAAGTCCAATCTAAAAGGAACATCGGCATTTAACTAGCAACAAAAAATCCTCTGTTTCTGAAAGTTTCTAATTTCTTGTATCTGACTGTTGTCAAGGATACCACTGCTCCAACAAACTCTGGGTCCCTGGCAAAGGCTCTGCCTTCACCATGTTGCAATACTATAGGAAAACGTTACAAAACCTCTACACCAGATCTGAGAGGCATTTTGGCCTGGTTGGTGCTCCCTTGCTTGTTGATATACTTTAAAGCAGTCGTATTGCCCATTAGAAAGATTACCATGCAGTCGGAGGAATTGTTTGCAAAACTATGGATCACAAAGAACCTGGCAAAAATCTCTAAACTCTGTATGTCTCAAATAGACTCTTGCCAAACCACCAACTCCAGTCAATCCCGAATACCAAACGTGCCTCCAATCTCTTTGATTGGCATCTGATTCTAAGTGAAGATAGGGCATGGGATGAAAAATAGCTCAGTCGTTCCAGGCCTCTGCAGTCCGGGTAGAGGGAAACCCAGATTCAGTAATCCAAACCATTGTAAAGTGCCTTCATCTTTCATTCATGCAGTGCCCCGTGGTGAACACCAGTATAGAAAAAGAAAGAACAGGAGATCTTTGATCCATGCCAAGTCTCGAAAAGATACTGTATGTCGTACAATTACTCTATTGAGTTTCTATTTTATCATCTCTGCCTTGGACCAGGGGATATAATAGGTGGCCCCCTGCAATCAATGTCACAGTCCAGAAATTGCATGTTCTCAGAGACAATGCTGCCAGTTCACACTGAATCCCAGAATCTGCAAAAGAGAGGTTGTCAGATCTAGCAGAATGAAAGTTTGGGATTGGTCCATCAGAAGTATATTGTCTAAGTAAATGACCAACCAGACCAACCTCCCACATACCCTGAGAATGGATGCTAACGGACCCAGAAGTGTTGTGAAGCACCAGGGGGTTGATTCAAGGCCAAATGGGAGGGATAAGGATTTGTATCTCAGTCCTCTTCACCAGAATGTAAGAAACCTCCCATGGTAGCTGTTGAGGGGAGCAGCCAGGAAAGCTTTGTTCAGATCGAATCTGACCAACCACTCCCCTTGTCTCTATACATCTCTCAGCACAGAGGTCATCTCCATCTCGGAGTGTCTACATAATGAAGTCATGGAGGGCCCTAGGACAGATAACTAGTTTGAAACCTCTAGCGTCTTTCTAGACTAAGAAAATATTGGACACAAAACTCGGGAGATATCTGGGTACTATCATTACTGCTCTCTTCTTTAACAAATCTTCCAGCTCCTTGTCAATCAAGAGCTTGTTTAATCTCAAGAAAGATAGTTGCCTTCTGGGTGAACTCTGGACTGGGGGTCTGTAACGCGAATCCTTTTACCATTTATAAGACACAGGGGGGACAAAGGGGTCCTGTGAAATAAGCGACCGATTTTTTACAGCAATATTGAATTCTTCCCACCAAAGGAAGATCCTAACAACCTACCTTACTCGTATTGTGTGAAATAGCCTCTGCCTCAGATTTAAAAGATTGACCTCTCTAGCAAAACTCCTGCTGTTATTTCCACACTGGTTGCTGAGGGCAAGATTATGAGAGGACTGCTGACTGTTCAGTTGGGGACCAGTAACAAAAGAGGAGCAATTTATTGGGGCTTAGGAACAGGGTTTTGTGGATGGTCACTACCACCCTCGTCTGCATCAGTCAAGGAGTATACATAGGATTGGAAGGGGTCCCAAATATTCCTGGGTCTGCTCGAAACTGGCTGCATGGCGGACCAGCGCTCCTCCATATCTGAGGCCCATGTGTCAGCCTGGAGCCACTGGCTGAAGGTGGGAGCATCGGGGAACATCCACCGCAACAAGATACAGTGAGCTGCGAGCAACATGCATAGGCTGACCAGCCTCTTGGGATCACGGCCAGTGAGGGGAAACTTGTGGAATAGGCAGGTCATTGCAGTTGGCGTAATGGTGCAATCTAGCATTTGTGACACTGCATCACATATCTCCCCCCAGAACTAATTGAGTTACAGGCAGGACCAAAGCATATGTATATAGTCAGCAATGTCTGCTCTGCATCTCGGGCATTCGGATGAACGATCTCTAGACATCCGATGCAGCCTAGCCGGGGTGTCCTGAAATCTGTGGAGTATTTTAAACTGGATCAATTTGAACCTAGAATTATATGAGACTTCCTTGGTACGGGCGCACATAGATTTCCAAATCTGGTTGCTTATATCTGTGCCCAGATCCCTGCCCCATGCCACCGGGAGACCATCCGATGAGCGGGGTCTCCTGCCCTAAAGGAGACCATATAGCCTAGCGACTCTCCCACTCAGTGTCATGCTTATCATAATTTCAGATAAGAGTGAGTCATCAGGGGGAATCGCAGGGAATTCCTGCCATCTGCCCCTGAGTGCTTGGCGCAGACTGGCATACTGTAGCGAATGGGAGGGATGTCCCCATAGTGAAAACATCCTGTATGTTGCCGAATCCAGCCTCCGACCAGTGGCGGACAGTCGCGTCATCCACAGGAGGAGTCTCGGGAAGGCAGTTCCACAGGGGAAAATCGCTGTGAAATGGAGCCGGGGTGTCTACTTGTTTCCAAAGTCTACTCCACGCAGTCATCGTCACTCCGAAGAGATTGTTGGGTTCCAGTTTAAGACATGGAGAGGGGAGAACCAGGGAGCAAACATCTTGGTTGCCGACTGCCAGGCGCTCCATTTTGACATGGGGAGGGGACTCGCCAGGGTCAAACCAGTATGCCGTCAAATGTGCTTGAGCAGCAGTCCAGTAGCATTCAAAATCAGGGGTGGCAAACTCACCCTGGACATTTTGGAATCGGTAAAGAAGTTGTGGGAGTACCACCATTTTGAGAATTGCCACCCTCCCGGCCAACGTAATCGGGAATTTAGCCCAGCCATCAGTCTTTCGAATGAGAGATGTGAGATCATTTCTATAGTTGAGGTCGTATAGTGAGGTCTTGTGTCGCATGGGTTCAACTCCAAGATATTTAATCTCTAATGGAGACCAGGTAAACCCACAAAGGTCTTGAGGTGCCGTGGTAGTCTCTGTCAACAAGAAAAGTGTGGATTTGGTGCAGTTGACTTTTAGCCCCGATAACTCGCCAAACAGAATAACGTCATCTATTATTGGTGCTATGTTTACTTCGGGGGAGCAGATGTATAGTAAAGCATCATCTGCATACAGTGGGATGATCTCAGGGTCTCCTGTGAGTCTTATACCCTTCTGGGAGTGTCGCTGATGTACTCTGTCTGCTAAGGGCTCAATGGCCAACTTGAAAATCAGTGGAGAGAAGGGGCATCCCTGTCTGGTGCCCCTGGCTATCTCAAATAGGACACTGGTGACCAGGGACGCATATAGAGGTTTTACCCAGGAGTGAAAGCGGCAGCCAAAATTGCATTTTTCTAGCACTAACCACAGAAACCTCCAGGAGACTGAGTCAAACGTCTTTTGCATATCTAACGCGGCTGCCACTGCCTGTGTTCCTGGGTCGATTATGGCTAGAATGTCAAATAGACGGCACAGGTTTAGGGTGGTAGAGCACACCGGAATGAATCCAGACTGGTCTGGATGAATGATATATGATATATATGGCGCCAGCCAGAGGGCTAACATCTTCACAAATATTTTAACATCACAATTGATGAGAGAAAGGGGCCGGTATGAGTCGCACTGCGTGGCCGGCTTATCAGGTTTTAATAATACTGAGATGATAACTTCACAGAGCTAGGGGGGGGGTTTACCAACCACACATGCCTCATTCCAAAACACCGCCAGATGGGGAAAAGGTGACCCTTATAGCATTTGTGAAATTCAGTTGTAAAGCCCCTCGGGCCCAGGGGCCTTTTCGGATGACAGTGAGTCTGTTGCCCTGGATAACTCCTCTGCAGTCATAGGGAGGTCGAGTGCCTCCTTAGTCTCCGTAGACAACACAGACAGTGGAAGACCATCAAGAAAGGCCGCAATATCTGCCGAGCGGGAGGTGTCACTGTTGGTATAGAGCGTTGCATAGAAAGAGCGAATTTCGTCATTGATTTCCTGAGACGAGAGGGCAAGAGTACCATCCGCTCTTTCAATTGCCGGTATATGAGGAGATCCATTCTCCTGATAGATCACTCTGGCCAACAACCGGCCGGAGGCGTTACCCTTCATCATAGTTCCTGGTGGCATGAGAAATCCAGGAATTTGTATTCGCAGTCTGCATGGGCATGAAAGGTGTCCAGTGCAGTCGTTATCTCGCCGAGTGTGGCAGCTGATAGGGAAGAGTCATATTGCTCCTCCAGCCCGGTCAGAAGGAGCTCACACTCACCAATGGATTTACGAATTAATGTAAGGATCGGCGCATCCTTAGCCAAAGCAACCCCATGAATATAAACCTTAAAAGCCTCCCAGAGAGTAGGGAGCCAATGCAGCTTGAGCAGAACAGAATTCATATGAGCGCAGCGGGGGTGGAGGTGGCCAGCTGTGCAGCAGAGTTTTGGAGGACCTATGACGAAGACACGAAGATGGGTTGGGCAAGAAAAAGAGAGGTGTAATAGTCGACCGAAGAGGCAGCAAGAGCAGAAATCATTGGGCAATGGAGGTGAGCAGGAGTGTAGGAAAGAACTTGGCCGAGAAGCCTGAGCTAAAAATAGACCCGCTGACAGATACCACAGACCTGAGATTCCAAAGAGAGGAAGGAAGAAAGTTTCACCTACTAGGTCTTCGACTATAGGCATGGGTGAAGGAAAAGCACCTAAGGAGGAAGGCCAGAAGTCAGTGGCCCATAAAGAGTACGCTGAAGGGTGGCCCACCACCAATATCTCAGTCTCTTGCCATTTAACTTGAGCCAGTTGTTCTGCAACCATTCCCCGATGGCTTCTAAACAGACACAGAACCTGGCCGCCGACTTTGGGATGTACAGGTCAAAGCGAACCAGGATCTGCATGCTGTCTGCATAGGAATAGCAGAGGAAGCCATGGGAGAAGGTCAACTTAGTCAGTGGTTGAATGTAGGTGTTGAATAAGACTGAGGAGATGGCAGACCCTTGAGAGACACTACAGGTGAGATCCGCCACATGAGAGAAGAAAGGCGGTAGAGATAAGGTTTTGCGATGCAGAGTGAGAAAAGAGGAGAACCAGGCCAGGCGATCCAGCAGGATCCCAGGATCGATGGTGTTAAAGGTGACAGAAAGATCAAACAGCAGCAAGTCATTGTGAAGAGTGAAAGAAGGAAGATTCCTCAAGAAAAGTAGTGAGCCGAGTGCAGACTGAATATTCCAGAAGTTTCATACAAAAGGGGAGAAGAGAGATGTGCCAGAAATTAGGTGGAATCAGAGGGTCCAGTGAGGTTTCTGTTAGCAGCAGGATTCATGCTTAAGGGAAGCAGGAATCACCCCTGTGGAGAGGGAGCTGTTAACAGCTTTTGTCAGAAGATGGATGAAACGAGGTGCAATGGCTTTTTTCTTTGTAAATGTGTTTTTATTGGCATTTGTGTAAAACATATGGCAACCTTATTCAACAGCGTGGGGCTCATGCCCCGTAACATTTGAAGTAAACACAAGTCCCCAACTTTTTCACCCCCTCCCTATTCGGCTCCCCTTATCACCCTCCTCCCTCCCTCTTGTCGGAAGTCTCTTTACAAGCAGAACTGAGTTTGTGTCCTATTTCTCAGTGGAAGGCCCCACCCGGGTGGGCTATCTACTAATGGTTGATGGCCCCCAAGTCCTGTGGTGTCTCCAATTTTGAAATATGCCTTGTGTGCTATGGAGCCGGGTCAGTTTCTCCTTTCTCATGGCTCCCCTCATCTAGTGGGTCAAAACACATTGTGAAATTGCAACCATTCCATCTCCATGAGGCACCACCCCCGTGGATTGCTGCCGAAATCTTCTCCATGAGGTGTATGTCCTTAGCGGTCCCGGACCACTCCCGCACTGACGGGAGGACCTCCCTTTTCCAGTATCTAGCTCAACAGGCCCCTGCCACCAATAGAAGGAAGTGTTCCAGTGGGGACAGTGCAACCCAAAGATCATCACTTTTCTCTAGGCCGAACAAAGCAAGGAGAGGGTCCATGTCAAGCATTCTACCCCCTGCATCTCTAATCCAGCCCAGGACCTCAGCCCAATACACTTGTAGCCTGGGGCGCGTCCAAACATGTGCCAGAAGTCAGCCCTGTCTCCACAGCCATGCCAGCAGTGGGGGTCCACTGTGGGAAACATCTTTGAAAGTGAGACCGGGTCATACTGCCACCGATGGAGGAGCTTGATTGCGTGTAGTTTATACTGGCAAGAGATTGATGTTTTGAAAGCCCTCTTACACAGCCTCTCCCACAGGACATCCCCCAGTTCTGTGCCCAGGTCCCTTTCCCATTTTGCACGGAGGCCTTTAGTTACCCCCTCCCTAGATTGCAACAGTGCTCTGTAGAGACATGAAATGAGGCCCCTCATGCTCGCCTGTGTATCCAGGGCCCATTCGACTGGAGTCAGCTCCCTCTGAATGTGCGGTTTCCACATCGCTGCCATAGAAATCCCCTTGAGCCTCAGGTAAAGGAGTACCGAAAATTGACCTATACCCAGTGCCTCCTCCAGTTCTTGGATGCCTATGAATGCCACCCTTTTCACCAGCTGACCCACCCTGACAAGCCCTGCTTCGAACCAGGTCTGATAGTGTTCCACTTCCGGTATCTCGTCTCTGCCTGGGAGTGGGGGCAGATATGACTCATCAGCGAGGGCCAAGTGGTTACCCTTTCTTTCTTACCCCTTTGGCCAGTACTTCCCAGAGCATGCCTAGTATCGGGTGGTCTCTGATGCATTTTGGGAGCGTGTCCCTCGGGACTCAGAGCCACTCCCCTATAGTCACCGAGAGCAAGTGCCGGTTTTCTAAATAAATCCACTGTTTGTCTGGGTCCCCTCTTAGATGGGGCACAAGTTCCCTGAGTTGAGTCGCCCTATAATACATCTGCAGGTCTGGGAGGCCCACCCCACCCTTTTCCTTTAGGGGGGTCAGCATTTCATAGGTCACTCAGGGTTTCCGGCCCTGCCATATAAATCTCGTGATACAGCGTTTACCCTCATTACGAGCTCCTCTGGGGCCTTGATCTGGAGCATCTGAAACAGATACAAGACACTTGGCAGAAAGTTCATTTTGATCGCATTAAGCCTACCCATCCATGACAGCAGACCCCTGTCCCAGGCCTCCATTTCCCTGAATAGTTTATCAAATGGTGGGGGATAGTTGACTTGGCGCAGGTCCCTGTCGGACCCAACAATATTGCTCCCAAGATATTTTACACCTTCTGTCTGGACTTTGAATCCCAAGGGTTCCTGTTCCTCCACATTCCTAGCATGGTCAAGGCGAAGGGGTAAATCACTGATTTGTTGATATTTACCTTAAATCCTGAGTAACTCCCAAACTCCTCTATCACTGTCATGGCCGCTGGGACTGACTGGACATGGTGTCTCAGGTGCAGCATGACATCGTCAGCATATAGCTCAAGTTTAAATTCTTTATCACCTACCTTAATACCCTTCACCTGGGCAGCCCCCCTCAAGTATTCCGCTAACACCTCCATCGTAGGGGCAAAGAGCAGAGGGGACAGGGGGCACCCTTGTCTCGTTCCCCGCTGAAGCTGGATGGTGCGGGACAATCTTCTGTTGACCGTTACTCTAGCCTAGGGGCACTCATAAAGGGCCTGAATGCCCCGCTGCACTCCCTCCCAAAGCCAAATTTCGGAAGCACCCCTTTGAGGAACCCCCAGTCCACCCGGTCGAATGCCTTCTCAGCGTCTATAGCTACTAGGACCGGGTTTCTCATGTCTGCCACTGCCTCCCGCATGAGGTGTCGCCCCCTGTCTGCCCTGAATAAGGCCCACTTGGTCTGAGTGAATGAGTTTCGGCATAAGGCCCTCCATTCTCGTGGCCAGGATTCTGGTAAAGATCTTGGCATCTACGTCTAGGAGGGAGATGGGCCGATAGGAATTACAATCTTAAGGGTCTTTATCCGCTTGGGAATAACTGTAATTAGTGCCTTCCCGAATGATGGGGCAGCCCTTACCGAGGCCATGATGCCAGAGAAAAGGTCTGACAAGAACCCCGAGAGCGTCGGTTTTATAGAAGCCGGCTGTATATCCGTCTTCGCCCGGCGCTTTCCCCAATTTAAGCCCTGCTATTGCTTTTAGCACCTCCTCCTGGATGACCGGCCCGTCAAGGATGGAAGACTCCCCAAGTTCTGGTGTCGGAAGGGACACGCCCCGGAGGTATGAATCCAGTGCCGCCCCCCATCCAGTCTACCCTCTGTCCCATAAAGATGTTCACAGAAGGTGGCGAATTCCCCTGCTACTGCCTCCGCCCCAGCATACCTGCAGTCTTGCTGCTAACAGAGCATCTGATTTGTCCCCTTTTTGTAGTATTTTTGTTTTAAATATTGGAGACTGGATAGAACTCGTCCCATCTCAATCTCTCTTGGCTCTTGGCATTTTACTCTTGCCATTCTGAGATCGTTTTTTCTTTTTTCTTCGTCCTCCCCTTCAACCCTTTCCAGAAGGCAAATCTCTCCCCTAAGGTTTGTGGACTGGAGTGCCCTGACTCTTTTTTCTGCAGCTCCCTCCCTGATAAAGAGGCCCCTGCATGTTGCTTTCGCTGGATCCTATACCATCCTCTTTTCCACTTCCCCTGTGTCGTTGAGCTCGAAGTCACTCGCAATGGCCTCCCCCATTTCTTCTCTGAGCAGGTCATTGTAGCGCCACAGAGAATCCCTGGCCTTTAGTCCCGATATAGTTATGTCCGTCCTCACAAGATTGTGACCAGACCAACTAACCGGTCAGTGCTCACCTTCGCCCACTCTGCAAATATACTGTTGTTCCAGGAAATTGTAGTCTATCCTGGTTCTGGTGCCGTGGGCCGCCGAGTAGAACGTGTAATCCCTGGTCACTGGGTGTGTGTCCCTCCAAACATCGACCAACCCCAGGTCCCTCATGTAGTCTGTAAACTCACTGTTCGCAGATCTCCCCCTACTACCTTAGGGGATGAGCCCTCCACTATGGTCCATGTCCCTGTCCGCCCACATATTGAAATATCCGCCTACGATTAGGAGAACTTCCACCCCGTCCATCACCTCCCACATGGCCTCCCTCAGAACTGCATCTGGCCAGCATTCGGGCAATAGAGAGTCGCTATGGTTACCCTAATATTATCCAGGTTCACAGAAACCACCAGAGCCCTTCCATCCGCGCGGTGCCATACTTCCAGCTCCGAGAGTCTAATCCTCTTGTGAACCAGGATCCTGACTCCACCTTTTTAACTGGCCCTGATGTCCAGAAGCCCTGCCCAATGTGGGTGCCTGGAATGTGCCTCTCCTCCCACACAAGTATTCAGGTCCCTTGTATCAGGAGGATGTCCACCCCTGAATTTTTCATCTCTTTCCCCAAGAGGGATTGTTTTGTGGGTGAATTAAGGCCCTTCACATTCAGCGAGCTCACCTTGAGGACCTCGACCCGGCCCCTTACCTCAGCACCTGCCATCTGAAGCCATGACACTTCCCTCGTGCACCCGGTGCGAAGTGGCCACAAAAATGTCCCCTACAACCCAGGTCTGCCCATCACATTGTTGTGTCCCCCCAAACCCCCCACACCCCTCCCTTCCCCTCCCCAGCCCAATGCTTGAGAATTGTCACCCTAAGGCAAGCCACTACGGGATAATGAGCGCTACTCCTCCGCTGTCCTCAATACCACCACACCTCCCCCTGGTGTGGGTTCAGTATCTCACTGTATCCCAGTTCAGATATCTCTGGGCCACCATTGTTCACTCCTTGTCTCCATCCTCAGTGTGAGGGGGGGTGTTCAGTTTTTTTTAACTTTGTTTCCCCTTCATCTTTTTCTTTGTGGCCCAGGGACCATTGGGTTCCCTTGTGCGCACCTGAGTCGTCGCCTCCTCTTCCATCTCTTCCAATGCTCCTTTCTCACTCTTGATGACCTGTAGCAGCTGGAGCGCTTCTTTGCCACTGGTAACCCTGTGATCCACCTCACCACGCTCGAAGGTCAGAGCCAATGGTTAGGACCATCTATATAAATGGCATGTTCGGAGAGCCACAGCGTTAGTGGTCGGCATTCCCTTCGGCGAGCAAGCATCAGTGCTGAGGGATCTTGAAATACTTTAATCGGGTCTCCTTCGAAGAGAAAGCTCCCCAGCCATTTTGCTTTCTCCAGCACCTCCATCTTCTCCCTGTATCTAAGGAAGCAGACCACAATGGACCTGGGGCCTCTGCCCCCCTTCGCCGCCTCCTCTGTGAGCTCTTTCTAAATGAACTTCTTTGCCTCCTTCCAGGGTGAATAGTTTATAAGGCCCTGCACTTTACGACCAACTTCTGATGCGTCTCTCCTTTTTGTTAATTTACAACAATAATTTGCAGGTTGTTGCGCATCTCCCTGTTTTTCAGGTCGTCCATCTTCAATAGCATGTCTTCCTCCCTCATTTCGAGGTTGGTGAGGCGCGCCTCACGTTTCATGTCCAGGACATCCACCTGCAGGTGGTTGTTTTCCATGCCTTCCATTTTCTCCTCCAGCGTGTCGACTCTGCCTCTAAGATCGCATATCGACGCTTGTATGTCTGTCCTGATGTCTTTGTGAGGGCCCCGCTCTTACCAAAGATGACCTCAAGGACATCCTCCAGGAGATCAAAGCCATGGATGACCCAGAACCCTGTAGAAATCACGAAGACGAACTGCGTGATTTAACAAGGGTCTCTCCTGCATTCCGCCCGGTCCTTCGTGTCGGGTCCCAGCTCTCACCTCAATATGCCCATCCTGCTCTGGTCTTAGATGCTGGTCTTCCCTGACATTCCTGAACAGGGGGTCCAGGTGTCCATGCTGGCACCATATCCAGTGCCCGGTACTGTCACTGCCTGCCTGCCAAGCCTCATCGGCAGCAGTGGCGGCTCTGGTGGTATTTCTGAGTTGGGGGTACGGGTTCAGTTCAGTGCAGAATCAGGCAGCACTTGGAGGCGGGGGCAATTTGGGGGTGTCTCCCTTCTGTTGGCCTCGGGTCGGAGTTGAACGTGGGGTCCAGGTCGGACTCCTGTGGGCTAAGAAGCCTATATCTGTTGAGCCAATCGGTGAGGCCCTCCATGCCACCGCTCACTCTTCCAGCCCTGCCTCCTCACCTCTCCAAGGTGTGCCGGTGTTGTCGGGATGGCTCCAGTCCCTGCTCTTGCACCAACACAGGCCCTGTCCTTTGTGGGTTGGAGGGGTCCAATGTCCTCACGGAGACTGAGTTGTATCCCAGAGTATCTTTCAGGTGTGCAGTCCAGCCCAGCCAACTCCTCTTGTGGCACTCTATCTTGTGCTCTTTCACCAGAAGTGTAATGTGACCCCTCCCTGCTCATGTGATGGCAGGTCACTCTTCTCTTGCACCTGGAGGCTCGGTCTTGATGCCTCCAATTCTTTGTGGGGCCTTCTGGACAACCCTCTGTCCACTGGTATCCTGTGGGGCACGCTCTGTTGCAGGTTATTGTGTGGGATTTCTTACAGTACTCTGGGCACTCTACTGTGCTGTGTTTTATTATGACCAGGTCCCCCTACCCTCCTCTGTGCCCTTGCCAGTCCGTGTGCAGTCAGAGACCCCCTCGGATGTACCGGCAGATGTGGATTTGACTGCTTTGTATCTGTCGGTGTGCTGATTGGGGCCTCAGTTTACTACTTGCGGTGGTCCGGCTGCTGTGGAAGTGCCGTTGATGCTCCCCCCGGTCCCCCGTGCGGGTGGAGGCACTGGGTGTTCCTCGCCTGGATGGGGCCCTCCACTGTGGCCTGCTGGGGGTTGAGACGCCCTTGGGTGAGGGCGGGAGAGATGGTGCTGCGGCCAGCCTCACAGAGCGCAATGGCCGCTGGTGCCAAAGGAGTGGCAACGTTACGTGCTCCTGTGTTCCCCGGTTTGAGTTGCCGTCCCATTCGGTCTGTGGGGAGGGGCTGCCCAGTGCTTGCCCGTACAGCTGTTCCGAGCCTCCGGGGTGGAGGGGGTGCTCCCCAGCTCGCTCACCTCTCTCCCAGTTTTGCTGGCTGCTTGTAGGACTGGGGCCGTGGGTCTGCATCACGGTCGTCGCCTGGATGACCTGAGATTCTCCGGCCATTCCGGTCGGCGTGGCCCAAGGGTACCCCTCTGGCGTTGCTCGGTCTGCTGCCGGGCTGGGTTCATCTGGTTCTGGGCCGGGCTGACCGTGGTGTGCCTCCGGACCCCTCAAGGTGATCCTCGCTCTCTCTCCATCAGGCCTCCGGGAAGCTGCGGGTCTACTGTCCTTCCCGCGGACTCCCCCTGGATCAATGCTGGTGGGGCTAAGTTGTCGGCTCAATGTGCTTTCCGCACCCGGGGGCTCTCTCTGGCAGCCACCCACGGGGTGCTGTGCCTCTGCTCACAGCTCTGCTTGGGTCCACTGCTCTCCCCCTCTCCGATGTCGCCTGGGCAGATCCCGGGCTGGGGGCTGTGAACACACCCACCTCGACCGCACCAGGGTGCCCAGGGTCCCCAATCAGCCTTGGCTGGCAGCTCTGCTTGCGTCCGCTGTTCTCCCCCTCTCCGACGTCGCCTGAGCAGATTCCGGGCTGGGGGTCATGAACATCCCACCTCGACCGCACTGGGGTGCCCAGAGTCCCCAATCAAGCCCAGATATCCCTCAGCCCGCCGGGG
The DNA here is from genome assembly GCF_040938575.1 of Ambystoma mexicanum. NCBI lineage: Eukaryota > Metazoa > Chordata > Amphibia > Caudata > Ambystomatidae > Ambystoma > Ambystoma mexicanum. The sequence continues at coordinate 959,780,201 of NC_090921.1, read as the reverse complement.
GGGGGGGGGAGAAGTAATCAATACAGGCCCAACGTCTGGTACAGAAGATACGTCTTTATGCGTCCATGCCGGTCTGCGCCCCCTAGTGGTCTCGGTGCAATGGCTTTTATGATGCTGAGTGGGATAGGTTCCATAGAAGAGGAGGACCTTAATTTAGAAACAGAAACAGAGACATCAAGAGTAGAAAAAGAGGGACAAAAGGAACAAGAAGCAGTAGCAAGGGTTTTCTGTAGGGAACGGAGGAAGAACAGATGTGTGGGGGAGTGTGGAGTTGATGCTAGACCAAATAGTATATAGAGAGGTATTTATTTATTTATTTATTTATTTAAAAACTTGTAAAGCGCAAACTAAGGCCAGAAAGGCATCTAGGCACTAAGGAGGTGGCAGTAAATCCAGAAAAGACCACTACATATGAGAAATGAACAGATTGAGAACTCAGAACAGATAGGTTTTCAGTGACCTGCGGTTAGGAAAATAATCCTCAGTGGCTCGCATCGAGGAAGGGAGCAAATTTCAAAGTCTGGGTGCCAAAACTGAGAAAGCCCAACCCTCAAGCCAGGGCCCCTAAAACCTTGGAATTCTAGGAAGCAGCTGTGATGCAGGGTGTACATGTCTGGTTGACAGTAACGTTTAAGCTTCTTCTTGAGGTATTCTGGACCTGTATTATGAATAGCTCTATGAGTGACACAAAGCATCTTAAACTCTATTCTTGACACCACTGGAAGCCAATGAAGACGCCATAGGAGCTCTGAAGACGGGGTCATCCAGGGTACCCTCCATTAGTTTCATGATAGCAGGAAGGAGGGAGATGGCATGATAATTAGCCACCTCCAGGGGTTCTGAATTTGCTTCTTTCAGGAGGGGGCGACAACAGCATACTTCAAAGAGCAGGAATAGTCCCTGTAGTGAAGGACTACTGAAGGGCATTAGTGAACATAGAAATCACCTTTTGTGGGAGAGCTTTTAAAATCCAAAGCTGAACTGAGTCGTGGGATGAGGCCGATTTAAGGCCATACAATGCTTGCATTACAACCTCATCGTTCACTGGTTCGAGGCAGAATGTTCTCAGCTGAGGGGGATCAAGGGCCACATCAGCCAGCCCAACCAAGGGCCACATCAGCCAGCCCAACCAAAGGCTGGCTGACCTGGTCAGCAGATTGCCCATTCAAGATTATTTGGCGAATATCATGGATCTTTTCAAAATCAAAAAGCACCAATTGCATTACAATGTGACTGAGCATCAGGTAATTTGCCCTGCTTCCTAGAGGAGGGAGCAGATAGTTCCTTGGCCATCAAAAACACTTCCTCAGAGGAACAGGACACGTCAGTTATTCGATTGGCATAATATTTAGCTTTTTTGGCTACAATCATCTTGTGATAGTAGGAAACCGCATGCTTATAAGAGGGACGATCTTCCTCTGGGTAGTTACAACGCCATTTTCTTTCCAAACAACGGCAAGCTGGTTTCTGTTGGGAGATCTAAACCCATGGAGGCTGTGGGTTTAGATCTCCCAAAATGAGTTTTCAGGGGGCACAGGTCATCGGCTACCTTTACCAGGGCTTTCAGGGGGGAGGTAAATGGGTCATCTCCCTCTCCTCCATAATAATTTTTGACTTTAAGTAACCGGTCAGTAAAAACAGACAGGTCAACCGCCTGCCAGGCCCTACGAGACTGTAGACCATGAGAAACCTCTGAAGCTCGAGATGAGGTTCTGATAGTAAAAGAGACCAAGAAGTGGTTGGACCAAATGATAGGAATGGGAGTGAAGCTGTCTACCAGTGATTCCTCTAAAAAAAATCAGGTCCAGGAGGTTACCACTTTTGTGAGTAGGAAGATAGTTTTGAAGCCCTGAGGGGAGATTTGAAAGGCTAGAAATCATGTTACTAGCAATATGATTGAGGGGGTAATTGGGATGAAGAATAAAGTCCCCTAGCACTATTAAGTTGGAGTATGTCAGACCTAAATTGGCACCAGCTGTGCAAAGTTAAACTGCAAACTCAACGCGAGCAAATGCCTATAAACCAGTAATCGATGTAGAGTAATATTGTCACTGATCTTCAGGTGGACAAAGAACAATTCACAGGGCAGTTGATGTTCCAGTAGGATAGACTGGCACTGAAATAAAGAAAGGTAATGTAGTGCCAAAACACCACCCCTACCAAGGGGGCCTGTCTAGGTGAAAAAAGCGGAATGTGCATCTGGGAGAAGCTGACAGAGATCAGGATCAGAGGTGTCACAAAGCCAAGTCTCTGTAATGCAGAGAAAATACGGAGCAGAATCCACCAAAAGGCTGTGAAGTTCAAAGCGATGGGCACCTGCTTATCTAGCATTGATCAACACGCACATAAGGGGACTCAGAGTCGGGTGGCGTACCTTCTTCGTCTCACCCCTAGAGATGGCTGGTAGTTCAAAGGTTTTTTGTGTCTTACAGCTGTATGGGAATAAAGAAGAGAGTTTATGTATAATAGGAAGCCTCTGTGCCATGTCATATAAATATACAGAAACACACAACAATTGTAAAGCATTACTGTTTCAAACAACACATACAATACATAAATGGAATAAATCCATCAAATATTCATATTTAATAACGTACATTTCCGTCTAGACATAATATCCAGTGTTCTAAAAAGGCCACATACCACACATGTTCTTGGTGTTGGTCCAGACATCCCGGGGACTGATTACATCATTTGTATTCTCGTACCAGTGCTCTCTGAAGGCTTCAAGAAGGTTATTTTTTTTAATTCTAAGCCTTATAAGTGATAGATACTGCTGAGACAATTGAGTTTGCTACCTTCCAGTGCAGAGATATTTAAGCTGGCCACAGTGTTTAGGAACATAATTAACTATTTATTCCTAACCAGGAAATCAAAATCAAGCCTACCATATTCTGAGAGAGGATTCCAAGTTTACCATAATTTTGATTAATGACTATTGACTATATTCATCTCCACAGAAAACGTAGACAAAATATCGCAATCACATAGGGAATGTTTGTCTTCCAGTATTTATCAGATGTACAACATTTGGCACATCTAGCAGGATCACTTTACAGAATATTTTAAGAATTACCTATCATGATCCTTATCCTAAAAAAGGCACAAAGTCATATGGCCATTTTCATCTGGCTCCAGCTGGCCTACTGTCAACCACAGTGTCAGAGTGCCAGCCTGATGCACCCTTGCAGACACCGGCTAATTGACCTGGGACACTGGATTGCAACTTTGCTGGGTTCCTTGCTTCTCAGCTGAAGCTGAGCATGGGCCCATGAACACTGGGAGAACCCTTGCAAAGCCTTTTAATTGGAAGCTGGGCCTGCAGTTTTTTCAGCAGAAAGGCTAGTTTGGGGCTTTTTCACTACTTTATTTGATTGTTTTTTTTTATTTTCCTAACCTTTCTGACTCATGCCATGAGACAGGCCCTTTCTGAGACAGGCTGTGCACTTTTATCTCCAGGCCCTTTCTGGGGCAGGCTGTGCATGTTCAACTGAACAGCTGTGTGATTTTAATGATGTTTTTGAAAATGTATAATTTACTTAGAATGCTCGCTGGTTATGCAACAAAACACAGCATTCTATTTCAGGCATACTGCTTCAAATGTGATATGTCAACATCTAAAAATTACCTAATTCCTGCAGATGCTTCCTAGGGCCAGTGACATTTTTCTTATCAATAGAAGCACATCATTCTATTTCCTGCATATTCAGCAAGAATTAGCGAGTGCCATGGTAGCTTGTAAATAGTTAGTTTCCTGTATCCTTACAGCAATATCTAAAATTGAGTTCAGCCTGCAGCTGCTTCATGTGCCAGCCTTCAGTCATACATTAAATATAGCCTTTCTAACCACCATTGGTTTTAGTTGGTAAACATGTATTTACATGGGTGGTTTTGTTTATACAGCAGGCACAAACACCCCGCATTCCTGCAAGTTAAACATAGCCCATCTGTGCTTTCTGCTGATGTGGATAGAATGCTGCTCTGCGTATCAGCACATTCCTAGGATTCCCCAAGCCTTGTTGTAGATATAACCCCCCCCCTGCAGTGTTGATTATCAGTTCTTTGGTGGGTCGCAGAGGAACACATGTATGACACGCATGAGATGCTGTAGGCCACTTAGAAACAATCAGAAACTTTGACTTTTGTATAGGCTCTGGGAAGCATAGGTTACTTTCAAAGTAAACTGCTTTTCATTATTTACACTCTGTATCAAAGCCAGTTCATATAAGATCAGCATTTTCAGAGGCCTTTATATAAAAATGTAAATGAATATATTATATCAAAGACATATACATTTTTATATAAAGTTATATAGCAAACAATATGTTTCATATTTTTTATGTAAATTGTTTATATACATTTATATATCAAAGCATATTTTTAAAATTTTTATATACCTATTTTATATCAAAAAGATATCAACATTGTTTGATCTCATTTTCTGCATTTTAAAAGTGCATATACAAATTATTGGGGTTTAATAAAATTGCTATCAAAAATGTTCAGGGTCTTATAAACTTGATATAAAAATGTATATCTGATTTCATTTGCCACAGGTTGGAACCCCTCTGCGATGTCATCAATGTGTCACTCTGCAAAATCCTAGCTTCTCAGTACCCATCTTCAGAGCTCCCTTTTGCTCACTGTGCTCTACCGAGCAACATTGTTGAGCGCTGCACCCATCTTTGTATAGATTTTATATAAAATGTATATTCACTTTACATCAAAACTAATACAAATTAGAAAACACTTCAGATAAAAATATACATTTGATATAAAATCGGTATCAAAACATTTTTATATCATTTTTAGATCAAATTTGTATTAAGTTTATATCAAAGCACATCGAATGGGGGTGGACTAATACCACCCCCTTTTGATGTGCTTCTGGAAACAGGGGGAGTGACCACCTGTCAAAATTTAACATGCTACAAAATGGGGCTCCGTCTACTACAGTTTTGGGTCTGTCTTCTTGCTGCCTCTTCTGGGAGTATTTCATCGAGCTTCATTGTGGTTGGGGTGCATTTTCTCTCTTTTTCTAGTTTCTGCGTCTGTGTTCATAATATGGATGTAGTGATTGGCTCTTAAAAGATGGCTTGTTTGCTGGTTCACTTGTTCTGATGCATCTGATCACATTTAAATAATATTTTCTGGATTCACTGTGCATTGTGCTTTCCCCGTATTCTTTTTCATCATGAAAAACATGGATGAGCCTTTAACAGTTTCCTTTCATCTGGAAAATCTGTGAATATGGTCATTTTTGGCTTGTTATGGTTTGTTCATATCCTCAATCTCTTTTTTGTGAACCTCCATTTGTTTTTCATAATTTGTATGTCATCTCATAGCATGTTTGATTAATATGTGCACTATTTTCAAATATGCTTCTTTCAAACTTATCTCACAGTCAACTACATCTTTTTTAATTTCTTCTTCAAAATTAGGAAATATATTTTCTTAGTCTACCTGAGATTCAATAATTTCGTATAGATTGATCCAGTGTGGAGTGACAAAATCACATGTGTAGAGGAGGGGCCAATAACCCTTACCAGAAGCTCCACCCTCGTGTTGCCTATATGTTGGGAACTGGAAATTTGCGACACGTGCAGTACCAGTGAGGATGTCTATAGCGCAAAGAATCCTCGAGACAAGGTATCCATTGAGAAAACCCAATATGCATTTGCGAAGAAACAATGGTCTTCTGGACAAAGTCCTGGAAGAAGTGTGAAAATGAATGAGAAAAAAGATTGGCGACGTCATGCGAAGTAGAACTGACACACCCTGGAAAGATACACAAGATGAAAAGACATAGGGCCTCATTACACGGATACTGGTAAGGGAATACTGGTATCATAAAAAACCCTTGCCAATTACGAACCAGCCAACCGCTATTAGCCGCACCGCTAAGAACGGTGCCACTAATAGCGGCTAGTCAGCGGGCGCGCGACCCCTCATCCTTTAAATAGCGGCATGGCGCTATTAGCACACCATCACAAGCCATGCGGACATGCTAATAGCGGCATGCAATAGCCCCAAAAAGCCCATACCGGCATGGCGTAAATACCGGCATCGCGAACCACCCGTTAAGAGAAATGAGCAGTGTTCCCACCTGCCACAGGGGGACACAATCAGCACAGGTGGAGGCAATGGAGACTGTGGCAGCACAACAGGAGCGAACCACACCCCTTCCCACACCCCTTCCCACACCAAGATGGATCTAATACTAGAAGCATTAGATGGGCTGGAGGACATGATTGCATTGCAGCACCAACAACAACAGGCAGCACAGAGGAGACGCAGGAGGAGGAGGAGGAGGGCGAGACAGGCGCAGCAAGCCCCACCAGGGCACCTAGTAATACCACAGAGGCAGCCACCAATCCCCTTGATCAGAGCCATCCCATTCAACCAAACCCCTGAGCAGATACACACCCTGTACCGTCTGGACCGGGATACCATCGCCAGCATCGTGGACATGATACATGACGACATTGTGAGCCTCATAGACATCCGAACTGCCATCCCCCCTCTACTGAAGGTGGTAACTGTGCTCCACTTCCTGGCCACAGGCACCTACCAATATACAGTAGGGCTGATGCATGGCATCTCACAACCAGTATTCTCACGCACGCTGACCCAGGTGCTCGATGCCCTCCAGAAGCACACAAGTGAACACATATCCCTGCCACGGACTGCCCAGGAGATCTCCCACACCAAGTTGCATCGGGGCCATCGACTGTACCCATATGGAATTGGTGGTCCCACATCACAATGAAGCAGTCTACCGAAAAAGAAAGCAATTCCACTCTATCAATGTCCAAATGGTATGTGACTCAAACAAGATAATCACACATTGTTGTGCACGATTTTCCGCATTAAACCATGATTCAATGGTCCTGCGGAACTCAACGATACCACGCTACATGGAGCGACAAGCCGGACAACGTTCGTAGCTACTTGGTTAGTAGCAGGGCAAGCACATGGCAGTGTGATGTGGGGTGTGATGGGGGGAAGAGATGCATACTCCAACTGGGTGTGATTGGGGGGGAAGAGATGCATACTCCAACTGGGTGTGATTGGGGGGGGAGGAGATGCATACTCCAACTGGTTGTGGACTGTCGTCCGTAGAACAAATGGACATACAGATGTACGCCAATGTCCACCAAAGCAGGCCACAATTGACCGGAAACAAAACCACATGCAATACGAAGCTGCACAACATTGAAAACAATCCAAGATGCCAAACATGACACATCCATCCACATGCATATTGCACATCATACCACACCCTATATGACACAAATCAGCAACATGGCGCCAATATGCGAAAAGAAAATTTGCGCTGCACGACATTACTACAGCTATGCGCCCTTGAGTGCATGCAAAGGGATCACCTCTAGCCATTATACTGAACCACACCGCTACACCACTACTGAACTGACTCTTCACAACATGGCGACATTGATTTCAGAATGGCAGTACACTAGCAGTGTGGTACCAAATTTGCCTGGGCCAAGGAACACCTAAGACCTGTCCTCACCCAGGACATGGCAAAAACTGCCAGAGGCATGCATGGTGCATGTCCACTTACAGGGACTAGCTCACCTTCTCACATTGCAGTTACACAGATCGTCTCCATGCATGCTGGGATTCGTGGATGCCAATCACAATGCAAAGTTGATTAGTGTGATATGTACAGGTTGCACTTGAGGTGAACAGTAACAAGTCCCCATTGTTCCACCCATGCAGGTGATGCTGGCTATTCCCTGAAGAGGTGGCTCCTTACCTCTGTACGGAACCCACAGAACAGGCACGAAAAGGAATACAATCGTGCACATACCCGTACCCGCGTCGTGATTGAGCAGACATTTGGCCTTTTGAAGACACGGTTACAGTGCCTAAGCAGGTCGGGTGGGGCTCTCCTATACAGCCATGAGAAGGTGGCCAAGATCACCATGGCATGTGTATCAGACGGAATGTGCCACTGCCCCCTGACGTTAAAATGCAACCACCTGATGAGGAAGATGATGGGGATGAGGAGGGAGGGGACGGGGCTGCAGGTCATGCAAGAGGCGATGCCCAGGAGGGACGCGATGTGCGTCAGCATCTGATCAACCAAATATTCTGAATCACATGGTTCAACTCTGTTGGATGGATGTGGGTATTAGTGGACTGGTGTTTGTGGTGAAGCGCTCAATGGGCCCTGTCCCCCAATAAAGTTCACATACACAATGATGAAGTCCAAGCCTGTGTTTTAACTTGTCACCAGTGTATTAAACATATTTTGAGAAGAAAAAGTGCATGGCCCCAACTATGCAACCACCCTTGCCCCCCTCCCCCCACAACACTCCCAAAACACCCTTTCCCCCCTCCCCCCACAACACTTCCAAAACACCCTTTACCCCCTCCCCCCACAACACTCCCAAAACAACCTTTCCCTCCTCCCCCACAACACTCCCAAAACACCCTTTCCCCCCTCCCCCCACAACACTCCCAAAACACCCTTTCCCCCTCCCCCCACACCACTCCCAAAACACCCTTTCCCCCTTCCCCCACAACACTCCCAAATCACCATTTCCCCCTCCCCACAACACTCACAAAACACCCTTTCCCCCGTCCCCCCACAGCACTCCCAAAACACCCTTTCCCCCCTCCCCCCACAACACCCCCATGTGTGGCTGGTACAGCGTTGCTGTCCTGCTCTACATGTGCCAGCTACATCTTGCTGGCCCTACTTCCCATCCCCACCACCACCATTAGGAGGTTGGGAGGGTGTGCACCTCGTGGTACCCAAGGAGCGGCGGCGGGGGCTCATCTGCCTTGAGCTTGCAGAGGAGGAGGTGCCTGGTTGTTCCTGTGGTGGTGGAGGGTACTGTCGGTCCATAGCATCCGCTATGCGGGTGAGGACCTGCCTCAGTTGTGCCATCTCCTCACAGAGCCTGTTGGTGCAGGCTTCCATGCCCTGTCTCGTCTGCCTTGCATTCTCCATTTACTTCTCCCTCAGATGGGCTGCCTCATCTACATGCTGGCCAACCAGCGCTGTAATCTCCTCCTGCCGCTGTCTGATGGTGGCCAGGTCATGGCCACTGTGTCCTGCTTGTGGGGTGGGTGACGCACCTTGATCTATGGCTCGCCCATCAGATGAGGAAAGCTGTGGGCTCCAGCACCCTGCCATGGTCTCGTCGCCAGACTGGCCATGGCTGCTGGATCGTGACGTTCGCCGTGGGCTTGATTCTCTGGATTGGGTGGGGTTGGAGGTGTGCATTTGCATGGGCAAGTCACAGGTCTCCTCGACGTCGGACATCGGCGCGGTGGCTGCTGCCTCACCGGTCGAACTGTTGGCAGCAGACAGTGGGCCCTCAATGGGTGTTTCCTGTGTTGGGGGATCACTGCAGTGGGTGCAGCAATTGTTGCAGCTGTAGCTTCACGTCTTGGTGACGTGGGTGGCTTGCTTTGTTTGCCCCTCTGCAAGAGCGCACTCGTCCCTGTGCCCCTTGATGTGCCAGCGGTGTTCCCTGGCTCCTGTACCCTGGCTTGTTTCTTGGCAGGGGGAGCCTGTGTTGCAGTGTCTGGCTCATCGCTGTCGGTCTGTGAGCCTGTGGGGGACAAAGAGGGGGATGGCATTGGTGATGGGTCAACGTGCTTCATGCAGATGTTGTTCATCCTGCTGTTCTATGCATTGGGACTTCATTAGTGGGCATTCAGGTCATGGGACTGTTGGGTGGGTCATTCATGCATGGGTCTGGGTGGCACGTGTCTGTGGTGATGCATGCATGTTTCTGTGTTGGGGTGTGACACTCACATGGGCAGGGTTGGGTGCATGTATGTTTGTGGCCGCATCCATGAGCTGATTCTGGGCTCACATTTTTGGGGGTGCCTCACCTTTCACAGTGCATTGTTTTATGTGGACACTAACCTCCATCGGATGTTGTTGGCGCACCACGCTCCATGTCACCAACTTCTTCTATGCATTCAACGCCAATTGTGCTCGCGCAGGTCTCTTCCCACTTCCTCAGTTTGATGGGTGAATCTCTGCCACCTCCTGTGGCCATGGCCAGGTTCCGATTTGCATCCAGTATGCTGCGGACCCGGAGGCGGAGATCGTCCCACCACTTCCTGCAGTCTTTCACAGTGCGGGTGGTGGTGCCCACCGCACTGACTTTCTGGCCCACCTATGCCCAGAGGGCCTTTTTTTTAATCAGGGTCTCACGCTGCATGTCATTCGCGAAGACCACATTCGCATTTGCAGCAAGCGTCTCCGTGAGCATGATGAGCTCCTCATTTGTACATTTCTCCTTCCGCTGTCGATCCGCACCATTCTTTATCGCCTTGGGCATTGTCAGGGGATCCTTGATAGTTTGGTATGGCACTGGTGTGGAAGCACGTCCTGGGCGTAGAGGATGGCAATGGATTGTGTTTTTAAAGATGGCCGCCATGCTCTTTCCGGTTCCTGTGCGATGACGCTATTTCCGTTTCGGCAATTTTACGATGACCGCTAATAGCGGTGACCGCCAATTGCGGTGACCGCTATTTGCGTGTTGCTGGAGGTCGGAAGTGCTATCAGCGCTTTCGTCGGTGCTGCTAAGGGTCTTTACGGGGTCTTTAGCGGCATGGCGGTAGGATCATTACCGGCATGGCGCTATGCTGGTGTCCGCGTACTCGTAATGGCACACAATTAGCGGCCTCTTGCCAAGGTGGACACGATAATAACGCCATGCCGGTAAGGGCGGTATTTTACTGCAATCCGTGTAATGAGGCCCATAGACATTCTATAAGATCAGAAGAGGAGGTGTCAAATATAAGCAACATTTCGGGATCGAAATGAAGATGCTTGTGCGAAGAAGCACTGAAGAAAATGCGAAGTCATTTTAAACATGTACAGATGCAGTAATGCAAGCGGACAAAGTAATCATAAGGCTGACTACGTAGTGAATAGATTGCAGTGATGCGCCAATTTATATACATAGGAATGTATAGAATCTGGGTGTTCCACGATGCACTTTAACAAGGCTTGAAAAACCATGATTGGAAAGGGTTTCAGTGTGGCACAGTTGGAAAAAAGCTGATGGTGAAGGATGATTCGAGAAAGGCTTGGCTGGCCCAGCACCAAGAGTCGAGGCCACCGTGAGCCTGACTGTCTGTTAAGGAGCTACAATGAACGTGAGAAAGAAACAAACTTCTCTTTGAAGTGGAATGAAAAAACACTGCAGGTGTTAAGAGTTCATCATTTAATAGTATGATATGCAGCGAAGAGCTCGAAACGTGTTCTCCAGTCACATGGTCAGATGGAAATAGACTGTTGGTCAAGCTACACCGAAAGCAGAAGATAAGACCATGCCACACTCGCTTTAATTCTCCGGCACAGAGAGCTTCTGTGAGTCCAAGTTCAAAGCCTTAATTGAATGGCAGACAACAAGAGTGATGATAGATGTTTGGCTATGTGGGTGGGGAGGCATGACCAGGCCAACCCTCCCAGCACTTGGGGTACCAGCCTGCGTGCTGCTAGCATGTGGAATATTCCAGAAGGGTAAAGCATGCCAACCAATTGTGGAGGACCACGTATCAGAGAGCCCTATAGTTTGTGTAACCAATGAATCATCGTGTGTTTTGTGACAATGAAGATGACTTGCACTTAAAATGGGCTTAGTTGTCTGCCTGTTGATAGAGACCCAATCACTACCCTGACTGTATAGAACGTATACCTAGATGTTCCCTGAAATTCAATTGCATTTCCTGATACGTTTTCTTAGTTTGCCACTTAGTGTGACATCAATGATGACAAACTTTACTATAAAAGTTATGTTTTTCATGCAACATGTTGAGAGTTTGATGTGCGACGTCGCTTGATGTCCGTTGTACTCCATGCCGGCCAGTTTGTCTGTCTATTTTATGTTTCTTATGTATAGAGAAAAACAATGAGATGTCGAAGTGTGACAAGTAATAGATGGTGTCAAGAAAATTGAGAGTAAAGTATTTATTTATTTAGTCATTGAGAGTATTGACTGAATAGTTAGATTGAAGTAGAGACAAAGATTTGGAGCGGCGACAATTGGTGCATGCTCATATTATATTGTTTTTCTGAAAAGTATTCTTTTGTGTAAAGTACGGTATGTATCGACAATCGATTGTGACTTGTCATGATTGCGGATGTTATTCCACTTGATGTCCGTTGTACTCCATGTTTTAGATAATTGCAATTAGGTCTGAGGGTTCACATGGTATCAGAGGATGGTTAAAGACTCATCAACCCAGTAGGCTTTTAAGGGTCTTGGAATATAAGGTGTCCTCTGCCATTTAGCTGCAAGACCGCAAGGCTTCCTGTGGATAGTGGCCAAAAACAAGCTCTTGCAATACATAACGAGACAGGTGGGATGGGTCCCTCTTTCACAGAATTCCCCTCCCAGTTTCTACAGGCAGCTGAGTGGACCGAAGGCTATGGTGGCCGTTTGAGGAGGAGACCATCCCGAGGGTCAGGAGCTGAAAAGCGAATGGTGAGTAGATTGAGAAAAGTGGCAACAAATTAAGAGTATTGCATGGGGAAAGTGATAACGGGGAAAAAGTAACAGAGTTGGTTGGGTATTTAGGTTAATGATGAAGAGCATCAAGTAAGGTATATGGACGAGGAGCGTTCCATAACATAAACCCAGAGTCCTACGTTCAGGAACGGTCTAGAAGAAGTTATTCCAAAATCCAAGTGGATAGTTAGGCTACAAGGGAACAAGGTTCTGCTATGGGGATAACTTACACTCCGATCAGAGTTATTCTAGGGGCGAGAGTAGCAGCAAGGAGCGCTGGATAGGAGATATATGTTGGGCCGGCCAGTTTGTCTGTCTATTGTATGTTTCTTATGTATAGAGAAAAACAATGAGATGTCGAAGTGTGACAAGTAATAGATGGTGTCAAGAAAACTGAGAGTAAAGTATTTATTTATTTAGTCATTGAGAGTATTGACTGAATAGTTAGATTGAAGTAGAGACAAAGATTTGGAGCGGCGACAATTGGTGCATGCTCATATTATATTGTTTTTCTGAAAAGTATTCTTTTGTGTAAAGTACGGGATGTATCGACAATCGATTGTGACTTGTCATGATTGAGGATGTTATTCTGCTCATGCACTTGTTCAAACAGCTGCCAAAACACGCACCCAAACTTAAGCAATATAGTGCAGAATGGGTTAAGGGTACAGCAGATAAAATGTTCATGCCGTGGCCACAAGGAGGATATCTGGCAAAAGTGGTTTTGCAACACATGACCACATACATGCACGCTGCGTACACAGGAAATAAATTGAAAAAAAGGTTAGCTACCTTAGAGCTTTGGAAGATGTACCAGGAGGAACGGGAAGACCCGCCTCCAGAAGACTGGATGCTTAACCAGTGTAAAGAGGGGGTGTTGTGCCTTCTGCTCCCCGAGCCTGAAGTAAATGGCAATAGTGCAAAAGATGAAGGAGTGTACCCATTAAGGGTGCTTAAAGCAGCGGCAGGGTATAGTAATCCGACGCATGAACGACGCATATAGCAGTGATGAGCGCCCAGAGAGAACTGCAGAAAAAGATGTGATCTCTAAAGTCTCATGGGACAAAGAGAAAAGTGAACGACCAAGTGTGACTCTAGATAGAGAATGTGAAATTAAGAGATGGAAGGGAGAAAAAGACAAAACTGACAAGATAACGCTCGTACAGAATGAATGGATGGGCGGTCAGATATTGCTCAAACTTGATGGAAAGAGCATCGAGGAAGTACGGCAAAGGGAAGATTAAGAGTAGCAAGATAAGAAAAACAAGGAATGAGAGAAACAATGAGCCTAAAAGAAAGAATAGACAAAAATGGGAACAGATGTATCACGAAGAACAGTTAAGAAAGGAAGAAAGAATAGAAGAGCAATGAAAATATTACAATAGGCAGAGAGCAATCGAAGAACGAGATAGGCTAGAAAAGGAAAGAGAATAAGAGGAAGAACAGAAATTAAGAGATAAAAGAATGCAAGGAAGCAGAGACAAAGTAGGTGCGTGGAGCAAATGAGAAAAGAAAAGTGAAAAAACAGGAAGAAGAAAGGGTTAGAAAGGAAGCAAAGAAATGAAGAGAATTTGATGAGGAAATGGAACATAAAAGAAGACAGAAGGCACGCAACATTGATCGCATTGAGAAAGAACTAATGGAACCAAATCCAGTAGTAGCATGGGAAGACATAGAGGAGTTCCTCCCATCGCAAGTACCAATGCCAGGACCCTCTAGGATAAACCTAGAGGAGAATTCTGAGATAGGAAACATTGGAGACAGAATCGAAAAAGCTTATCAAGAGTTGAGGACAAAAACTGAATTGAGAAATAAAGGGAAAGATGATCAATTTGAAATTGCTCAATCACGAGGCAAGGAAGGAAGTATGTTTAGTCTCGAGCACAGAGCTTTGTCTTTGGATGGGCGACTTTAAAACAGAGACGAGAAGGAGGACAGCCATGTGAGTTGGGGGCAAGATATGTCAGATGAAGGCAGGGAAACCTTCTGTGGGGAGGAGGGAGCTAGTGGATGCAGTCCTGAGGGATGTTTTCAGATTTAAGCAGATTTGGATCTGCCTAAAGAAAGCATGCCAGAGCCTATGGCACGTTCAGAGTGCCCTAAAGGGCGACCTCATAGTGAGAGGGGGGAATAGCTACCGTACCAGGAAGAAGGCAATGAGGAACCATTGTCCATATTATGGATAGGCAGACGATGGGAGCCGATTGCAATTTTGGGATTCCACAATTCCCCTTGTTAGAAAAAGGAGGGGTAAGACCGCAGTATATACCATGGCCCCAAATGGATAAGGATAATTTAAGGTGTACATTGCCCAGCTTAATGTCGGGTGTGGGAAAATGGATTTATGAGCTACAGAAAATGATCAGAGGGAATACCCTAGCCATAGGGGACATTAGGGTCTCCTAGCAGCTATCCTTGGGGAAAGGGCTGATGACATTTGGTCGAGAGAAGGATACTCGAGAGTTTCAGCACAGAATATATCGCATGACGGCAAGCTGCTTAATAATTATAGAGCAGCAGTCTGGAAAGCGCTTATAGTACAGTATCCTGATATGCCAGATATGGGGGCAATTATGGCATGCAAGATGCAGGAAGGCGAGGATCCGCTTGCTTACATTCAGAATTTTCAGGAACAGTGGTCTTTGGAAACTCGAGTGCCTTGGGGGAAATCGATACCTATATTTTACCCTGTTTTATTTCAAGGATTGCCAGAACAGCTACAAAGACAGTTCAAGAAGCTGAAGGGTATGGAAGGAAAGCCATGGCCAGAGATACAACTGACCATTGCGCACCATTGCTGATTGTTGCAAGAGAAAACTTGAAAGAGAGAATATGCAAGGAAGCTTGAGGAAGCCAAACTAGTACAGAAGAAGCTGTCAAAATATGCTATATAAGGGGCAATGTTGACTAGTGGAGAAGGGCTAGGAACACAACAGACAACAGGTTTGTTGCAGGTGAATAACCAATGGCAGTTGGATCAAGGAGGACACAGGTTCGTGCCGAGAGGCAGGGGCACAGGTATTAGAGCAAGGGGAGGCTTCCAGAACAATCAAGGAGGCTTTCAAAATAACCAAGGTGGTTTTCAGAATGTGCAAAATGATAATCAAGGCATGCAGGGAGGGCAAATTAGAAGATTCCCTCATGTGTGTTGGACAAGTGGAATGACAGGACATATTGCGCGAACATGTGGGAGCCAAGGGTATGAGCAAAAAGGGCAATTCTCAAAAGGGTGGACAGCTTATCCTCATACATATAGCCCACAAAGTAGGGATGGGTACGCCCAAGTCAGACAGTGTATCAAGCACAAGCAGCACAAACAGAACAGGCTTTGCAACCACAGCAAGCATCATGGCATCCGCTGCAAGGGCAGTCACAGCATGCACCCATGCAGTTACAGAAGAGCGCAAACACAGGGCAGTTATTGACTCCTAGCATAGGGAGTTTCACTATCGAGGTGGGAATCCTTTCACAGGTACGCGAATAAGCATGTACCCACAATAGGACAGCTCACAGGGTGACTTGATGTGTTCAGTACTATCAGTGATACCAAATCCTCAAGAGGAACCAAGGGCTGATGTTACCATACAAGGCAAACCTTTTTCTTTTTTAGTAGACACTGGGGCAACTCGCTCATGTATACGAGAGGGAACATTTTCATTGTCTGGAATTGCCATGAATGCTCAAGGGTTCTCTGGAGTTACACGTAGAGTTCCTTTTACCGAGAAATTGCCAGTGTCCATAGGAGAGTGTGATATGTCTGTTGCATTATTGTATTAAAAACAGATGCAGTTAATATACTGGGCCGAAATTTTATGATGAAGTTAAATATGATGATCTCCTTTACTGATGAAGGCATAGTGTGTTCTACGCCAGGAATACATTATTTAAATGTGGGCACATTTATTATGGCATTTACAGGGCAAATAGCTCTGCGAGGAACGCCCTTAGAGCTTGAAGTATTTCATTATGGGGTACGCATTTTTTTAACATCGTTACCCGGTTTAGTGAGCAAGATTATGAGAATACCTGATGAATTTCTGTTTAGACCACAGGTACCCATGGATAAAGAGGGGGGACAGATTTTTCCCTTAGAACTACAGGCAGCCATAGTACGAGGGGAATTGGCTATGCTTGAAGGAATTGATGATGAGGGCAAGCCATGGAGAACAGTGCTTGCTATTGGGGAAGGATACAGATTGACTGATATCACTGACAAGGATATGTTTAAAGATGACCCGTCAGATGACGAAGTAGTGTTTGAAATGAGCATTATGTATTTGATCAGGACAGAAAGACGAGTGGTTCCACAAAAGATGATGATAGTATGGCAGTGTACTGCATTTTTTTTTATGAGGATATGGAGAAAATACCAATTTCTCTATGGACTACGGGCCCTTATGACGTAGGCCTGGCAAAAGGAGTGGGAGAATTTAAAATCAAGTTGAAGCCAGGAGCAATTTTACCTCAAGCAAGACAGTATCCCATGTCTCGAGAGGCAGAGGAGGGCATTTTTAAGACTATCAGCCATGATGGAGCATGGTATTTTAGTGACGTCATTGTCACCATGTAATAATTCAGTGTATCCGATAAAGAAATCTAAGGGTGGTTCATGGTGTTTAATTCAGGACATGAGACCGATAAACCGGATTGTAGAAGCAGAGTTTCCTCTACGGTGATTGACTTGAAGAATGCGTTTTTCACAATCCTGTTGCATAAGGATTCCCAAGATCTTACGTCATTTACGTTACGTCAAACTAAACTGAAAAGCACACGTTTGCCCCAAGGGTACTTTGAGTCTCTATCAATCTGTCATCCTGCAGATGAACCTAAGCAATATTGATTTGCCAAGAGTTGTGTTGCAATACATAGATGATATTTTGGTCTGTAGCACAACAGAAGAAGAGTGCAGATGAGGCTTGATTCAGCTAATGATTATTTTACCAGACTAAGGATATAAAGTGGATAAGGAGAAATTGCAGTACTGTCAGGAAGAGGTGTTGTACATAGCAGAGTTAATCTCGCATGAAGGAAAGAAAGGTACACCAGAAAGAGCTGAGGCAATTATGAAAACATCGAAACCGCACACGATAAAGCACATGCAACAGTTATTAGGAATTATATTACAGCATGGGTATTTGATTATAGTTCATACACAAGACCCTTCTTGCAGGCCCTGAAGAATGCACAGGGTAATAAGGAAGAAATTGAATGGACTGAGGGAATGGAGGAGGGGTTTGATGAACTAAAAAGGGCAATTTGTACAGCTTCAGTTTTAGGAATTCCCAATTATTCTGAGGAGTTCTTTTTATTTTCACACACAAATGGAACAGTTATGACAGCAGTACTCACACAGAGAACTACGCTGGGGTATAAACCCTTAGCATATTACAGTGGGATTTTGGACCCAGTAATTGGGTGTCATTTCCGGTGTGAACAATCGTTGGAAGCAGCCATGTTCACGATTGAGATATCTGCAAGCATAGTGATGGGGTGTTCCATGTTTTTATTTGTTGAGCATGCTTTGTTTGCTGTTTTGGAGAAACCTAAGGGTACACTGAGGTCTCAAAGAGCTTCTGCTTATGAAGTGGTTATATTGATTCTGGTGATCAAGATAGTAAGGTGTAAAATGGTGAATCCTGCCACGTTTGTAGCTGAATCTCTGGCAGTGGATGAGCAAGCACATGATTGCTCAGACTATGAGGAATTCTATGACGAGATCCCAAGAGTGAAAGAAAATGCTCTAGCAGCTGGGGAGGTTCTCTTTATTGATGGTTCTTCTAAAATTGATCAAACTGATGGATAAAGGCCTTCTGGCCCAGCTGTGGTAAAACACAGAGCCAACAGGGAATTTGATGTAGTAGCAAGTGTGAGACTACCGTCTTATTTTTCAGCACAGGTTGCAGATTTAGTTGTTCTTATTGTCATGCTCGAGAATCACGTAGAGCAGGAAGTGACGTTGTACAGTGACTCCACCTGCGTCAACCGCGCATGCAGGGTTAGCACAGTGGAACAGGAGGGGCTATCTCTGAGCAGATGGCACTCTAGTGCAACCTGAAGCATTATTGGATAGACTCATTAAAGCACTGCAACTCCCAGTAGCCATTGCAATAGTTACGTACGCAGCACATACCAAGAGAACTGACTTTATTTCACACGGAAAACAAAGCCGCAGATGAAGAAGCCAAAAGAGTTGCATATTCTTCCGCTATTTTTATTTTTTCACACTCCTGATGTGAAAGAGAAAGTGGTTGTGATGATGGTTGTGAATGAAAGCTTTAATCATTTGTCACAAACGCAGTTAATGGAAGTTCAAGGTGGAGCTCCACAGGAAGAGAAAGAACTGTAGACGCGGAGGGGGTGTGCTTTATCCCCTTCCAAAACATTGTGGCGACAAGACAGCGCTGGTAAACCTGTGATGCCTGTAGCCTTATTAAGGGTGGTGTTAGAACAGCTACACGACCCTGCGCATGCCACTAGAGAGAAACCTCGCAGGAACCATTTGCGGAGGACTGGTTTGTACCGAACCTGTTAGGACATGTTTCCTTTTATGTCATAAATTGCATCATATGTCAAAAGTTTACTGCTGGGCACATGCTGTGAACAGTCAGAGGAGTAATTCCTTGACCAAATAGTCTGTTTCAGCATTTATATATTGATTATGTTTATATGCTGCAGGTCTGTAATGGATGTAGATATATGATAGTGGTAGTGTGCCCGTTTCCGAGATTGGATTGAAGCTGGTACATGCACACATCCTGATGCCGCTTGTGCTGCAAGATTTCAAGTCTCAGAAGTATTTTCCAGATGGGGAGTATGTGAGGTGTTGAGATCAGATAATGGCCCCCATTTTGTAAATGAGGTATTCGAACAGATTAGCTTATTGCTTGGCATTAAACATATGTTTTCTTCTGCTAATCACCCGCAAGCGAAGGGAATATGTGAGAGACTCAATGGTCTGCTCAGAGAGAGAATAGCAAAGTTGAAATTGCAGCTGAAGAATGGATGGCTGCACTGCCTGCCCCTTCATTATATGCATTAAGGAATCAGCCGGCTCTGACCATCACCTCAGACCCCACAAACTAGTTACACGGAGGCAAATGAGAACGCCTCTGACTCCTCCATCGAGGACTAGGAGTGATGCCCAGACAACTGCAGAATTGTTAGGAAATTAATTACGTGAGTACTTAACATGTATGACCGATAGTTTCTCTGTCATTTCAGATCAAATCAAGTGGACAGGGTGTCAGTCTCAGAACATAGATGAAGTCCATACAGCAACCAGAGTTAAAGAATGATGTAGGACTAAATTATTTGCTGGAGATAAGGTTCTAATAAGGAACTTCACAAGAAAGTGGCACAAGCCCAGATTTAGTGGCTCTTTCGTTGTGGAGGACATTACTCTGTCAGCAGTCAAGATCCAAGGGAGACGAGCTTGGATACAGCAAGGAGATGTGAAAGTCTATGCTGGAGAGACCGACACACCCCCCAACCCATTCGGAAGCAAGTCAAGGAGAAGAAGTTCAGCATGTGCAGACTAGATCGATGACGAAGAAGTAGGACGCAAAGACTATCCAGTAGATAGACCAAAGGTGTACCTTTGGACTGTGGCTCCCATGAAAAACTCATTGTAGTTGCTATAGCAGGGAGTGAGAAAGCTATGTTCTTTAGCAACAGGATTTTGTTTAGTTTGGACTGTGGAGTGGTGAAGTAAATGGAAAAATGCCCAATTTGGACTTTCTGTTCAATGACTGGAAGAGAGAGCAGGTCCCTGATTCGTTTCTCACTGAGTTTCTCTTTGAGGTGCCCATGGTGTTAACAGATGTTGATGTACACAAACTACTTCTTGCTGTCTTCATTTTTATACTCAGAGCTTACCCTGACCTTGTTGGGCGCAGCACTGATGTCCGTTCTTTTGTCCAAGATCCTAATAATGGCCGAGCGGTTAGATGCTTATTGGCAGTAATTGTAGAACAGATCAGACAATTGCCTGAACATCTCTTCGACCGCACAAATGGTCCTATCTAACGATGATGCCAACAAACTGCTTGTCATGATCTTTAACTATCTGCTCTTATACAAGTTCATCCTTATCTTATTTGGTGAAATACTAACACGTAGGTGTTTATGCGAGATCCTATAAAACGTCCTGCAATCAGCCAACTACTTGTGGGGATCATAGAGCAAATTTGACAATTACCAGAGCATTTCATGAGATTGCCTGATTAAAACAATAGTTTTTCCTTCCTTAAAAAGTATTACAGGCAATCATGTGGTCTATTGAGCACATTTGAATTCCAGAAAGTGAGCAAAGTCAATGAGACACCGATGGTGGAGCCTAATGTATTGGTGCATAATCTATGCATGTTCAGCATTCATCATTGTCTTTCTGATTGTATTGATTCACACTGTGTATTTTGTTGGTCCCCTGAAAGAGAGAGTCCCTCTTAGATTTCCCACTCCAGTCACTATTGCAGAACTAGATACTGTAAGAAGGCCAGGGCTTTACGTAACTCTTCCTACTCCAGTGGTGTATGAGGAGGCACCTATTTCTGTGACAAGTGCTTCAATGATTCCTCCTGTAGGAAGGATCTATACTGACGTATTTAGTGAATTCCTTATGCAAGCTCACTTAGCAAGGCAAAGAAAGAGAGCCAGGAGAGTACAAGGGAGGATGATTATGAATTAAATGATTATTTAGACAGTACAGCGCATTTGCGGAATAACATGTGGTATCAGCACATGAAAGAAGTGGGGAAAAGTAGATCACAGGAGGATTGCTATGTGTGTGCATTCCTGCCTTATGCTATGGGAAGGTCCAAGATATTCATTGCTTTTGAAATAGATGTTCAAAAAGATAATTGCCTTACTTACCTTGTGATCTGTCATTCAAGAGGTCAGTTCCAGGGCCGAACGGCATCCTTGGTATGGGTGACAGACTGGTCAGCCCCAGATGAAGATGATCATGTCCAAGATTTAAAGACGAGAGCAAAGACGTTTACCAGGAATCATGTGATTAGATACAAACAGCCTGGAATGAAAGGAGCTGGAATCAGGTGGGAAGTAAATAGAAGACTCAACTGTCAAGAAAGGACTGATGAAGAAGTTTGAAGCTGCAAGGAAAGAGGCCAGATGCCGATCTGGGGAACAGTACTTTCTCCAGACGGCTGGGAAGAAGGTGTAGTCATATGCAGAGCTGTGACAGTAACTGGTCGTCACAAGACACTTACCGACAAAGTGGAAAATGGATGCAAACCTCTATGGCCGAAGCTTGCAAAGCTTCTGACGTGGGTCAAAGACAAAGGAGGTCCATTACAGATAGAGCCTTTGACTAGTGCAGATCTATGTTTCAGAAACAATGGCACGAGAAAAGTTGGAGATAATCAATAGTGTGGCTGAATCTTTGATGTGCCACGAATGAAAGACAGGACAGTGGTGATAATGGATCACTACTGGGCCTGTGGATCCATAGCTTATATGAAGCTGCCCAGAAATTGGGAGGACTATGTTTTATAGTGGTTGTCTATGTTCCAGCATTGGTGATGCCAAAGGGTAACCTGAATATTGGAGAGTTTCCAAAAGCAGATGCGCACCTGAGGAAAAAGAGATCTGCTGCACTCCTAAATCGAATGAAGAGAGAACATTATTTCTCAGCCAAATCGATAGAGGCATTTGATGCTATTACATATGAACACAGATTGTTCAGTCAGACTTCAGCAGTTTTTTCTGTTATCTTTATGCCTGGGATCCAGACGATGGTGAATACCAAATGGTTATAGATAACCAGATGGGAGCTTCTGCAGATGATCAACACCACCATAAAGGGATTCAATGCTATCAAGGAAGAGCTGACAGACATATGACTGATGACTCTGCAGAACAGATATGTCTTGGATATGATTACAGCTATTGACAGAGGTGTTTGTGCCAAAATCAGAGAATCATGTTCCACATTCATATCTTATCATGATGACGAGAATGGCACCTTGACGAAGGCCATACCGATGCTGACAAATATACACGTGAAGGTGGAAGATGAAGTGGAAAACATTGCTGCTGATAGTTGGTTTGCGTTAATGTTTTAATGGGTCCACAATGGATGGCAAACATTTTCAAGTTCCATGGAGCCCTGTTGGTGATGATCATGTTTGGGTTCTGTGTGATCAGGATAATAATCACACAAAGCAAGAAGACTGCAAAGAAAACTGTAACAATGAAGATTGTAATTGATGTTGAATCAGGATTCAAACCCAAAGAGCTGACAGATGAAGAAATCCGAAACTTTTTGACAGCCAGCATTTATGCACCTAAGGGAATGAAGTTCCTGTTCCGAAGAACCACAAGAGGTATGTGGGAAGATGGATTTACTGCAGTCCCAATGGACAATGCAGTCTTATGACCTGGAGTGTTGATGAACATGTGAAATCAGCCAGGCGCCTTAAAGGAGTCATAAAGATATGGACTCCAAAGAGGTATTTCTTTAGACGAGGATGTCTTGATGTGAAGATTGATGCGAGAGTGGTGGATGAATCGCCCAGAGGGGGGAGTATAGAGGAGGAGCCAAGTACCCCTACCAGAAGCTATACCCCTATGCTGCCTATATGTTGGGAACCAGAAATCGCGACACGTGCAGTACCAGTGAGGATGCCTATACCGCAATGAATCCCTGAGACAAGGTATCTATTGAGAATACCCTACATGCATTTAAGAAGAAACAATGTTCTTCTGGACAAAGTCCCGGAAGAAGTGTGAAAATGAATGAAAAAGAAGATTGGTGATGTCTTGCGAAGTGAAACTGACACACCCTGGAAAGATACACAAGACGAAAAGACATAGACATTCTATAAGATCTGAAGAGGAGCTGTCAAAGATAAGCAACAATTTGGGATCGAAATGAAGATGCTCGTGCAAAGAAGAACTGAAGAAAATGCAAAGTCATTTTACACCTGTACATATGCAGTAAAGCAAGCAGACAAAGTAATCATAAGGCTGGCTATGTAGTGAATAGATTGCGGCAATGCACCAATGTATATACATAGGAATGTATAGAATCTGGATATTCCATGATGCACTTCAGCAAGGATTGAAACCCCATGATTGGAAAGGGTTTCAATGTGGCGCAGTTGGAAAAAAACTGATGGCGAAGGAGAATTCGAGAAAGGCTTGGCTGGCCCAGCACCAAGAGTCGAGGCCACTGTGAGCCTGACTGTCTGTTAAGGAGCTACAATGAACGTGAGAAACAAACTTCTTTTTGAAGTGGAAGGAAAAAAGGTGTCAACAGTTCATCATTTAATAGTATTATATGCAGCGCAGAGCTCGAAAACGTGATCTCCAGACACATGATCAGATTAAAATATACTCCGGGTCAAGCTACACCGAAACCAGAAGATAAGACCATGCCACACTTGCTTTAATTCTCAGGCACAGATGGCCTAATTACAAGTTTGGCGGTAGCCTTGCCGGTAAAACTGCAGGCTGCCGCCAAACTTGCAAATTATTCTGGCATCCGCAAATTGGCAATTACTGGGTCATTATGGCCCTGCCGGACCCGGTAATTGCCCATTTGCAGGCACCGGAATAAAATGCTCCCCATTCCCATTTTTGCCAAATAGGGCTCAATTCTTGAATGGTGCTGGTGCATCCGACATGCTCTGCTCACGGGTGCTGGTACGCACTGGCAGCCGAAAAAGGGACCCGTGAACAGAACTCGTAGTTTGCTGGTCTTGTACCTACGGTACCGGCAAGCTTACCGGTACCGTAGTTACCAGACCGGCAAACTTGTAATGAGGCCCAAAGAGTTTCTGCAAGGCCAAGTCCAAAGCCTTAATTGAATGGCAGACAGTAGGAGTGATGATGGATGTTGGGTTAATTGGGAGGGGAGGCATGACCAGGCCAACTCTCCCAGCACCTGGGTTACCAGCCTGCGAGCTGCTAGCATGTGGAATATTCCAGAAGGGTACAAGTGTGCCAACCAATTGTGGAGGGCCACGTACCCCAGAGCCCTATAGTTTGTCTAACCAATGAATTGTTGTGTATTTTGTGACGATGAAGATGACTTGCACTTAGGATGGGCTTAGTTGTCCACCTGATGATAGAGACCCAATCACTACCCCGGCTGCATAGAATATATACCTAGATGTTCCCTGAAAGCCAATTACTTTCCCTGATAAGTTTTCTTAGTTTGCCACGTACTGTGGCGTCAATAATGACACATTTTGACTATAAAATTTATGTTTTTCCTGCAACACGTTGAGAGTTTGCTGTGCAACATCGGATGATGTCTGTTGTACTCTCTGTTTCAGATAATTGCAATTAAAACAGTGTCGAGTTTTGCCAACTTCCTGAGCCATTTTGATTATTGATGTTTGAGTAACTTCTGTATCCCCATCCATCTCTAAGTATTGCTACCTCATTTTAAAGGATCCAGGTCCGAGGGTTCACATGCTTGAGGTTGGAGAATAGGAGTGGGGTAAAACTGGAGTCTGGACACGGCCACTGACTATGTAATGTAGGTTCCACCTGCAATATACAGAGGATCCCCTTGAGCCCCCACTCCATCACCACTGTGTGTAGAGTCACCCGTAGACAAACCCTATTACTACCTTGGCAATATAGATTAACTGGGGGAAAACTCTGACGTTATGAAGGAGAAACGCGTCACCATCTCAGTCGATCTTATGAGCATTCAGGTGCCAACTGGGGAAAGCAGTCAAAGCAAGTTGCCAAAAAGTCCATGGTTCGTGACCACTCAAGGAAGCATGATCCAAGGATCCAATGCAGCTCCATTTTTGATGGTCATAGAATGCTAACATGAAGTCAGGTTTAGCAACCTACAAGGACACAAGACAGAAGAGTCAGCAGCCTGCATAACGAATTGCCAGGGAGTAGGCAAGTGAATGAATGATTCCAAGATGATGAATACATACTTTGAGTCCTAGGCCAGTGGAGCCAGAGGGCAATCCACCAGCCAATACATCACAGCTGGGGAAGTTAGAGTCCATAGATGTTGCACCCAATCACAGAACAAACTGTTCTCACTCATACAATTATGCATGCAGGCCCAATCCCACAGTACTATTCAAAGAGAGGAGTGTGGGTCGTAAGAGTTGAAGCATTGAGTTGCGGAGTAGAGCATGGCAGTGCAGCAGGGAGTTGGAAAGGAGAGATAAAGGAAAAGAGGAGGTGAGAAGAAGATATACGAAGATGAAGAATGTGGAGAGGGAAGAGTAGGGGTGAAAATACGTTAGAGAGGACTGGTGGAGGTGGCAATGGAGCAGAGAGGCTAAAAGAAATAGAGAAGAGAGAAGACAGAACTCAGAAGAGGGGTGAGTGAAAAGAAATGAGAAAGCAGAAAGGAGACATTGGAGGAGATGAGCAAGAGAAGAAAGAGAGACAGGTGGGGGAGGAGGTCAAGAGAGAGAAAGGAGCAGAGGAGGGAGAAAGTGTAGAGAGGAGGATGTCGAGGAGGTTCAGTGGAAGAAGGATAACATTAATTCCATCAGTAAGAATCTAAGGAACATGTTAATTTGTAACGTACATGTGTGAATGTTATATATGTACTTTTGCAGAAATTATTTAAGACTTTTTTAAAAATAATATGATAGATGAATGGTTTCTTTGCTTTGCTAAACTCTGGCTGTGAGACTCAAATATATAAAACATTTAAAGCAATTTTAAGAAGTGCAAATAAATACAAATTATACATTTGGAAGCAACTATAAGTAGCCCCATAGGCTTTGATAATATGTTTTGTGCACATACTTCCAATAGAGGAGTTGGTACAAGTTTATTGATGTTATTTTCATGCCATGGACAGGGATCTTCGGATTCCATTCTGGAATGTAAGGCATGGTTGATCACTGTGCGCCTGCAGTGTTGCATTCGGAATTTGCAGTATTTTCGGGCATGCTGTGGTCACATAGATCCTTTTTAATATACCTTAAATTCCACAACTGCAAATGTTATTTTATTTATTGGTTATTTGTATTGCACACTATACACAATGAGGTTTAAGGTGCATCAGGACAAGGGGTGGGGATAAAAAGGTACAAAGCAAAAACGTTCTGAAAAGGTCCTGAAACATTCGGAATGCTTGAGTGCTATGGCATGAGTAAGGGGAGAAGGAATGGAGGGGAAGTGAAAGGGGGAAGATGAAAGACAAAAACATTCTTACTAGGTCGTGAGATGATTTAGAATGTGCAAGTGCTGAAACATGCAAAAGGGAAAGAGGGGGGGGGGCAGTGACAGAGGGGAGACCAGACATGCAATAGGACAGTCAGGTAAGAGTGGCTGACTGGAAAAGCCACGCCATCACACATGGATGAGGGGCTACATCAGTCATGCAGACAGGCATAAACAATCAGGTGCGAGTGGCTGCAGACTGGTAAAGCCACGCCTCATGGATGAGGGGCTACATCAGTGATGCAGACAGGCATATACAATCAGGTGCGAGTGGCTGCAGACTGGTAAAGCCACGCCTCATGGATGAGGCGCTACATCAGTCATGCACACAGGCAATTACAATGAGGCGTGAGTGGATGCAGACTAGAAAGCCATGCCACAGGAATGAAGGGCTACATCTGTCTTGCGAAGACAATACAGGCAGGAAGGTGAGGGAATACAGTAAGGAACAAGGTCAGTGTCACCTGTACAGGAGAAGAGAGGCAGGTCAGGTAGAGAACAAGGCAGAAGGAGGGGATAAAGAAGGAGTGACTGCAGAAGCTAAGCATAATACGAGGGTGCATACAAAGGCAGGGCACATCTTACAGATGGGAACATAAATATGCAAGGCAATACAGGCAGGAAATCAACAATATGATAATTGAGGTGCATCGTGGGATGGCAAAACCACATTGGTATGAGGTACAAGCCACAGAAGTGTAAACATAGTCACAACAAAAAGCAGTGTGATAATAGTGTCACGAGGAGCATAGTACAGAAAGTGGTACAAGGCTGCTGAACGCCATGATTCATGAGCAGGCTATCTGAAGTATGAGGAAAAAGTGAAAAGGTTGGTTGCAAATGTGGCAGAAGGCTTTTTTCTGGATCAGGATAAAGTTCAAACGGAAGAAGCCAACAGTGCAGGCGAGTCAAGTAACAAGCAGAAAAACTACCAGAAAGATCAGTGTGGATAGAAATTACAAGGTGGGTTACCAACCTTCCTTAACTTGCATGTAGTGTGATGCAGCAACAAGGAGATACGTCAGGTTGATTCCTAGTGACTGTTTTGACAGTCAAAGTTTCGAATGCCAAAAGTTCCGACACAAAAATGTAGAAATTTTTTTTTCGAATTTTCTTTCTTTTTTTTGGGGTGGGGGGTTCTCCCCCGAAACCTCGTTTTTTTTCTTTTTTAAACACTTATTTACCTATACTAAATTAAAATAAACCCTTTAATATTAAATAAATAAATAAAAAACTTTTTTTTTGACACTTTTGTGTCGGAACTTTTGACATTCGAAACTAATGGTGGATGTCATGAGCGGTCTGAGTTGCAGGAGAGACAAACAGGGGAGACATTGATTTTTAGAGGTAACAGAAGCTCAGTACTGCCACAATCCTAGCAAGCACTGCTGCTTTGCAGAGCCATGATGGGGGAGTGGCATCACAAGGCAGGCATGAGGGTGTTGAATAGTTTGGCTCATATTAGTCTTTCACTTACAGAGGAAGGACCCTATTACTTTTTGGGTAAAGAGGTGCATCTTTTCGCTAAGTTGTAGAAGGTGTATCAGTAGGATTTCAGGTGGAGATGATGGTTGGGGGTAATGCAGAGAAGCCATCTGCCGGAAAAGGCCACGTATGGGCATGATGCTCCTTCACATGAATACCACAGCACGACGGAGGGTGGAAATGGCTTGGAAAAGTGAACCAGGTAAGTCGGCCTAGCATCTCACTCTCCACTGAGGGAGGATGAGTGGCCCTTCTGATCAGCTGATGTCCAAGACAGACAACTATTTTGAATTTAGATGCCAGACCTTGTTCTAAGACCTGAATGAGATTCTGTGCACCAGGAATGCTGGCCTGCCAGGGCCTCTGGGCCAGATCAATGAGCTACCTGGAGGAGGGCAGGGCTGGGATTTGCAGAGCCCCTTCAAACTCCATACTCACCCGAGCAAGCAAATCAGGACGTGAGATATACAGGTCCTAAGAGAGGTTGCCCTCCCCTCTGCCTGTGTCCTACACTCTTGTCATATTTGAGGCCAGTGACAGCTGCCCATTATGTTCGCAGATGTAGTCAGGACATGAACACCAGTCAACCCACCACAGCAAGTGTTCCCTGGTACCCCAGCCCTGGTCAGCTGTCCATTCTGCTCTCCAAGGCGGTGTGGACGACAAGTAGCAGACTAAAACATCTGTGGCTGGCTGCAGAGCATAAGGGTGGTAAATCCCTCACAGTGAGCTGCGTAGTATACAACCGATGGTGAGCGGGGCATTAGATCTCAGAAACTGAGCTGTGCCCTCTAACACTGGAAGCAAATTGGGCCTATATCCCCAGAAGGACTTCCAATAGCTATCTGGGTGCAGTATCCCTAATACTATGTCTTGGGCAAAATAATGAGGTGGGTGATATATCCCTGAGACTGTTTGGTGTCAGGCAGCATCCTGGGTTCTATATCCCTGAGCAGGAGTCAAAAGGTGTTTTGGACACTATATCCCTGGGGATGGCGTAGAATTTCCAGAGGAAGTTCAGTTTCCTATTACACCAGACACCCTGCCATAATTGTAGGTTAACTGATCCAGACACCTTTTTACGTAGACAGACAGAAAGAAGAATATCGTTATGGAGTTGTAGAGAATGCCAATATGTGTTTGCTATCCCGACCTCAAACGAAGCTGCTGAAAAATACGTCTGTGTTCCCTGTTCTATTATTCCACCACACAACCCTTGCCACAGAGTGACAAGCTACACCCACCTGTTACCAGCAACCTAATCTGCAACACGCAGAAGGTACTCATGCCACAGGGATACCCCACCTGCTAAACTGTGAACTGCTCTCACTTCTAATGCATGTCTCGCTCCTGCACCTCCCTCCTCCCATGATAGATCCCCTTCCCGTGCTTAGTTTCAAATATACCACATTAATACTCTCTATGTTTGACCCCCCACTTCCATTCATTGGCTGCCCCAGAACCAACACAGTAAAACATTGCTTTGCACATGTAACATCCTAACACCAGGAACACTTATTCTGAATGTAACCACACACGTATATTTTCGTCAGGCAGAGAGCATCCTTTGAAATTCTGTCAGGGGTCTGCGCGTTTCTCCTTGGAGCAGTATTCATTTTTCACTCTTTATTGATCAGTATGAAACCCAGCCAGCTCCTCGGTGCAGAGTTTCACACACCGCCTCGAGCTAAACTCAACACAATGCCACGGGTATTTTTCTTTTTTACTGTTAACAACATGTGTCAACCCTGAATGACAGACCGGTGAATCTGTGGTGTCTTTCCCTGGCTTAGAAAGGATCAACTTCCAATCCCTTTGCAACCCCCTAGTACTCTGTATTTTGGGAGGACATTTTAAAAGCGGAAGAATGGTCCCGTCGATTGCTCCAGGGGATGAGGCGTCTGCCAACAGCGGTAGCTGTCTGCAGTGGCATCCATCTTGTTCTTTTTTACAGGCTACGAACATGAACTTGATGCCTTGTCATACTTCCTAGTCATGAAACCCGAAGACCTATTATGCCCCATGCATAAACGGTGTTTACCTCATAAATAAAACGACTTTTTCTTTACAAATTGAATGGGAAGAGCTGTGGAGGAAAGCTGTAGAATTAAGGGTGTGTCAAAAGTTTTGAATTAGCTTCCCTCTGACCACAGCCACATTTTGCTTAATTGTTTTTCTCCTCCACCCAGAGCCTTTGTACTGTGATCTCTGTGTGTATATTTGTTTTCTGAATTATGATCTATATGTGTTGGTTTGACAACCTTAAATAAGGAATGAATGTGGCTCGCTGTTTGCCATATGATGTTAAATAATGCATGTATTAAATGATGCTCTTCAGCAAACACAGGAACCTGTCACATTAGAAAACACCCCCCTTATAACCAGGATGGAAGCTGGGGCGGATGCCCAGCCACCCCAAATGGAATGCGCAAGAGTGCAAATATGTGAACATGTATTACAAATGTCACACAGGTGGCAGGAGAGGCCAAAGAGTCAAGGCATTGGACATGCGCCACAAGAGCACACATGAGTATGAGAACCAAAGACCACGCAGAGACAAGATCAAATAGGTGAACGTGTTACAGGTGTGGGAGATTGTTCCCCCACTCCGCAAGTGTCTATAAGACACGATTGTGATGGCCGATGGTGGACAACAGGAAAGTGGTGACACAAACAATTGACATTAAAACGAAGGATGAGCAAAAAGGAAGGCCTTCTGAGCCAGTGCTGGAAATGGAAATAAATGTACAGGGGGAACACTCTCATCCTTGCAGTGGCGGGCCATGGGGAGGAGGAGGTGGGACCAATGGGCGTGGCCCCCAGCTTGGCCACGCAATACAGTATCTCTTCATAGAACCCAATCCTGGCGATTTGCATAAAAGCAAAGAACATTATGGGAACATAAGAATGGCCACATTTTTTTATTTGAAACATGTGTTATAGTGATGCAGTAGGAAACACTTTTGAGCAAATAATGGAAGTTGGGCTCTTCAGTTTTGATTGGTCCCCCTACTCACCCTAAGAAAACAAAGTCTTTACATTGCAGGACATATATACGGACAGCTGCAACAACTATGTGAGGCTTTGGCTGTTCCTGTATTCAGTTTCCTGTGCCAAATCTACTAAAAGTGTCTGTTAAAATGTGGGTTGCTTGTACATGAGATAACTCTTCTTCCAGGGAGATGCTGAGTTATCACGCAAACAACCCATGGTTCAATAAGCAGTTTTTGGAAGATTTAGCAGCACTGCATCTTCTGAAAGCAGCCTGTTTGTTAAAGTGCAGGTTGCACATCTGTGTGATAATGCAGCTTCAGAGCAGATCTGTCAGTGGTGTGGGAAAGCCCCTCGGCCTGGGGATGGAGCAGCGCTACGCCAAGACTAGTCTGCAATGTGACCAGCAAGGATTTCAAACAGCTGCTGGACAACTGCCTGCTGGGGAGATTAACAGCACCTTTGCATGAATTACTAGTACAAAAATGATGGAATCAGAGGTGCCATCTTGGATTGGCTAATAATGCAATTTAGTAGCATAGAAAAGTAAAGACATGCTATTGCAGTTTTGGAAATGGGCATGTTTAAATAGTTCATATGTTCAGAATTACCTATTAATGTGTTATAAGGTATGTGGTTAAACACACAATTTTCAGGCCCCATAACCTTTTTTATGGGAAAACATTGGTTTGAAATGTGTGAGAGTCCGAGAAAAAATCCCCAAATGTGGGTTGTTGCGCACAAATTCAGCTGTGCATTTGAGTATAGATTATTCTGAAGGGTTTGCTGCAGTAGTGGGGCAAGGAAGGGTAGTTTTCTCGGTATCCCTTCCAAAAAGTATGTGCTAGTTTAGGGAGATGCCTCACAAGCTACGCTACCCAACGTGGTTATTTGAATGGATACATGTGTCCACGGTTTCTGTTAGCAAATTAATGTGACCAGTGGTATCTCTGTTTTGTGATTATAGGAGTTTATTTGCAAACATAACACGCCACGCCAACACGTGTTTCAGCCCTCTCTGGGCCGTCCTCAGGGCATTCAGAAAAGTATTATACATTAATCACTGTTACAAACATTGTGAGAAAGTATTATATCATTTTCATAATTCACATGGGATTGTTTTTACAACCAAGATAACAGGTCATAGTGTGAGGTGAGAGGACAGAAGACAAAGAGTGGGGTGGGGGAAACAAAAAGAAAGTTAAAATATATTGATTAGTGTTGGCGAAAATACTTTTAAAACAAAATTATCATATATACTACCAAGCAGGTAAGTATTAAGGATGTATGGCATAACCACATCACAAAAAGACAGCAGTAAAGAGTCGTGGGGTACCTGTTAGGGTGAGCCCTTCATCGTGTGCATTTCTTTGCTGAGTGGCTTTTCCAAAGCTTTCTGTAAAATTAATTAAATTGTGCCACTGAGTTACTCAATATGTGAGGCACAATGTTGTGCAAATGCGATTGGAAAATGAATTAGAATTAGAATAAAGTGCTCCTGCTTACCTATGCGTTTTCAGCCTTTGCATAAAATATTCGCGTTCATGCGCTTTCGTTTTCGTGCTTTTTAATCGTCTGTTACCTAAAAGGAACAAGCGGGAAAAAGGACATGAGCGGCATATGAGGCAAGTAAAACCTCCTAGCCTGTAATCATGTTCCTGCCATCTGGGTGCTGTGAAAGAGAGCGAGGTGCCGGACGCTTACCATTCTCCGCTTGAATGCGTCGCTGAGTGCTGTTTCCAGCCTGCTCTCTGGTCGTCCTAAAGGAATGTGGGTGTTGCTTGGGCTAGCCAGTGAAACTTCAGCTAGAAAATAAAGTCAACGGTCATGTGATCCGTTGTAATTACGGTTGCCAAGCAACCTTGTACGCGGCTTTCGCTACAAGGTTTTCCTCCATGTTAATTCAACCAGATCCACTGTGTTAAAGAAGTCGTGTTCTGCAAATGGTTAATGGGCATATGAATAAGTGGTAAATATATCTCTGTGTGGGCCGTGTAGTGTGTTATATTAATAATGTAATGAGCCCACATAGCAAAAATAAAAACGCATATTCGTTCGTCTAACAGCAAAAATAATAATGATATTGTGTCCGTATATTGCGGATAGTTAGTAACTATGCACCAAAGTCCTAAGTGCTGCTGTTTACGTGGTCCAATCCACTATGTGATGTACAAAATTAAAAGATATCGATATGCAAACGTAACATTTGAGTGCCGAATTCCTGATAAGTAGACAGCCATCTGGCTGTGGGAGGACGCACATATTTACAGTACCGCACGGTCCTTCTGCAAATTGCTATATTGTCAAGGTCTATTGCAGAATGAGTGTATAGGCTTGAGAGTGACTAGAAAGTCAGTTAAAACGGAGTAATCTGTGCCCTAGACCAGCAGTAATATATTACAGTCATAAAATATTCAAATGTCTCTGTTTGTGAATGCTATCTACTAAGAGTATATAGACGAATAAAGTATTTATAATGTATTGAGACCAAAAGGAACTTGTTCAGTAGTAGGTAATTAAACCAACATACATCTTCTAGTATTAAATGCTAAATTAGCTAGTTCTGCAGTGAGAGATGGTGGATCACTAAATACCAATAAGGACAGTCTCATATTGCTAAAAATTATATCATTGAGCATGTAAGGTCAATAGAAGTCAGCTGGCACCTCTTGAGAGAACCACGGCAGGCTGCTTAGTCTATTTGTGATGTGGTAATAGCCTCGAATATTAAATTAACATTGCAAAGAAAAACATTTAGCTCATGGTCTTGGTTAAGACCCAGCTGTACACATCTGAGCATGCATATCATGCGTGCTTCCGCTTGTCGCAGTCTTAGTTGTCTATTTCCTCCTCTTGCATGTGGTTTGATATGTTGCAGGCCCACAAATCTGATATCCTTTATGTGCTCCATTTGATGCTCCTTTTGCCAGTGTGTTGCAAAGGGTAATTTCAAGTCCTGGCTGTTCAAGTTCGCAAAATGCTCTCTAATACGTACTCTTAGCTCCCTGATGGTACTGCCAACATATACTTTTTTACAGACACATATAATTCCATATACAATGAATTTGGAACGGCAATTAATAAAGTCAGTAATGTTGGTTCTCAGATTTTCATGACACATGAATACTTTAGTAGGAGATAAGGCAAACTGACAGAAATTACAGGTTCCACACTTGTGGAACCCACTGGGTCTGGTGCTCTGCGTGAGCCAATTTTCCTGTCTGTTGGTGCCAGATTTCATAAAGGAAGGGCAAAGCAAGTTTCTGATGGTCGGTGCCCTTGTGAAAATAATTCTAGGTTTATCTGTGATGTAATTCCCCAGATCTGGATCCAAATGTAAGAGATTCCAGTGCTTGTTCAAAATGAAATAAATGAATTTAGAGTCACTCGAAAATCTGGTGATAAAATTCACATGCTGTGGGTATTTGGTAGCATTTTTGTCCTGCTCTCTCATGGTCTGTGTATTGAGCGATGACCGAATAGTTGTTTTTACAGTTTTCAATGGTTGTTGAATGGTAGAGGTTCTGTAGCCTTTCTCTTGAAATCTGGCACCTATAGACTGACATTCTTTTTCAAATTGTGCATCTTCACTGCAATTTCTCCTTGCTCTAAGAAATTCCCTGCGTGGTATATTATCAATCACATTTCTTCTATGACTGCTCTTAGCATGTAAGATAGAGTTAACTGCAGTGTCTCTTTACGGAAAGTACAGGTTTGAATAGTTTCATTAGTAACATAGATCTTAAGGTCCAAAAACATAATTTCAGTTGAGTCAATTTTGCCAATTTTTCTGGTTCAGAAATAACATAAAGTCATTGAATTGAGTTAACGTTCCTTCCCAAATTGCAAACATATTATCTATATATCTTCTCCATACAGGAATACATTCTATGTATGGGTTGTTGTGGAAAATATGCGAATCCTCAAAGTATGCCATAAAAAGGTTTGCTAGGGCTGGAGCGTACTTGGCACCCATAGCTATGCCCTTAGTTTGGGTATAGTACTCATCATCAAAAATGAATTGGTTGTGATTAAGGGTGAAGTCCACAAAGGACTTGAGCATCTGAACATGCCTTGCATGTGATGCTGAGTGCGATCTGAATGAATGGTCTATTGTTTTGAGAGCTAATGTATGTTCAATCGATGTATATAATGCAGTAACATCCAGGGTAACTAAAAAGTAATCTGTTTTCCATTGGATATTTTTAAGAATAGGTAACATGTGAGTTGTGTCTTTCAAGTAAGCTGGGATTTTTGGTACAAGATCCTTTATACACGAGTCTATGTAAGTAGCTAGGTTCTCAGTGGCCCCTCCCTGGCCACTCATGATAGGTCTAACAGATGGCAATTTTTCAAATGGTTTGTGTGTCTTGGGTAGAAGATACAGAGTAGGCATTACGGGACTGTTGTTATTCAGAAAGAGTTTTTCTTCATCAGTAAGCATTCCCTGTTGGTACCATTCTTGTACTAGTATCTGAAGTTCTTTAACTGTTTGGGTCATTGGGTTATTCTTAAGTTTGTGGTAGCAGTCTGGAGTTGCTAGGTGTTCCTGAGCCATGCTGATGTAATCTAGTTTATTGAGGATGACAATGTTGCCTCCTTTGTCCGCCTCCTTAATAATGAGAGTATCATCCGCAGATAATTCTCGGAGAGCCAGTTTTTCAGATTTGGAAAGGTTGGAATTTTTACTGGTGTACCCTTTGTGTTGTCTGTCAATGTATTGGTGAATTTCCTTAGTAATTGCTTTATAGAAAACTTATTAACATGGAGGAAAACCTTGTAGCGAAAACCGCGTACAAGGTTGCTTGGCAACTGTAATTACAACGGATCACATGACCGTTGACTTTATTTTCTAGCTGAGGTTTCACTGGCTAGCCCAGACAACACCCACATTCCTTTAGGACGACCGGAGAGCAGGCTGGAAACAGCACTCAGCGACGCATTCAAGCGGAGAATGGTAAGCGTCCGGCACCTCGCTCTCTTTCACAGCACCCAGACGGCAGGAACATGATTACAGGCTGGGAGGTTTTACTTGCCTCATATGCTGCTCATGTGCTTTTTCCCGCTTGTTCCTTTTAGGTAACAGACGATTAAAAAGCACAAAAACGAAAGCACATGAACGCGAACATTTTATGCAAAGGCTGAAAACGCATAGGTAAGCAGGAGCACTTTATTCTAATTCTAATTCATTTTCCAATCGCATTTGCACAACATTGTGCCTCACATATTGAGTAACTCAGTGGCACATTTTAATTAATTTTACAGAAAGCTTTGGAAAAGCCACTCAGCAAAGAAATGCACAGGATGCAGGGCTCACCCTAACAGGTACCACACGACTCTTTACTGCTGTCTTTTTGTGATGTGGTTATGCCATACATCCTTAATACTTACCTGCTTGGTAGTATATATGATCATTTTGTTTAAAAAGTATTTTTGCCAACACTAATCAATTTATTTTAACTTTCTTTTTGTTCCCCCCCCCACCCTTTGTCTTCTGTCCTTTCACCTCACACTATGACATGTTATCTTGGTTGTAAAAACAATCCCATGTGAATTATGAAAATGATTTAATACTTTCTCACAATGTTTGTAACAGTGATTAATGAATAATACTTTTCTGAACGCCCTGAGGACGGCCCAGAGAGGGCTGAAACACGTGTTGGCGTGGCGTGTTATGTTATGTTTGCAAATAAACTCCTATAATCATAAGACAGAGATACCACTGGCCACATTAATTTGCTAACAGAAACCGTGGACACATGTATCCATTCAAATATCCACGTTGGGAAGCATACCTTGTGAGGCTTCTCCCTAAACTAGCACACTGGTTTGAAATGTATTTCACAAAATCTTTCTATAGGGGATTTTTTGGTCTCCTTATTTATTGATTAAAAATGTAAGAATTCTAATACATTTTTTTAGTGACAATGGTGAACACTAAGGTTAGTAAACATGGGCAACATCCTTCTTGCGCTCATCTGTTAGAAGGCACTGTCTCTGTTCCTTGTTCACATTGTGCCATTTTATAATTTCCATGTAAATATCTTTAGAAATCTGTTCTATTAATGCACAATAAAGATGAAAAAATAAATGTGGCTGGCTTTGGACATCAGGGTCCACCTTTTGGTATGTAAGGCCTTGAGAGATAGAAGGTCCTCAGGTTCACGGCCCCTGTACCAGCATTCCTCAAGAGCACTAATGGACCATTTGTTGATTGGGAGCTCTTGAGTGTACCAGGGTACGGGCAGTTCGGTTGTGGTGCATCCCATGTTTTCTGGAGCAAAAGTATCAGCAAACTTCTGTGAGGTTTGGCTAAAGTTTTATAACAGCAAGGTGATGTTCTCGGGAACTGGAACATTTTTGAAGGAGTGAAGTGCCACCATGGAGCATTTATGACATCCAGAACATCACCAGCAGCATCACTGCCAGCACCATCACACCCACATGAGTACAAGAATCTGAGGTGCATCAGTCCCCATACCAACAGCCAAGCAGCATACCTCCACCTGTACACTAAATTACCCCCCAAAACTATTGCTGCTTTGTTGGTGCGTGTGAGTAGGCACCTAACTCTCCACTCCGTACCCAGGCTGTTCATAGCAGTGATGCCCTAATGTGCTACGCCAATTTTGTGGAAGTGTTTCAGCATTGTCAAAAATACCATAATCTCCATGAAAGACAAGGCCTGCTAACCTGGCTATGATGTTGGCAAAACATCTCTTGCTCTTCTCTGTTGTTTACAAACTCTGGATCCTGGCCACTTATGGGTTCAGCTAGTTGCTGCTGGGAAATTACTGGCCCACGTTTATTCTCCCACAATGCAGTTCCAGAATTGTACAACAGGGTTATGGCTAAAACAGGGGGGCGGAGGAAATACGGCAGTCCATGGGGTAAAAAATCCACTTTGCAATGGACATGTGGTCCAGAAAGAGAGACTGACAAAATTGATGGTGGACAATCTAAAACGAATTGGTTGCTATTGGAATTCATGTTAAAAGATTCTAAGCAGATCATTTTAAATCGAGTTAACATCTTAGAACTTTTACATGAAATACCTAGATTAAGGTTAATAACCACCATGATCTGTTCAGTAAAAATGTATGCAAAATTGAAGCCAGTATGACATATTGATACTGCATGGTTAGTGTCCTCTGTAATATGCGATGGATACAAAATACGCCAACAAGTGACCACAAATCCTGGAGAGGGACGTCCTTCAGGAAGACTAAACGTGGCCATGAAACATTTCCTGATCA
The DNA here is from genome assembly GCF_040938575.1 of Ambystoma mexicanum. Classification (NCBI taxonomy): domain Eukaryota; kingdom Metazoa; phylum Chordata; class Amphibia; order Caudata; family Ambystomatidae; genus Ambystoma; species Ambystoma mexicanum. The sequence goes on along the minus strand of NC_090921.1, from coordinate 959,741,782 downwards.
TCGAATCACACATAATCTCCAAAGATCATTATGGGATACTGGTTTTAAGGCTAAAAATTAAGTCTGACAAACCGCCTAAACAGTTAGTCTTGATAAATGTGTGTTGGAATCCCTTGCATTGCAACTTTGAAGGTTTCCTGAAATACATTAATGAGATTCTAGAAAATGTGTGCATTGACAAGAGATTGTGTGATATATTAGCTGGTGATCCAAACTTGATATGTCCACATTTACATAGGAAAACATCAAGTAAATGGCGTGTAAGGTCAAAATCAAAGATACATTAACGGAGACACATGGGTTACATTCATATTCGGATGGGGACTGCAAATATTAAATGGGAACCTCCAGGGGGTTATTCCAAGGGACGATACCTGGAAAAGTAATATATACACGTCATGTATCAACGATATATTTGCCATCGATGGAATCTTTATGGATTGCATGGAACTTATGATTCAACAGACTGACCTAAGTGATCATGATATGCTAACCATAAAAAGTAGAAACACATACAGTTGTCATGTAATACAAGAGCTGACACATTTAAAATGAACACCAAGAGAAATACAATGTTATGGAAAGTACCTACCAAAGATGGTATCAACAAGAACATTTCAAATGTGTTTAATACAACTATATATGAGTGCAAAATACAAACCTTTAGCACAGATGTTTTGTCAAATAAAGAAATAGAGGAAATTAAATATGGGAAGGTGATAAAGGATAATGGAAGACATAACTTTGATGGTGAAATATATATGAGGAAAAAATGGTATAAGGTTAGTCAATAAGGAAGACTTGACTTTAGGTACTAGGTTAGACAAGATTCGATACAAAAAGCAAAACATATAAGAATTGGCACAGACAATATAAATGCAATCTTTTGCAGAAAGATGGGGAACAAATACTTAGTATAATATTAAAGAAACAAGCATCTCATTTTTGGTCATTGATGATGTCTATGGAGGTACTGCACAAACAGATTTAGTCTAACCCTATATCTGCATATATTTGGCAAAGATAGTATTTAGCACAGATATGAATTGTAATTCATCAGGTTTACAAAACAAGATTTCTGAGAGCACTATAAGTTAGAAAATATACTTCAAAATAGAAAAAATACATGCAGTTATTAAGAAACTTTCGAAATGAAAGGCCCGGGACCCAATGGATTTCGAAATATTGTCTTCAAAGAGGCAACATAATTATGGACGTATTATGTATACATTTCTTGAATAGTATTGAGAGAAAAAAACAATACCAGACAGTTGGAAATTGGCAAACCTTATGCCTTTATATAGAAAGAGACAAAGAATGTCCATATAATTATAGGAGCATCGTATCATTAGATGCCGACAATAAAATCTTTGCTACGCTAATTATGAGAGAATTGGAAATTTGGGTCTCCAATAATAACCGACTATCCAAATGCCAGACTTGTTTTGGAAAGGGGTTGGGGATCACATTAAATTGATTTTTGATGGACATTTTAAGCATGGGAAAAATAAGCCACTCAAAATATATAACATGTTGTCAGCATCTGACACTGAATCGCATGAGATTGTGGCATAAACTGCAAAAATGGGGCCAGAAGAATTGCTAGAGGTATTGATGGCAACACACAGAGATACTAAAATGCAAATAGAATTGTATTGACAGGGCTCCACCACCAAAGTTATTCCAACTTTCAAAGGCCTGAGACAAGACTGTGTGCTGGCGCCCTCTCTTTTCAACTTATCCATGTCCGATTTGGTGACTGTCTGGAAGGGGCAGCATTTATTTCCCCAAAATTGGGGGCTACTAAAATATGTAGGTTAATTTATGCTGACAATGTCATGCTTTTGGATCATACCCAAATAGTATTACAAAGACTAATTGAGGCTTTCAGTATATTTACTGTTGAAAATGATTTGTTTATTAACATCAAGAAAACTAAAGTTGTGCAATTCACTAAATCTCTGTGCAACAGACAAGGCTATTCATGGAAAATAGGTGATTCTTCCCTAACCACACTAGAAGAACTTACATATTTGGGATTCAAAATGAGATCATAGCCAAATAAGGGATCGCATTTGGGTAACATTGTTGAAAACCAAAATCCTACATTAACCACATGAAGTGGATCAATTCAAAGTATGGCAGATTTTCTATATTACCTATGATAAAATTTTAAATTTTATAAAAGCAAAATTATACCAGCACTTGTGTACGTCCTTGAAATAAATCACCAGACATAAAATATTGATAGAAATAAAATCAAAGGCATTATTTGGACAAGAACCATACTATTACCAAATTGCTTCACAGTAGCTGTGATCAGACACAAACTAGGTCTGATCTCCTTAGAACGCTGGTATCATTAGAGAACAATACAACTTTATAGACAAATATTAATTCCCTTTAATGAATCATTCATTATATGTAGACATCCAGCGTGAATTGCTGAGGGACACAATGGGTCCTTTCCTAACTTTCAAAAAAGAATGTGACAATATTTTGAAGAATATAGACTCTGGTATTAACACGCTGGTTGTAAATCCTACCAAGGTAAGGAAAAATTTGTTTATGCAAAATTGATGGGAAACACGAGAAATGGCATTAAAATACATCTTATACATGTTATTCAACCATCTTTGGATCGATATTAGAGGTATTGATGTCTTGGCAAAATACTTAGCCAAATTTCCTAATGCATATTGACGTACTGTGGGGTACATTTACCAGCCCAGCAGAACTCCCCTGCACCACCATACTGTATTTTCAGCATGTACAAGAAGAATGGCTGCGCTGGCTCTGCAGGGTATATGTGGGGCGAGATGGAACATAGAACACCCCGAGAATGGCCTCAGTTATTTTCTTCATGTGCACCAAAAAGAAGAATTCTAAGGCAGCCTGGCGCAGCGCTGCTATGCTGCCAGCTCAAGATTTCAAACTGCCAAAGAAAATGTGCTATGTATAACGACTGTGCACTGGTGCTATCTGCATTTTTCAACATGGTCCAGCTTGGGATTTAGTAAAACACAGCCATGTTCATCCATATTCAGGTTGTACACCAGCAAATGGGGGCTTTCCACACTGAATGGCATGTTGTGTGTCAAGCAAAATCCGTGAAGAGCAGAAAAAATGTGTTTCGGGCCGTATGGCAAGCGTTTACTCTTGCAACAAAGTAACACAGGTAAAATTCCTCACAAGAAGCTTTCTCTCTCCCTTTGCTTATGCCAGTGCCAAATTGACCAGAGCTATGGAAATGTTCAGAATATATATGCGATGAAAATCGCATTTGGAAATTACCATGGAAAGTAAATGAAACCGTGTTGCACTGCCCTGCAAAGCAGTGAGTGGATATTGTATATTAATACTGTAACATGACCTGGAACAAAACTATATATGTTGGGAAGAAAAGCTGCCAATACATAAGTAAATTGTACTATGTGTAGTGTATTTTTCCCCACAGAAAGAACTTTAACATCCTAGCTATGCCCAGAAATTGCTGTCAAACCTGTTTCTGCAAGGCGGGCACTCTAAATGTGCCAGCCCCATGGAAAAGGAAGTTCCTTTTCCACCTGCCCAGAAGCGTGGGAATTCGTGACCTTGTCAGACTTCCTGGCATTCCTCCAGCAAGGGACAATGGATCAGCTGCATGTGCCAGAATGAAAGGGGGCTATGGTAACCCTGTTGCCCAGAACTGACACAGTGGGGTGGGATGACTGGGGAAATCTTAAGGACCGCCCTCTAGTGACAGATGGCATCCATTTGATTTAAAAGACTTTTTATATCAAAGTATTTATTTCAGTAACCTAAAGACGCAGTAATAGGAAATTAGGATGGTTTTAGTGTCATTTTTGCACCATTAAAATGAGACTATGGGGGTCATTACGAGTTTGGAGGTAACCATGTTGCTATTAGCGCCATGACTGCCTCCAAACCCATACCGACTCCGCCCTGGTGAATGGAGTTATTACCGCCCCATCCCAAGGTTGGCGGGGGCGGTAATTCCCCATTCACCAGGGCCCTTCCCCATTCCCATTGAGCCCCCATAGGGCTCAATGGGAATGGGGAAGGCGCTAATAACGGTACCGCTAACTGCGGTACTGTTATTAGCTCCAAAGTCCCTTTGTGGGTCCTTTCCTTAACGCCTGGTAAAACCAGGGTTAAGGGAGGACCCGCAAAGGGACCTCGGAATAGGGCGGTAAGGGATTACCGGCACCGGTGCCCTTACCGGTACTGGTAATCCCTTACCGCCCGGGTCGTAATGAGGCCCTATGTGTGGTATCCTAGCAAGTGGGAGACGCGAACAGCATTAAAGTGTAATTTCTGGAAAAAAGCATACAAGACACCATTAGGAAAGTTAAATGAAAATATGCCTGACACTGTTAGGCTCATGTGTATCTATTTGTAGGATGTTTGATAAAATAGTTTTCATAGAAATTGAAAAAGATACCAGGAGAACAAATCAATATCACACAAACTTGGCGTTTGGAGAGAAATGTTCCTGGTGAAATATGATATTTGCCTATCTAATTTTTATAAGGGTGACGTTTATAAAAATGAGCATTTTGTGTCATAACTTATTTTGGCAAAAGTAACTGTGGTATAACAAAGCACCACATAAAAACACAAACACTAAACCTGAGTCACTTCCTTCAGTCCAATCTGCTTACAGGGAGGCGGCGACATCCTCAGGCTGACCTATCCAATTTTATAGGTATGTCTAGCTTAGTTCTGCCCACATAGTAAAAATCATCTGACGTCATCCGGTCTATATAAGGTGGAGACATTCAAAAGTCAGGACATTCAAAACATCCAAGATTCAAAAATCCAACTCAACATCCAGAGAACCAGACATTCCAAATTCATCCTACAAGACTCCAGATTCCAGTGCCAGGCCAGAGGCAGCAGATCAAGGCAGAATCTCATATCCAGGCAGAATCACTATCCAACACCTAGGCCGGAGGTAAATGGTCAACAATGGGTTCAAGGTTCACAGTGATGGTTGGGAAAACAGTGTGCAAGGAGCAAGTAGTAAATATTCCCTAACTTGAGTGGGCTAAGTATCAAATTTGAGATTGGGAGCGAAGCCAGGCACTTATGGACAGGCGTGGCAGGTTGTTATAAAGTGCATGCAGATTGCTTAATGACGCCATTTGTATCGGTCCACTTAAAGGATCCTTATGGGGGCACTTTGTGATTGTAAATACTGGCATCTGATGTCTGTAGCAGTGGGCATCGCTCTTTAGTCTTATTGAGGGTCGGGGGCAAAGTTAGTTTTTATGCAGGCAGGGTTCAAATCAGGGGTGTTGGGAGCGTGGTTGTAGATCTTACCGGGTCTCCAAACTTGAAATCCAGCAGGATAGGTCAGCCTTGGCCTCTGGCCATTCTCTGGACAGGCTCAGGACAGGTGCACAAGCCTTAGTGTCTGTGCCTTTGTTCTGGGGCCGGCCTGAGGCACTTTCAGCCAATCCGGGCTCTGGATGCTGGAGGATGGCTCTCTTACACAGGGACACACATCCTGGAAAATGGGGCGGCCATTTTGGGAGGTGTTTAGCCTCATGGGTGCCTATGGTGGCACAGGATGGGTCAGTGAAATTCGGGCAATAAAGAACACAGTGCACCGGTGCTTCACTCGGGAATCAGGTCTATAATTTCATGTACAGACGTCATCTTTTCATTTCCTATTGTCGCACCATCAGTATTCGTCGCAGCTGCTAATATGAAAGCCTTAAGGCTTACCTTGCTTTGGGCACTTTGCGCCAGCAGTGCAGAGGAGGAGCTCCTGCTCCTGTGGGCTCCCAAGTCTCCTGAAGAGGCTCAGGGGAGTTGCACAAGCCATTTCTTGTTTACCTTGCAATTTGTCCAACCCCATAAGAAACCCTATAAGAAATCCTATAAGTATCCCAGTAACTTCTAAAGATTGTCAGAATCCTCTGTGTATCTTGCCCTTAGGAAAATCTGAGTTAATCTCCATGTGTTAGTGCAACTCTTTCCAAATTATTTCAGTCCGCTATATAAATCCTTAGTACTATTTGGAATAAATGAATTCCCATATATAGATGCACACAGCGTGAATGGGTTAAAATTGCAAATTAACCTTTTTGCAGACAATGTTTTTCTTTAATAATCTAACCACTAAAATATAATCTCAGTAGAATTTGTAATTTTCCTCTTAAAACCGATTTTGCCCGGGAAACTGCTTTCCTTATAAAATCCGATTTTCTCTCCCTATCAAGAATCACATACTTTCACCCATGCAGGGTCATCCTTTCACTTTCATATCATACCTGCTGTGTGCCTATGTACCTTAGCATTAACACTGATTTCCGATTATGTCTGTTTAGCTAATTTTTCAAGCCGTTTTGCTATTTTAAACCCGTGAACTGAAGCAATTGCAATTTTGCCACATGAGATTCTTACTGCACTGTGTTTCCTTCCATAGTCGATTTTCTACACTGTAAGCCCGTTGTTTAGTACATTGCCTTGTAGCTTGCGAGTTTTCTGGTCTTGTTAGTACAGCCACACACATTCTTGCCTTATTCATTCAACCGCAGATGTAAAATCTCCATTCAGTAATTCTGAGTGCTATTTTGCTCATTTTTCAAGGGAGCCTCCCATTCAAGAGAGGTAGGACGGATCTTCATGCCGATTGTTGCCTAGTATACCTGACTCCTTGCTACTTCTCTCCACCCACACAAAAACTTGGTTAACAGGAGTTTGAGGGAGTGTTGCAGGGGGAATGCCCAACTGTGGTGCTATTTAAAAGCACTACCCAAAAGTAACCTTGCTTTCTTTCAATTGTGCATTGTGTATCTTATGTTATAAGGTTAAACTAAGAGTATCCTATCATTTTTCACTGGCAATTGCTGCCCTATATTGAATGTGTTTGATTTTATTCATAACTAAAAATCAATAAAAATGTCATTATCATATACCGGCCTGGTTCATGGTCGATTTCGACAAGGGGTGTACGTTAAGGAGGGTGTGAGACGGGTTGGCTGCCTTCTCAAAAATTGAATCTGAGTGAAAGAAACATAAAAGCTCTTTATTGTGCGCAGCGTCCCTGGCCAGTAGCAAGAGTCCTGGTCTGGAGTGTGACGCCTCTTTAACATCCTTAACAGTACGCAATTTATGCGTTTCAGGTTAGATATAGTGCTTACTGGTGAAATAGGTATATTAAGAGGTTGACAAGACAAGGAACGTGATAACTGCCAACATTGTAAAGTAGAAAAGGAAAGTTTATATCACCTGGTTATTGGGTGTCCGGCCCTAAATGAATTAAGAAATAATACATTCCATAGATTCGTACACTCAGTTGAATGGTTAACTACAGACTGTTTTTGGTACCGCATTTTGACAGGAGTCTCATTAACTATGCCATTGATTACATTTTTGATGAGTGTGAAAAGCTTCTTTGTAAACTATATCACACTATGAATAAACATTAAAAAAATCCCAGGTTTAAAAACGTGGAAATGTTTTACATTGCATTTCCCAACACACAGTGTTGTATACTGCACATGTATGAATGAGGTCTGAGTCAGTGAAAAAGCTCAGTGGAATGGTAGGGGAGCTTGGAGTGTTCAGGCTCTTGGGGATTCCAAGGTAGACGGTTAAGGACTTGGAGCTGGGCAGGGAACCAGAGTAGAAGCTACTTGATCTCTCTCTCCTATGTTCTATACTGAAGCTATAACCAAGACAATAAAGCGTGTTTCCTTTTATACATACCTGGGTCAGCCTGGTTCCTGCTCCTTGTTGTTACTGGCCCAGGGCAGATCCTGCAGGAGGCAGGATACATCACACAGCAATGGGAGTGCAATAGTGGTTGGGATGTGTCCATTTCTAAAAGCATAAGGGACACAACGGAGGCAAGAAAGGGCGCCTTCATACTGTCAGCAGGCCACCATTTGTGTGGGTAGTAGGCAACCCAGTGACAGAATATTAAGGCATCTGGATCCTGTGATGTCATCCGCAAGAAGTAAAACACCCACCCACTTTCCCAAAATGCAATACACTGCATACATTCCCAGCCGACTATAATCGATCCACATGTCGTATATGTTAGCTTCTTCTATTTACAGATGCCGTCCCCTTCCCCCCATTCACACAATAGGTCTAGATATTTAAATGGCCTGCACGTGCATTGTGTTGGTCAGTCTTTTTCACTCTGCTTCGCTTTTTTATAAGCATCTGATTGTTATTACTACATACACTTTTTATGTTGGTTGTGTGAATGTCCACTGTCTTCAAGCCCCATAGTAGCGTATTTAATGTGTTGCAGTATTATTAAATACAATGACGTCATTAAGATCCTTCACATTGTACATCATGAGATAGAGGGGCCTCACAAGTGAGCAACAAGGCGTCAACGTTTTTAAGAAGACTTGAAGTGACAGGGACTCATATCTTGTTTCTTTATCTATCATTTCTGCCTCAAAATACCTCTATTTTTCCCCGGCAGATATAACTCCCCCTGCACATCTCACAGCCGATGGCCACTGGCCATAATGTTTCCTGTTACGTAAGCAATAAACTCAGAGCAGAGGGTGCATTACTGGTCTGGTAATGCTCTGGGGCGTCACGAGAGCCTGAATTATAGCACAGGGGTTCTAACAGAACAGTAATGCCACCCTTGCGATGGGGTTTATTGCTTTTAGTACCCCAGCATGGCGTGCTGGGGAACTAATAGTGTTTTTATCTTTGAGTTGAGAAACGTGTTTGTTGTTTCTCAGCTCGAGATAAAAACTACAAATCAAGAGGGCCGCCATGTACTAGGTAGAAGGGAGCAGGGAGAAAGGAACTACATGTAGTCCCTTCTCCCTTTCCATCGCGGGCATTCCCGGATCGGGGATGCGCCGGGGACACTAGTGTTCCCGGCACTTAAGAGGGATGGGGAAGAGCAAGGTAAGAAGGGTGGAGGGGGTGTGTGCTAATGTGGAAAAGAGGGGTTGAGGTAAGGGGCAGGAGGCGTGGGAGGAGAGCACACTTACCTTCATCCCGGCGAGGGAAGACATTCTGCGAGGGTTTGGTGTGGGGTCTTTAGCACTGTGTTAAAGACCCCGTTCTGAGCCTCCTCATTGCCTGGGAGGCTGCTACACCACACTCATCAGGTACTAATACTCATGAGCCTGTATTACAAAAACTTGAAGCAGTGCATGTGGATTTGTATAGGGCAATATCACGAGGGAAAGAAATTGCCTCAAAACAAAACATTTTGCGCATTTTTCTACCACGGTTGGATTGCGTTAGTAAATTGACTTGGACACAAACGAAAAAGTGCCCACAGTTGCAAAGGGCAATTTATTCTTTTTTGAAAGAACGTCTGAGTAGTGCCCAAGGGAGAGTTTATTGATAAAATTAGTTGAAAACTGTATTTTAAAGAATATTTGTTCTGTAAAACTGGCCAAAACTACTATATGCACAGGGAAGTAACTCATCAAGGGGGCCCCCTTTGGCCAAAGAGCTGGCCTATTTTCGCAAACAAAAGTGACCCACACTCGCATGTTGGGCCTGCACTTTTGGTATTGTTCTGTTGCCCTTTAGGCCAGTCTGAGCCTGAGCAGGGCAGTGCCTGTTCTGATGCCATAATAGAACAGAATTTAGACAAAAAAAATATTACTCTGGTGCCAACATGCATAGAATGGATATGTTTTTTTGCAGCAGGAAAAGTTCCTATCAGGCAAATTGTACTTGCAACACTGGAAGGTTTCGGCAATACAGGCCCTGATGTACCATTTGTATTGCATAATATAGTTCAATGCCCCTCTTCTTGTCAAGCACAGTGAAGAGCTACACTGTACCAGGGCTTACTCCTCAACAGGAAAAATAACTGGTAATAAAAAAAAAAAACATACAACAGTAGATTTTAAGGATATTCTAAATCCCACTAGAGTGCTGTCCCACTTAGTGCTTGAAACTGCATGAAACTGCAGGGTAAGTGTTTTTATAAAGGCACTGATCTCTGTGGTAAACTATAATATTTAAACAATGCACTTGAACTGGATAGTCAATTTTATATAATATACGCGATAAAATACTCCTTGCCGTACAATATAAGTATATATTATTGAAGTCCCCAAGGTATCGTTGATCATGTAGAGAAACAAGTATGAAGGAAGAGTTCATGTTTAATGTCATGGAATGAATCTAGTTTTTGATGCGTAGAAACAAATGTATAACCTGTACGTCTCTGTAGAAATCACCCCATTGCAATGACAATACGTCACAAACAAATATTATAGGCCAAAACACAGATTAATAGTTTAAAATAGTAAAATAGGAGGTAACATGCACATTTGTTTCTACTCTCCTGCATGAAACTAGGGGTGTGCAGTACATACAATTAAAACCACACGTCTCCTTATCAACTGAAAAGTGTAACTGTCAGAGAACGATTGCTCAGAAGAAATTAATCTAAAAAACAAGGCATCCCTTAAGTGTCAGCTGAGATTCTGCTTAGGGAGCTGCATTTCACCTTGTTGGCTGGCAGCAGGTATTGTGACGTCACAACCCAACTGCCTCCAGCTATTACAGTGGGGTGGTGATGTCCCTTTCTTATTAAAGTTGAATAGAAATCGCACACCAAAACGATGGCAAGACAATCGTGCACTCTGTACATTAAAAGACTATTAAAGGTCACTGAGAACTTCTGTGCCAGACAAGGCACTGAAGATTGTAAGTACCTTGTAATATCCTCATATTTTCTTTTAGGGTTAAGTCTTTATTTATAATACCAAAACAAAGAGAAATCAAACAGTGCCCATTTCCTGTTGTGATTACACGCAAATAGCAATGTGTCTGGGGCAGGCTCACAATGAAATGCATGGAAAAGATTGAAAACGCAGAGCAGTCTGCTTTGTCTCCTGGAGTGCCTCGGAATTAAATGTGATGGGTAAGCACGCGGGTCCGAACCTCTGGGGAAAGGTATAGGGGTTAGCATCTAACCTCGTCAATAGGACTGAATAGGCATGGATGGGAGATGGCTCCACAAATGTTGAGGTAAGGAAATCGAGTGAGAGAGGGGCAGGCAGGGGAGAGAACTAATTAGCATATTACAACTGTAGGGACATCTCCCCCCCCCTTCATTATCAGCTCCCACAGGTACAAGGCTTGCTGAGATGAATGACAAGCGGGCGACGCCTGCAACACTCCCCGGTCTCTGTCCCCACTCAATTGCATGAGTGGCTGCAGCGTTAGAGCGCAGTATGGGAGTTCATAGTGGCATTTATGGATCTATGCGATTACTGCGCCGGCCAAAAATGGTGACTTTTTTTTGTCGACCCCCTTTACACAGCATATATATATGCAGGGGGAAGACCCCTGATACTTGCCTACTGCTCCCAACATTAGTTATTTACTGTACCCCATCCCCCACACTATATGCTGAGAAAAGGGGGCGAAATAAAAGAAAGTCGGGATTTTGGGCGGTCAGTAAACTCGGCACAGTATTGGTATGATCCCGGCATTCATGGAACTTGGATCACACCGTTGTCCTCACTCTCTCAAGCAGCATCGCCTTCCCGGGAGTTGCTCCGTTTGTGTGAGGACTACAGCACCCACTGCTGGCGCATATCTGCGGGCACACTTCGCTCTGATATCTGGAAGTCCTGGTCAGTGCTGCTCCTTAGTAAGTCCTGCCCCTGGAATTATTTTCTTCTCTGCCTCTTGTCACCTTTGCTCAACTTCTGCTTTCTTTGGAACCTAAATCACCAGAAAAGTATGCATAGTTATACATGGTTGACTCCAGGCCTGGCTACTGGACTGCCTTGCCCCATTTTGGTATATTACTCCCAATGGTGCATGACCTCTGCCTGCAGCTGGATGTTTGCTTTCCTCTCTCCTTGGTAAAATGCTTTCCCAAAGTAGTATTCAGGCTTAGCCCCCATATGCTGACCGGTTCTCTGGTCTTCTCAGGAGTCCCAATGTGTATCCTTCCCCTTTCCTCCACTACTCCTCCTTTCTGCTTGCACCGCCACTGGATTCTTTACCTCCTGGCACTTGTCCTTCTGTTATTAGAACATCTAGAACCGGAGTCCTCCACATCTCCCCTAATCAATGAATGAATTCATGTATCTTTTCTAAAACGCTTAATACTAGAGACCAGTCTCTAAGCACGGGATCCGGGATTCAAATCTGTTTTGCTCTGCACTGTCTTGCTTCAAAGACAAACGCGTTGCCCCTGTTGCCCCTCAGCTATCCTGCTGTACCTTCTGTCAGTTTAATCAGTTAAACTGTCACTGCCACAAGGACTAATTCCGGCTGTGTTCTGTTGGGCTGCAAGATTCTTGTACTCCTTGCTGATCTCTAAAATCCTAAACTCTCATTGCTGGAATGTCCTGGATCACATGTTAGGTTTACTGGCCTCCTGTGTCATCCAAGAACCTATAGTTCCCAACAACCGTGTTCTTTTACTTTATATTTTGCACTATTTTTTCCATTTTGAAGCTTTTGGGATCGGTTGGTCACAGAGGCCTCCTACCTACCTTTTCCCACCAACATCTGCTCACTCTGGCTTCTCAAAACACCATACATTCCATAACTCCATCACTGGGGTCGAGAGTCAAAGAGGAGGCACAAGTCAAGGGAGCCTGGCTAGTGCGGAATAAAAGACTGGAGAACAGGTTTTTTTTTTCTGGAGCTAAGGAGAAAGTTAGAACGGTAGGAAGATGAAGACAGATCTCTTTTCAAAGCACCTTTGAGTTGGATATATGCCACTGGTCTCAGAGCTGGCAATGAAAGCAGCAACAAGCAAAAGCAGCTAGGAGACTTTAGCACACAATATAAGCAGATACAAAGTCAGATGTTTAGTTTCTGGAATGTGTTGTGGTCATTTGACCACTGCTCTGTCCCCTCCTACCTGTTCATTGGCTTATTAGGTCTTCAGTTTTTTCCCGCCTAGCTCATACATTCAAAAACGACTTCACCAGGCTGCAGTTGAGTCTTGACTGCTTTGGTCGCGTGATCACTTCTCCACCCCCTCTCGCCTCATGCAACCTATTTCATCGGACCAATCTAGGCATCCTCATCGCTGGTCTTCATCCATGGATGGACGAAGACAAGGATTTGGCCTCTTTGTCCCTGTTAAGGCTTCCCAAGGCCAAGGGGCTAGACCCCCTATTTCAAGGAAGCCACTAAAACATGAACATGTTTCCAGTACAATGAAAAATCACACCCTTGCTTGCTCGGGTTCTTTCCCACAAACAATCTCATCAGCACCAAACAGCCAACCTCATGTACCTCACCTAACTTCACCTCACTGACGCCCCTTAACCCCCTCACTATGCTCATAAACTCTGATGCTTATTAACATTCACTCAACCGTCTAACATGCATCAGACAATGCTGATCTTATCACCATTCATAAGTCAAGCCCTATTCCTCACCTTCAACATGTCTTCAACACCCTCTTTTCACCCAGATTCAGCATCCAACATGATGACTGGGCACAGAAGATCGGAGGGTGATGGTCATCTATAAGATTGAATACCCCTGCACTATGCAAAGCTAAACAGCATTAGAATCTATGCAGCTCCTTATGTGTCAATTTCCACAATCACATAAGGAGTCTGACACTTTTCACGTCTTATACTGATCACCTCATAGGTGTGATATCTTCATGGGTGCAGCCCCATCCTGCTCTCATCTGCCTTGGTCACCCACTCTACAAAAATCTTCCTTGGGACTTCAACCTACCCTAAACCTTTACTCACATCAGAGGAAACATCCTTGGCTTCATTCTCTCCTCTTCCCCCTTCATCAAATGCTTCGATCCCATCCCACGCGACTTGACTGACCATACTGCAATAACTTTCAACCTATCACACAACCTTCCTTCTCATCAAGGATGGGGCAAACCCGCCATGCCCTCATGTCACTCCGTCTAAAACGTCTCAGTGTAAGCATTGGAAATCAACCTGACCAACCTCCCCATAACCACCAATGTAAATTCCTCAATGGAAACCTTCAACCAAACATCACAGGAGTTGGTTATGGTGCTAAAGTTAAATCCTCTGCCCCATGTTACACACATTAATTATCTCACAGCAAACACACACAAAATAATAATATTGGAGCAAATTGGAGCATATTGGAGCAAAATGTGCTAAACAACAGAACTTCCGCACATTCCGCACAAACACAAGGCCTTACGCTCAAGACAGAGGGTTATGAATATTGAGCCCAAAGACTCCTGCCACTCCTCAACAATTGCAGCCTCTAAATTAAACAAAGCCCTCTTCACAACAGTCGGAAAAAAAGTCGAAAGTGCACAAACACTTAACCAGACACAGAGAAATCCAATGTCATCAATGATTTCTTCATTTGAAAAATTGACACATTCAGACATCACATTGATGCCTCTAATTCATCTGCATTCGGAAGGATAGCTCAGGGGCAATGTGCTCGCCTTGGAAGCAAGACGACACGGAGCACCACAGGTTTGATCCCCGGATTCCCGCTTAGGAACCTCTGGGTATTAAGCATGTTGTAAAGAGCCTATCATATCATATTACTGCCACTATTTGTTCCACCCTGGCCCTTCTGACCCCTGGCTGACTTCACGCCTCCTTACCCTAAGGATCTGACTGACAGACTTGCATCATAAAAGCCAATCTTCTATGCTAATGACATCCTACCATCCTAAAAAAGGTATTGGGCCAAGCTCTCATCACACACCTTCAGAATGTTATTAGGTCTCTCAAACATGGCATTTGCCAAAGCAGCATAAAAACAGGGCTTATCCGCACACGCCTTAAGAAGCCCACACTGGACCCAGAAGACCTTGTCAACTATAGACCACTCACCATCCACCCATTCATTGATAAAAGCATTGAGAGGTTAGTGCCAATTCAACGTCATAAGCTGATAAGTCAGTTAGCATAGCTCAAGGACTACCAATCCTGTTTTTGTCCTAAATGCAGCACTGAATCCACTCCCCAGGTCACAAAAAATGCTCTACAACTAGGATGTCTGCCTCCAGGTCCTCCTGGAAGTATCTGGCACATTCAATACAGTGGATTCCCAGACTCCGACCAGCCTCTGTTACAAAGAATGGAATTCACAAGAACATTTCTGAACGGGTTATCCTCCTTCTCTATGTCTCAGAGAGGTACCAGGATGCACAGAATGGCAACTTCAGATCTGACCACTGCCCCATTCCATGCGGAATATCAGATGGCTCGATCTGGTCCTCCATAATCAATACATGGAACCACTCAGCTAACTCCTCGATGAACCAGACATCTCACAACACCAGTACAGATATGGCATCCAGCGTACCTTAAACATCACTCACCACCTGGAAAAGCCTTGGCACCATGGATAGAAAGCACATACCTAAATTCCAAGCTTACCAAACGGGATTCATAGTTCTCAGCCACCCTTCCAAACAGGACCATTACAAACATATGGACCGTAGTTGAAGTAGAAGAGGTACTGTTGTCTTCAAACTGTGTCAAGTCCATACTGGAAGGAGAATATCCACGATTACCATTGGTGCTGTTTTATTTGCTGGAATTGTGGGGGAACTTTTTAACAGACGAATAAAGAACTGTTACCAGTGGATTTTTACTTGGATGAACATGTGTTTCTTTTGGAATTCACAGGAACTGGTTAAACAGATTGACTTTGGACATTCCTGGGAAAGGGATCTATCCAAGACAGGTGAAGTGTCTCCAAATCAGTGGTTATTCGGTAATCATTTATCATTTATTTATGTTGTTTATGATTTACTTTGAATGTTTTGAGTGTGAGGGCAAGTCTAGCTAGGGAACTCCTTGGTAGAGTAGGTTTAGTTAGGTTTTCTTTACTCTTTTTGTTATCAATAAAATATCTAACAATGAGAAAACCACAAGCATTAATCCACCACGCATTACTGACTCCTCAAATGGTAGAATAACAAAGAAGCAGTGTTGTCAGAATCCATTTAAATAACATTGGATTTATGGTTATTTTTAATGAGGCAACTCACATTAAAAGGAACTCATGAGGTTGTGTCGTATCCCGCAACCTCTAGAATTTCAATATCAACTCTAAACCATAATTTATTTTTAGAATTTCACATCCAGCACTGACCGAACAGGTAAAAGAAAATAATGCCAGGTGAAGAGTTGCAACAGAAACTTTAAGGAAATCAAAGCAAATGATCGCTCAGGCTTCCTTAATGAAATCATGGAATGTACTATGAACTAAGATCCTTCAAGTACTCTCATTATGTTATATGGAAGGACTTTGACTAATATGTTGATTCAGATAGTACTTATGATGTGGACAACTGTCAGAGACGGCACCTATCGCAACTCCTGGTTTCCCCCCAGTTCTTGGAGTCCTTAAAACGAAAAAGAGGCAGGCTGAAAGGGCCTGGCAAAAACCAAAGTCAGAGGTAGATAAAAATAACTTGGAAATGTACTGCTAAAGTGTATAAGCTAGCCATTTCTTATGCCAAAGAAAACGACTTCCAGACTCAGATAAAGAATGCAGATAACAACTCCAAAAACGTTTTTGACATTCTTAGATCACTGGAGAAGCCTGAGGCCTGAGGCCCAAGCAAATCCATTTCTTCCATCTAATGACGACTGCACAAGGATCCAATCAGCCTTCTCTGCCAAAAGTACCAATGCTAGAGAAAGAAATTAGAAGCAACCTGGACATTGACGCAGGTACTAAAAAGGACAAATGCAATGCTGGCTTGACTGCCATTCCCCAGGAAAGTCTAGCAGCCAGTCACAGAAATGTTTCAGTCAACCCTATTACGGGGACCGACATGGAAGGCATGTTTAAAAAGCTACGACCCATGTCCTCCCTTGGTGACAGAATTCCTGTGAAAGTGATTCTGGGTAGCATTAATACATTTGCCCCTTTTCTCAATAAATGTGTTAACTTCTCTTGTGCACAAACCAGTGTACCTGACATCATTAAAGAGGTTAATGTTGACCCACTGTCCAACAAGATAGGGCTAAATCAGAGAGAACCAGCTAATCTCAGGCCAATCACTAATTCCTATTTTCTACAGAAATTGATTGACAAGTTTGCTAGCATGCCACTTCAAGCACACTTAGAAACTGTAGGCATCCTGCGTCCCAGACAATCAGGCTTCCGTCAGAATGAATGAACAGAAAGCGCCTTGTTCGATTTACAATCTAATATGCTGAACCTCTTGGACAGAATATATTTGTGCCTGTTGATACTGGTTGATTTATCTATGGCTTTTGAGTTTCATGACCAGGACCACCTTACCAAACACCTTGGCTACAGTGGGTAATTGCTCAAACAACTCCACCAAATGGTTACAGTCCTTTAGAAGCAACAGGAGGTCATCTGTTCATTGGGGTAATGCAACATCTTCTGCACCCCTAATACCATAGGGGGTTCCACATGATGCCTGCTTATGGCCGGCATTATTTAATAAGTATATCAAACCACTTTGTGAAATTCTCGCCAAAATGGGTGCACAATTCTCTAATTACGCCAACGATAATCAGTTGCTATTTGAGCTGGTTGGGACATATAAGACTGACGTCGACAGATTGAACACTTTCTACCAAACTATCAAACAGTAGATGTCAGCACACTGGATGTGCCTTAAAAGTAACAAAATTGAGCTATTGATATTTGCGTCACCCTAAGTGGGATCAAAACTCTCCACCAGTTAGTTGAATTTCCCTATTGAGAACTGCTCATTTCCAGTACTAGATAAAATCAAAACCCTGGGCGATTTTTTGGAAGCCTCCCTGGGTGCGGAATCCCAGGTTAATTACATTAAAACAAACTCCCATTACTACCTTAAACTCCTTATGCAAATATGTTCTTTCCTTTCGGAACAAAACAGCTTTATGCTAGCACGTTCCACTATACAACCTAGAGTGTACTACTGCAACGCGCTTTTGAGTAGCGCCAACAAAAGTTGGATTTTAAAACTTTACATCATCCACAATTATGCCATTCACATTGCTAAAAATCTGCCCTGAAAAATATACATATTGGACATAAGGAAAGAATTGCACTGGCTCCCATCAACTGCCCAGTTCATAATCCTCATCTTGACCCAAAAATGTGTTCATGGCAACGCTCCTGCCTACCTGAGGAACAGATTGATTAGGTACGAGCCAAAAAGAGCACTGAGGTCAACTGATGCCTGGCTGCTTACATGCCCAAGAATATACTGTGCCAATGGTAACGGCGAGTCTTTCTCATTCATGGTGGCACCTAGGGCATGGAATCTCTTGCCTCTTAGCCTTAGGCAAAAAAACAACTTGCTTTCATTTCGAAAACATCTAAAACTCTTCTGTTTGCGTAAATCTCACTGCTGGCTTTCATCTTGATGTCATGTGATGACTGTCTTGTCTGGAGTTTCTATGCACCCTGATGACTGTGGGCTTTCGGCAAGATAGGAGTAAATAAATACAATACAATAAATAAATATGTACAGCTGGATGGATTATATTTTCTTTAGAAGAAGCTGGAATATGTATACTGATGATCCATACGGGGTAGGGCGACGGTTCAGTGTGTATTCTAAAGGTGGTTGCTTGCCATATTTATCCATTGATATGGTTTGGTAGCTATGCACTCCTTTGTAATGCTCTCTTGCTTGCGCATTATTGGGCGTTGGACACCACTGGTTTTACGTGTGTGAGTATTTCGACACCTTTTGTTTGGTTTCTGCAGTTGAGGGAGTGCGTCAGGTTACTGGGTCACATGAAATGTTGTCAAAGGTTTGCTTGCAAAGGGGACGTGGGTAGTTAGTTGTGCGATTCTCAATTGTGCTATGGCGTCCCCGCTGCAGGTTGTGTTATGGGTGCAGGGTTAATTGGTACCTTGTGGCTGTTGCATTTGAGTGTGATCTTGCTGTCTGTACGGTTGTTGTTGTTGTTTATGTGTGGATTGGTTGGCTTGGTCTGGGTATCCTGTTTATTTGGGTTGTAAGTTGTCATCCTCTTTTCTTTTTCTGATGTTTGATTTAGCGTAATGGGTGGCAGAGTTCGGAGTTTCTCCCACTGTCACATCAGGCTGTGCCTCGGGTAGCTTGCAAGGACATTTTGAGGGTGCTAGTCTCTAAATGGCTTGACGCTGAGTATTCTGAAGCACGTCAACCATTGATGGTACATTTTAGTAATAGTGTGAGTGATTGTGATTACTACACAAGGTGGAGGCAGAATGGTGAGTTCTGATAAGGGGGAGATGTGTTGTGTTCTGCTTTGATCTTGCCTGGTCTTCTCTGCTTGAATTCTGATGTCATGAGAGTAATTGGTGTAGAATTCGTTGAGTGCTGACTGCTGAGTGCTCTATGAATGACAGCTGGTTGAATGAGAGAGTGCACCATTGGATTGTTCCTACCTTGCCTGAGTGCTGTGTATCCTTGGGGCTGAACAATCCTGTGCTGTAAACGATAAAGATTTCCTTTTGCACCTGCGGCTCCTGTCATCTTGAAAAAGGATGCCATCTGACAGTGTGACTGTTTTGCAAGATTCTGCGAGGAATGTCAAGGTAAAGAAAGTCTTGCAGATCAAGATCATGCCATTTCGTCTTGTAGAAATGTTTCACATGTCCTGGAGCACAATTGCCATAGATACCGCAGTCCTGTCCTAGATATTAGCCAGGCAAATGAGATTCTAGACATTGGGCTCATATTAAATTTATGAGCAAAGTTATATTGATCATATCAGAAGGAGCCCTAGATTTCCTAGTAGCAATTATCTGCAGGCAATTAACTACAATGATTAAGATCAAAGCTGGTAATGTCTGAAATGAATCAGATCTTCGACAGCCAGAGCACCACAGCATTACACTACTGACAACCCAATGCTTTCTTGAAAAGTTCAACAGGTTTATAAAAGACAGTGTATAGTTGCTTTTGAGGACAGGGTATCCAAGCAAAACATGCATGCTGGAAATCTGTCAGCTTACAGGGTGGGTACAGAGGCATCCAAAAATTGGGTACACACCTTTCTAGCTCATCAGAGGAAGGTACCAGTAAAGTTGTAGATGTTCACCGTAATTGTGAAAGGATATGGTGCGGTCAGGAGACATAAACACCGTAAGGACACATGTAAAGAATTGCAGTATTCTTCAAAGGCTGGACACAAGCTGCAGTAAAGATACTTAAATGATTTTAGACCTGAGTACCAGCTGCTTCCTGTTAGGCGCCTTGGCTCAAAACCCTGCCCGCTATTAATATCCTGCATTTGAGAACACTACAGGATCTTGGCAGCATGCGAGTCACTAGGCTATAACAAGAATGTTAAGGTCCCAAAGAAACCTAAGGACACCAATGTGTGAAGGACTGCCATCTGTCAAAGATGTAGACGCCCTGGACATTTTTAATGTTATTAAATGTACAAAGATGCAAGTAATTCTCTTTCAGAGAGGGTGATCTGCTGACCAGATTCTTCACCTTTTGCCCCTAAACTCTATGCCAAACCGCATAGTGTATACCTATTCCCAGCTGAATCAGTAGTCTTTTTTCCAGCCCCTGCTCTCCCATGGCAAAGAGCAGGCTCAGGTCCAAGGTGCCTTCTTGACAACTGCAGTGGTAGACAGGTCACTGCAGCACGGGGGCTGCATTTAGGATATGCACCTCTTTTCCAATAATTTTGAGTATTGCTGTTTTGGTGGCATATTAAACTTTAAATATAAGCTATACTTTAGTTAAGGTATGGTGGATTGTATCTCTCATAACTATTCAAGCCAGCTCAATGTTATATCACACATGTGTCAGCACTGTGAGCCCAGCTCAGCTGTGGAAGGGTTATGTGTATTTTCCCCAGCCAGGCTGTTTCTGTTGCCCCCCGCTGGTTGCCTCTATTTGATCCTTTGTGAGGGCAGGTAGCAACCTCTCCAATAACACAGCCACTTCACACGAAGCTGTCGTAGGAAAAGGAATAGAAGGGTGCACCCTTCTCAAAAGGACTAACCTCAAGCCAGGGCGCTGCAAGCTAAAAGTGCATGATAACTTACTGGTAGCTCCGCACACACGTTGCTGTTCTAGGGGGTGACAGACGCTTCTCTGTACTTGGACCCACATTGTGGAACACGTTTCCCTTGGAGCTACACCAGTGACATTAAGTAAAAAATTAATGTTGGTTCACCCAATCGTTGACACCTGGGCCCAGATGCAGGTCTGCCAGTCAGGCTCCCTAGGGATATGCACTATACAAATGCCTTAACACTTAAAAGTGCCATTGGTGCTATTGATGAGGGAAGGGGACGGGATTAGTGGAGCCCAGACCAGTTGGAGGAAGGTTCCAGCATCTTGTTTTCTCTCGTTATCTCACTTCCTTCCTGTTCCCTTCCCTTCCTTTAACACAAAGCACTTTGGGTGTGAAGTGGGAAGGCAAACTCCACTTATTCCTAGAACAGGAATTGGACCCTTAAACAGGGTTGCTTTTAACAAATTACCTGGAGACTTTTGCCTTTAGAATTGGTCACCCTCTAATCTCTAAGAGAGAATTTCATTAGACCTCTTTTGGGAGAGTTGACTTTCTAAAGGCCTCCACCTTTGAGTTGAAGACTGAGTGTCCAAGGCAGAGTCGTCTCTGTTTCCTACTGATTTCCAGGGCACACAGGGATTGGGGGGGGTGAACTCCTGCTCAACCAAGATCTATGTCCCTGTCCATCACACTGGTGCTCAGGATCTCATCAAGGTTAAGGACCCCTCAGAGTGTGCACCAGCCTCCTGTATGTTGGGAGCCCAAGAACAAGGACCACACTTGCCCCTGTGTCCCCTGAGAAGGGCTTACAGCACCTGAGAGCCAAGACAGCCACCATTCCTGCATTTCCAACTGTCTAAATGCTGCAAACTATGATTCAAGCCTGTCTGACCGTAGAGAACCATCAGGAACCTCCAGAGCTGTCTTTGACACTTAGTCGATCTTCGAACTGCTGAATTGCACATTCGAACCTGTTTGCTGCAGCACCACACTAGCTGAGAATCTTGTTGCCTCAGCTTCAACTCAAAGGTGCACACTGAATCTGTCACCTTTGAGCCGCTGTTCGACCCGCTAACACCTCCATTGCTGATCCTGTTCAAATGATCCTGGTTGCCCATCGAATCATGACCATTAGACACTGCATGGAACCACCCCACTCAAACTGCGCATTCAGTCACCAGCATCTTCACTATCGAACCGACAGCTGAAGCATCACTGGTGGCCCTCACGATCTGCATGTACAATGTCTAGTAGCCTGGTTTACTGTTGTCAAAAACACCAAAGACCAGCGAAAGGTACTATTGACTGGTAACTACCCCCTTGATCCATTTTGTTACCCTACAGACTGGCTAGGTCTCCAGCCATCCTTTTTCACTGAACTAAATGGCCTTTTTATAATCATTCTGGTTCATTATTGCCTTTTCTCTCATCGTCTTATTACCCAGAGGGCTGCTTCTTCTATTCTTGCATAGTATCTGTTCTTTCCACAGGGGTGGGTTTTGTGCAGTTTTTTTCTATTTATTTGTTTTGCAGATGGTGTGTTTAATTAAAGTATATTTAAAGGGACGTTATGGTTAAGTTGGACTAATAAAAACCTATGAATTTCAAAAAAAAAACTTTGTTAAACGGACCTTATGGTTCCAAATAAAACTGAAAAACCCTTGAAATTCGCCAGTTATGGGAAACTAAGCAACCATAACTCGCGCCACCACTGTGCACTGCTAAGGCTAACACCCAGGACATCAAAGATGACATCACAAATGTCATTGATGACATCACTGATCACATCACATATCTGGGCCTCTTGTTTTTGTTCCTTGACATATATAGGCCAGGTGGTTTTGTTCACTGGCACTGTTCACTTAGGGTTTGGTCTCAGCTCATGGTGCACAAACATGGGGAAATGAGTAGGGCTCAAACACACAATTCATTTGTATACATGAAGATAAACTTTAATGTCATTAACATTTTCTGATGATGCAGTTTCTTTCTTACTTTAGTTTCCCTGTATGTGCCTCTGATTTGTATGCATTGTGGTGCTTCATATTTATTGTTTGTACCAGCACAAGTGCTGTAAGTCTTGAATTGTTAGCTAGTTATTACATGTTTAACATTACTCAAAACTCTAATAAGGGAGCATTCATTATTGTAGTATCCAAAATTACAATATTATAAATAGTGTACTTCTATGGTGCATGCTGAAGTCATTGCCTATGTTTACATATGATTAGGTTTCTGTATTAACAACAACACTCCAATACAATGATATTAGATGAGTACATTCTTTAATAGATTAAGTAGTTCATGATAGGTCTCCCGATCACTCCTTCTTGCAACTATTTCAACTAGTTTTGCATCCGTAGACATCTACGAACATCTAACTTCATAGCGGACCTTCCAGACAGCGCCACATGAGCATACGCTGGCGCGCTGGATGATGACGTGTCTGAGAACCCCACTTCGTGATAAGATCTCTGCTTGGCGGACAGTTCGGAAATGCATTTTCTACTGATCTAGGAACTTCCGACTTCAAAATTTCCCTTGCACAGCTTCAACACCTATTCCTACTCATTGGGCCTCATTACGACCCAGGCGCTAATGGGTTAACGGCGCCGTAAAAGGCTGTGGCGACGTTAACCTATTAGTGCCTAATTACGAGGTCCCTTTGCGGGACCCGACCTTAACGGCTGGTGTAGACCAGCTATTAAAGTAGGGACCCGCAAAGGAACCTTGGTGCTAAGTACGGTACCACAATTTGCGGCACCATACTTAGCACCTTCCCCATTCCCATTGAGCCCTATGGGGCAAAAATGGGAATGGGGAAGGGCCATGGACGAAGGGGGAATTACCACACCGCCAACCTTGTAATGGGGTGGTAATTCCCCCTTTCTCCATGGCGGAGTCGGTAACTTACCGGCATGGACCATGGTGCTAATAGCACCATGGTCTTCCGCCAGGGTCGTAATGAGGCCCATTATCCCTTAACAATCTAGTACACAGTACATACTTTTAGCAAAACTGCTATTTATCTTAAAATGGCAAAAGCTAATGCCATCCCTCCTCCCCAAGAGCCACCACCACTGCTGTAATCAAGGAGCATGAGAAACAGTGCCCCCTAACTTAGAAATAACATATGCGCAACATTTTCCCTTGTCCACCTACCCCTCCATATTAGTGGTTGGTTGCTCTTCCCTCATTTCCCTCCCCACTTTTCGTTCTCAGGTCTCCTGCCAAAATAAATACATCCAAAAACAACAAACAACATATTCCTTTAGGAACCACCTTTCACAGTTAAAAAACAGAACTAAAAAAAAATGTATAGACTCATCTACTTTATATTTCTCAGTAAGGTACAGACTAAATAAGATTTTCCAACATTCCCATTTGCATTTTGTGTTATGCTAATGGAAATATTGTGGCGTTCATCCTCTGTTCCAGGGACTGGAACGGTGGATACCAGCCCAGCAGCCCAAGTTATCAGCCCAAGCGAAGCGAGGGTGGATAACAAGGTCTCCGGACCATTATCCCCCCATTCCAGCCCCTGAAATGGGGGATGAAGGCCATTAGCACCCTAGGTTCCGAAAGCGGGAACCGGGGTGCTAAAAAATAGGATTTTTCTTCCAACACCGGGACGCCGCAGGCATCCCGATGTAGGAAGGAAAATCCTTTTCCAGGATGGCCACCATGGAAAGGGAAGGTGAGGGTTCCATACAGGGCCCCTCTTCGCTTTCCATAGCAGCCTGCAGAAGGCAAAAAAAGAACCCTATGACCATATTACCACAAGCACAATTTTCTTCCCTTTCAAATCTATCCTAATTCCGAATAACTTTACCACAAAGCCAGTCCCAGGTGGATATGGCCACTTTAATCCTATGTTTTGTCCCTTGTGGTCATGGACAGTAGCTAGATTTTCCGGATCATTACCTTATTCCATGACCCGGATTATCTGGTCACTACCCATGGCCACAGGCTACCCCTCAATCACTAAAGGTATACCGCTATGTTTTGTAGCTACATTATGACACTTGTCAAATAATAAAACACTGGCACATTTGCAAAACCATGCTTGTAGGTCCTTGCCAATGCTCCTTACGCAAGTTTGCTGGAAATCCACCCATGTTTTATTTTTTCAAAAGTGTCAAATGTATGCACATACAATCGTCATATAACCTAGCCCCCACTTGACAAAATCCATTCAGACTTTACGAAAACATCTAAATCTAGATCTATAATCTTTTTGCAAACCTTGGTGTAGATTTGTCAAATGGCACCACATTTATAAGCCTTTACAATATTGTGGGACCCCCACTCTAATTTTGCTCCCTCTCGACAGAATCCCACCAAACTTCGCAAAAACATGTATATCTTGATCTATTATCAGTTTGCCAAATGAAGTGTAGATTTGTCAAATGGCACCTCATTTATAAGCCTTTACATTATTTTGGGACCCCCTCTAATTTTGCCCCCTCTTCACAAAATCCTACCAAACTTTGGAAAAACATTAATATTTACTTTATGATCAATTTCCCAAATTAAGTGAGGATTCGTCAAACGGCAGCTCATTTATAAGCCTTTTCATTATTTTGGGGCTCCCCCACTAATTTTGCCCCCTCATGACAGAATCCCACCAAACGTTGCATACTCACTCAGAATCAGCCAAGGAACATAGATGCACAAGTTCATGCAGTTCCATTAAGTGGCACCAAAGTTATAATCCATCCAAGAACCTACTCATAAAGAAATGTAGGTATTGGCTGCAGCATACACCACAGAGGTGCTATATTTTTAATTTGCCAAAGTTATATAAAGAAACGGTGAATGCTTCTGTAACAGACTTTTCTGTACTGTGAAGCATGTACTAAGTAGCTAATAATGCATCACTTACTACATATTTCTACTAATGCACACAAAACCTATATAGACTACAATGCATACAAATATGGGGCTTATATATGGAGAGTAAAGTAAGCAAACAAGAGGCAGTATTATTAGCAACTGTGTATGATCTACATGATTGTATTCACGCACAAAAATGATTGCTGTGTTTCAGGCCTACTTCTTCCCATACATATGTACATCATAAGATGCAATTAAACTCTAAGGAAAGTAGTGTAAGAACATGTGAGAATAGCAATATCTATAAATGTAATACCTTTTGAAAGTTAAGTTTCTGACTGTCAGTAAATAAAAACACCTGCCCTAGATATGGCAGTGAACAAAAAAGAAGGGACTAGACATGAGATATCAACAGTGATGTCATCAATGATATTTGTAACACTTCTATGCACTTTCTGCAACTATTTCAACTAGTTTTGCATCCGTAGATGTCTACGAAAATCTGACTTCATTGCGGACCTTCCGGACAGTGCCACATGATCATATGCTAGCGCACGGCATGATGACGTGTCCAAGAACCCGTCCACCCTTCACAATAATATTCGCCCTTCGCGGACAGTTCGGAACTGCATTTTCTAATGATCTAGGAACTTTCAACTTCAAAATTTCCCTTGCACACCTCCTACACCTTTTCGTATTCATTATCCATTACCAATCTAGTACACAGTACATACTTGGAAGAATTTTATCAAAACTGCTATTTATCTTAAAATACGGCATCAGTTATTGCCATTCCTCCTCCCCAAGAGCCACCACCTCGACCAGCTGAAGGACCTTCACAACAGAAAAAGACAATGAAGAGGACAAAGAAGATGAGGTAGAGGAAGTGCCTACTTCTAGCACCAAGATCAAATCATGGGTGTGCCAGTTATTTGCTACTGTTGGGAGTGTACCAAAGGCTAATGCTACCAAAGTGAAATGCACTGAGAGTAATTTTGTACTCAGTCGCAGACTACCTGGACAGTACTCCTACGGGACCATCTCCATGCGCCGCCACACCAAATCCAATGACCGCAATGCTCTCAGAAAAGTTGATCCTTTCTCAGCAAGCAGTAAACTGTCCTCCTCCAACTCATCTTCTTTAACAAATACTGTAACCACACAGCCTGATGTCTGCGGGAATTGGTGCGATATAAATAAATAAATAAATAAGGAGGGCTACAGACCATTATCGCCCATTGCAGCCCCTGAAATGGGGTATAAAGGCCATTAGCACCCCTGGTTCCCAAAGCGGGAACCCAGGGTGCTAAAACATAGATTTTTCTTCCTACAGCGGGATGCCTGCGGCAATTCGCTGTAGGAAGGAAATTCCTTTTCCAAGACAGCCAACATGGAAAGAGAAGGAGGAGCTCTGTTCACAGCCCCTCTTCCCTTGCCATGGCAGCCTGCAAAACCCTATGAACATATTAGCACACACACTTGTTTTCCCTTTCAAACCTATCCTACCTTCGAATAACTTTACCACATAGCTGGTCCCAAGTAGACATAGCCACTTTAACACCATTTTTCGTCCCTAGCGGTCATGACCATTAGCCAGATATCCGCGTCATGACCTTATGCCATGACCCAGACCATCTGGCAACTGCCCACGGCCACAGGCTATACCAAAGTCACCAAAGGTATATGACTATTTTTTGTACCTACATTATTACACTTGTCAAAAAATAAAACACGGTCACATTTGCAAAACCATGCTTTAATGTCCTTGCCAATGCTCCTCACGAGTTTACTCAAAACCCGCCCATGTTTTCTTTTTTAAAAAGTGTCAAAATATATGTACATACAGTAGTCATATAATTTAGCCCCCACTTGACAAAATCCATTCAGTCTTTACACAAACATTGAAAGTTGGGTCTATAAACTTTATGAAAACTTTTGTCCACATTTGTCAAATAGCAGCAAAGTTCTAAACCATCTAAAAATGTTGAGACCCCCTCTCTAATTTCACCCCTTCTTGAGAAAATCCCACCAAACTTTAGAAAACCATTTATATCTAGATCCAAAATCGTTTTGCCAAATGTTGCGCAGATTCGTAAAATG
Source organism: Ambystoma mexicanum (assembly GCF_040938575.1). NCBI lineage: Eukaryota > Metazoa > Chordata > Amphibia > Caudata > Ambystomatidae > Ambystoma > Ambystoma mexicanum. Next base: position 959,713,928 of record NC_090921.1, on the reverse strand, counting down.
ACACCACATTTATATGCCTTTACAATATTTTTGAACCCTCCCCCTCTAATTTTGCCCCCTCTTGACAGAATCCCACAAAACTTTGCAAGACCATTCAGGATTAGAATAAAATTGCAAAATTACATGCAGTTTCACTGAGTGGCGCAAAAGTTATAAGCCATCCAAATACTGTTTTTTCGCAACCCTGTTATGCAGAAATAGGTACAGATGTCCTAGGACATCCGAAGTGTCCGCGAACACCACAGGACTGCCCCAGGACATCTGGAGTCTTCGTGGACTTTCGGGGATGAAACGACCCGTTATTTGGCTTCTTAAGGCCATATCCCATCCCATTATCACCTCCCCACTTCCCCAGAGATTTTTTGTTGAGTTTGACAAGTGAAATGCTGCTTTTTAAAAAAATGTTTTCACCGCGCTGTCCGCGGACCTCCAAAAGTCTGTGAATCCAAGATGGCGGGTGTTTCAGGAAAACCGACGCGTTTCACGTTTTCCCACCAGCCAATCAGCTGCCGCGTCCCGATGTCCGTGGACCACGCAAAAGTCTGTGAATTTTTCAGCCAATTGGAGTCCAGTAAACGGACAGCACAGCCAATCAGAGGCCAGTCTGCAGACCGAACAGGGAAGTGAGTCCGCGGAGCGGATATAGATATCACACATTTTTTGACTTACATTTTTGTCGTTTAAACTACTGGATGGATTAACACCAAATTAACAAAAGCACGCTTTTGGGACAAAGCCGCCACTCCTGCCGCAAATTTGGTGAAAGTCCGTCCAGCGGTTTGGGCTGTAGGCGTGAGCAAAGATTTTTCGCATTATGTCTATGGGAAAAAAATAAATTTTGGGACCCCCCTTATAACTTTGCCCCACGTTGACCAAACCTCACTAAACTTTGCAATTCAGAGCAGTCCATATACTTTTTTTGCAAAGTTTGGTGAGGATTCGTCCAGGGGAAGCAAAGTTATAAGCCGACCAAAAAGTGCTCTTCCTATGGGATTAGCAACCTAACCATAACTACACATATATATACACACACTACTGGAGAGGGAGCTGATGATACATTGCTAACATTTAGAATCCTGTCTTTGGCTCTTGAGCCGAAAGTCATTAACTCTAGATAAATGGCTTAATTGCCGCTGGCAACAGTGTAACTATATAGAATTATAATGTGTACAAATGCTACCTTGCAGTGGGGCATCCATTGCTGTCCACGGTCTCTTTCTCTGCTACGGCCTAGTTGCTGTAATAAGGTCTCATCCACACCCCACACACCTTACTGTGTTATACAAAGTACATCTGTTGCAATACATGTTTCGGATACAGTGTTCCACTGCTCCTTAAACCCAGAACTGTGCTACATTAAACAATGGTTTGTATTTTTTAGTATCGTAATTCTATAAACACCTCTGATTTTGTCTATGGTACAATTTCTATTTTGCAACTCGCATGGTATGTTGACCCAAATCAGCTCTAGACGAGAATACACTGGTTTATCCAGGCTTCCACCTTCACCCTCAAGTATTCCAGGATTCCATACCTGCTGTGCTTTTCTGTGGTATAAACAAGGTTCCTACTGCTGCAGGCCTTTCAACTAGTAGTGGTCACACTTTCAGATCAGGTCATTGGCCAGCCAGTGTCAGCCGAAGCCATTCTAAACAGTCTGGTATGTACAATGGTCTGGTAGTCTGTTATGCCAACACTCTGCATACATTGGCGAATTTGCTACACTAACAGAAGTGGCCTGGTTAACTTCATGTTAACGGGCCAAGGAGAGTATAACAGAACACTAAGCTTCAGCTGAGACTTAAGCGATAAAAGAAGCATGTACCAGAACCATACCATGTCATGCTTATATTTGTCAAGGCAACCTCTCCAGGCATTTATATTTCCGGCCCATTGCGCCATAAAATACAATGAACATCTGGCATATAAAGACTACACTATTATAATAAAAAAGGTGTTAGGTCTTTCTTCAGACTTTCTGCTGCTTCCATTGCACTGAATACAGTATATTCAGCAGGCTAAGCCTAATGTGAAAACTAAGAGTGGATGAATTACCCTAAATTTGCTCTGCACAAGTGTCACTACAATTGGCAGGTAATTCGCCCACGTTGGTGAATCTCACCTCACCACAATATGGCATTGTAAGTGAAATATTTGCAATTTCACAATTGTGTGGCAATTTAACGGCCAAAATGACACCAAAATCACAATTCATTTGCGAGTGAAACGAACATTGTTTTGTCACAGAATAGGCAAAATGAAAGTTATGTCCAAATTTGCCATTTTTGTTTCACCCGTAGGAACTTCACCTACCGTATTAATAAGAAAGAGATTGAATAGATTTTGGCATAGATCTTTCCCAATTTTTCACAATTAAAGCATGGGTCAAAATGTATCTATCTGATTTGTCTTGTTAGATAAACAGCAGAAAATATCTCAAAATCGTTTTGCTACATTTGTTTTGTCCTTTTTGCAAGACCAGTCTTATTTTGGAGAAAAAATGTTTTTCTCCATTTTCTCCATTTTAGTTATTTTTGAGACCTCTTATATCAGCTGATCCAATATGCATGTCTACTTGCATCATGATGAAGGTGCTGCATTAGGATCAGTCATTTTGTGGACTCCAAGGCTACTGTAGCTCCATGTGACTAGTCTGCCTCATTCATCCTGTTCCTACCCATGGCCCACATCTGTATTTATTCTTACTATTTCTATAAATGGACTAGGCTGCTCCATGATGCATGGATAAACACTGCACAATTGTCTTTTAGGTCCGAAAACGACACAACATGCCCCCCTCTCCACCTCAAGCTAGAACATCTGCTAAAGCTGAAGTAGGAGAACTGCAAAAATAGTTATCATTTAGACAGACCTTGTTGACAATAAGCTGCTTTGTGATGCAGAGAGTATGCCTCTTGGTGAACGCTCTGTTAGTGTGTTGGCAGCTAATTCAACTGTCTAAACTGAAGAGAGAGTTGTAGATTGTTGCTTGTAAGAGCTTCTTTGGTTTCTTTGTTGCTTCGTAGATTCCTTTGTTTTGTGTTGTTGGTGGCCTGGTCCTGATATGAATCTCACAAGAGAACCGGCCCTCTACCCAATCGACACCAGCACCATCTCCCCCACTTCAATGCCCCGTCTGGGTCCCAGCTTGGCTGCTGTGCATCTCACCCATGGGATTCACCTACCCTAGCACTTAGTCTGAGGCCTCCTCCTTGGCTACGCTTGGTACTTCCCTCCCGGGCCCCCACTATCACTTGTCCATTCCTTGCCCCCGCCCCACCCATCCCTATCTCATGCACTTCTCTTCACTGCACCTGCACAAATGCCACAAGGCCTAGTAGGACCAGAATTGTATATTTTCTGTTTTGCCACTGTTATTCATTCCGCTTTCCCTCCCCACCTAGCCTTGTGGAGCATGGAAACACAATTCTGTTGTCAGCAAGGGATCTACAAGCATCCGGGGAGAAAGTGGCAAGCAGATCACTGAGTCTCAGGTTGGGTGGCGAGTGCAGGATGTGTGGACCTAGGAGTCAAAGAGGAGCCATTCCTTGAAGAGGGAGGTCTTGAGCTCCTTCCTGAACTGTAGAAGTGATGGGGCAGGAGGGAGGAGGGTGGGAAGAGGTTCGAGAGTTCTGGAGCATAGACAGAGAGAGCCTGTCTTCTGGTTCTTTCCTTCCTGCACGGTTGTAATTGAAGTCTGCACATTTCCGTACTTCTGTTGGATTGCAGGGCTCTGGAAATGCTGAGTTTCTCAGTGAGGTAGCCTGGGGATTTCAGGATGACTGCCTTTTTGAGGATGCAACACGATTTGAAGATGAAGTGCAGTTCGAAGAAGGTCGGGTGATTTGGTAGAATTTGCAGAGTCCTTTAATGAGCCTTGCTGCAGTATGCAGGACACATTTCAGGGGTGCCAGGGTAGTTGCCGGAAGGCCTTCCAAAAGGGTATTGTAGCCATTCAGGTGGGAGAGGACCAAGAATTGGACAGCGACTCTGAAGTTGTTTTCTGGGATGAAGGGCTTGATTTTCCACCAGAGAGAAAGTTGGTATCAGGCCGTTTGTGTCTTCCTTGCTATGTGTTGTTTGAACGTGAGGTGTCCGTCGATGAGCAACCCAAGGGACTTGGTAAAGGTGACCAGCTGGGGTGAATCCCTCGAGGTTCATAGCAGAGAGCCATGTCTGGATGTCAGGGTGTTTAGTGTTGTTGGTCAGCAGTAGGAATTCAGTCTTGAAGGGGTTGAGCTTCAGGTAAGCACTGGATATCCAGCACTAGATCAATGCGAGGCAGGTCCTAAGCCTGTTACTGTCTTCAATGGAGGATATCTTGAGATAGCTCTGTGTGTCATCAGCGTATTGGTGAATTTAAATGTTGTGTGGAGCGAGGAGGGTTCTGAGTGGTTCCATGTAAAGATTGAAGATCGCGATGGAAAGGATGGATCCTTACAGGACTCCACAGGTGATGGGTAGAGTTGGTGATCTGGAAGAATCCATTTGTAAGAACTGGCGGTGATTCACAAAGGTAGGATTTGAACCAGCTGAGGGTCATCTCGCTGATCCCAATGCAGCAATGTATTTTGGTGGTGTCTGGTTATCTATTGTGTCAAATGCTGCTGATGGGTCTAGGAGAACTAGGAGGCAAGTATGCCCTTCATCAATGATTTTAAGGGCAGCATCAATCTCCTTGATGGTAGCTGTTTCTGTGCTGCATCAGGGTTTGAAGCCAGGTTGGGAGGACTGAAGGAGGCTGTTGGCTTCAATGTGTTGGAGGAGTTGTGTGGCTACTGCTTTCTCAAGGATCTCTCCTAGGAAGGGAAGATAGGTGATGGGGCAGTAGTCTCTGAGATAATCAGGGTCCAGTGTTGGTTTCTTAAGAAACGGGAGGATTTGTCCAGTCTTGAGGGTCCAGGGGAAAGTGCCTTGAGTTAGAGAGGGGCTGATGATTGTCAGGTAAGGACGAAGCGCTTTAGTGAGAAGGATCTTGAGTGCAGAGGCAGGGAGGATGTCGTCTGCATACAGTGTGCCCTTGAAGGATGCTAAGGTGACAGTAAGGTCTTCCATAGTGTCTTGAAAGTTGTTTTTCCAGTTTTGCATCTGCTGCAATACAGGATTCCTACTGGGTGAGTGATCTGTGCTTTGTTCTATCTCTACTGTTCTCTATAGGCTGCTGTCTCCTATATTATGGGTGTATTGGTAGCAGGTCACCGCCGAGCCATCCTTATGAAATGGAAGCACTGGGAAGCCACTTTAATGACAAATCTACAATAACAAGAACTGGGTAAGGAAGAGATAATCTGACTTTTAAAAAGTCTTGCCTTTCACGCAATCAGGCAATCACCAATTATTTTGCAAAGGCAAGTTGCCATATTTTCCCATTTGCAAAATCCTTTATCAAAAATGTACTGAAGAAAAACAGCAATGTCTCTGGTCAATATTAGACAAAGAGCAGAAATGATGCAAAATGTATTTTCTCTATTATTTACTATGTTGACAAATGTTCCCAGCAATTCCATTATTTTTCATTAGTTTGTGTTTGATAACTCAAAAGCATTATGGAAAGTTGAAAGATTTCTGAGCATAGTGATGCAGGGTGGAGCTGCTCCAGAATAAAGTGTTTTCAAATGAGATGCAGCCCGGGACTGGGATAAGTAACCTGTTATCACACAAAGCCAACAGCTCGATGCGGTTTTGCTGCCTTGCGAATATATGCGGGGTTCCTCACCTTGAACTGGCTTCTTTTTTAGCTTGGGCTAGTAGGTGGCACTTTAGCACCACATATAAGCCAGACTATTGCATTAGAGTCCAGATAGGGAGAAATGGCATGTGAGGTGGCACAAAGCTTGTAGGTGTTGCTTGGCTATGTTGCCACCCATTGCCTGCCCACGGCCATGCTCATCACGATGGTCATTCCGACCCAGCTCCTGACCCTCCCCACCCAAACACAACCTCCTGGGATCTCTTTGATCTTGCTTTAATCAAGCCTTCCCATCAAACCTTGCACTAAAAGTGCCTGCCAGTGTTTTTTTAAAGCAATCATATGAGAGTTAATGACTTAATTGGAGCTATAAACGTGCTGCTGTTATAATAAAAATCTCTTAACTAGGGCTGCCTTCAGCCAATCGATTTATAAGCACTATGCATGTCCTTCACTGAAGTTCTGTTAAAAACAAGCACTGACAAAGCCAACTGTTTGGTTTGTGTAAATGTTTCAGGCATTTGCCAGACACTGCTAACAGATGCCCAGGTACCCGCACCTGCCAAGAGGCGTTGCTAGAGGGGTGTTTATGGGGCTATAAACCCGGGTCTTTTGGTTGTAGCCCCGTATAGAATCTCAGAAGCTACAACTAAAAGGCTAGCTAGCCCCGAGCCCCAACAGTGCCAACATTAGTGTAGCCCCAGATCTTTCCCAGACTTAGCAACACCCCTGCCTCAATGGCTAATGAATACCACCACATCAGTGCCGGGCAAGTGCCTTACCCATAACTACAAAAAGCCCAAACTTTTGGGCTTGCCAACGCTTGTCTTATGATACCGTCACAGATTGCCTGCCTCACATTACATCAGAGAATGCGGCAGCTGGCCTACTGATAAAACTCGGGCTACTTGACCAGACCTTGCCAGCTGCCAATGCTCTCTATTGGCTGCCGATTAATAAACGTTTACGCTTTTCATAAGTCCTTGCCTGGCAAACAACCTGATTTTCTATTCGACCGTAAGATTTGAATTGCAGCAAAAGTAAAATACTCTTAAATCAGGGTATGAGAGCCTTTGCCTTAGAACTCTCTTTTTATTAATATCCCAGTTACTATGGTAATCTTCATCACACTGAGCCTCCTCTCCCTTGTCCCAGTAAGATTCCTCAAGTGAACCAGAAAGTACATTATCAAATGTCGCTCCTTCTCAGAGGCAAACATTTTGGCCACTCCACCCCACCCACCCGCTTCTTTTGTTCCTCTGTTCAATCATTGGTTTTGTCACATACACTATGGAGGCAATTCGATCCTTATCGTGGTCCATGAATAAGCTTAGCCTTCCATTTTGCCGGCAAATCGATTGTTGGTGCAGAAAATGGTCTCTGCCTCATCTTTACATTGGCTTCCATTACATTGGGGTACTCTTTTTAAACTAGATCTGCTTAGTTTTAAAAGCATCCCGATTAGGCCACCCCTTTCTCTATTGGGGAGACATGAAAGCTTCGAGATAGGAATAGGCTAGTGCTGACTATTCCTAAAGTTAAGAAAGTACAAACTCAAAGACTGGCTTTTTCCATGGCAGCTCCAATTTTCTGGAATAATATACACAGCTGTATTCACAAGGTGGATACTTTGTTAAAATGAAGGAAATGATTGAAAACTCACATTTTTCCTAATTGTGGATTGTTTTTCCAGCAGTTTTAACATGTTAAGTCTTTAGATTCTGTTTTTAGGATTATTTCATGTTAATGTTTATATTCATATGTATTGTTGTCGAGCCCCCCGTTAATCATCTTATTTGATCAAGTTTGTACGGTTTGTACTCTATGAATGCCATAAATATAATAATGAGGTCCCTTGACCGGGCAACATACTTTTCCCAAAGCAACTTCTGCACACCGCCCCAGGAGAAGGGCACTGCCCCTCTTACGCATTAGACCACAGACTATGAATGTGACTTCCAGTAATGACTGGCTCCATGCATGTTGATATGACTACCCACGAGGAGGGCAGGAGCGATATGGGTTCTGTGACGAGGGAGAAGAGACTGCATGTAATGAGGATTACTATATGTAAATTAGCCATTACTCCTCCAATCCCCTCTCTCTTGACAGTCCTCAGAATATGAGAGTCTGCCAAAGCATAACAGAATATTGCCGCGATGCATTGTGTACACACATCCCGGATAAGGTTTGGTTACGGGAATCCCAATCTTACCTGGAAGGGGTAACCGGTGGCAGGTGTACCGACAATGGGCAATCTTCACTGGGCAGTTCGGGGGCATCCGGCTTGCATGCTGGGCAGGACCAGCCAGTACCAGAACATGCAGCGATGTAGGGGCACTACCATGATGGAACCACAGTAACGAGGGCTTTCATGGTTCTCACAATAACCGGGCAGGATACTGGAAGATGGCTTCTGTCTGACTATTCCTGCACCATACTTACACTCCCCTTAGTCCCTCTGTTGTTCCCGTGAGGTTGGCAGTTCAATTGTTTCCAGACTGTCTTCCTCGTCCTCCTTCTATTCCCAGCACCTTGTCGCTCTCCCTTCTTCCTGTGGGCCTCCTTCCCTCTCCTCCTCCGCCTTCTGTTTGCCTCTCTCCAACGGTCATTATTTTCTACAGTCCTACCCAATTTTAAATCGCGGCCTAAGTCAGCCTGAACTTGCCAACTGGAAATAAACATAGGTAGGCAGCCCAGGTCGCATTCCAACAGATCGCCATCTTAGGGACTAGTCCATCGACCCTGTATGATGGGAAAGAGACCAATCACAGCAAAGCCATAGGACTTTGCAATAGATTTCGAGGCCCAGCGATTCAAGAAGTCCACAGATGGTTTAATGCATTTTATTCTGCCCCAAAGGGACAAAGTGGTTGTCACCTTCATGACCACATTCAGTCCGCCCAATTTAATGCAACATCACTCCAGTAACAGGTGCACAGAATTTTCTATTTTGAAATACGGGCCCTGTCTCAACATTGGTAGTGCCACCTCTACATTGAGAATAAATGCAGAGCAAATCTGCGGCAAAAATCAAGGCCAGCAGTAAATACCAATTCCTCAAAAACTGGACAGATGTAACACCAGAAGGAAAACACTCATACAGGCCCCAAGGCATATCCTCCCCTCAACAGGCTTAAACACGGGCTCTAGTGCCATGGACAGCAGTAGCAAGAGATTTTAAGGAGGAGAAGCCTTTACAGGAGGGTTAAGAAGGACAACACCTGTGGGTGCTATGTGCATGAGTGGATGTGTCATAGCTAGACCCCCAATGGATGTCAACAAGCCTTGTCTGCATTTCACAGAGCTCTTAAAGTCACCAGAGCCAGCCAAGGCCGTATGGAATCCTTCCAATAAAGGTCCAGGATCCTGGGGGAATCGTATGCTAATTGGTGAATAGCCTTGCCTACACACCACTGCCGGCAGGAGGGCCATTGGTGAGCATGTGACCTACATAGATATCAACAGGCTTCTAGAGAGCTGAACTGCCACTATCACGGCAGAGTCCCCTGCACTCAATAGGGAAGCTGCCAATTTCAACTGGGATAAAGGAGGCCTCGACAGTATCTGGGAAGTCAGTGGAGCAGACATGCCAACTAGTGGGTCGCCTGGGGTGGGGAACACCACCCCTAACGTTCCCTGGGTGCAACTGGCAATGTCGTTGCGATCTCCGGTTGCAAAGGCAGTGTCAGGGGCTAAAGAAGGGCTTCTCTGTGCTGCAGAGCTGGCTGAAAGCACAGGGCATAGGTTCACTGCCTGAGCAGGCAGGGCGAGGCAAAGAAAGGAGCAACTAAGACACATTTGCTGTTGATGTCCAGAGATGGAAGGTGTTAGGGGAGGGGTCTTTGACTGCTTTGGGCTTTTAGAGAGAGTCTGGAGGCGAGACAGCAACAGAAGGAAAAAGCGGTATACCTGTAATGCTGCCAAAAATAAGTGAAGTGCTGTTCTTTTCATTTGTATGATATTACAAACAGGCATAGCACACATCTCATCATGTTCAAAGCTTTTCCGAAGAATCCCAAAGAGACCCTTTGGGTTTACTGCTAAAAGGTCTGTTTTTGCGCCCCGAGCGAAGAGGTTCCAGTTCCAGTACCATCGCTCAGATATGTTTATGTGGCCGCTGTGAAGGTCTTTGGGTAGCCTGCAGGTCCTATCAGGATTGGTCAGCAATCAGGGTAAAGCCTCTCCTGCAGATATCTGTACGTGAGGTACTAGTCAAAGGGCCCCATTCTAAATAGCTAGCAGTCCACTGTGCATGTGCTGGGATCTGTCCATGGCCTGCTTATCATGGGTTTGAATCTCAGCACGCCTATCTCAACCTTTCACACTTGTATGGTGGGCACAAGTGCCTTTATTTGAACAGATCCTTCAAAACCTAGCTATAGCCCTTAAATCACTTGGAGATTAGTGGGTACATTTTATGAACTTTCACCCTCAACAACAGAAGCGAAACACCAACCACCATGATCAGAAATATAATTGATATTCCCATTGTTCATCACAGCCACCTGAAAAAAAAAAATGAAAAAAAAACTGGCGGTCCCACCTCTGATTTTCACATTGTGCCTGATATTGCAGCTAGATGGTCACAAAAGTTGAGAAATTCAAATTTTGTTCAAGAAACAAGCTAAAACATATTTTCAACAGCACGCAAGATTTTGATTTTTGGCAGGTGATAAATTGTGCTAATGCTTATTAGGTATTACCCAAATTGTTCGTTTAAAGGGTCACAATTGACCTTTTCACAATTGACCGTACATATATATATATATAAATATATATATATATATATATATATATATAGGGGTTTTCGGGTTTTGGGGGTTTGGCGTTGGGTGGGGGGTTGTGGAGGGTTTCCTCCCACATATATGTTACAATTGACCTTCACAATTCGGTCAATTGTGAAAAGGTCAATTGTAATTCGAACAGTTGTAAAACGAACATTTCGTATACAACCGCTTATTACCATATCACTTGTTTCTCACTGTTCTACTGGAGACTTAAAAACACATCATAGGTTCACTGAGAGAATGCCTCCTGTAGCTCTGAGACAGGTTAGGAGGATATATTCCAGCAGCAGCTGGCCAGTCATTTTAAAGGGTGCTGCTCCAATGTTTTCCGGTAGGGCTGTGCAAGGACACACTCATGTAGATCTGGCCATGCCAATAATGCCGCTGTAAGAAAACACGTCCATGCTGGCTGGCCCAACATACACCAGTATTCCTAATTAGGGACACATCTAAGCCGACTTTGCATACAATGCCAGACAGAAGTATCACTGTAAGGAAACATGCCCATACTTCGTATGACAATTTATGCCAGTATTCTCATGTTAAAACGCAATCATCCCAGCTTTGCCAATGATACCAGTAATGCCACTGTAAGTAAACATGTATATGCTGCCTGCTCCAATATATGTTACCAATACTGAGATGTATACCGTGCTGTCATTTGTATGGTCTCTTGTTTTCTGGAATATCTGAAAGAAATGAGGTGGGTTAGTAGGGCGAGGTAAAATGCAAGTAGGTTGGCTGTTGTGTTGATGCATGCAGACTGGAAGTACCCTAGGTTCTCTGTGCTGGTTAGTTTCTAGGTATTCAGTGCTGAAAGCATAGAGGCATGTATGTGCCTGTGATGATAGAATGAACTGGCCAGGATTGTGATATGCAAGTTGGTTGCAGAGGCATTTCCGTCTGTTTGTTGAAAGCGTTATGCAATTTCCATGAGAAAGTGGCTTAGTTTATATGTATGCTTTTGTTGTAGCATTGCATTTGAGTGTATTTTAGTGTAAGGAATGGTCTGTAGTGACTTAAATGGACCTTTGGAGCATCAATCTTGTGTGGCTGAGCAGGAATCCTGGTAGTGCGTTACCTTGGTCGTGTAAATGTGAGGGGAAGTTCTAAGGCACCCTGGGATAGGCTGGTGTTCCTAGCAGTAGATAGGACATGTGCCTGGTCCAAAATCATGCTGGACAAAGAGGAGAGAAAACATACATTAGAATGCAGCAGTGGGTATTGTGGAGGAGCAGATGATGTCATCTCTAGTGCCCACCCCCTCACCTCCATCATACTGGAAGCAAAGCAGAAAGACTCTGAGCATGGCACCAGGTATCGCCCCAATACCACACTGAATATATTAGACACGTTATGCACTCAGATAACTGTATCGAATGTACCCTCACACTGAAGTGGTGGAGGGATGTCGGCATACACCATTAGACATAGAAGAGCTGTAAGTTCGGACAGATGAGGGTAAAGTGACATCATAAGGAGAATCACAATGATGCACCATGAAGGTGTAATCCAAGTAACAAAGTAATCCAGTATAAAGAGATGAAGAAATCATCTATTCCAAGAAGAAGAGTGAGGTGAAGCTCAATGAATGTATCTATGCAGAAAAACAAGGTAGATGAGTTACATAGAAGCTTACTGCAGTAGAAACTATAATGTGAGTAAAGCGGCCACGATGGAAAGATGCACGTCGGATTGTGTCAAAACTACCTCAGAGACAAACCAGGGCCGCAAATCCAAAACACTGCAGAAAACAGCTTCTTGAGAGGAACAAAGAATATCTGTTTTTACTGAGACTAAGGATGCCACAGCAAGACATAATTAAAAGTACAAAAGGAGTTAACCAGGTTAAGCTATGAACAAGGTCACATTTCTCTTACATTACGCAGAAGCGAAAACATCTGCAAGTGCCAAGTATTTGACAATCAAGAGTGCAGAAAGCATAAGTAAAACAGAGCAACCAAGTCTCCAGAGGCAAAGAGGAATAAGCACACCTAGCATCAATAAATCAAATAGCTGTAAATAACAGATCGAAATGGACAAATTCTTGGTCTACTGACACGTGATGCAAGACTAGAAAACAAGGTCTGTTCATTAAGCCTCAGGAGAGGATAGTGGTGTACCCTGACTGCCTTAAAAATCTCAGAGAAGAAAACAGCCAATAAAGTCAACTACAAAGGAGAATCCTTGGCTCATGGTCTTGCTGATGAGAGATGGTAGGCTAATCAACCAATGTGGGCAATGGTCTGACGTTGTTCTCTGCACCTGGGTTTTGTTCTGTTCACATGCTTCTAGTGAGCCGAATGTCCAAGGTTGGGAGAGTATGCCAATCAATCATGAATGTCTATGTTGCTACATGCTATACAATGTTCCAGAGGCCAATCTGATGTTATTATTTTTATAATCAGTATTATATCTATTTCGAGACGTGCCTACTAGATAAGGGGCAGCCACTCATGTAATTAACACTTATACATACTATAGATATACCTGTTCCCCTAACCAATGCCTTCCCTCAAAAGGTTTTACTGTTTGCCACATGGGATGATGTCTTAGCTGACGTACATCGTAGTATAAAGTCTTTGTGTAAGAGAAAAGCAACCGAGAGTGTGTGAGCTGCATTTTGTATGGTCTCCCGATATTCCTAATTCATTTGAGATAACAATAAAGTGGTACTTTGCCATATTCTTTGAGTCTGTCCGGCTATTTGGGTCAGAGGTCATTTACTATGGTAATTCCATTCTGCACACCAGATACGCTCTAAGGTGTTACAGCACATTTTGGTAGCAGAGGATGGTTCAACATCCAGCTACCTAGGCCCAGATCTAGACTCTCAGACTATCGATGACTTTCGCCATTAGCCAGAAGATCGTGGAGCTTCCTGTGGAGGTGTGCAATACACACATATGGAAAGAATCGGTCGGCAAGTGCCCCTTTGAAGAAATTCCTGTATGGACCCTGTCGGTGCCCCATGGACTGAAGAAAACTGGTCAATTTGGGAAGAGTCGAGGCCGAGGGACTAGAGCCTATGTGTAAATATACTGTAACAGGATTTGTGTTTAAAGAGATAGATACCTCGATTTTGGTTTCCAAGGGGACCAAAGACTATGCATTAAACTCTAAAAAGAGTATATGATAGGGATTCTGAGGTAAGTGTCAATTAAGAAGAATGCATATCACACTCCAAAATGGACTAAACAGTGAGACGATATACGTTTACTAAGAGAAGGTAAAGAAAGGTGATCACAGAAAAAAAAGTGCATGTTTATTTGGGGTTATAAATACATCAGTTTAAAACTTATTGTGTATAAACTAAGAAATATAAAACAATAGTAATACAATCAGTTGAATAGCAAGCCTTAAAATCAAGTGATTGACATCAATCAGAGAAGGATAAAAATTGAGAAAAAATATTAAAAGTTAAATAAAGGTTCTTGCGGTGGCAATAAAAGAACGACAGGCCAGCGAGAGTCGATAGAACTATAAATGAAGAAATTAAGAGAAACAATATTTAAAAATTGGTTAAAATATTGATCTTTATTGGTAAAGGTCAGTGATTGATAGTGTTTGTACAAATTGATACTCGCCTTGTAGGTGATTTAAGAACCCAGTACGTATTGGCAGTCGAAATCGACAGAGACTCTCCTCTTTTACATCTATGCAGGACATTACCAGGATACACACCTAAAATAAGGCAGTATCACGCGGAATGGGTGAAATTCACAACTAATAAAACCCTCATGCCTTGGCCTCAAGAAGGCTTGTTGTCAAAAACATTATTGCAACATATGACAATGTATTTGTATGATACATACACAGGGAAGAAGCTACAAAAAAAGAGCTATTTTAGAACTATGTAAGATGTTTCATAATTAGAAAGAAGACCTGCCTGAGGAGGAACAGATGCTCAATCAGCACAAAGAGGAGGACATAACACCCTTACTTCCTCCTACTCCTTCCAAAACTGATAGCACAACAGAAGATAGATAGGGAATGTATCCTTTAAAGGAATTAAAGGCAGCAGCAGGGTATGTCAATCCAATATATGCGCCTCCCCCTTAACATATTAAAGACAGCATGGCAGAAAGCAAGATTAAGGAACAAAAACATCAGCACGTGTTGAATATAAAGAGCATGATGAACGAAGAAATAGACAGATAAAAATAGAGGAGGAAGCCAGGAGCCAAAAAGAGGAGAAGGACAGAGCCAAGGAAAGGATCAGAGTGCAAAGAGAATGGATGGGAGGACAGATAAAACGCAAGTTAGACAGAAAAGGTATAGATGGCCTTAGAGAGAGGGAAGAAAGAGAAGAATCGGAAGAGAAAGAACAACAACAGGAAAGAGCATACAAAGAGCAGAGCAGAGCATACAAAAGGAAGAATGAAGATGGTATGAGGAACAAACGAAAGAGAAAGAGAAAATAGAGGAGAAGAAAAGCAGTGAAATAGAAGGCCAGAGAATGAATGAACATAGGTTGCAAAAAAGGTGAGAGGAAGAAGAAAATAGGGAGTTGAAGAGAAAGGAAGATGAAATGAGAAGGAACACGGAATAAAAATATGCCAAAATAGATCATCTTGTTAACAGATGCATAGTCCCAGTTGAAGCATGAGAATGATGGGAAGAAGAGAGAGGATCACAACGACCCAGCAGAGAGCTGCAGAGAATACAGCGAATACAGACATGGGCTGACAAGCAAGAGACAGAAGACATAGGGAAAAGGATTGGGGATCTATATAGGCAAATGAGGAAAAAGGATGGCTATAAAACTAAAGGGAACAATGAGGGATCTTTATCAGAAGAATTAGGAATCAGAGTTGGTGACGTAATGGCAGATGAACATAGAGCACTGTCCGTAAGTAGGCAAGACCTTAATGACGAGGACAGGGATGATAGCCATACAAGCTGGGGGCTAACAATGTCAGACAAAGAAAGGGAACTAAATGAGAAGGCACAGAGAGGGTGCATGTGGTTTTTCAATAGATCCAAGTATAGAAAAAGGGGTAGAAGGGTCATATTAGCCGGTCAAGTGGCACAGCGAGTAGAGCGCTCGCTTTGACATCCGTGCAGAGCCTGCTAACGCAGGTTTGAATCCCGGCAGGGCCAAACTCAGCCTTTCATCCTTCCGAGGTCGATAAATGAGCACCACACACCGTGGGTAATAATAAGCAGCGCTCAGATACCTGAGGGTTCGTAGCGCTATATAAGTGCCAAATTATTATTATTATTATTATATTTAGAAGACCCTACAGAGAGAATACCAGGACCAACACCATATTCTGAATGACCATCAGTATGATCGCGTAGTGCAGGAGATACATCCCCACCATATGTGAGCAGATTAAGGTCGCTATCAGGACGGTGACAGATGGGTGAAAATAGCCCCACCTGGCAAACGAGAGGTGTAGGTGGGTATGATTATGGCCGAGGGTATGCGCAATTCCCATTATTAGAGAAAGGGGTTAGACAACCGCAAAATATACTATGGGAACAAATGAATAAAGATAACTTGAAATGTAAACTACCTAGTTTGACTACAGGTGCTGGATCTATGAGTTAGAAAGGATGACAGCAGGAATGACTTCAGCAGTGGGTAATGTAAAGGGCCTGCTAGCAGCCATCCTAAGAGAGAGAGCTGATGACATTTGGAGATGAGCAGGGTATGTGGGTGTAACGGCACAAAACATGACACATGACGGAGCGCCATTTAATAATTTCAGAGCAGACGTATGGAGAGCGCTTAGAGTACAGTAGCCCGATACATCGGACATGAGTGCGATTGTGACAAGGAAAATGGGGAGGCTGAAGATCCAGGCGCCTTTATTCAAGAGATTCAAGAGTGTTGCTGTCTCGAGATGAGAGAACCGTCGGATAAAACAGTGTCATTATTTTACCACATTTTGTGCCAGGGACTGCCCAAGCCAGTGCAAAGGCAGATGAAGAAACAAGTAGGGATGGAAGCACAGCCTTAGCCAGGAATACAGTTGACTATTGTACATCATTGTCGGTTGTTGCAAGAGAAAAATAAGAAAAAAGCCAAGGGCAGAAAGCAAGCGGAAGTGAAGTTAGCTCTGAAATGTATTTCCAGGTTTGCGATAGAAGGGGGAGTATTGACAAGTTAAGTGGTGAAGGTGTGGTAACACAAGGAGCACAGCCAGTGCAGTCAAGCAGATCATGGTGATTACCTTTTTTGACCATGAGGCAGACGGAATGCGTCTGGAGGCGGATGAGGGGGATTTCAAAACCCTCATGGAGGAGGGGAATTACGGGAGAATGGGACATGTAGCCTGAACTTGCAGAAGTAGAGGGGGCATGCAGCAGAACTGCCAGGCTCCAAGAGGGGGGTGGGCTATTCTCTACAGTATAATACAGAACCACAGGAGTATTATGCCCAAGATCACATGCAGAATCAGACACATGTGCCGCAAATACAGCAAGCACATCAGAGCCCAGCACAAGTGCAGATTCCACAAGAGTATCTATAGCAAGCACCTATATAAGCACAGCAAGTACCGATACAGCAAGCAGCGGCACCACAATGGAACACAAATGCAGGGGCCCCACACATATCTGCACCCAGGATGGGGAGTGTGACTGTGGTTGGAGGAAATCTTTTCATGGGTACTGGGATGAATTTATATCCACAATAGGACAGCACACAGAGCGACCTGATGTGTTCAGTACTATCAGTGACACCAGACCCCCAAGAGGAACCAAGGGTCAGGCTAACGATAGAAGGCAAGAGATTTTTGTTTCTTGTAGATACTGGATTGACTCATTCCTGTGTTCGAGAGAGAAAATCCCAATGTCTGGTATTGCAATAAAGGCTCAGGGATTCTCTGGGGTGTCGAGTTTAGTTACATTTACTGATGATTTTCAATTTCCACAGGAGAACATGATTTGTCTATGCCACTATTGTTTCTCGACAGACACCAGTCAATATATTAGGACATGATTTGATGAAAGAGTTAAACATGACAATATCTTTTACTGACATTGGGATTGTGTGTTCCACTCCAGGAATGCATCTTATGAATGTAAGAGAGTTAATATTGCTATTTGCAGGCCAGAGGGTATTACAAGGGGTTCCCCTAGACACCGAGGTATTCTTGTTTGGAGTGACTGTTTTGTTAACATGGCTTCCCAGATGAGTACGTAAAATATTGAGAATACCTGATGAATTTTTATTCAGACCAGAAATATCTATGGATGGTGAAGACAGACAGATAATTCCTATGGAGGTAGAAGCAGCAGCAGTTAGAGAGGAAAGGGTAGTTGTCCATGGGACAGATGATTAGGGAAGAGTATGGAGAGCAGTGATAGCCCTTGGTGAAGGATACAAACTGTTGGATTTGACAGATGTGGTTTTGTTTAGAGATGACTACTCAGACGACAAATTAGTATTCTTTATAAGTCTTACTGGATTAAAATTGACAACATAGACATACCACACGGAATGGTATTAGTGAGAAAGAAACTGTCCATTTTTTCAGGAAGATTTAGAGAAGGTGCCAAGCATCTTGTGGACTGGTAGTCCTTATGATATAAGTCTACTAAAAGGAGTAGAAGTTAAAATCAAGCTCAAGCCTGGAGCAATCCCGCCCCAGACAAAGCAGTACCCCATGCCTGAGAAGCAGATTAGGGTATATTTGAAACCATTTCTGCTTTAATGGAGCAAGGGATATTAGTATCATCAGATTCACCATGCAATGAGGCTGTGTACCCCGTGAAGAAATCGAAAGGGGGTCATGGAGATTTATTTAGGATCTCCAGCCTCTTAATAATATTGACGAAGCAGAGTTCCAAATCCAGATACAATATTATGTAATATCCCAGCCATGGCTAAACATTTTACAGTTATAGATCTAAAAAATGCATTCTTCCCGATTCCCCTTCATGAGGACTCACAAGATTTGACTTTATTTTTGTATAGAAATGCGTGCCTAAAACATACTTGTTTGCCTCAGGGGTACTGTGAGTCCCTCTCAATCTTTGATAGGATCCTCCTGATGAAGATAGGTAATGTACAGCTTGAGAATGCAATCATTCAGTATGTGGGTGATATATCAGTGTGCAGCGAGAAAGAAGACAAATGCAGAGAAGACTCAGTTTGACTCATGACCATACTAGCAGAGAAAAGATACAAGGTCGACAAAGAGAAGCTACAATATTGTCCAATATTGTCAGGAAGATGTCCTATACATAGGACAGTTAATCTCTCAAGATGGGCGAAAAGTGACATTTAAGAGAGCAGAAGCAATTCGAAACACTCCTGAACCAGGGACAGTAAGGGTGATGCAACAATTCTTAGGCCTATGTAATTACTGTAGGGCCTGGGTTTTTGATTACAGTACATACATTCAACCACTTATCAAAGGACTCAAGGAAGCACAGGTTGGCAAGAATAAAATAACATGACGACTGAGGGACTTCAAGAATTAAAAAGACCAATTTGCACAGCCCCTGTGTTAGGAGTTCCAAATTACATTGAATTATTGTATTTGTTTTCACACTCAAATGGAGAGCTAAAGGCAGCAGTTCTCATACAGAAAACAACTTTAGGACATGGGCACAAATAATTAGCATATTACAGTAGGATTTTGGACCCAGTAATGAAAGGACATTATCCTTGCGAACAAGCTTTAGCTGCTGCCACTTTTGCAATTGAAAAAGCTGCAAGTATTACTTGGGGTGCTCAATGACGGTATTTGGTTTCTCAATGATGGTATTTGTCGAGCACTCCTTATTTGCTATTCTAGAGAAACCCAAAAGCACATTAACTACACAAAGAGCATCAGGATATGAGTTAATTATTTCGAATCCAGCAATCAATATTGTTAGATGTAGAACAGTGAATCAAGCGACATTTCTAGCAGAAATATTTAGGAAAGAGGATTATGTACATGACTGCACCTCATATACTTTATATGATGATATTCCCTGTGTTAGAGAAAATGCCCTAGGCGGGGGGGATTTCTCTTTAGTGATGGTTCTTCAAAAATGTATCAAACAACTTGCGAAAGGCATACTGGATGGCAGTAGTGAAGTTAAAAAAGAATGGTGAATTCGAGGTAGTGACAAGTGCAAGACTGGCTTTACATTGCTCAGCATAAGCTGCAGAATTAGTGGCGCCTATCGCAGCACTTCAGAGTTTTGAAGATGGGGAAGTGATAGTGCACTCTAACTCCACCTATGTGACATCAACCGTATATGCAGGATTGTCACGTTGGAAAAGGAGAGGTTTCCTCCACGCAGACGGCTTACCTGTGCAACATGCACCGCTATTGGACAAGCTTTTTAATTAAATGAAGCTTCCACTGGCTATCGCAGTCATGAAATGCGCAGCCCATACTAAAAGGTTGGATTTGATTTCTCATGGTACTGAAGCCGCAGACATAGAAGCCAAAAGGACGGCATATTTCCCAAACATTTCTGATTATTATGTAGAGAGTGTTAAACAATTGTAGGGCGGTGCATGGTAATGACGAAAGGGTTTAATATATTATGCATTGTACAATTAATTAAATTGCAAGGTCGAGGAAGAGCAGGACCTATGGAAAAACAGGGATGTTCTTTATCCCCCACTAAGGCTTTATGGAGACAGGGCAGCACTGGAAAGCCAGTTATGCCTCTAGCATTATTCGAAGTGGCACTGGAGCAGCTTTACTAACCAGAGCACACAAGAAGAGAGAGTCCTGCTGCAACAATTGCAGAAGACTGGTTCTCACCAAATTTATTGGAACATGTGACACAGTTTATTGTGAATTGCATTGTATGACAGAAGTTCACAACAGGACACACATTAAAGACAGTGGGGGTCATTCTGAGTTGGGTGGTAAGGGAAAAACGATGCCGGTAAAGGACTACCGGCATCGTTTCCCGTTACGGACCATTCTGACCCACCAGACCGTTATTTACGGCGTCGTAAAGTACGAGGCTGTAAATAGCGGTTTAGTGGCGCGCGCCCGACACGCCATGCCGGAATTAGCGGCATGGCATAAACCGGAGCAGATCCCAAGTAAAGTGGACATGGAAAAAACGGCCTCTACAAGACCGCAAAGTACCTTACCGCCATGGAGTAAATACCGGCATCGCCGAGAAGGTGTAAAGAACCCTGAGCAGTGTTTCCAAGAGGAACAGGTGCACTCAATCAGCACAGGTGGAGGCAATGGAGTCTGGCACAGCACAAAAGGAGCACACCCACACACCACACCCCCTCCCACACCAAGATGATACCAATTGTAGCAGCATTCCTGGAGCTGGAGGCCCTGCTTGCAAGGCAGCAACTACAACAACAGCAACAACAACAACCACAGCCCCCACCACAGAGGATACACAGGAGGAGAAGGAGGGTGAGACAGACCCAGCATGCCCTACCGGTGCAGCCACCATTACCACGCCGGCAGCCCTCAATCCCCCGCATCAGAGCCACCCCTTTCAACCTCACACCAGAGCAGATCCACACCCTGTACCGGCTTGACTGGGACACCATTACCACCATAGTGGACCTGATACATGACGATATAGTGAGCCGTATAGAAATCAGCACTGCCAACCCCCTCTACTGAAGGTAGTGTCTGTGCTCCACTTCCTTGCCACAGGCACCTACCAGCATACAGTGGGGCACATGCATGGCATTTCACAGCCCATATTTTCCCGGATACTCAACCAAGTGTAGGATGCCCTCCTCACCCACACAAGGGACTACATATCCCTACCCCAGACTCCCCAGGAGATATATGACACCAAAGTTGCCTTCCGTGCACTGGCAGGCATGCCAAATTGCATAGGTGCCCTCGACTGCACCCACGTTGAATTGGTGGTCCCGCATGTCATGGAGGTGCCGTATCGCAACCGCAAGCAATACCACTCCATCAATGTCCAGATGGTGTGTAATGCCAGTAAAGCCATCACACATTGCAATGCCCGATACCCCAAATCAACTCATGACTCCTTGGTCCTGCGGAACTCAACACTACCATGCTACATGGAGCGACATGCTGGACGACGTGCCTGGCTGCTTGGTGAGTAACCTGAATGGGCCATGGCAGTGCATTGGGGCATTGTAGGTTGCCTGCATACTCCACCTGGGTGGGAAAGGGGGGGTGCATACTCCACCTGGGTGGGAAAGGGGGGGGTGCATACTCCACCTGGGTGGGAAAGGGGGGAATGCATACTCCACCTGGGTGGGAAAGGGGGGGATGCATACTCCACCTGGGTGGGAATGTCCACGCCAGTGCACGATATTCACCTCACAGCACACTGTGCCCCAAGGCAAGTGACACGGCACATGACCACATAACCACACAGTGATGAATTTGAGCCGACACCTAACACTACATGAGTAACAGGAAACCTGGCCAGATACCACAACACATGCACCACTCATCGGCGGACCTTACACACCGTAGTGGCATCCTGCACCATGCAGTGCAATGTCGCTGACTCCTGCATCTCAACACACAGGACAGTCATCCCTGGGAGTGCATAGAAGTGAGTCTAACAGGGATCCTACAGTGTGTCACTGGTCCTGCACCCCCATAGGATTGCAGCAAGTCACCATGTTAGGGATCCGTGCAGAGTGACAAGTATGCTACCAAATACAGCCAACACCCCCTTTCACCAAGTCTCACGCAAGTCATCAATGAATGCAGTCCAACACTGCTGCATGCATATACGATGCATATTCAACACGACGTGAGTGCACCACATGACCCATCAGTGAGAAGCTACCCCCTCCATCATTCCATTGCACATGACACATAGCCGGTCCAGTAATGGGGTGACTGTATCCTGGGACATGTGTGTATGGCCAGTAATCACCTGCGGCCATGTAAGACTAGTACAATTCTCCACCATGAATGCACAAACACTTACCTTCATTCCACTCTCATGCAGGTGATGCTGGCTACCCTTTGAAGCCGTGGCTCATGACCCCGGTCCGCAACCCACAGAACAGGCACGAGAAGGACTACAATAGATCCCATACCCGTACACGGGTGGTGATAGAGCAGACCTTCGGCCTGTTGAAGGCATGATTTCGTTGCCTCAGCCGGTCGGGTGGGGCACTCATCTACAGCCACGAGAAGGTGTCCAAGATCACCATGGCATGTGTAATGCTGCACAACATGTGCATCCGTTGGAACGTGCCACTGCCCCCTGAAGTGGAACTGCTACCACCAGATGATGATGAGGGGGAGGAGGAAGGAATGGCAGGACAGCATCACGGTGCCGATGCACAGGAGGGACGTTCAGTGCGGCAATCATTGATTGGACAATATTTCTGACTCACAAGTCAGCTGAGGGTGTGAGGATGACAGGACATTGGGCACTGGGTGTGGGGATACATGTACACCATGCACAATGCGACATTAAAAGACACATGCACAATGATCAATGTCCACTCTGTTTTTTAGGGATGATCAACCAGTGTATTTAACAATAATGTAGAAACGTGTACAACAAAACCTCCACCCTCACTCCCCTCCCCCTCCCCCCCAACTCCCACACACACCCTCACCCCCCTCCCCCCAACTCCCACACACCCCCTCACCCCCCTCGCCCCCAACTCCCGCACACACCCTCACCCCCCTCCCCCCAACTCCCACACACACCCTCACCCCCCTCCCCCCCAACTCCCACACACACCCTCACCCCCCTTCACCTCCCCCCACAACAACCCCACAATAGTCCCATCAGTGCAACATAGGCCACATGTGTGTGGCAGTATGGTCAATGTGCACTTCCAGAGCCAGGGGGATCCATGTTGTGGCGGTGCAATGTACGCAGTGACCGACGGACAGGGCTGGTCTGCGTGGAGGAGCTTTGGGAGGGTGGGTACTCCCACTGGGGCTGTGGTCTGGGGGTGCTGCCTCCAGGGCATCTGCGATCCGGCCCAGCACCTCACAGAGCCGGTTTGTGCTGGCAGTGATCACCTCGCCCAGAGCCTGAAGGTCATTGTGCCACTCTGACCTAGATTCGCGGTGGTCCCGGATAAAGTCCTCAATCAGGCCCGTCAGGTGCTAGGAGCACACTGCATCCATGGCCGGTGTGGCCGATCTGCTTGGCAGGCTTGGTGTAGAGCCTGCAGCCCTTTTGGGACTTTCTGCAGGGGAGGTGGATCCAGGACAGGCAGGTGGTACTCCTTGGCCTGTGAGCCCTGGGGTGTCACTCTCCCCAGAGTCGCTGTGTGCCACCTGGCTGTAGGATGGAGTGTCTGGGCTATGTCCAATGTCATTGGGGTCCTCCACTTTGGAAACGGAAATTAATGTGGGGCTATCTGGCACATCGAGGAGGCACATGGCAGCATTCTCCCCTGCCACACTGGACTCCTCAGAGTGCACCGTGGGGCATGTCTCCGGCGGCACTGCGGGCATGGGTAGGGGTGCGGGTGGGGGTTGTGCACCCTCCATGGGGGTTGATGGAGCAGGTGGTGTTGCCTGTGTTTTCTTCCTTCTTGCAGGTATACAGTGTTCCCTGGCTGTGCCCCTGGAGGTTCAGGGCTGGGTGGCTTCCTGGTCCTCACTTTCATGCCCGCTGCCTGTGGGGGGGAAGAGAGAGATGGCATGAGCAATGATTTGGGGGTCAACATTTCTTCAAGCCTATGGTATAACAATGGGATTGCAGCGTTTTGTTGACATTTGGGTGGTGAGTGGGACAGTGATCTGGGCTTGGATGGAAAATGCATGCAGATGTCTGAGTCACTCATGTTGGATGAGTACTGTGCTGACTCACATTGACTGCCTCTTTGTGTGCTATGGCCAATATGGGTTGGAGCCTTGCACCTGACATCAGCCTGGGTCCCACTTGTTACGGCATGATTTCATTGGGGGGGGGTTCCCCATACGTGATGTGACAGCTTGCCCAGCCCTTGGCGGTGCCTTACATTGGGAATGCATTTACTCTCTTGACTCATGACACTCACCTCCATCAGCGGATGACGGAGCACTGCACTCCATTTCGCCAACCCCTTCTATGGCTTCTGTGCCCATCATGTCCGCACACGTTTGATCCCAGGGCATCATCTTGATGGGAGAAGCTGGGCCTCCTCCTGTCTCCAGGGCCTGGGTTCGGTTGGCCGATAGGATGGCCCGCACCCTGAGACGGAGGTCATCCCACCGTTTCCTGCAGTCCTTCGTGGTGCGGGGGGTGTTTCCTACGGCGCTCACCCTCTGTGCAACCAAGTCCCAGATCTCCTTCTTCCTGACAACGGTGGGCCTACGCATGTCACTGCTGAATACTATCTCAGCATGTTCGTGCAGAGTGTCCACCAGGACCTGGAGCTCGTCCTGCGTAAAGCGCTCCTTCCTTATGCGGGCGGCACCTTTTTTCAGTGCTTTTGGCATGATGCTGGTCTCTAATGGCTATTTTCCAGATCCAAATATGCCTCCGGGTCCTGTATGAAGAGGATGGCAATGGATTGTGTTTTTAAAGATGGCCGCCACGCTCCTTCCCGTTCCTGTGCGATGACGTAATTTCCGTATCCGTTAATTAGCGGTGACCGTAATTTACGGTATCCGTTAATTACGGTCACCGCTAATTACGGACGGCGAAGCTTCGATGGCGGTGTTGTAAAGAACGTCTCGCTTCAGGTGTCCAGACAACTAGTCGAAAAAAAACTGGTCGACTGCAATTTGGTCGACGCAATTTGGTCGAAAACCAAATGGTCGAATTTTTTTTTTTATTTATATATTTATTTTTCGGGTTTTCGTTTAGTTAAAAAAGGGGTTTTTAGAGAAAAAAAGGGGGTTGGGGGGGACCCCCCCCCCAAAAAAAAAAAAAGGGTTAAAATAAAAAAATAAAAAAATTTGACCATTTGGTTTTCGACCAAATTGGTTCGACCATTTGTCTGGTCGACCAATTTTTTTCGACGAAATGTCTGGCAACCCTCGTTTCATGCCGCTAAAGGGTTTAACGGGCCCATTAGCGGTATGCCGCTAGGGGATTTACCGGCATGGCGGAAATCTCGTGCCCGCGAAGTCGGAATAGCCTGTAAATAGCGGCGTGGTACCAGATCGGACTCGGTCTTTCCGCCATGCCGGTAAAAACCAATACTTACCGCCAACCTCGGAATGAGGCCCAGTGAGAGGAGCAATCCCAAGGCCTAATGGTTTTTTCAGCATCTACATATCAATTATGTGGCAATGTTGCAAGTATGCAAAGGATATAGGTACATGATAGTGGTAGTTTGTCCCTTTTCCAGATGGATAGAGGCAGGCCCATGCACAGACCCTGATGCTACATGCACTGCCAAGTTCATCATGCACAAAGTGTTCCCTGGATGGAGCATGTGCGAAGTCATGCGGTCTGACAATGGCCCGCATTTTGTAAATGAGTTATTTGAACAGATAGTGCTTCTATTGGGCATAAAACACAAGTTTTCATTTGCTTATCACCGACACGCCAGTGGTATCTGAGAGAGATTAAACAGACTTCACAAGGAAAAGATAGCAAAATTGAAGATTGTCTGCCCCTTGCTTTGTTCGCACTGAGAAACCAGCCCAGTTCAGATCACCACCTGATTCCACATGAGCTGCAGAGTACCCCTTGCTCCTCCCACTAGAACAGAAACTGATGCCCACAGTGTAACGAAGACTTTATGTGATGAGATGCATGATTGTTTGACAAATATGGGTCTAAAAAGATTGAGGAAGGCAGCTAAACCAGTGATCCCAGAAAATTGTTAAAACACCCTGCTTTGTACCTAGGGGACCAGCTGGTAGCATGGAGTTTTGTGCATAATTGGAATAAGCCCTGCTTTGAAGGGCCATCCCTAGTAG
Organism: Ambystoma mexicanum; assembly: GCF_040938575.1. Taxonomy (NCBI): domain Eukaryota; kingdom Metazoa; phylum Chordata; class Amphibia; order Caudata; family Ambystomatidae; genus Ambystoma; species Ambystoma mexicanum. The sequence continues at coordinate 959,687,673 of NC_090921.1, read as the reverse complement.
AGGAGGTCATACCAATAGCTGTCAAATAAAATGAAAGCATAGAGCCTGGCTGCATCTGAATTACGTAAAGCTCTACAAAGGAGAGACCCCGACCCCTCCAACAACTGCTGACTGCGAAGCAAGAGAAGAAGTTCTGCGCATGCAGACCAGATCGGTTACCAAAGGCAAGGACAAATAATCAATGGATGGAAAAATATTCTGGAACAAATGTACATTTCCTAAAGCTTAGTAGGAAGTTAATGGACTTGCTGCAGTTCCAGAATCTTTTTTCAGCTGAACTAGGCAGATTATACATTAAAAATAAGAGACAAAGATTGCACAGGATATTTCACGTTGTCGGAAACATTACAGCACAGCATTTTCAGAACAATTTTTAATTAAGACAAAGGAACAATGTGCCAGAAACAAAGTCTCAAAGTATACACATCTATCACTTCATGTTGCTTATGACTGTACCATTGTGTACATTTTTGCATGTTCTTTTCACCTATATTCTCCAGTCTTACCCAGCTTTAGTAAGACAAGACGTGGATTTGTAAGATTTTTGTGGAATCCTAAAAACAACCCTATCATTCTCAGAGTAATCACTGCAATTATCCTGTATTATTTGTTGTAAAAATAGAAGAACTCGATAAAAGTGACCTGAACACACGTTGAAAGAAAAGGAGAATGATAATGTTTCAAAGTAGAAGAGGTACCATGCCAGTGAGAAGACCAATATTTTCATTTGGGTTGATGCTTATATTATCAGTTTGTACAATGATTTGTCTTTTCTTCCCTAGGAAGGGTACAGAGAATGTTTTCCCTAATGTTTCTGAACAAATTGTTCAAGCAAAGAGAGATGCTACAGAAGATAATGAGGATATAAACTCATATCTTGATAATACAATGGCGATCAAGGTGATCATTTCCATATGAAGAGGCTTATGTGAAAACATAAAAGATAGAAAAAGAGATAAGATGGACGAGCAAGATGCTTATATATTCATCCCTAACTGGAGAACAAGTAAAGGTTGTTGAAATGAAGAGGCTGGGGTGTTTAGACATAAAGGAAACATCAAGAGTACCAGGATGCTTGGAGAGACCTTAGCTATTGGTATATGGGCAAGTTGCCACCAGTACAGGATGGTAAGAGGGAATGTTATTGTGCACCGCACACTTTTTAAAGAAGGAATCAGTAAGCATAGTGCCAACAGTAAACAACATATGCCTAAAGTCATGGGCTAAGTATTCTAATCTACTATCATAGGTTGACAATGAAGCAGTACCGGTGTCCATAATACATATAGAGAATGTGACAACATGCTTCAGGTACAAAGGCCAGGTTTTAGTTGGAGAAAATTAAGGATGCAAACAGGTACTCGAAGTATCAGTAAGGAATGGTGGAACTGCTGTACTAATGGATCGCTATTGACCTCTGGATCCAGAGCTTATATGCAACTGCCTTAACATTGGCGACGAATATGCTCCATTGTTATCATACATGTTCCTGCATTAGTAATTCCACAAAGTTATTTACAAATTGAAAGCTTTCCGAAAATGGATGCACACCAGAGAAAGAAGAGGTCAATGGCCCTTCTTCGGCTGAAAAGAGAGAACCCTTTCTCAGCAAAATCAATAAAAGCTTATGACAGTATTCCAGATGAGCATAAACTATTTGGCAAGACGGCTGTGATACTTACATCTATATGTATTCCAGGACTCCAGACTGCAGTGAATGCCAGGTGGTTACAAATCACCAGATGGTAGCTGCTACATACAATCAAAACAACTATAAAAGGATTCAAAGCAATTTCAGAAGAATTAAGAGACATTCGATTGATGAGCCTTCAGAACAGGTATGTCTTGGACTTGATTACAGCAATGGAAGGTGGCATTTGTGACAAGATCGGGCCTGTACGTACAAATCTGCCCATGATGGAGAAAATGGGACCCTTGTTTTTGTTTTCTTGGATTCCAACTTGGATGGCAAATACCTTCAAGTTACTAGGAGCATTACTAGTGTTGTTGATGTTGGGATTCTGCGTTGTGAGAATCATCATTGGACAATGTTAAAAGACAGCAAAGAAAGCTGTTGAGGTGAAGATAATGATCGACATAAATGCTGAAACTGGCAAACGCATGCAAGATGAGAATTCCACCTGTGGAAATATAAAGGGAAGTCCCTTGGCACCCCGAGGAGCACATTTCTATTACCTTAAGGCCCTCAAGAAATATGTTGGACATTGGGTATTTGTCCACCCTCCAGGGAGTGCTGCTATATGACTTGAAGTGTGGATGAACATATAAATAATGCCGGTCACCTGAGGGGGTGACAAATATATGGATCCCAAAGAAGCCACAGTGTGAAGAGGAGGTGAAGAAGGAATGAGTAGGTGGTTGAGGACTCGACCAGAGGGAGGAATGTAGAGGAGCAGATGACGTAATCTCCAGTGTCCGCCCTCTCACCTCTATCATACTGGGAGAAAAGCAGAAAGACTCTGTGCATGGCACCAGGTATCGTCCCAATACCACACCGAAGATATGAGAGACAGTATGCACTCAGACAACTGTATCGAATGTACCCTTGCACTGAAGTGGTAGAAGGATGTCAGCCATCATTAGACATAGAAGAGCTGTAAGTGCGAACAGATGAGAGTAAAGTGACATCATAAGGAGACGACATGACGCACAGAAACAATATAAGAATACTTAAAGAAAGAAGGTGTAATCCAAGTAACAAAGTAATCAAGTATAAAGAGATGAAGAAATCATTTATGCCAAGAAGACGAGTGAGATGAAGTTCAATGAATGTATCTATGCGGAAACGCAAGGTAGATGAGTTACATAGTAGCTTACTGCAGTAGAAACTATAATGTGAGTAAAGTGACCATGATGGAAAGATGTACATCAGATCCTGTCAAAACTACCTCAGACAAAAACCAGGGCCTCAAATCAGAAACGCTGCAGAAAACAGAGTCTTGTGAGGAACATAGAATATCTCTTTACTGAGACTAAGGATGACAGGATGACATAGCAAGACACAATTGGAAAGTACGAAGGGAGTTAACCAGGATAAGCTATGAACAAAGGACACATTTCTCTTAGATTAAGCAGAAGCAAAGAAATCTGCAAGTGCCAAGTATTGGACAATCAAGAGTGCAGAAAGCACAAGTAAGACGGTGCAACTAAGTCTCCAGAGGCCACGAGGAGTAACAGCAGCCCGCATAATTAAATCAAATAGCAGTAAATGACACATCGAAATGGACACATTAGTGGTCTACTAACATGTGGTGCAAGACTCCAAGACAAGGTCTATTTATTAAGCCTCCGAAAAAGATAGGAGAAAGGAGAAGCCTTGGCTCATGGTCTAGCTGATGCGAGATGGCAGGCTAATTGACCAATATGGGCAGTTGTCTGACGTTGTTATCTGCACCTGGGATTCATTCTGTTCACGTGCTGCTAGCGAGCCAAATGTCTAAGGTTAGGATAGTATGTCAACCAATCATGAGTGGCTATGTAGCAACATGCTATACAATGTTGCAGAAGCCAATAGACAGTTATTATTTTTATAACCAGTATTATACGTATTTTGAGGCGAGCCTACTAGATAAGAGGCAGCCACTCATATTATTAACACTTATACATTCTGTAGGTATATATGTTCCCCTAACCAATCCCTCCCCTCAATGGGTTAAACTGTTTGCCACATAGGATGACATCATAGCTGACGTACATCAAAGTATAAAGTTGCTGTGTAAAAGAAAAGTAATCAAGAGTGTGTCAGCTGCATTTTGTATGGTCACCAGATTTCCCTACTTTATTTCAGCTAATAAAGTAGTAATTTGCCAAATTCTTTGAGTCTGTCCGGTTATTTGGGTCCCACGTCATTTACTATGATAATTCCATTCTGCGCATGAAATACGCTCCAAGGTGCTACTGCACGGTACCAAGTTACCACTGAAATAAAATTGCTCCAAGAGAAAATCACCATATGGATTTCTATGATCAGAATTGCAATGCGGCACCTGAGATCTAAATCACAGCATGGCCAAAAAATAGTTAGACGCATAGGAGCAAAATTACAGTGTGACGCAAGGGAGCATGATGGATGGGAAAGAGCAGAATTACAATGGGATACCAGGGAGTCCTACAGAAAAAGGTAAAAACTAAAAAGGTGAACAGGCTATTGTGAGGCACAGACGAGATGCCACATGTAGGAAGCCATAACATGGCACAGTTAGGCATAAAAGGCAAACAAAAACATTAAAATGCATAGCATAGCATGCAAAGTCCTAACAATGCACTCCTACCAGTTGCCTCACCTTGGCATTGTAAAGCCCTCCTTCTCTCTCTCTCTCTCTCTCTCTCTCTCTCACACACACACACACTCACTGTGTCTCTCTCTCTCTCTTTCTCTCTCTCTCTTTATCTCTCACTCTCTCTCTGCCTCTCAGTCACGCTTTCTCTCTCTCACACACATAGAAACATAGTATGCTATGTGCAATAAGGATTAGGGAATTGGCAGTTGAAGAAAGCAGACTGGCTGGTAATTGCGCTCATTATCCCAAGAGAAGTGCTAGAGCTATGTGAGGCATTACATTTTTGGTTCAGAGAAAGAACTGCCAATGATATGAAAATCATATGTGTTCATTTTACCTTCCTTACCCTATTGCTTGGCAGGCTGAGAGCCTCCTCAAGCTCCACTCCAACTTGGCAAAGATGCTGTACATAGTAGATACTATTTAACACCCATCAGATAAAGAATTGCGCCTTGCCGGCGTTTATCAGGCATTCGCGGCAGGGACCAGATCTATTGTTCTTCATAGAGTCTACTGCAGAGTCTCCAGCAGACCTTAAAAACCCTTTCAAACAGCACACAATTCCATAGGCCATAACGAAATATCCACCATGCCCTCACCTGCCTCCCACCTGGTGAGTTGCAAGTCCCACCCAGACAGAAATGTCTACAAATCTAGTAGGGAACTCCACCCTTTTGGTCTAACAAGCAGTTAACCAACAGTGCTTAACTCAGCAGCTGTTTCCGGAATTACAGGTGACGGGTGGCAGCAATCATTCAAAATGCAGATACAGGAGGCTGCTGCTTCAAACACAGCCAAAATCTTCCAAACCCTGTCTCCGATTCAGGAACTGGGATGCCCTTCACAATCTAGAGCACAGATTGCGTGACTGCCTCTGGGTCCCACTTCAGTACTGTTGGCCCCGTCTGGCTGCTGAATTCAAATTGCAGCAGGTTGCCGGCACACTGGACTGTGGATCCTGAACCAGCATGGGACACAGATTGACATATTTCCGGTGCTTAAGGATCTTCTTGACAGTGCAGATTAGGTACATTTCTCCACTGGATGTCCATTATTCAATCAGAGACAATATTTTGCCAGCCTTTCCCTCCCTCAGCTGGCTAACAATAGAAGAGCAGACTGAGTAAGCAGCACTCACTCTTACAAAGTCTTTGGGAAGTGGTCTCCCACACAAAAGAACAACAATGAGGCTGTACATGTCATACAATGTTTATACCTGGCATGTGAATTTACAACTGGCATATTATGGCAATGACATGCGAACATTAACAGGTCATATCTCCTTCTTCTTCTTCTTCTTCTTCTTCTTCTTCTTCTTCTTCTTCTTCTTCTTCCTCTTCCTCTTCTTCTTCTTCTTCTTCTTCTTCTTCCTCTTCCTCTTCTTCTCCTTCTTCTTCTTCTTCTTCTTCTTCTTCTTCTTCTTCTTCTTCTTCTTCTTCTTCTTCCTCTTCTTCTTCTTCTTCCTCTTCTTCTTCCTCTTCTTCTTCTTCTTCTTCTTCTTCTTCTTCTTCTTCTTCTTCTTCTTCTTCTTCTTCTTCTTCTTCTTCTTCTTCTTCTCCTCCTCCTCCTCCTCCTCCTCCTCCTCTTCCTCCTCCTTCTTCTTGTTCGTTCTTTCCATTATGCGTGGTATAGGCATCTCCCTATCCGATTGTATAATGTAGGCTCTGTCAAAATCATACAGCCTATCTCCATCAGTTATGTCTGGGTGTTATATTTCTCCCCATGTCCCATGTCCAGTGGAGAAACTTTGCTGAAAATGTTGGTGGGGACATGACCTCTGAAGAAAAGATGCCACATTCAAATGAATGGGGACAAAATATTGTGCCAAGAAAGTTTGGGGGGACAAACACCCCCGTCCCCCCCTAAAATTACGCCCATGCCCATGTCTCCTTGTTGTTCTGTAATAGTATCTCCCACTGTTTACCACTGAGCTTCCCACGTGCTGTCAGAACCTGCCTAACTAACGGAACCTTATTCCTATGATACTAAACTTTCATGCATTCTCTCAGCACCTTGAATATTCTGCACACCAGCAGATAATACTCCACTGTCACTGTACCATTGCAGTTCCCATTGCCCGTTTTGCCTATTTTAGGTTGCCAATCATTCAGACCAGCATGTGCCACTCTAAGCCTGTTAATTATTGTTTGTTTGTTTATTTATTTATATAGCGCACCGGACCCTCAGTTATCTGGGCGCTTTACAAAGTTACATAAGAGGTACATAGGCATAGGTAACATATACATCAGTTAGATTACAAAAATTACATACGTAGTATGAAGGCATAGGAAAAATGTGTACAGGTGCTAAGTTACAAGGCATTACAGATATATACAAGCAAGGCAGGTAAATGCATTAATTATGCTTCTTGCGAGAAGAGCCACATTTTAGTATGTTTTCTGAAGCCATGGTAGGATGGTTCAGATCTTAGGTCAACAGGTAGGGCATTCCAAGGTTTGACTGCAAGCATGGGAAAGCTACTTCCACCTGCTTTCTGAAGCTCCTATCTTGGAACTTTGAGGCAATGTGATTGTAAGGTTCTAGTAGGTCTGTCAGATGTGTTTCTGGAGAATTTTCTTGCCAAGTATTTAGGCGCTCAGATGGTAAGGCATTTGTGGGTGAGGGATAGTGTTTTGAACGTGACTCTGTCCTTAACTGAGAGCCATTGGGTGTTGCGTCTAGCAGCTGAAATGTGCTGGGTTCTAGGGATATTGATGGCGGTTCTTAGCGTGTTATTTTGCAAAATGTGCTGTATTTTTACATTGTGCTTTCCTGTCCCTAGGTATGCGTTTAAATAGTCTAATTTCGATAAGATTAATGCTATTGCCAGTGTAATGCAGCTTTCCTTCGAGAGAAAAGGTCCGCAGGCATTGATAAATTTGAAAGTGTATGCCGTGGCAGAGGCTGTGGCGTTGACTTGTCTATTCAAGGTTAAGGCTGAATGAAGATCAATGCCCAGGTTTTTACGTCCTTGCATACATTAATATTGATGCTGTCTATGTTGAATGATTTCAGTTGGTTGCTTAGTTTATTTAGTCTTGCCATGGAGCCAGTGAGAAGTATCTCATTTTTTTTGTCGTTAAGACAAAGACCGTGGGTGGCCATCCAGGCTTGGATAATGAGGTAGATGTGGTTGAGCACGGTTGAGTTGGTGTCATAGTCAACTGTGATGGGAATAAGAATCTGAATGTCACCTGCATAGTTAGTGTAGGTGACACCCAGATTGTCAAGATCATCAACGAGTGGCTTAATAAAAATATTGTACTTCGTTGGAGAGACACATGACCCATGAGATGCTCCGCAAGTGACCGGCGCAGGCTCAGTTGATGCGGTTGGTGCAAAGACCCCCATGTTTCTATTTTCCAAGAGGGACTATATCCAAGAAGTGGCTTTGGTGGATAAGTAGCCCGCTGTAGTCAGGTGGTGGCATAGTACTTTGTGATTGACTAAATCAAACGCGGCCGAGAGGTCCAAAAGAAGAAGGGACGCAAGCTTGCCTTTATCCTTTAAATTGTCCATTTGGTTTTTTAGATCTATTAAGGGTGATTCTATACCGTGTTAAGGTCGATGAACCAGACTGTCGTAAACCCAGGAGGTTGTTAGATTCGAGGTGAGCCTGAATCTGTAGATAGTTCGCCCTGTCTAGAATTTTCAGGAGGAACAGAACAGTGGTTATTGGCCTGAAGTTAGTTGGGATGTTTGGGTCAAGGCTAGGTTTTTTTAATAGAGGGATGACCCAAGCATCTTTTAGATTAGTGGGGACGATGCATGTTTTGAAGGATGCATTAATTAGAGACACGATGAAGGGCGCTAGTTCCCTGGCGGCCTCTTTGATAATAGGAGCCGGGCAAGTGTCCCCCTGGCATTTAGATGGTTTGAGGCCGGTTATTATGTTCATAACTTCATGGATGGATACCGGGGCAAATTGAAATCTGTTGCATGGTTTTACAGAGGTTGCCTGCGACTCATGCAAGTGCAGGTCCCCTGAGAGACTTAGTTTTTTTATTACGATTTTCTTTTGTAAAAGAGAAATTTTATTCAGGAGCGCGGATTGAATATTCGTGCACCAGGTTTTGTCTTTAGTACAGGTTTCCACTGGAGGTATAGGAGATTCTACTCTCTCAGGATGATGAATAATTCTCTAGTGCTTGAGTCACCTTTGTTGATTCTATCATTGTAGGTGTCCTTTTTAGTTTGAATAATCTCAGGTTTATATCTAGTACAGATTTTAGAAAGGTTTTCCTTATTATGTGCTGAGGGGTTATTTTTCTCTGCAATTTCAGAGAGCGCTGCTTCAGCATTTTCTTATACCATGTCTTCGAGAGTGTACTACGATCATCCTTTCTGACTATTATCACAATTCCTTTGCCACTTTCACAGGATTTTTCTCTCCAACCAAATCCTTCATTTCTCCCATATTAAGTGGGACAGTTGTGCCAATGCAATCTGTTTGGTCGCTTTGTAATTTGCTCTATCTACTGGTTAATTGTCTAGAATCCCACTGTCACTGGGTATCTATGGTAACTGAACTGGGTCTCCCCCTTTGGGATAGCTAGTCTATGCAAATATGCATATGTAGAAATATAGCCTTCTCTTGAATATCTCCTATTCCTACTGCTCGAAGTGCACCAAGAGGGTCTACAAAAACTTTTGTGCAATTAGTTCAAAACTAAGTAATGACTTTTGTGATTATGTGCGTTTTGTTGCTCACACGGAAGACAGATTCCAATTGCTTAGAGGTGACTCACCAGGTCATGAATGTGAAATCCTGCCCATGGCACAAGAAACGCTGTCACCGTCATGTCACCCTAGAAACTCAGCTTTGGTCTGGCGGATGTTTGTTGTAGAAGCCGTTGCTTTAAATTTTGAATCCAAGGAGACAGATGGAACATTCTGCTGATATCCATCTGAAACTGTTCCCTGATACATTAAGTGAAAGTGGCAAAGGCATTGGTATAACAGTAAGATAGGAAGACAGTAATGCATTCGCCAAGATATGGAACAATACCAAATCTGGTAATTCTTGGGGAAAGAATTCTGGTGGTTTTGCAGTAGTCTTCCTTGAGTTTGTTCCTCTTCAGAGCAACAGAAACCAATCATCAAGGTGGAGGCACCATATCATTCGACACATGTCCAAGACCCCTACTACTGGAGCCACCACCTGGGAAAATAATGCTTGAGAGGCCATTTCGAAACCAGAACACCTTGCACAGATAATGGCACTCATAATGGTGAACCAGAGACGTATGCAGTGATTTACGTGAGTTGATAAATGACAATATGAACCCTGGAGGTTGAGCGTCACAAGGAATTCCCACTGTCTGAACAAGGAGTGTGTCTGTGAGTCATCTCTATTTTGAAATGGAGTATTATGATCCAGCCTAGTATGAGCCTCTTCAAAACTAGTACTACATGGAAAGCTCCAAATGATTTTTGTCAAGACAAAGACAACTACATGCTATCCAATAGGACTTTCATTGAAAATACTGCAATTACAGATTTCCTTTCCAATATTTCTGAGATGGACGGCACTCTGAGTTACCTGGGGGAACCCAGACATGGATTCCTGTCTACTGTGCTCAGAGGGGCACAGCTCCAACTCACTGATGAGGCCCAACAAGGATGAAACACGTGTATGGGGTTGCTGTTGGTACTCTTGGCCAGAACAGAATTGACATAGCATTTCGGTGCTGGACTGCCCATGTGGGCGGGACAAAGATGATATGCAAATGGTTATTTCCCATCTGTAAAAGGCACAGTGAGCAAAAAAAGTGATGGCTGCGGACTCTCAAAGTGGGAAAAAAACACAGAACAGGTTATCATGACATGTTCTTTCTGGAGAGAGGCGCCTGCTACCTTTTTTGAAACTCCATGTATATTGGTAGTCAGATTTTTTTCTCAAGCCAACCAAAGTTGGCACCGACTAAAAAAAGGAAAACAAGTCTAATTGTATCAATATTAAACATTAATTTTAGAGCAAAAATTAAAACATCTTCTAGTTAAATAGACAAAAACACTTTACAACATTTGTTCCTTGACAGAAATGAATCTGGAACAAGATCTGGCACATACAAGGGGTGAATTGTGATGATTCACGGCCACCGTACCCTGATGAAGATCAAGCCAAAGGCATGTCAGCTTTATAAATAATATGTATAATAGAGCTCCTTCCTGTGGTACTGCTCTTCCGGTACCACTAAGCCAAATACATGTGTAGAGCTGTGGGGAAGGAAGCAGGAAGAGAGACTCCTATGTGTCTGTTATTTCCTATTTTTGTTGGGAGTATTTTCACTCCCTATTTTTTTGTTGGTACTGTTTGACCGGTTTTAGGGTGTAAATGTGACCTGCAGAGTTGGCAGGGCCACTAAAGCGTAAAGGTCTTACTGATGTCAGATGTCAAGTTTAGATCCTAGCATGAAGAAGCCAGCCTTTTATACTTCTGGAGGTGATATTGATTGAGTACCTAATAGTCAAAGCTATCATTTAAATGTATGTAGCCAATTCAGATTATGATGTGCTCTATATAAATATCCTGATTATTATGATTAAAGAAAGACTATTATCATAAAATGTTATTATTATACATGACTATAGACGCTTCCATTTGTGTTATATTTTTAACAACAACCTTATTCATATTAAAGAGAGATCTGTTGTTGGTAGGGCAAACCATTACCCTAGAATTCACTGACGTTCTTGAGCATATCTGAAATTGTACCTAATTTCCAGACACTTTGCATCCACAAAATAAATACTGATTTACATGTATTTCCATATGAGGATTCAGCTATCGTTGAACGATTTGATTCACAAACAATTCTGCTCTACTACAGTTTGGGCCTAAATAAAAATGATGCGCCAGATTCTAAAATGTAGTGCAAATGAAGGGAGTGCAGAAAATGTGCTTGTTTCATTTGTGCTATTTTTAGAAATGCGCAGGCCACCTTATTCTCAAAGGCACCCTCTTACATACATTAGTGTCGGGAGAGCACTCCTGACACGAATGTACAACAGGTTCCCAGCAACCACGTGGGTGCTTGAGGTGCATCTCACAGACGGGCCCTTAAAAGGCCCGTCACTGTGAAATTCTTGGCAAAAAAAATAATTTCTATCCCTGTTTAGGGAATGGAAATGCAAAGTCTGACAGTTGCGTTTAGGCCTAACTATAGTTGTTAGATGTAAATATAAAATTAAGGGAGTGCCAGTGGGTTTCATCGGCTATCCATGATGGCAAAATGTAGTTGCTGTATTGTGTTCAATGAGATTGTGCCCTTATTTCACTGAGCCAGGCTCCTGGGCCAGTCATGCAGTAATATAAATAGGAATGCATTCCAGAGTGAAGGACACTAATACCCTGCCTGACACCATTGGAAGAGGCAGCGAAAACTGTCAACAGACCTAGCTGCCTAGCCAGGCTTATTTATGCCATTCTGCCACCGCTCCTCTGCCGGACTCTTTCAACTTGCAACAATGGCAGCACTGGTTTGCCTTTGACAGCAATGTGTGATGACATCTTTCTATGAAAGATCTTTATTTTTCTAAGGATTTTTTGGGGGATAGATTAACTTCACTTACACCCCCAGGGCCCTCCTTACTTTTTCTGCCGATTGAATTATCTGTGCCAAAAGGGGATGTGTCAGCTGTGATCTAGCCCTTCTCTCAGTAATGAGGAATTACAATTGGATTGGAATATTCATTTTTCATATATTTCCTTGTATAGACCTCTGATGTTAATAAGAACTATACATTTAGTTTTGCAAGAATATTCTGAATTCACGAATTTGGAGACAGGCATTATGCTGTTGTCATTGCATGCATAACAGAGTTATTAAGTATGCAAATGTATGCATAATTCATACACTTTAGTACTTCCTTATTCTATGCATGTGATCCATGTTTTTCCACTGTATCTAAGTCTGCATCTTTTTTTATCAGACTAAGGGTTCAAAAGTTGCAACTAAATGTATTTTCGTAGCACATTTTGCTATACAATTCAGTAGTAGTAGTTGTCATTTATATAGCACATTTTCCCATGTGTATGGCCTCAACACGCTTTGTGGTAGGAACGCCTTTGGGGACCGAAGTCCAGCTATGGGAACTTTCTCAGAAAAGGCTTAGAGTGCGTGTGTGCATTTGGCCAAGATTAGGACTTAGGAGGGCTGACTAGGCTCCAGTAAGCAACTCGGGAGGTCAGGCATGTGGAGAGGTGCTGAGGGAGGTCAAGACAGAGCGCAAATGCTATTTATAATAAGGTTATTTCATAAAAAGCAATATATGTTCACTTGTAAAAACATACGTGGTCTGGGAACCCTCTATCTTTAATCTCCGTTCTACATTCTTGTGCATACCACCAAACTCTCATTGAAAGAAATTTTAAGATAACCTTTTATCTGGATTCTGTGTGGTGGTCCAATTATCGTGATTCATCTACCATTTCTACTGCACGCCACATTATATGTTGTTCACCCTGTTTAGCTTACGTATGGTGACTACACGAGACACATGATGGCATTATTGAGGCAACTGAAGTTGTAGCACCTGGACATGTGGAACTATACCTTTAATTTGGTGACTATTACAGGCCATTGATGGCATTATTGAGACTGAATTTGGTGTATGATAGCAGCACCTACAAAGCTCTACCCTGCATATGTTATATTATGAGTCCTTTACGCTGTGACATTCACCAACGTAGTGGTCTAATAGCACTGAGAGTGGCGTGTTGTGCCCCCTCCAGGGGTCTTTATACTTTGGTCTGCAATAGAGTAGAAGAGAGGAAGGGATAGCAGAGGAGGGGCAACGGTGGAGAAACAGCAGAGAAAGAAGGGTAATGATGCTAAAACTGCAAGACAGGAATTACCATTAGGGAGGAAGGATAGCTCAGGGGCAACACGATTGCCTTGGAAGCAAGACAACGCAGTGTAACTCGCTGGTATTAAGCGCATTATAAAAGAATAATTATAACTGTCAAAGTGACAGCCGCAAATATTATACAACTCTATCATGATCTACGTTTCTGCAGCAGGTGATGTGGCCATCTTGATATCTGAACAGCATTAGTAATGGGTCTTGTCAGTATGCATTGGCCCACCTCCCGATCCCAAATGAAGTTTCAAAGTCACAGGATCAAACTTCAATGCAATCTCCAGGGCACAGTCAAGGAGTAAAGAAAAGGATCATCAGGCGTTTATTTTCATAAAAGAGCACAAAGAGAGGGGCATGCTGACCAGGGCTCGAAATAGTCAAAATCTCCCTGGGACTCTGATAACAGGACATGCATTGCAGAGCGACAGAGGTGCTGGTGGTCCATACATGGGTAACAGCTATGGCAGCATTGCAGTCGTAAACACTGCAATGAGTAGCCTCAGGATACGGTACAGATGTCTGAGGTAAATGGATCCTTGGACACACTTTGTATGGTGCCTTTGTCTCCCCTGTCCAGAGCATAGCTGACAGAAGAGAGAAATCAGAGATGAATTCTGCACGCACCCATAGCACTGCCAAAGCAAAAGCTGGGAAGGGAACTTATGTATTTTGTCCTCCAATCTGACTCTGAGACTCTCCTGCTTAGATACGGAAGGACTTCTAAAGCCGAAGGCATCTGTGAATTTAAATGCAGGTTTTACTTGCTCTCTGTTGGCCTTGATTCACATTATTCTTCCTTGAACTAGTGATTCTAAAGCATGTTTTGTCAAGTGCTTTACCCCCCTTGAAATGCTTCAAACTTCTTTAGAGGTGTGTAACAGGTTATTTTTCATTGGATGATTGTTGGTTGATGAATACTTTTGCTAACTTAAAAAAACTCTTTCACATACCCGCATTCCGACTTAAGGTTTATCATTCCAATTTAATTACCCTGATTGCTACCAGCTTGTGGTTCCTCCTGGTAGCGTGCTGTTCTGTCTTGCTCTAGTGATCTAGTTTGCGGGCATCACTTTGCGCCATAGATTTAGGTCATCTTCAGCAGCAAAAGGATCACATGCACGCAGTGAATCTCTGCCAAGGAGCCATGGAAGGGCTGGTTCTAAGGGGAATGCCTTGGAAATTACCTAATCTACCTGGATGGAAGTGGTATTTCTGGTCCCCACAGCTATCCTCTAGCACATAGGTGAGCAAGGTTTGGCACTCCAGGTGTTTTAGACTACATTTCCCATGATCCCTAGCTGGCTTAGTCAATGGTAGGGGATCATGAGAGTTGTAGTCCAAAACATCTGGAGAGCCGAAGGTTGCAGACCTCTGCTCTAGCAGAAGTGTGTGGGATGGCATTCTGAGAAAATGTGAAAGTAAGTACATGAAATCATCTCATCACCCCCTCGTCCCTCATCACATGTATTACTTATTGAAGGATGCAGACTGCGTACGACAGGCATTTTCACTGCCTCACTGGGATACTTCTCCTTTAAGTCAAAACATGGCCTCCTCAGGCCCCTGCACTTTTCCCTGGGAGCCTTTAGAGGCTGTTCCACTCCATCCTTTTCCTGTTTTTGTCTGTTCTTCAGACAGCACAGAGTCCTGAAGGGGCCCAGCTTTATATTTTTTCTATTCGTTTCTCTGTGAAATAGTGCTGCCTGTACCTGTACAGCAGGGCCGCAGTGATGACAACTTGCTTTCAAACCATGTCGGCTGGGGGCGCCACATTATGCACCAGTTCCTGTGTGGAAGGGACAATACAGCGATCATGTTACCGCTGCAAGGCCATAATTATATGCCCCACTCTGATATTCTTGGAAGGGGACATCATCAACAGGGGCAGCCTCATTAAGGACCCAGCCGAGTCAGGCCCCGGGAGATGATGTGGGTGCTGCCGCATTAAGTTCCCAGCTGAGACAGGCCCCTGGAGATGATGTGGGTGCTGCCGCATTCCCACAAAGCAAGCCACAGGTGTGTCAAGAAAAGCTTAGATGTGTGAGCTTGGGCCTCATTACACGGACGGCGGTGGACCAAGGTGCTATCAGCACCTTGGTCCATCCCGGTAAAATACCGGCACCGCCTTGGTGGAAAGGGGAATTACCGCCCTATTCCAAGGTTGGTGGGGCGGTAATTCCCCCTTCCACCATTGCCCTTCCCCATTCCCATTTTTGCCCCATAGGGCATAATGGGAATGGGGAAGGTGCTAATTACGGCACCGCAAATTGCGGTACCGTAATTAGCTACTTGGTCCCTTTGCGGGTTGGTTTTTAATGCCTGCAAAAAGCAGGCGTTAAATTCTCCAACCCGCAAAGGGACCTCGTAGTAAGGCGGTAAGGGTTAACGGTCACCGGTACCATTAATGGTGACCGTTAACCCTTACCGCTGTCCGTGTAATGAGGCCCCTTGACTTTGTGAGTCAGTCTTCATTCCGGGAGTGAGCTATTTGCAACCACTGGGCTCTTGAACGCTGCACATGGGGTGGGCTGATGTGCAGTGTCCAAAATGTTTTGCTCAGTTTTAAGCTTATGCCGGATAAAGCTTCAATAGGCCCAATTCTAAAGAATGATCCCACTTCTGCTGCCTTCTCCCACATTCTGCCATGCCTCTTCCTCTCTTAGGTAGAAACAGCAACAATGGATCTTCGAGGTGGAGTCGTTAAGGAAGGTTTTTGGGGGGATTGTCAATCGTCTTGGGTTAAATGTGGTTAGCCGGTCCTCAGCTGCCCTCTCCACCACTTGTCTAACAAATGTACCCTTTTCAAGGAATGTAATGGCTGTGTCCCTGCAGGGGGATATTTCCATTATTTGAACACTATGCTTCTGGGTATGATTGGCTGCTCCAACAGATACGAATGGTGTGGATTGCAGGACTTGCCATTGGCATCACAGCCAGGTCCTTGGCACCTATGTTAGGGTTATACAGTCTTCAGGCTCGATGCCCCTCCGTGTAGCATTCTTTGTGTCATCGACAGAAAGGAGCCACAGCCCTGCACTTCCCTTGAGCTCACTCCATTGTTCTCATCAGTGCGTTGTTTCGAGTCCACCCAGAGATAGATTCCAGAGGCGTTTTCCATCCATATGAATAGGTGGAGAGGGAACCCAGATGATAAAGAGGCCATTTCCTAGGAAAGCACCATGAACAATCTGGCCTTTCAAATAGTAAACAACGAGCCTACTACCCCACAGGGTAACCAGCTAGACTGGATCTGTACAAACAACCTACAATCATCACAGATAAAGACAGAGCCATGCATTTGGTCGGACCATAGCTTGGTGATGCTAGAGATACTCTTAATCTCCCCAGTTAAGCAGTTAGAGAACCCACATGTGAAAGTTTCAAGCAGAAATGTTAAAGAAATTGGACCCGAGCAGTTAAAACCATGCCTTCGTCAGATTCTCGAGTCTCTCTCAGTAAATGATGACTGCGAACATATGCTAGCGAAATACATCAAACACATGCAGCTGATGATAGAGAAGTATGCACCACTAAAGAGCAAGCTGATAAGAAAAAATAGCATTACGGTCAAACGGTATAATGAGCATACCAATAAACTTAAACAAATAAAACGTGCTAAAGAACGAATATGGCGAGGAGCCAAACTCAGGAAAACAGGGAGGATTGGAAATGCGCGGACCAGGCGTATCGACAGGCAATTACAGAAGCAAAGTCTAACTATTACAATAAAGAAATAGAGGCAGCTCCTAATTCGACCAGTAAACTTTTCGACATACTTAAGGATATGGAAAAACCCAAAATTCCCTCTCCTCCTCACATCCCTTCGAAGGAGGACTGTGACAGGGTACAAGAGGGTTTCACTGCTAAAATATTAAAAGCAAGGAACAACATCATTCAGGCTAGGGATACTAACAGCATAGAGTCCCCTCCGGAAGAAAATCCCATATCAAAAGAGAGGGAGAGATTTAGTTTTTCAGCGGTTTCAGAGGAAGAATTATGTAGGGTGACGTCCAGCATGAAACCAACCTCTTGCGCTGAAAACATCCTCCCCACCAAGATCATCTTGGATCACAAAGAACTCTTTGCTCCTATCCTGACATGGTTTGTTAACGCTTCCTTCTTAGAGGGAGCAGTCCCAGAGGATATAAAAAATGTCACAATAACCCTGCTTGTAAAGAAGGCAGGTCTGGATCCTAAAGATCCCAGTAATCTCCGCCCTATTACAAACTCAAATTTTATTTTAAAAATCTTAGACAAAATAGCTACCAACCAGCTACAAAAATATGTGGAAACCACAGATGTGTTACATGAACAACAATCAGGTTTTAGAGCGGCTCACAGCACAGAGTCAGCCATGCTGGATCTACAGACACATATGCTGGAACTGATAGAGAAAGCTAAGCCCGGGTTACTCATGCTGCTGGATCTCAGAGCTGCGTTTGACCTGGTAGACCACCAGCTACTCCAATCAGCTCTGGATAAACTTGTAGGGTGATCGTCAAAAGCACAGGCTTGGCTTGCTTCCTTCCTGAAGGACAGGAAGGCGAGAATACATTGGGGTGAAAATTTTGCAGAAGGTACCCCAATACTGTTTGGAGTCCCCCCGGGAGCTAGCTTGTCTCCACCTCTACATAAGAAGTCTCTGCTCCCTGTTAGAAAACATTGGCGTGTTTTTCACCAATTACGCCGATGACATGCAGCTGATTTTCGAACTAACAGGAGAATATGCAGTAGATAGCGCAAAAATTGAGGAAATTTACAACATCATTGACACCTGGATGCAGAGGCACTGGATGTGTCTAAATAAAACAAAAACCGAATTAATGATTTTCGGATCAAATCAGGCCAGGTCTAAGTTGGATTCCCAATATAAGACTTTCCATATCAAAGAAGCCATCATACCAGCCATCATACCAGTAGTATCTAAGGTAAAAAGCCTGGGTATGATGATAGAAGCCTCATTAGGCTCCGGGGCCCAGGTTAACTATATGTACAAAAATAATTTGTACTACCTGCGCCTTTTAAGAGCAATTAGACCCTTTATAAATGAGACAAACTCGGCTACTATTGCAAGACCCGCAATAGTCTTATAATCTTGTCCCGCTTAGATTACGGCAATGCATTGCTACTGGGAGCCTCCAAGAGAGAGCTGACAAATGCCAAGTAATGCAAAATGATGCGGTTCGCATCATTAAATAGAAAGAACAAAGAGACCATATATCAGAAGGAAGAAAGGAATTGCATTGGCTTAGAATAGAGGATAGAGTCAGGTTTAAGGCTGTGACGATAGTCCACAGATGTCTTTTTGGGGAGGCACCAGCCTATTTCAAAAACAGTTCTCCTGGTATGTGCCCCAAAGATGCTTAAAGTCAGCAGACACGGGCCTCTTAAACATACCAGAGGCTAAACGGGCAACTGGAAGGGGTAGATCTTTTCCTGTTAAGGCGGCCAAATATTGGAACAGGTTACCATGACCCTAAGACAAGAACAAAACTACCTTAGCTTCTGAAAACCTTTTTTATTCCAATACTCCTGAAACATCACAGTGTCACCTCAGTGTTGAGAAGACACGGTTAACCTTAAGAATTGTCTTCTGTGAATGGTACTTCTCTGCGCTCCACACGCCCTGATGCCTGCAGGCTTACGGCGCGTTATAAGAACAAAGACATAGGGTCTCATTACACGGACGGCGGTGGACCAAGGTGCTATTAGCACCTTGGTCCATGCCGGTAAAATACTGGCACCGCCTTGGTGGAAAGGGGAATTACCGCCCTATTCCAAGGTTGGTGGGGCGGTAATTCCCCCTTCCCCTATTGCCCTTCCCCATTCCCATTTTTGCCCCATAGGGCATAATGGGAATGGGGAAGGTGCTAATTACGTCACCGCAAATTGCGGTACCGTAATTAGCTCCCTGGTCCCTTTGCGGGTTGGTTTTTAACGCCTGCAAAAAGCAGGCATTAAATTCTCCAACCCGCAAAGCAGGCGTTAAATTCTCCAACCCGCAAAGGGACCTCGTAGTAAGGCGGTAAGGGTTTACCGGTACCGGTAAAATACTGGTACCGGTAAACCCTTACCGCCTACCGTGTAATGAGGCCCATAGACATAGACATAGACATCAGTTTCTCTAATTTGTAATAATTTGGAATCTCCTTCCAAGAATCTCACAAACAGACTCAACCAGTAAAGGTTGGGTGCACAATTTTGAGGCCTGGTTCAGCCTGCCTTATGCGGCTCACTTTCTTGGGGCATGACGTGCTGCATATGATCGAGATGTTTCGTTTTTGCACTGTCAGTTGTAGCTGAGCAAGCTCAGGAGGTGGAAGGCTTTCCTTCCTTTTGTTGTTTTCTGGTAGTTTGGGTCAAACCGCCTTGGACAGAGTAGACTATGATGAGTTTGGAATCGTTTGAACTCTGGAACCTGGTCACCCTGCAGCATGCATTTGTGCTCATAAACAAAGGGGACTTGCTGATCTCAACATACACAGAAGGGCTTCACATTCTGAGTGGACATTCTGAGCCTCTCGTCATGCACCTCATCAAGTGGAACCAGTGTCTCTTTCGGATTCTCACGAGATTAACTGAACGAGATACTTATCTTTGATTTGAGCATATGATAGGTTATTTATAATGCACTTAATACCCAGAGGTTTCTAAGTGCGGACCCAGGGATCAAACCTGCGTTGCTCCATGTTGTCTTACTTCCAAGGCAAGCACGTTGCCCCTGAGCTATCCTCCCGAGACTAGGAGAGGTTCTCTCCTCTTTTCTTTTAGATAGGCGACACACCACCGCCAACCTAATCACAGCACGCCCGGACAAGGATAGGGTGTGCTTCTACCTAGGGTCAGTGAAAGTTGCATTTACATGGAACAGATACGTTTCACCAGAATATAATGTAATTTTTTGGTGGCAGCACTTTGCCGTCTGGTGAATCAGATGGCAACCAGATATCTCTGGGTATTGGTATTCCTTCAATACGTAATGAATGTGACGAGGAAAGGGGGAAGGGAGGACATTGCACACTCGCAGGTATAAATGATCAATTGCCAAAAAATGGGACATCTACAAATATATGCTGTTTTAAGACGCCCATATTCTTAAAAGCTGACCTGCACATTTCCAGGGGGCTAAATTGCAGAACAAATGAGGCGCTGGCCAGCTTCTTCAATGCATTCGTCTCATGAGCGCTCTCCCAACACCGATGTATTGCAGGCACCCTGCACCCACGTGGGTGCTGGGAGCTAGTTGAACAGTGACGTCTGCCACTGTGAAACGTCAACTAAAAAGCATGTCTAGCCCTGCTTAAGGGACAGACATGAAGTGGTACATCAGCCGCGGATAGCGCTGCTGTCACCAGGGGCGTTGCTAGGGGGGGGGCTAGGGTGGCTATAGCCCCTGATCTTTTGGTTGTAGCCCCGGATAGAATCTCAGGAGCTACAGCCAAAAGACTAGCTAGCCCTGAGTCCCGGCAGTTCCGACATCGGCGTAGCCCCGGGTCTTTTCCAGACCTAGGAACTCCCCTGGCTGTCACCCTTAAAAAGAATACATAAGAAGGCTAGGAAGGACCCTGTCATTCAATGCTCATCCTCCAGGCCCTGTTCTAAACAGGGGCAGAGGGATGTCGCAGTTTTCCGCTCATTTAAAATCGAATCGCGTTTGTGAGTTCGGGATGGACTTAAACATATGCAGACACCCCCCCCCCCCCTGACGTCAGCACATGCAGCCTTATCGGGGAACGTGGCATCTCACGTCCTGAGACTCTGAGCCCAGGGATTCAGCAGCACAGCGCAGCAGCGGCCACGCCGAGCTCTGATTAGGAGAAGGGCTGCACAGCAACGGGTGCATATCAAGCGCCGATTTCATTCCTGAGCAGAATGGCTATTCTGAAAACTAGATGTTATCAGAACAACGCCTTTAAAGCAGATATACACCCTAGCATGGGGCGGATAACATTCTCACAAAGCTTTGACTACAAACACGCATGTTCAGGTGCATCAGCCCTTTCAGACATGTCTTGTGCTGAGGAAGGATAATACACATGTGCGCAGAGCACACATCTGGGGCCTGTGTTTCCAGATACGTCTGTTGCTTCTAAACTAAACGGGGGCGATGCTGTTGTCTCCAAACACTCTCTCGAGTCTCGTCACGGGCGAAGGACAAAGAGAGATTCCATGAGGAGGATGGGAATCTAAGCCCTTAAGTGGGCGTGCACTTTGCCCAGTAGTTGGTATAACCAACATAAAGCTGAAAAGAACATTTACAGACATGCCATGCAAATAGCATTACATCACATTCATTGATAATTAGCAAGGACCTGTCTCCGATCGTCGCTCGTGACGGCTTTCATTGGGATGTTGCACTCATGAACTCTTGTATTTATTTGAGTCACATATATTTCGTAGGCTTTCACACACCTCGCCTTAGTTTTTTTTTTTTTATTTAACATTTATAAAGCGCTCACACAGCCCGCAGGCATCGAGGCGCTGTTACAGGGATTGTTTTGTTTTTTCTTAGTTGCGTAATTGTTTTTTTTTTTCTCTTAGTTGCGTATTTATAACGCGCTTAAACACCCAGAGGTTTTTAAGCGCGGACCCGGGGATCGAACTTGTTGTTGCTTCGTGTCGTCCTGCTTCCAAGACGCGCACGCTGCCGCTGAGCTATCCTCCCGTTTAACGTTGCAGAATTGCACCCGTTGCTGCGGAGGGAGGCACCCGCTCCTTCCTTCCTCGCAGAGTGCCTGCCGTGGATGTAATCCAGCCAAGAACACGTGAACCACTTGCACTTGCGAATTGGACCTGTCAACTGGTGTCCAGTATCATGTCACCACTTTGTTTGTAACATCTCACTGAATTAATAATTTATATGTTGCTGCTATTGCATTACTACAGTGTGGGGGACGATCATCTGCACTGTGCATCAATTCCCACAGCAGTAGCGCAGGGAGTGTGTGTGTGTGTGTGCGGGCGTGTGTGTGTGGTTGTGTATGCGTGGGTTCGTGTGGGTGTACGCGCGAGTGCCTGTGTGTTTGTGTATGCGTGAGTGTGTATGTGCATATGTGTGCATGCCTGTGCGTGTGTGTATGTGGGTGTCTGTGTGTGTTTGTGTATACATGCGTGTGAGGGTGTGCACATGCCTGTGCGTGCATGGCTGTGCGTGTGTGTATGTGGGTGTCCGTGTGTGTTTGTGTATGCGTGAGTGTGTGTGCATGTGGGTGAGCATGTGTGTCTGTGCACGTGCCCGTGTGTGTATGCCTGTGCGTGTGTGTATGCGTGTTTGTGTATGCGTGAGTGCTTGTGTATGCGTGAGTTCGTGTGTGTGTATGCGTGTGAGTGTGTGCCCGTGTCTGTTGGTGCATGCCTGTGCGTGTGTGTCAGTGTATACATTGATTCAGGTATTGTTTATAAGTAGAAAGCAAACGCATTCCATGATATCCGAATGCAAATGGTTCATCCAGGATGGCTGTGGGTGAGTAACATAATGGACACATTCCTGGTTCTCACACTATGTGGTCAAAGACGGGAGCAAAACTAACCCGCCAGTGTGGGGTGCTCCCCCACCCCAACCTGCCAATATCTCTGCTGTGTAGAGCGCCATTGTCCCACACCACAACCTGTCAATATCACTGCTGTGTAGCCATTGACCCACACCCCAGCCTGTCAATATCACTGCTGTGTAGCCATTGACCCACACCTCAGCCTGTCAATATCACTGCTGTGTAGAGCGCCATTTTCCCACACCACAACCTGTCAATATCACTGCTGTGTAGAGCGCCATTTTCCCACACCCCAGCCTGTCAATATCACTGCTGTGTAGAGCGCCATTTTCCCAGACCCCAGCCTGTCAATATCACTGCTGTGTAGAGCGCCATTTTCCCACACCCCAGCCTGTCAATATCTGTGCTGTGTAGAGCGCCATTTTCCCAGACCCCAGCCTGTCAATATCACTGCTGTGTAGAGCGGTGGCGGCTGGTGAATTTGTCAAGTGGAGGGGCATGGATCTTTCCATGAACTGGCCTAAAATGAGCCCAAACCAATTGATGGGGTTTTGAGGTTCTTCACCTTCAAAACAGCGATTAAATGTTGGGTTGAAATTGTGCACTTGCTGCATACATTTCAGAAAAGGGGATGTAAAAACAAGGGACACAAATTAATTCCATGTCACCGAGAGTACATCAGAGCATTTTACAACATATTTCTTTAAGGGCTGATTGCAAAGAAAAAAAACCACCCTGCCTTTCCCAGCAACACACATGCCAGTATTACCCTCTAAAATATATGTTCATGTCACCAGCGTGTCCAACAAGAAATACCAGCATTTCCCTTATAAAAGCACATTTTCATACTGCCTGTTCCCAAAGATAAGTTATGAGGTCTTGCACAGCAAAACATGGCAGCATTGCCCCGCTTTCAAGCTGCCTGCGCTTAAACCAGGTTACGATGCCTGCCATCACAGCATGCCAGCACCCTCCCTTTCATACAGATTTAAATGCCAGCATTACTATAAATGTTCATGCTGCATATGCCCAAAGCAGATCAGGAGGCATCCTGTCACATTGTAATGTATCATAAAAGCACATCTACAGCGCATTCAGAATGCTGTCATTTATAATGGAAATCCACAGAACTACACAACAATGTATTTATTTATGTATTGTGCATTTGTTAGGCACTTATACAGTAAGTCATTTCTGTTTCAAAGCGCCCAAAGGGCAACAGGGAGGGAACATGGAATTGAAAACAATGATTACAGTGGAAGATAAAAGACAAACCTACTATGCTTTGTGAGTATTCAGAACGTGCAAGTGCCGGGAGAAGGGAACTGGGGGGGTGGAGGTAAGTGCTGGGATGCTGGGATGTCCGTGCTCGTGGGTGAGCAGAAGATGAAGCGCATAGTACATACAATGCATGTTTCCCCACCAAATTTCAGATGACCCACAACATATCACCACACTGCATGTTGTCACGCTCAAAAGATATAGGCCATGATTACGAGTTTGGTGGTAATGTAGCAGTAAATCTGCCGAATTACCCCCAAACTCGATTACCATTGCTGCAACTTGGTCCCATGGAGTTACCACAGGATTACAAGTGGTGGTAATTCACTGTTTATGGAGGACTCTGTGGGGATTTTTGGTGGATTTAACACTCACAGAATTACCACAATGTAAAACTGCCTATTTTTTTGCAGTAGGGATGAAGATTTAGCCACAAATTTTGGTGGCGTTAAATCTTCCCCCCAACCACTAAACTCTTAGAACGGTCAGGGACACCCTTAGGACACTGGCCTTGTCACAAACGCTGCCAGGTAGGTTGTGGATGAGGAGTGAGAAGGTTGATGACAGGAAGTTGGACAGAGATGTGTTTGAAGAAGAAGGGAGTAAAAGTAGGGTTTCTGCTGATCATCAGACCAACACCTTTCTTGTAAGAAAAGGAGAGAAAGAACAAGTAGCAATGTTGGTTTGGAGGGCAGCTAGAGTGGCATTGCCAATAGGGATAATGTACATTTTGGTGATGGCGATCACAGATAGTTTGGGTCAATAAGAGTCAAATGTTTGATGAGAAATTACATCTTGTTACAAAGGGATTTGCATTTTTAAAGGGCCAGGATGAATTCAGTTTAAAAGCATGATGGTAGAGAAGTGGAATGGAGATGGTTAGGACAGACAAGGCATACGTGGGCAGGGTGGAAGAGAGGGCAGTGGACAGGATGCCATTTGGAGGTTGAGAAGATGATAGAGAATCCGGAGGGGGATAGTGGCTGGACAGATCGTAGGAGTAAGAAAGAGAAAGAGAGAAGGAGAGGGAACTCTGAGGAGGAGAGGTATTATTGGTAGAAGCTTGGATGATAGGCAGCCCAAAAGGGTTGTAACTAGAGGGCTATGGTGGAGAGTCATTGGAGGAACATGAGGGCGATGGCTACCTATTAAGGTGGATATGGAGGACAGTGGGAGCAGGGAGTGTGTTGGGAATAGTCCAGCAGTACAAATAAAGGGAGACAGATTTTGTGGTGTGATGTGGCATATGCATTTGTGTCATGTTGTGGTATGTGATATGGGTGGTGTAATATGTATCTGTGTTGTGTGGTATATACATTGTGCAGTATGTGCATTGTGTTTTGTATGCATGTTGTGGAATGCATGCTAATCAGGGTATGCGCTCCCTTTTGTATCTGCTGTTAATTATGTGGATTGTGCTATGGCACAAGATGGTTGTTTAAGAAGAGAATGGTGCTGGTCGAGTCAGATGGAGTGTGGGATCACGGGTGTTAGCTTTGTGGTGTGTTGTAGTCTGAAGTCAGTCTATTGAGTGTTCAATGAGTTGCATACTCTGTATATTGCATTTTATTGCATTTGCGTTTGCTTATGAGCCAACAATCAAACGCACACATGCATCCACATCCAAAAACAAAACGAAAGCTTAACATATGTATCATCATTTCATTTTTTTTTAATGGTGAAATTGTGTATAAAAAACTTTCACATAGTTCCTACACAAAAGACAAAAAACTCATCAATCCACATATAACTAACAATTCAATGCATAACACCAATCTAAAACAGTACAATGGCACAATTGTCTTCATCATATCTCTTGTAATTCACATATTGCTCGGCCGAAGGCAAGAACTAATGAAAATTGATTACCAGATAATAAACGATGCCTTAAAATGTTCAGAGAAAAAGGCACCACGCAATAAACACATTTCTTTAAGTGCTTTTTTCAGGTCTAAAATGCCCAGAAAGCCAGTAAATAAATGTGTTCATGATTTAGTCATTTCTCCATGGCATGGACATGTTCTATTGTCTCTACTAAATTTCAGTCTTTGGCTCATCAATGGTGGGTGTCAGATTTAAATGAAATCTAAGCTAGATTGCTGTATACAAACTTGAGATGAATCTTTTAATATACACTGGAAGTGTATACCACCTACGATGGAGCTTAGCATATTCTTTCTATACAGGCACGTACCACTCTTTTTGTGGCACTCTAATCACAATCACCATCTCCTCTTGGCAGGGGCGTTGCTAGGGGTGGGGGGCTAAGGGGACTATAGCCACTGATCTTTTGGTTGTAGCCCCGGATAGAATCTCAGGAGCTACAGCCAAAAGACTAGCTAGCCCCCAGTCCCAACAGTTCCAACATCAGCTTAGCCCGGGTCTTTTCCAGACCTAGCAACACCCCTGCCTCTTGGTCAAGTAAGAGAACTTCAGTAGCATTTTGTCATTCAAGCCTATCTTTTATAAGATATATTTGCTGTGATCGACAAAATGTACAACCAACGTGATAGATTTATTTAAATATATCCTCTTAATGTCCTCATACACTGAATTTGTAGGTGGGTTAAGAATCTTGTTTAAAAGTTGAAGTTTCCTCCACAAAGTTAATGTTTTAAGAGAAACGAGTCCAAACTCCAGTCTTTAGAGCGCTAAAGGCAATTGAACCCTTCTAACTTTTTTAGTTCCCCTGATTATTTAAACGGCATAATTGTAAACCACAAATAGGCAAAGGATCCACTAGCAAATGTCAACATCTTTGATTTGCGTACGTTGATATGTAGGTTGTGCTTATTGATGTACAGTTGGAATGATACTAGTTTCTGCTTCTACCCTGGGCACACCAATAAAAAACAAGATCATTAGCATATGCCAACCAAGACAATCTGACGTGGTCAAATTTGATGTGAAATATATCACTATTATCTAGAAACTCTCCGAAGTCTGATAAATACAAGTTAGGTAGAGAAGGTGCTAGCCAGGGTGCTAGCACACACACCTTTGGCAAAGGCCAAAGGAGGTGGACACTTCTCTTGATAAGTCACCACATCTATTTAAACAAACCGCCATCATTGAATTGTCATGAGGCATTATTGATATTTTTTAGGACCCTTTCGGAATTCCCCAGTTCCTCAATTTGTGCCACAGACGGGATCTTACTACTGAATCAAATGCCACAGTGAGGTCTAGGCATGCCATATAGAAAGGTTGATTTCCTTTACACACGGCCCTCTCATATTAGATGCACAAGTTTAGAGTGGTACCCATCCATATTCGAAATTTTGTCTGAAATGTTTTCATTTTCCCAGATGAAAAAGCCCAATTTTGCAGGTCTTTTAGGAAAAGGGAAGCAGCTATTTTGCTACTAACACCCAACAAGGCGTGATCCGCCTGTCACCCTTTTTATACACTGGAATCACATAAGAGACATGCCACAACATAGGAATATGACCTCTATGTATAACATGCTTATGTATTTTATGTCCCTGCAAGAACAATCCAATTCCACAGTCGTCAGTTGTCTCCGATTCCGTCTTTACCACTAATTGGATTCTTAGAAAATGTCTTGGAGTATCAATTGTACCAAGTCTCTTCAGAAATAGGGGTAAATACTGCATTGCTTTGTGCATTCGAAGTAGATCGGACTCACCTCCAGAACATGATTAAATGTTTTGTCTCTAATATTGCTAGCATCATTTCGCTGTCCTTTCATTCCATCAGAGCTATTTATGACTTCAACCAGTTTTGGTAACGTTGTACATGTTTCTTTTTCTGAGAAACGTGAAAGATCCTATTATGTCAGATAGACTGACACAAAGCTCTACTGTCCACCCTCAGTATGCACTTCTGTCTCCTTATCTCTTCATCAAAGATGTGCTTGCGCCTCCTTGGAGCTTGTGGTAGGATTCTCATAGTCGGGAGACCAGCACACAAATGATACCTAGTGCAAAAAATTCCACAGTTTGAAAAAGAAAGAATTTTCTGGTGCTGTCTGACTACAGACCAACTCAGATAGCTCTCTAATAAAAGTATTCAAAAGTAATGGACTCCAGACTACCCTGTTCCTATGTGCATTTACGGGTAGTGCAGCCATACTGAGGAATACATGTACGTTTGGGCAATAAATTACAGGTGAGTATAAGTCCTGCATCTTCACTGAGTTATGAAAATACTTCCTATAGAGACATACATAGATCAGTTAATTCCTGCGGAACATAAATAAATCAATATTAGAACATGCTATGCCTCTACGCCAAGTAGAGTAAGGAAGAATGCCACCAGTAATGTTAGACTTTAACGTACTCTAGTTCCAGGACTTTAACAACACTGACCAGAGGCTCCCTTTATCATGTAGACTAGGATGGTCTAATCTTGAAAAGACACAGGAAGTACTCTCAAAGTTGGAAATATCAGGGCAATAACATTTAAAATCACCTGCAAATACTGTGTTACCTCCTTTGCCTTCTGACACTAAGTAGATAACAATATAATTATGTCATCAAAAACATTGTTAAGATCATAACACCTCAGATTCCAATACAAATTAACTAGCAACAGGAACCCTTGATGGGCCCGGTGCTTCCAGTCCTTTTTGATAGCTAACAAACAGTTAGGGCCTCATTACACGGATGGCGGTAGGGATTTACCGGTATCGGTAAAATACCGGTACCGGTAAATCCTTACCGCCTTACTACAAGGTCCTTTTCGGGTTGGGGGATTTAACGCCTGCTTTTTGCAGGCGTTAAAATCCAACCCGCTAACGGACCTCGGAGCTAATTGCGGTGCCGTAATTAGCGCCTTCCCCATTCCCATAGAGCCCTATGGGGCAGAAATGGGGAAGGGCAATGGTGGAAGGGGGATTTACCGCCCCTCCAACCTTGGAATGGGGCGGTAAATCCCCTTTCCGCCAAGGCGGTGCCGGTATTTTACCGGCATGAGCCATGGCGCTAATAGCGCCATGGCTCACCGCCTACCGTGTAATGAGGCCCTTAGACTTTGTGGTTGAACTCGTGATCGTGGGCCCTAAAGAATTTCCACTTGCGATAGCCAGACCATCTGTTGGGAGAGTTGACCAATCCCTTGATGTTGCCACTTCAATCCCTGAAGGGGGATCCTTCCCAAGGTGACCAGTGAGGTGAGACCACTACCTGTTAGTCCCCCTAGGGGTGGTACTCAGCAGGAGGATCCCATGAGATGGGACCCCCCCTCTGCGTGAGAAGGGAAGATTATCAGGGGAGTTGATGGCTCCACAAGTACTGACATGAAGAAGAGTAAGGGAATGAAGAGCCCTACGTGGAACCAAGCCAAACATGCTAACTATCTGAGATTCAAGAGCCGACTTATCATAAAAACTGATGAGGGACTTTCCTCAGAGTCAGTCCTACCCCAGATGGGCATTGAGCTGCGAAGAAAAGCCGCACAGAGAGGGTGCGCTGCAGGCCCGGACACCTGGTGAAGGAAGCCGACATCCGAAAAGGCAGAGGGGAGCCTAAACTCACCTGAAGGCTCGAAAACCTGATGTCCGGTGGCAGGAAGGAAGCCAACCGAGTGGTCAAGGTGAGACCTGATATGTGGGGAGAAACTAGCATGGTGGACCCACCGAAAACCGTGAAAAGTATGTGAGAGCCAAGAGGAAGCTAGACAAGCTTGCTGGTGTTGCCGAGGACCGGAATCCTGGTGGATCAAATTAGAAGATACACAGAGGGAGACCAGGAAGGCGCTGGGAACCACTAGAGGCTGTGGTTGGGAGGAAGTGCATAACCATCTTTCTCGTCCCAGTGGGACTGAGTAGAGAACTGAAACAGAGACACATAGCATGAGAGAGCACTCCAAAGAAACCAGAAGTTGAGAGGATTGGAGAATAGTACATGCAAGACAATGCCTGGCAGGATAGTCAACTGGGCCTGATTAAAAGACATTATAAACCTGAGGAGGGGGTCTTGGACCCACATAATGAGAAAAAAAGACCAAGGCGAGAGAGATATATCATTGGGCAAAAGTGAGAAGACGGAAGGAAAAGAGATATATCCTTTGGCAAAAGTCAAGAGAAGACCAGAGGAGGAAAGATATATTCTCTGGTAAAAATCCAGACATCATTAAGATTATTGAAGGCGAGCCTAAGAAAGGGGTGGAGAAGGGAGGCATTTTCCCCACCTTAGTTGAACTGTAGCCAGAGAAGGCCTGGGGAAGGGAGACCTCCCCCCATCTGTGTGGAACTATACAGAAAAGCCTGATGAGGGCCAAGGGAAGGAGGATATTCCCCCATCATTGAAGAACTGCCTACAACCATACAGAAAGAGGGAGCCACCCTTCTAGAATCAGGATGTGACCTATTCTATAGTTTTCTTATGAAGTGTATGGGACCGAAATTGGTTTGGGGCACATGACAGTGGACTAATTGATTTTGACGGACATTCTGGTATCATCCTTAATTTTGTTTGTGGCAGGGAAACCCCTCTTAATTATAGGGACAGACATGGGTCTTCCTTATTTTTCTGTTAAATAAAAGTTCATGCCAACAAGCATGCCACCTTTGTGTCCCACGTCTACATCTGCACCCTTTGGGCTGCTTTATAAAATGTATTGTAACCATCCAGTAGCCAAGTTTCTTGTAGAAATATTATCTCAGATTGGGTGATAAAAGGGCAAGCAACGGGGTGAGCTATAAGATTCCTGTACCCTCTGCAGTCCCATGAGAACATCTAACACCTTATCAGACTAAAGACAAGGGTTGTCACAGTCTTAAATGCAGTTGCAGGGGAGAAAGCGGTTGGTAGCCATGACCAGTTAGAGTTATAATTGTTGAATACTGTGTTTTGGTTCAGTACACATGCAGATCATTTACCGGAAGTGACACTATGGCAGTCGATTTCGATTTCACTGTCTGATTTGTGCTTAGTCAGTTGTAGTTTGTTCTCCAATTTGTGTAATGTTGGTGCTAGATTCAAACCCATGAAAGAAAAAAGGTAGAAGCTCCTGGCTCCGGGGTAGATCTATCCAGGTCTCTGACACAGTTGAAGTGATCTCCCCAAATAAAAAAGCTGTCACAGTAAGGGGCTATTTTGGCGCACAGCCTGTTCAGGTGTGCTGGAACCCCATGGTTAGGTTGATAGGAGTTAACTATATAAATGTCTAACTGCTCAATGCTCCCTGTGTGTATTGGGTATCTCCCATCCACATCTGCTTCCACCTTCGAAAGGCAGAAGGGAACGGTATCATTTATCCAGGTTTCAAATCTGGAGTATGTCGCTCCGTATCCTTACCTTCCCCAGTGTTTCTGTACCTTATGTACATCATCTGTCGTGAGGTGGGTCTCCTGCAGCAGTGCAATTGAGATCTATTTCCTCCTTAAAAAGAGTTAATTCTATTCCTGCGTATGTAGGTGCCCATCCCTCGGACATTCCATCTTAGTACCTTTATGTCTGCCGCCATTTCTGTGTGTTTCCCTTTCCCTTCCCATCCCACTCCGGCTTATGTATTGCCAAGTTTGTTTTCTCAGCCCTCTCCCACCCTATACCTTTGCTCCACGTTGTGCCAATTGTCCACTTCCCTGCTTTACCTGTTTCTGTGAAAAACATGTAACTTTTCAAACAACAACAAATCAAAATTAACCAACTGGGCCCAGCAGTTGCTTCATCCAAGCAATGCTCAAGTGCCCCCGTGCCTTCTTGGCCCATTCGAGTCTTCGTGCGCAGGTTGTATAGTGTCAGCAACAAACCGGCTCCAGTCCTTTCGCTGGGTGCGTCCATTAGCTCAGTCCAAGTAGCCCAGCAGTGCTCTCATCCTAATCAAGTTCTGCATCTCGGCAGCAGTGTGTTCTAGTAGCTTCAAGGACAAACTCTTCCAGACTTCAATCTATTTTCTGCGGTTGCCAGTTCCTCTGTTTCCGTATGCAAGAGCGTAGACTACGTTACAGCTTCTTCTCCCCCATCCAGATTGTTGTGTTCTAGCCACGTGTTGGCTGCCGCCGGGGTCTCCAGGAACACAGCTGGCTTTTTTACAGCACCTTGAGCCTGGACGGGTACATCAGCATGTATTTGCGGTTTAGTTGTCGCAGCTTGGCCTTGATCGACAAAGGAGTTTCTTGCCTTTTGCACTGCCATCGTGTAGTCCGGGTAGATGGCGATTTTGGCATTATCCCTTTTTATCTCTCTTCCTTCCCTTGAATACCGTAGTAGGATTTTTCTGTCCTGGAAATTCAGGATCTTAGCTATCATCAGGTGGGAGTGTTATCCCGGCGGCTGTCTTTTCTGTAATGTTCTGTGAGAGTCGACCAGCGCCAATTTCTTGTTGCAGTAGGGTCTTTACAAAATCCGTTGGGGTAGGTCCTTCCATTAGCTCCAGAATTCCCAGTAGATGCACATTATTGCATCTGGCACTCCCCTCTGTGTCTTCCGCCCTCGCCTCTAGGACAGTGTTCCTCTTTTCTAGCTCCATTACCCTGGTTTGTAGGTCTTTCAGTGTTTCCGCTGTTTACTTTTGCCCCATCTCATTGGCCGTCACTCGCTCTGCCAGATTGACACGTCTTGTCTCATTAATTGCATGTCCTCTTTGACCTCCCCTATTTTGATGTCTATGAATGAGTGCAATGCCGCTATTGCATCCAGCACCTGTTTGTCTTTGCTGTTCTCATTTGAGGTTTCCTGTGCGGGTCTTGACCCATTGCTGGCCTGGGGTTGCTCTCTTGACTTGGTCGTGGCAAAAGAGTCCATGATTGAGGTCTTGTTTTTCTCTTTTGTTGGGGACATCTCCTCCTGGTCCTTCTGAGGTAACAGTTGTCCACAGCCCAGGTGTTTGTCTACCAGATACTGTCCTGCTATGCTCTTGTATGTGCCCCAGCCATATCTAGAACTTTCACTGTTCCAGTAGTGTGCACCAGCTCTCCCCAATATTGTGTGTTTGTTTTCTCAAGCAAGTGCAGTTGCTTATTTGGTGGTGTCTCGCCAGTTCCCAAATTCAGGTTTTGCAGTGATTTTGGCATTCAGTCTTGCGCTGGATGCTGCCCTTGGCGGTTCTTCACTGCTTTTGGGGTCTATCAGTTTCAACCACGCTCCTTGGTTTCACTTTACACTTGGTCCCTTTATTTTGTATGGATAGCGCAGTCTCGCCTCTACCCGTGATTGGTTCAGCTATGCAATCAGAGGAGGTAGCCTGCGACAGTAGTCTTCCCTTATGTTTGTGGCATCTGCCCCCTTCCTGGCCACTGGTTCTTCAGCTCTCCCTTCCCAGCTCAGAGCTTAGGTTGAGTCTGACTGTAGGAGGTATGTTACAGTGGATAGTGTAGCTATCTCCTTGTTGGGCATCTGTCAGTGTTGGTGTGTGCCTGGCTTCCTGTCTTCATCACGCACCTGGTGTCTGCTGTCGCTCGTTATCCCTCAAAGTAACGTGGCCCTTCGTTATAGCAGGTGCACTCACATGTAGTATGCGTGTTCCCAGCTCACTGTCCCCAGTGTCAGAAGCTGCCTCATGCGTCTTTCGGGGATTCCTTGGAAATAGTTTGCTTCTCAGTGGGACCTCCTTTCGACTGCGTTTCCCTGGGCTTCTCCCATCTGTACTGCGTTGTTGTACTTGAACGTCTTTCCCTCCTTTTATTTGGTTGTTCGCATCATTCCGGGTCTTGCGGTTCCCTTGTAGTCAATGTTTCTTTGATCCGTGTGGAGTGTTTCCATTGTGTCCCATTTAGTTCCAGTCGCCTTTCCTCTGCCTACACTTCTTGTGAGTTCGGTCCTTTTGCTGCTTTTTCGACGGTACGTCTCTATGCGCTGAGTCCCACACTGATAGCTGTCCGGCACTTCTCCTGTCAGTCCCCAGCTGTATCTGCTCCTCTCAGCTCGCTTCCTAGGCTGTTCACAGTGCCCACAACCGATAAACCCCGGTTCGAGCTCCGATTTTGCATTGTTGTGTATTTGCCGGTGTCACCACCCCAGTACCTTCACGTGTTTGCCATTGCTTCTTCCATCCTTCCCCCGCTGGGTGGCCCACCTCGCCCGTATCAGAGTTCTGCTTCTCTGTGTCCTCACTCAGCAGGGTTGCTGGTCCATTACTGCTCGGCCAGCTCTGAGTGCTCAGCCCCGCCGTGCAGCTATGCCAACTTCTCTGCTCCTCTGGGCTCTGCGATCTGCCAGTTCGCCACATCTCTCACCTGTAAAGGCGCTGGGGATGGTTCCTTTCCGATTTTCTCCGGCTGCACTTTCCTTCGCCTCCTAGTGTCTGGGTCCGCAGCCCTAGAGACAGGCGGTTTGCAGTTCAGGAAAGGCACCAGCTGCTCCGTCCATTCCAGGCCCTGTGCGTAGCAGCGTCTAGCCCAGCCCCTCCTCTGCTCCTCTCCTAGGCCACAGTACCACCCGCCATCTTGCCTGTCCTGGGGCTCATGTTCACGCGCCTCGTTTACAAGCAAGCAGGTTCCGATTTTTGTCGAATTTTCATCTGCTGGAAGCAGAATCGCTTTCTCTACATGGGAGCCCTAGTTGCAGCCCTTTATCTGCCATTATCATTGGTTTACAGGATCATATTCAATATCTGGATGGGAGCTCTTCCCAGGCACCTCTCTACTCCATGAGCTCCGGCCACGCCCCCTGTATTATTTTTCATACAATTGCTTGCCAACACTGTCATAGAATGCTGGAGCCCTATGGGGATTTTATCTATAGTAAGGAGTTGACCAGAGTAGCCAGAAGTTACCAAAGTCAATCATGAAGTACCGGAGAAAACAACGAGATGCTGTGAAAGCTTTTGTCCGGTACACAAAATAAAGGGAAAACAAAAGATATACGTGAATACATGCCTGCTTAAGGCTGTGGAATATTCGGGTTTCTGGTATCCAGTGATTTTACCAAATCATTGTCAGAGAGGTATTTTATAACTAAACAATTATAACGAAAACACATTGATTTTATTTTTTAATAATATGGTGGTTAAAACAGGTGGGAAGGCGGTTAGGGTGGGGTTAAAAGCATAAGGAAAAGAGGTGGGGGGTTTGGGGGCCAACCCCCTTAACAATTTTATTTTTAAAAAAATGATGTTTTTACATTATAATTGTTATGTTAAAAATACCTCTCTGAAAATGATTTTGGTAAAATCACATAGAACTTATTTTCTTTGGTGATGTGAACCACTGGGTTTGTGTATAATTCAGTTTTCATGTTTAGTAAGTAAGAAGGAATGCCCCGCTTAGAGTTGAAAGATGCACAGTTTCTTTCTCAGACAGTGTTTGTAATGTGCCACAATTGCCAATTGTCGATTGTTTTTCCTTAGAGGCAATTTGTTTGATTTTGCAATGATTACAGTATATGTCGAGCAGAGATTTTTCTAGTGATGCCAATTAAGGTTAGCATTTTGCAATTCCTGGAATAGCAGCGTTGTTCTGAGCACTGGTATTAGCACCTGGCACAGGGCTGCCAGCCAATAGGTGTCCTGGGTTGCCCTGCTGAATCCTCCAATATGACCTCCTGTTTCAGGGGTCATTGCTCCCATCTCTGTGTCAAACAAAGTGCCCAGACTACGACACACCTCCCACCACTCCCCAACACTCGCCCTACTTACCCTTCTAGCGGACCCATAGTCCCCCTTTTCCTTCCTCCTCCTTCCTCCCTCAAGATGTTGCCATGGTAAATGAGAAGTGACTTTCTCCTGAGCTCCTTTCGCTTCACCAAGATGACCATCTTGAATAGACCTGAACTTTGCTTTGGTAGATAGTCACCCAACAGTGTGAGCCTATCCATAGAATGGAACATGATTTGTACATCCCAAAAAACACTTTTAGCACCCAGAGAAACAAACAGGGTGCATATAGCACGAATTCCCTTATTCAGGGTTGGGATTGGGTAACAGCAGTAAGTCCTCCCTGAGGTCCTTGCTTCACTCCGGCCTGCTTTGCATTTGATTGGTGATCCCTTACCGCCTAAACCCACCACAGAACATGAGGCGTCATGCTATTCTACATTGCTCCCCTTCTGTGAAGAAGGAATGGAGCAACTCAGGATAGAGGTCCACAATACCAGAGTAAGTACAGAGGCCCACTCTGATGTATTTTTCTGAGTTATATATGTTGAAATCCTGTCTCCCCATTGTGTACAAGAAGGATGTATATAAGCAATTAGCACATGAACTCCCATTAGCCCTCCACTCAACCAATCACAACAATCAGAATGCAGGCTATAATCTCTGTTATAGACCTGATTCCAAACATTCCAACTTGAGCAGCAGCCTAAAATCATTCACTTTCCTTTAATTTGCAACAATGTATGTACTAACAGCCTTATAGATCCCAGAAGGTGTCATGATCGCTTGGGATAGTGACCCTTCTTGAAATGTATATCCCTTTGGCATTAAATTGGCGGGGTGTAGTTATCCTTGAATCTTGATCAATACATCAATGGTCTTTTTTGAATGCAGTGTTAATGAGCAATCCTGATAGCCCTTACTGCCTTACTCTAGAGTCATGTCAGACACTGGTTTTGATCTTTTTGTATAGATACTTTATGTGCAATGACCATTCCTTTTGCAAAATGTGGGTGGCCTCTTTTGACCGTATAAAATGAGTACCTTGTCCTATGCACTTCTGACAATGTCTGCTGTTATTTATTTTCAAAGTTATATCTCTGCTGAATTCTTTTTTTGTGTGCAAATCTATAATTTTGCTTAGTACTTTTAAGGGCTTCTTATCCATGAAATGGGGAAATTAGTTGACTCAGAATAATGTCATTGTATGAGAATGCTTAGCTCCTTATGTGCCGAGTAAACCTCATAGTCGGGTCTGGGGATGTTTGCGGTTGGTGCAGAAGGGATGTGACTTACTAGTTTGGGCTGGAATGCCCCTTTTGGGGTGGTACCAATCCTGATTTGCATATGGTCTTTCACCTTTCTGTAAGTGCTTGGCAGATGAAGAATGATGGTCTGGAGGGTTGCCCAGAGCAATGCCAGAGGCTAAGATTCATTCTAAACCTTCCATCCATCACTTCTTTTGTTTTCCTTTAGTCACCCTGAGTGGGACAGGTATGCCCAGTTGTAGATCCCTTGCCAGCTGAGCCTAGAGACAATAGTTACTCTTCACTGATGACGTCCAATGAG
This sequence comes from Ambystoma mexicanum, assembly GCF_040938575.1. Classification (NCBI taxonomy): domain Eukaryota; kingdom Metazoa; phylum Chordata; class Amphibia; order Caudata; family Ambystomatidae; genus Ambystoma; species Ambystoma mexicanum. The sequence goes on along the minus strand of NC_090921.1, from coordinate 959,650,667 downwards.
GCTAAAACATGTCTGGGGATGGTTGTGGTCTCGTGCAGAAGGGATGTGACTTAGCAGTTTTAGCTGGACTACCCCTTTTGCGGTGGGTCCAAGCCTGATTTGCATATGATATTTCCCCTTTCTGCAATGACATGACAGGCGAAGAATGGTGATCTGGAGGGTTGCCCAGAGCGATGCTAAAGGTTAAGATTAATTCTAAACCTTCCAACCATCATCTATTTTGTTTTGCTTGAGAACATTATAGTCATAACATGAGCCCAACCGTAAGTAAAATGCAGATTATTTTACAGTTTTATTTATTTTTCTCTAAGCTTGTGAGTTTGGGGAATAGAAAAGTGAAGAAAAGACTACTGCCATGACGGAATACAGGGATGAGCAGTGGTTTCTAAACTCCTACTCAGTCCCACACTACAATTGCGCTTATAGCAGTGATCTTAATCATGATGGGGAAACCGCCTTTGTCTCTTTACGATAGCATGTGTCAAAGGCAGGCTATGCTATTGAAGATGTTGTGAGCCAGAATCAAAGTATCCAAAACAACAACAGGAATATGTCATTATGGCATAAAGTAAGGTCATACATGTTATCCGGGACCATAGAACAAGGCCACGGGAACAGAACCATTGATGTATTCTTTATTGTCTTCTTTCAGGAGCTTGATAATATTAGGCTGAGTTCTTGGGTGCTTTCTGGTGCGTCGAAACGGTATTGGGCTGGTTTGACCGGATTCAGCAGCCAAGTGTGAACAAGTGTCAATGGCACTTGGCTCGAAGCAGCTTGAGACGATTTACGAAACAACGTGTTTCAAAGTCTGACAGATAAGGATGGGGCATGGATGGGTTTAAGCAATGTGTATGTCCCCTTCTGCCAGAATATCACACTGGGTATAGCATTATATTTATGTACCTACAAATCACTACAACTGGACCCTGAGGATACGCAGTTACAAGAATCAGAAAACGCGGGTTACAGTTCTTTTTAAGGCATTTTGAAATAATCTGGTTACAGGAGGCAGTTTTTGGAAGGCCCATGTTACTCTCTAGCTGCCATGTTGCCAAATCACATTTCAGCTGCTGGTGTGCCCGTAGAGAGGGCAAAGCAAAGCAAACGCATGAACTATGTTTTTTAGCATGGAGCATTTTGAAAGTGGAGCCTGTTTAGCAGATTACACCTGCTGAATTAGAAAAGCACCAAACATTTCACATAGCAAACAAACAAAGATCTCAGGTTTGCACACACTAGCAGATGGCATTCTGTCAAAGCCATCAAACAAAAGAAAGGTCACTGTCTATCAGTACACACATATGTACCCCCATTCAAAAACGAAGGACTCTTGCTATCTGCCTCAAAACAAATACAAGGAGATTGCATTTAGATCAACCAATGATGTTCTTTATATAAAACGAATGTCAAAATGAATTAATACATCAGAGCGTAAGTCTAACCACCTGCGGAATCATATCAAAAAACATAAAAAACATAACACAAGCAGAACTCGTAATGTTGCGGAGAGGTAACAACGGCGCCGGTAGCATTACCAGAGCCGTTGTTGCCTTTCCCGCAACAGTTGCAATGAGGTCCATAGTGACCTTCCTTTCTTTTGTTTGATGACAGATACTCTATTGCCATTTAGTAGGAAGCTCTGACACCGCTCAGTGGGTAAGCCCTTGTGAGTATATTCTGTCAAAGCCACCATTACTTCCTTTTGACATTTTGAAATGGAACACTGTTTAAATGCTATGTTTACTGCCCAGGCCATTTAAAGGGTGTGAACCCAGTTAACCAATGTATTAGTCAGAAGAAAAAAAATACATTCACTTTTTGATAGATTGGTGTGTGTTTGTTTTGAATGAGGCACATTTTGCCTTGGTAATTTTTTTAATTAGAAAAATAAAACCAGGGTGCTTTATTGTCTACACAGGTTATAATTATCTTGGATTTCTCAACCATGTTTCAATTGTACTTCTCTGCTATTGAAGGCAGGGTTTACCCTTGAATCTCCTCATGCCATAGGTAAATAAAATAAATTGTTGCTGCAAAGCATTTTGTTTATTGACCCAAAAAATGGGAGTGTGATTGTTGTCTACGAGATCATTTTACTGGGCTTACCTTTGTCTATAAAAATAACTCCAGATAATTATTTGAGCAATACTTGTTTTTGGGTAGATATTTAAATGTCCCTGAATAAGGTGCAGCTGAATTGAAGGTTGTTACAATTTATTGGAGTTTTGTTATGCACTACCTTGAAATCAAAATTGCCTCAAACTATGGCGCTGGGGGTGGTTATCTCGATGTTTGGGGACATTCCCAGCTATGTCTGAGGGCATTATTTCCTAATGAGAAGGGGGAAAGGAAGGGTAGTAGAGTGGACATAGAATTGGGATGAGGGTCTGGAGACATTGATAGAATTGACCCAAAGATCGAATTCAATTCCCAATGTGGTTCAGAAATGGGGAGACAGATACCAATAACTCAGAGAACAATAACATTAGGGTACTATCTGTGAACAATGCAGTGGCAGATAAGTGTGGACTGAAGAGTCACAGGCAAGATACCCTGCAGGGTAAATGTATGGAGGAGTATTGCTCACCTAGTCAAGCAGGATGTATGTGGTTCTGGGCAGTAAACCTGTAAAATGTTCACCAAACACAGAGAGAAAGGGTCAGGTCTGTGGCGGCTGGAAATGCTGAAGCAACCCCACTCTTCCTAGGTTCGCCATTTGATTGATGGATGACATACTGGGGTTTCAGCTCACAGATGCTGCACCCTTGTGGGAGGGAAGCTCTGAATAAACCAAAACCTGTGTGTATGAATTGAATGTGTTGGGCTAAGAATGGTATACCAACTCTCAAGGCGATGGAATACCCCAAAGATAGTTTCTCAGGGATATTGCTCTAAACTCAGAAGAGATTGAGGGTAGATCCTAGGCCAAACCACCTATAGGCAAAGAGGTTCTCTATAAAGAGGCAAAGAGTTTACTTTTGCTCCTATTTCACTTTACTTTAATTCAGGTGACAACATGGCTATAATAACTGTCCTTACATTGAACAAAACATTTATCAAGGGTTGTTCCCACCCAGAACCCTACAAACCCCCACTCTTCTACAAAATCCTTCATTAAGTGAACAGTTCCTCAGTCCCGCTCGGGGCAGATGTCCTGTGCCCTGGGTACGTTCTTTCCTCGGTACCTCAACAGGGATACTTGCAGAATGGCCCATAGTCTTCTCTTTAGACTTCTTAACTCCTCCTTTCCACTGCTCTGTGATAGGCTAGTTCATCTGTAAAGAAGTGAGGAATGACAAGCCCCCACCAACGTATCGTGAGTTCCCTCAAAGGTCTTCTTCATGTGTCAGACTGGTATTTGAGGCTAGCACAGGATGAGCTGGCCAAAACAAAACAGCCTCTTTTTATCACTATTACCCAGTAGTCAGCACAGGAGCCCCTACTGATGAGTTGCTGGACCTTCTGCCCTGAGACAATAAACAGCAATTTTATCTCATGCCCCATGGCCTTAGCTTGGGTCTGGCATACTGTATTACCCTGAATAAAGAAGCTTCACTGCCAGGCTCACAAGCCAGGGAACTAAAGTTGCCCTTCCTTCCTCTCTGAGCTTGCCGATTCCATTGTATGTGCCTGTCCTCCTCCTGCGACATGTGCTAAGGCAATGGACATTTATTTTCAATGATGGGCTGGGTTCCAAAAATCCTCAGCCTGCCAAGGTTTAAAGGATACATTCTTTGCAGTTTTCTGTCTGCACATCATATCTGCTGGGTCCTCGGTGCTCTCTTTAAGGTGTCTCCGGACCTTCTAGCTTCCACATAACTTCTCAACGATTTCTGTAGTCATGTAGGTAGAACCAGCAGATCAGTCAGATTTGTGCAACCTCCTCTCTGTATTAAGAGATGTAGCAGGTGTATGTCCCTATGGGGAGAATAGTTGCAGCCTCACTTGGCTCCTTCCTTCAAAGGAGGAGGTGGAACCACTTAAGGATCCAAGGGATACAAAGGTGGATATAAGTGGGGGGGGGGCATTTCGTATTCCTCCTGCAATAGGAACCTTTCCTTCATAACTGGATACAAGGAAGGAATACAAGGCAAGCCTTTGCAGGACCGGGCCGCAGTGTTGTGCGATGCAGGTACGCAGTACAGTAGACGCTGCCCGATGTAACGTAGCATGCAATGCAACTTCCACACTCCCGAGCCTTTAATAGCTGAGGATTGGACCCTCTTTAGCAAAGCCCTCGGAGGACAAAGCCACAGCGTTGTGTAATGCCGGTACGCAGGAGACGCTGCCCTGTGACACGTAGCACGCAATGCAACTTCCACGCTCCCGAGCCTTTAGGAACCGAGGATCGGACCCTCTGCGGAAAAGCCCTCATAGGACAAGGCTGCAGTGTTGCGTGATGCAGGTAAGCAGGAGACGCTGCCCGATGACACGTAGCATGCAACGCAACTTCTATGCTCCCGAGCCTTTAAGAACCGAGGAGCAGACCCTCTGCAGCAAAAGCCCTCGCCCGACAAGGCTGCAGTGTTGTGTGATGCAGGTACACAGGAGACACTGCCTGATGACATGTAGCACCCAACGCAACTTCCACACTCCCGAGGCTTTAAGAACCAAGGACCGGACCCTCTCCAGCAAAGCCCTTGCAGGACAAGGCTGCAGTGTTGTGTGACACGGGTATGCAGGAGACGCTGCCCGACGACACGTAGCACCCAACGCAACTTCAATGCTCCCAAGCTGTTAAGAACTGAGGATGAGACCCTCTGTGGCAAAGCCCTCACAGGACAAGGACACAGTGTTGTGCAATGCAGGTGTTTGGCGGTGATGGGGTAGTGACGCAGACTGCTAGCACGAACATAATCTCGTCCATCTGCTTCCGTAAGGTAAGAAGGCTCGGGGACAGAGAGTAGCACTGCTGCACTCCATACTACTCCCTGGCCTTTTGCCTCCTTCCCCTTCTACCTGTTCCACATGTTCTTCACCACCTCCTTGCCCATCCCCACACATGCTACCCACGAAACTTAGGCCTTGCTTCCCCCGGCCTTGCACATCCTTCCCTTTTGCCCGTTTCCACATGCGCTTCCCCACTCAACTTAGGTCCCGCTTCCCCCAGCCTTGCACATTCTTCCCTTCTGCCTATTCCACATGCACCTCCCCACACAACTTGGCCCCACTTCCTCTGGCCTTGTGTTTCCTTTCCCCTTCTGCCTGTTACACCTGTGCTTCCCACCGCAATTTAGGCCCCGCATCCCCATGCCTTGTGCGGCCTTTGACCTTCTGCCAGTTCCACGTGCACTTCCCCATGCAAGTTAGGCCCTGCTTCCCCTAGTCTTGCGCATCCTTTCCCCTTCTGCCTGTTCCACGTGCCCTTCCCCACATAACTGAGGCCCTGCTTCCCCTGGCCTGGCACATCCTTTCCACTTCTGCCTGGTCCATGTGTGCTTTCCCATGCTTCTTGGGCCTTATCCCTTCTCTTCCTTCCTCTCCAGGTGCCCCTCAGCCTCTACTTGTGTTCTGTATGCTTGTTTAGACTCTGTTCCCGCATGCGCTATTGTATTGCGACTATTCTATTGTAGACTTGTTCAATCGCTTGCATTTCTATTCTTACTCCTCCAGCTCCCCTAGGATTACTATTGTTTGCTTATTTGTTTTTTTTTTACACTCTCACGCTCTTTTATATTGTGACTATTGTATTGTATACATGTTGCATTGTTTGCATCTCTCTTCTTACTCCTTCAGGTCCCCTAGGATTACTAGTATTGCGTATTCTGTATTGTATTTGCCTTGTCATGCCCACGCCAGCCGTAGTGCCAGAAGCCTCGCCAGCATTCCAGCACGTCTGGTAAGTACATGGTGGGGGGGCTGTATGTTTGTGTGTGTGTGTGTGTGTGTGTGTGTGTGTCTGTCGCGGGTCCGTCCGGACTGTGTTTTTTGTTTTTATATGTATGTTGAGATGCGGGGGTGGGGGAGTGTGTCAGGTGTGTATGGGTGTTTGTATTTGTATGTCTGCAGTGTATGTTGAGATGCGGGGGTGGGGTGTGTGTCGGGTCTGCTTGAATGTGTTTGTGTGCAAGTGCAGTGTGTGTTGAGATGCGGTGGTGGGGTGTGTGTCGGGTCTGCCTGAATGTGTTTGTGTGCAAGTGCAGTGTATGTTGAGATGCTGGGGGCAGGGGCATGTCAGGTCTGCCTGCCTGAATGTTTGTTCCTGTGTGAAAGTGCATGTTGAGATGCGAGTGTGGGGTGTGTGTCGGGTCTGCCTGAATGTTTGTTTTTGTGTGCAAGTTCAGTGTATGTTGAGATGCGGGGGTGGGGTGTGTGTCGGATCTGCCTGAATGTGTTTGTGTGCAAGTTCAGTGTATGTTGAGATGCGGGGGTGGGGTGTGTGTCGGGTCTGCCTGAATGTGTTTGTGTGCAAGTGCAGTGTATGTTGAGATGTTGGGTGGGGGGGGCGGGGTGTCGGGTCTGCCTGAATGTTTGTTGTTGTGTGAAAGTGCATGTTGCGATGCGGGTGTGGGGTATGTGTCAGGTCTGCCTGAATGTTTGTTTTTGTGTGCAGGTTCAGTTTAGGTTGAGATGCAGGGGTGGGGTGAGTGTTGGGTCTGCCTGAATGTGTTTGTGTGCAGGTGCAGCGTATGTTGAGATGCTGGGGGGGTCGGGTCTGCCTGAATGTTTGTTGTTGTTGTATGCACGTTCAGTGTATGTTGAGATGCGGGGTGGGGGGTTCGGGTCTGTATGGGTGCATGGTGTACAGTGACGGCTGGTGAGTTTAAAAGTTGGTGGGGCGTACATTTCCCTGGGGTACTTTTTGAGCGAGCGCCCGAGCCCACACAACCCAAGGAGGATCGGGGGGGTTCTCCCCCATGACATTTTTGGAAAAAATGGCCTCCAATATGTGCAGTACTGTCCAAAAAACCCACCGAAATATGACAAAAAGCATTAGGTTTTACATACTAATGGTGGTACATTATTCTTACGTGTGCATGTGTGATGGTGTATTTTACAGCAGCTTGTATTGAGAATAGCTGGTACTATGGTGTATGCATAAGGAAATTCATTATATAGTCAGTAATGATGGAAACATATATGACATTTCATATTTGCAAATATCAATCTGTAGGAGTGCGGGGGATTGATGTCTAGGTGTTATAAATGCACATCCAAACTCACATATAACACGTACAATTGCTATTGAGCAAGTTGGTTGAATAAATTACTGATGGACAGAAATTCACAAACCTGAAACACGCACCAGAACCAGGCGCTACATTAGGGTGAGATTTCAGTTACTGGTTATTTAAGTCTATTTTGCGTGTTCCATTTCAATCCTTTCTCTAGATCACATTCCTGTTTGCTGTGGGTGTCCTAAAGTTACTATTATCATCCTGTCAAAACGGAAAAGCTACTGAAACAGGATACTGAGCACTGATCAGAGCAGCTGCTGTTCAGGTGACTGCTCAGGGCCTGCCAGATCTGTCGACATACCAAGTATGGAAAAAAGTGCATATCATTTCTTCAACTTTGCATGTTGAAAAGCCACCAAAACTGAACACATGTGGCCCCCTAGAACAAACAGAAAAATATTCTGATTGTTCCTGTAGCATCATTTGAGGCAGCAGCCCATGGTATGAGAAACTGCACAAACGCTTGGACATCTTGAAATTAACATTGCTTTGATGTTACCAGAATCAACAAAACTGAACTCGTGGATGCTACGATGCTGTCATCGCCGACGCCTCCCCAATTTCAATACTGAAGCCTTTTAAAGAACTAAAAGTTACGTCTGCTTCAAAAACGTGTGATGTACCTTACATACTGGACTCACCCAAAATAAGTGTCTGAGGCTGCAGTGTTGTTGTTGCGGCTCCCCACAACATCAAAAGACACTTATTTTGCACTTTATTGTGCATTTCTTACTGGCCAGCTCTTTCCTGCTTCATCGCAAAAGAGAAGAGAAATAATCGAACCCGCACAACAAAATATTTGTGTATTGCCGGCCCGTGACCGTCTTCAAGAATGTCACACTATGCATTTTCTAGTGATACCTGACGGTTTCGTAGCACTATATAAATGCTAAATTATTATGCCGCCCCATTCCCCGCCTTATCCGAGCATTGTCCCGGTGGTGGAGGATTTGAGGGCAGAAAACATTCCAGGCCCAGCCAGGGCAGTGCTACGTCCACCTCAGCCAAGCCGGGCGCCAATCGTGCTGCGTGGCTACTAGTCGATGCAGCAGGGCCTAGTACTAGTAGCCACTGTCCTGGCCTGGGGTCCTGCTGGGGGATTGGGGAATGATTAAATTTTAGCACACAAGTAAAATTACACTTACCGGCTAACTGGTGGTGACTGGCCTGGTCTTTGGAGGTATGGCTCACGATAAGAGAAGTCAAACAAACCACACGATTGTGACGCACCCTGAGTCACCGTCCACCCCACTCGGCCACTCCCACACTCAAATGTCATTGGCTGGGAAACAGCCAATGACATTCTGTATCTACGCACCAAGTACTAGAGATACAGTCTGACTGTCATAGTGAAATCTCTTGCGCTGTTTGCGTATATATTATTACTGGCAGGGGCCAGAACTCAAGCGCCCCGCCAGCATCCTAGATTAAATGTGCTTACGTAAAGTGCATGGAGCTATGAGCTCCACGCACTTTACTATAGGAAAAAGCTGCGTAAAACGGGACGCGCCCCGCTGTTGCAGCCTGCCCTGACAGTCACAAGTTAAGTACACAGCTCAAGCTGCTCACAGGTGACTGAGCCTCACACGACGAGTCACGACTGTATTTGGTACCGTATTTCATTTTTATTGGGATCATTGGAATCAGATCTAGTTCCACTGTTACAACTTTAAATATTATTTATGCATTTGCCTTGGTGGGGGCCCTGGGGAGAGGGGGCGGCACCCCCCCCCTATGAAAGCGGCCGCCACTGATGGTGTATGCTTGTCAGTTTGTGTGCTGAGTTGGGGTGGGGGTTCGGGTCTGTATTGGTGCATGGTGTATGCTTGTGAGTTTGTGTGCTGAATTGTGGGTGGGGGGTTCGGGTCTGTATGGGTGCATGGTGTATGCTTGTGGGTTTGTGTGCTGAGTTGGGGGTGGGGGGGTTAGGGTCTGTATGAGTATGTGTGCATGGTGCATGCTTGGTGGCATGGGGCATAGTGTTTGGTTGGGGGATGGGGCCATGGGGCATAGTGTTTGCTTGAGGGGTGGGTGTCTTGGGGCATAGTGTTTGCTTGAGGGGTGGGTGTCTTGGGGCATAGTGTTTGCATGAGGGGTGGGTGTCTTGGGGCATAGTGTTTGCATGAGGGGTGGGTGTCATGGGGCATAGTGTTTGCTTGAGGGTGGGTGACTTGGGGCATAGCATTTGCTTGAGGGGTGGGTGTCTTGGGGCATAGTGTTTTCTTGAGGGGTGGGTGTCTTGGGCATAGTGTTTTCTTGAGGGGTGGGTGTCTTGGGGCATAGTGTTTGCTTGAGGGGTGGGTGTCTTGGGGCATAGTGTTTGTTTGAGGGGTGGGTGTCTTGGGGCATAGTGTTTGCTTGAGGGGTGGGTGTCTTGAGGCATAGTGTTTGCTTGAGGGGTGGGTTTTCTTGAGGGGTGGGCGTATTGGGGCCTAGTATTTGCTTGAGGGGTGGGTGTCTTGGGTCATAGTGTTTGTTTGAGGGGTGGGTGTCTTGGGGCATAGTGTTTGCTTGAGGGGTGGGTGTCTTGGGGCATTGTGTTTGCTTGAGGGGGTGGGTGTCTTGGGGTATAGAGTTTGCTTGAGGGGTGGGTGTCTTGGGGCATAGTGTTTGCTTGAGGGGTGGGTGTCTTGGGGCATTGTGTTTGCTTGAGGGGTGGGTATCATGGGGCACAGTGTTTGGTTGAAGGGTGGGGGCCACGGGGCATAGTGTTTGCTTGAGGGGTGGGTGTCTTGGGGCATAGTGTTTGCATGAGTGGTCGGTGTCTTGGGGCATTGTGTTTGCTTGAGGGGTGGGTGTCTTGGGGCATTGTGTTTGCTTGAGGGGTGGGTGTCATGGGGCACAGTGTTTGGTTGAGGGGTGGGGGCCATGGGGCATAGTGTTTGCTTGAGGTTTGGGTGTCTTGGGGCATAGTGTTTGTTTGAGGGGTGGGTGTCTTGGGGCATTGTGTTTGCATGAGGGGTGGATGTCTTGGGGCATAGTGTTTGCTTGAGGGGTGGGTGTCTTGGGGCATAGTGCTTGCATGAGGGGTGGGTGTCTTGGGGCATAGTGTTTGCATGAGGGGTGGGTGTCTTGGGGCATAGTGTTTTCTTGAGGGGTGGGTTTCATGGGGCATAGTGTTTGGTTGAGGTGTGGGAGCCATGGGGCATAGGGTTTGGTTTAGGGGTGGGGGCTATGGGGCTTAGTGTCGCACTCCAAGAGTGAACCCAAAAATAAAGCTAAAACAGGCACAGTTAGGAGATGTACATCCTTTGCTTTTTGTGGAAACCTGACTCAACAAAGGCCATACTCCCCTTGGGCAATCCAGACAGCAAAGTATAGCAGTCCAAAATAATGGAATGTCCAATCAAGTGTCAATAAAATATATATAATTTAATTAAACAGACGATATGCAAAAACTAAATAGAAATAAATAACAATGGAAAATGTATAGTACAAAATATACGTTTAAAATACAAATAAAAATCATTACACCTCCAAAACCTATTCTTTTTCCATGTGTTTAATAAAAATTGGGGGTTGAAAAAGCCTCCTGCCACGCCATGCCCCACCATGCCAACCGCCCCACCCACATTTACTTTTCGACCCACTATAACCATCATGTAAGGTACTTTCGGCCCTCTGTCAAAGTCAGTTGTGCACCCTGCTCTAGAGTATTGTGAAAATTGTATGGTATATTTGTTGCTTTGTTCTGCATTCTCTTCTCACTCCTCTAGGTCCCTCTAGGGTTACTAGTGTTCTGTACTTTACTTGCTGTCCCCCCACTTTATATCCCTCTCGTGCCTCCCTCCTTAAGCGCCCCTAGTGTGTGATCCCCCCACCCAACTCATGCTTGGACCGCCCCCTCTCTTACTCTCCACCCGCACCCTTTCAGGTTGTTCTCCGTCTCCCCTATCTTCTCTAACTGCTATTCTAATTCCTATCCTATCCCTTTCACTAAGTCTGGTAGGAAGAAGCTCAAAAGGGACATCTTAGTCTCCGACCCAGGCCTCCCTATCACTGATACCTACACCAGTGCTTCCTCCAGACAGACTCTCACTGACATCCTATTTGTCGTTCCCTCTTCCTTCCTATGGAAGCCCCATATGGTCTCTGTTCTCTCTCCTTCTTCATCCTCTCCCATTAATGGTGGCACTCAGTGGAGGTCCTCCTGGCCCCCTTCCACTCCTCCAAGACCATCATTAATATCTATTGAATGGCACCATCTTGGGCCAGGGCCCTGAGCCCAATCTCCTCCTTTTCAATAGATGCTTCCCACATCTTATAAACTTCCTTCCTTCTCCTGCTACTCCTACCTACACCTCTTTGGCTCCTCCGGCACCTTCCTCTACTTCTCTGGCTGTGCTGCCTCTTCCTTCATCAGCCACCTCTTTGGAACCCTCTTCTTCCTCTCTGACTACCCTGTCATCTCCTCCTTTCTCCTCTGCCCACTCCCAGACAGCTCTAACACCTCCGTGGGGCGTATCTCATGCTTGTACCCCCTCCACGGAAGTCTTTCAACTGTGGAAATCTGCTCCACGTCGCTACTCTTAACTCTCGCTCTGCTGTCAAACATTCCTCTGACATTTGCCGACTCCTTGAAGAGCACGATCCGGATGTACTCAATCTCACCGAGACATGGTTCACGACCTGCCCTGTCACCAGTTTTGACACTCTCCTCCCTGATTGCTAAAAGATCTTCTCTGAACCCAAAACCAACCGTCCTGGAGGTGGAATAGCCCTGATCTTCCCAGAGTGGATCCCTGCTTCTGTCATTCCTATGCAGTCCTACACCTCCTTTGAATTCCAGGTCTACAGGCCCACTATCTCTCCTGGCCTGTCTCTTACTGTGGCTACTATCTAAAGGCCGCCTGGCCAGGTCACCTGCTCCCTCTCTGAGTGGGCTGACCTCTCCTCCTCCCTCCTTGCATCTACTTCTCAACTTCTCCTCCTCTGAAACCTCAACATCCACTTGGATGCTTCTAGCCCCTCCTCTGGGCTCTTTTGCAATCTCTGTGACTCTCTCTATTCTTCCCTCTGGCCCAACTCACTCTACAGGGCACACCCTGGATGTTCTGATCTCCTCGGGCATCCCCCTCTCCACCCGTCTCACCACTCCTCTCTCTTGGACAGACCACTTTCTTCTCTCCTCTGACCTATCGCCCTCTATCCCCCAGGTTAAGCCAACCCCAGCACTGCCACCGAACTTCTCGGTCATCCAGCCAATGAAGAATGTATCAGTGGAGGCTTTTGCTGCTACTTTCTCTCCTCCTTCTACTCCTGAGGCTGACTCACACTCAGACACAGCCCTTTCCAACCTTCACCTCTCAATCTCGAACACTCTGGATATATTTATCCCTGTCATGAGTATCCGTTTGAAGTCCACATCCAAGTGCAGCTCTTGGTATGATTCCCACCTCCCTACCCTTAAGTGCAACTGTAAGGTGGCTGAGAGGAAGTGGAGGGCATCAGGTTCATCCTCCGACAAATTGACCTGCCGCCTACTCCAAAGGCAATATAGAGACTGTCTGGTCCAAGAAGAGAGCCTACATCCAAGCCCGCGTCTCTGCGGTCACTAACAACTCAGCTAAACTTTTCAAAGTCTGCAAGGAGCTGGCCAATCCTGCTGCAGTTTCTGCCTCTCTTGTTCCCTCCCAGGTCCTTTGCACGGCTCTGGCCTCTCATTTCACCACTAAAACTCAGGACAGCCTGGAGTCTCTCTCGTCTTCCTCTACCTTCTCTTCCTCTCCCTCTACCATTACAGGCCCCTCGCCAGACGTATCTCCTCCTCCTTTCTCCACCTTCTCCTTTTCACTTCCGACAATGTTTCGAGACAAGTCCGATCTATGGACGTCTTGTCAAAGCAGGTGCTCCCCTGCTCCTCCAGAACCATCATGGACCACATTGATACCCTCGCTCCAGCCTTCAATTATTTCTGCAATCACACTTTTGCCACTGGAACCTTCCGTTCCCCCCTTAAGCACTCCCTTGTGCTCCTCCTCCTTAAAAAGCCCTCTGCCGATCCTTCCTCTCTGGCAAATTACTGCCCGATCTCCATCAATTCTTTCCTGGGCAAACGCCTGGAAAAGTTGCCCATCTCCCAGCTTAATCACCCTACTGAATCTGTTGGTTGTCTCCACGACCACCTGTCTGGCCTCAGAGCAGCCAGAAGCATGGAAACTGCTCTCCTGAACACCCTTGAAGACTTGCTCTCTAATCTCAACTCTAACCTTCCTTCTGTCCTCATTCTCTGTGATTTATCCTCTGCTTTCAATACAGTCAGCCACACCATCCTGCTCAATCATCTCTGTGACAACCTGGGCATTACTGGTCAGACCCTAGCTTGGTTGTCCTACTTTCTCTCTGTTCGACCCCCCCCAGGTCAAACTTGGGTCCTTTCTCTCTACCACCTCTCGCTCTCTATGTGGTGTTCCCTAGGGGTCTAACCTCTCTCCCTGGCTTTTTCAACCACTATCTGGAATCTCTGGCCTACTAGATCTCTACCGTCTGTTCTAACTTTCAGTGTTATGCGGATGACACCCAGCTCTCCTTCAGGTTCCCCTCAGCATCTTCTGCTCTCTCGCTCATATCTGACGGTCTATCAGCAATTCAGGAATTGTATGCCTCCAACGATCTTTACCTTAATGCCAGTAAGACTGTGATCCTTTTCATTGGGACACATGATCCCGCTTTCCCTCTTTCACTCTACCTTAGCCTTCCTGTGAGGCAAAGAACCTTGGTGTCATCTTCGACTATACCCTCTCCTTCTCTCCTCACATCTCTGACATCTCTAAGTAGTCACACTATTAGTTGCACCTCCTCAGAGGTAATCTTCCTTTTCTCACTTTTCCACAGAAACTCACTGTCTCCAGAGCCCTGGTTCTCTCTAGGCTGGACTACTGCAACAGGCCCCTTCTAAATCTGCCTGCCTCTTCTCTTAGCCTTTTGCAACTAATCCAGAACAGGACTGCAAGACTTGTCCTTGGACTCAAGCCCAGGGATCGTATCTCCCCAGCCCTGAAATCTCTCCACTGTCTTCCTGTGGCTACAAGGATCAAGTTCATGACCCTTTGCATTGTCCACAAGGCTTTCTGGGGCCGCGGACCACACTACATTCAACTATGTCTCTCTTCCTAAGCATTTTCCTTCTCAAGCCCTCCGCTCATTCACCTTAAACTTTCTGAGGGTTAGACGTTTCTCCAGGAAAAGAGTATGGGAGGGTTGATGTTTGTCCTTGGCTGGGGCCTCCCAATGGAACAACCTCCCTGCCTCTCTCAAACTTGAGCAGGATCACTTAAGGTTCCGGAAGTAACTCTAGACCTTCCTTTTCGCTTCCACTTTCTCCCTCTCTCTCCCCTGATGCTCCTCCTGTGTGCTGCAATAACTGGTTACCCGGCCACCCACTGAACCTACTGGACCAGGCTCCTGCATGACCAGTTGCCCCTTGCACTGCCTCTGGGCCTCGCAACCACTTAAGTACTTATCTGCAACCCTACAGTCCCCTGACTCCCTGCACCTACCTGGCAGCACTTACCATGTTTCCATCACACTCCACCTTCCTCCCTCCCCTGACACTTCTCCTACCTCCCCCTCGCACGATCTGAATTTGTTTTGTCCCCCTTCTATCTTCCCTTCCTTGTCACGCCTAGAAACACTTCTCTACAGGCACGTTATAAATGACTTATATCAGATCATACCATTACACCTATATGTGGCAAAGCAGTGCTTTTTTGTACACACGCATGTTCACATGTGTTGTTAGCCCAGAACAAACAAACAAATATCTGATACATTCTCAGAAATGCGTCCATGAATGTTAGATAGCAAATATGTTTTATTAATTTTAGCAAGGATATGTATTATATTCAAATATATGTTTACATAGTTGGTGCCATGTGTTCTACTATGCTTCCTTTATGTAGCCTGAATTACTTTCTGAGTCCTATTTGGTGTGGTTGCTGGAGGTGGTAAGCCTGCAATGCAAATATTTGCTATGGCGCATGATTGTGCGAAAGGAAATAGAGCCTGCTTGCAGGGCAAGAATAAGAAGTGATGTAAACATGTTTATCCTACAAAGAGTACTGCTGCTTTGTGCCTGCCGTGAATCTGTAACAAGGACATCTGGTAATGTTTGTCAACATGCAATTTGTATTTGCAATTTTTTTTAGGAACTTTGCTGTTATTTCAAACAAAAATGACAAAGGAGGCAAATAGAGAGAGCAGTTGAAGTCCTAGGATAAGGTGTCTTTACATAAGAGCATTGTGAACTGAATGACGTGAAGGAGTAAGAGCAGAAATATACCAGGCACATGGAATGGAGGGCATAACAATTTGTTTAACATTGAGTGTTTAAGGCCAATATATACATATTACATAGTCTTGAGGGCAGAATACCTGAGAGCTGGGTTGGGTCCAAAGTTTGGTTAGTTGGGTGGGGGCCGGGGTTAGAGAGCTCCTTAAATTGCTTGCTGGTGGGGTTTGAGCCTCGTATTTAAGAGTTCCACTGAAGACGTTGCTTTTGATGAGCAAGGGAGTGCATGTCAGTGAAGTGGGCAAGTCGGGAAAAGGAGCAAAAGTGGAAGAAGACGCATGTGGCGGGTGGGGGACTTTGAGGTTGTGAAGAGAAGGGGAGTGGGATATCAAGAGGGACGATACAGTGAGATGTATTCCGAGAGTTAGTGGGGGGGAGGGCAATACAACGAATGGATTTATTGACAAGTAGCAGGAATTGAAAGAGTGATTTTACATGGAAAGCCATCCAGCATGGTGATATTAGGTGGACATGGAGGAGGACCTTTGCAGGTTGAAAAGGGGGTGCACCTCAAAGTTGAGGATTGTGTTGAGTGAAAATGTGTAGAGGGCTAGAACACAAAGCGGGCTCACACAGTAGACCAGTATAGTGGATTCCATTCAGTGGGACACCATCTGCGCATGTGCCACCGAACGGAATGTGCACCAAAGGGCTGCACAGACAAGCAAAGGTTTCGTTTGGCCAAGTTAGGGCCTGGAAGGTCCCAGGGCCCCCCCTTCTGCCATATTGCCCTATCAATCCATTCTCCCATCAATGCAAAACTATTCCTAAATCCTGGAAGGCACAAAAGCCTGGAACGGCCAAAAAGGGAGATGCCTGATTTGAAAATGCCTTCTCAGATGGAACAAAGCCATGTGAAATCCTGGTGTAAATGCAGGGATATTTTTTCTGGGGTGCAATGATAAGGTCTCTGCTTAACCGGGCAATGGTGGTAACATACCGATCTGCAGACTTGCAAATACCAGGGATGAAAGGGACAATGACGGGGTTGCCTGCTTCCAAAAATGTCACTCAATGGGACAAATAGGTAGAGCACCATATGTAATGCTGGAATTTAGTAGCTCTTCCTGTGCATTTCCGTACCTCCTTGTTCATCCCATCATAACTGAAGCTTTACAACCTTACTGTAAGAGGGGAATGAATAACACCTCTAGCAAAGCCAATAAATCTGTAACATGTTTCTGCAAAGCTCCCACTGGGCAAAAACGACTTACCCTCTACATGTGTAAAGGCCGATCTATTGGGTTGTAACTGCGTATTACTGCCCATTTGCCCTGGAACAGAATTCTCAAGACCTCCGGTTCACAGTGTCTGCCATATTACCAAGCTCTGTCTTCTCTCTGCAGCATTATTTGTGTTATACTTTCTCTGACCAATAAGCAAAATGTATGCTCTTGAAATAAACAATGCCTACTTTGCATACATATCCAGGTCACCCTGCTGTTTGCATTAGACACTGGTGCTTTGTTTCCCCCTGGAAATCGCGTTATATTTGCTCACTGGATAGATTTCAAAGGGTTGAGTTGAGAGAGCTGAGGCTGGACAGTGTTGTGAGAATAAATATGCTTATAACGTTCACTTTTTTTAGAAATAGCGTCATGCATACCAATTCATTTTACTTTAGAATCGCTTATTCAGGTCAATACAATGATGACATGTTCCTTTAATGAAGGTGAGGCTCACCTCGCTCTTACCATTTTTGAAATAAACGTACATGTTTTATATAGAAAAAAAAAAGAAAACATGGTCTAGCGTGATCTACAGAAGTACATGAAGGCTATGGGCAGTGTAAATAAATGCTGTTGAGCCCTAAGCCTAGAATTGATCAGCGGCAGATAGCCATATGCTAGTGCAAAATCAGCTTTTGTTAGTTTGCAGAAAGCAAAACGGTTGTGAGAATTGCTGCTAGACGACATGGTGGGGCATTTCCAGCTCCTGTCTGAGGACAGAGCAGGAGCAGATGCAGTAGCAGACAATGCCTGGTCTCTCCTCTTTACTCCCATGAAAACATGAGCTCTGAATGTCAGGTTTGCCCAGGATCGCATGGTCCTCTTGCTACAGTTCAGGACAGCACACATTCTCTGAAACCATCTTATTGTAATGCCCATCAGACTATGCCTATAATTCAATTAGGAATCTGAGGAATACTGTTCTTCTATCTAGTTCGCCGATAGGAAACGTCTATGAATCAAGTACTTTGCACGTTACCCTAGCAAATACCATGTTCTCAGACAACCTTATTTTATACAGTTTCATTACAACATCAACATGAACTTCCCTGAAAGCCCCTTTCAGGCACTTTCATTGCTTTTTATGGTACAATTGAAGTGCTGTCTACTTCCAAGGGAATATGTTTAATCTTTTGGTTTAGTGATTGCGAAGGCAAATAAGCAGGGAATGAAGATGTGTCCACCTGTTTTAATTAATGGTAGAAAGCACACCTGAGCAACCCACATTACATTTACTAGATATTTCTATATTTTCCGCTTCAGGAACTGATTGGTTTATGATGGTGTTGGCATCGTATCGGCTCAAGACTCAAGTATACAAGTGAGTTGTACTCTAACTATGAAAATCAAGGACAACAATGCAGGTAGAGCCAACTTGCGGCGGTTTGAACCCTGATCAGGATGTTAATTGGGCCTCATTCCGAGGTCGGCGGTAACCCGCTAGTGTTACCGGTGGGTTGCTGACGACCTCGTAACATAGTTTCCGCTGCCTGATATCCCGGTGCCCCTGGGATGTTTCAAGTCCGGCGGCCTGCGATGTCAGGAGGCTAGAACTGTAAGTTCCCATTCCTGTGGAGTCATTTAGAACTCCACGGGGATGGGGACAGGGAAGCACACGGTGCCGGTGTTTCAGTGGAAACCATGCCTGCAGGGGCCCCTGCAGGAATACTCGTAGTCTGGCGGTCCAGAAAGGGTGCCGTTACGTTGCTACCAGCACCCTTATTGCCATAACGCCAGACTTGTAATGAGGCCCAATGTCTTTCTTTAAAAAGATGCAGAATTCATATCTGTTTGCATATACTGTGCATTTGATCCAACTAGGAAATAATATATAGATAGTATTACACCGTGGTATAATGAAGGTATTCAAACACTGTTCTGTGCACCTACTTAACTAGCGTCATTGCAGACAGGAGGCTTTCTTTTGGCAAATTACAATGATGAGTTAGGTAATTTACCTTCATTTTGTTGGATGACGCAAACTCTCAGACAAGCCACTGCACAGTGGGTATAATCCATCTATAGACTATTTGATCTATTTTTAAAAAAACACCCAAGAAGACTTTACAGCCCTGTATCGTATTCTTTATCTGCCTTTGATAGTAGTCACATGCTCATTATTTGGTACATTGCTGGTTCCAATATGGCTGAAGCAACACATTCTTCATATTTTGTCCTCATCAAACATCCAAACATAAGTGCAAAAGAACAATTCCTAACAGCGGTACACATACTTGCCTTGATTCTTTTTTACGGCTTTCTGAATAAGGCGACCAAGGCTTGTAATGGAGCTAACAATATACCTACATGAACATGTAGTGTGGTTTGATGGAGTTGCAATAAGAGGAGAACTGCTTTCTAACGGTAGTTCACACAATTGTTGCAAGATTCAATGGTGGAGGTTATACATACACATTGACTGATCAAGCATTACACAATTTAACTCCAGATATAGACAATAACGTCTCATACCTAAAGAGAAAACAAAGATAACTGTAACTCATGGCAAAGTGGGATTTATCACACCATGTTCACAACAGCAAAGTGATATTTACAAACTATTATGTAAACATGGGTATTTATCTAGAGAAAAACAGGTATTAGCTGGACACATTTCAATGGAACCTAAACAGGAACACACGAAAGGACCTACATTAAGAAACCTACTCAGTCAAATTAATATGAAAGTGGATAAATCCACAATTTTATCGAACTTGGTGGAAGACAAGGGTACATTAACAGGTTCCTATACAAGTGGGGGATGTAATATGTGTTGGCATGCGCTCAACAAGGACAGGGAATTTGCAACCATTGCTCATGATAATATTTATATTAAAGACTTTATTAACTGTGAGAGTGCATATGTGATATATATATATATAAAATCCGGAGTGTATTCTTCAACAAATGATATGTGGGTAGGACCATTAGAGAACTGAAGATACGAAAAGGAGAACCTCACTGTCCAAAAGATTGCTGTACAAAACCACTGGCCCAGCATTGGTAATGAAAACATCAGATGGGTGATAAAGAGGAACTGCACTTTTTTGGAATAGAAAGAACCCAGATTATGGAAAGGGGAAGGGACTTTGAACTCGTTTTATACCAAAGAGAGTCTATCTATCTTCTTCAAAATTAAAGCGCCCAATAGAGGTTCAAACATTGACAATAGTTTCAATATACATTGTATTTGACCTGACTGGGAAATGTATACCATCTTGCACCATGTTATAAATCATGTATTCAAAAAAGTGTGCACATATACTTATGTAACTATTGTCATTCTAGACTGGAAATGTACTTTGCCAGATTAGAATGATGATTTAGGCAATGCTAATCATTCTGGGTCAGATGCCACACACTGTCAGACACTCACCAGCACAGTGGATATAATATAGTGAAGAACTAGAAGTGTCTTTGCTGTGTAAGCAGTGCTTATATTTTGATTAACTTATCAAAGTGTCACAGATGACGCTGGAGTCAGCTGTTTTTTTCAGGGTTCCGCTGGAGTCTCGTGTGCACATGCCTCTCTGGTGGGTATTTGCAGTTTCGATGGGTGTCTCGAGATTGTGCTCATGTAACTACCACACAACTTGGGTAATGAGTCAACAAATTGATCCAAGACTTGCATTGCTTTCATGTCTTCAAAGGTCTGTTGGCTAGCCATCTGTTTAGGAAGTCTCTGGCTCGATAGGGCATTTGTCTGTGTGTTTCCCCCTGTCGCAAGTGTAGAGGCAATGACTCAGCCACATACAAAAAGGTCCCCAATTTGTCCCAACTGTTCCAATATTCCTTGCTTTAAGTCATGTAGGGTGTTCTCCCTTAAGGGTTAAGGGCCTGGAAAGCATGTTGGGCTACTCCCGTTATTAATGGAGTGATGTATCTGATCCATCGGTCTCAGGGCCACCCTCTCAAAGTTAACAAGGAAGGCAGATGGGTCTTCTCTAGTGCCAAGCTTTGGGGAAGATAGTCTGGGGCACTGCTCACTCCTTTCCACCATTAATCCCTGTAAAGCAGCCAAAGTCTCCTGATGTTGATGGCTGATGTGTACCTGGCCTTTCACCAGGGTCAGTATCATGTCTTCCATCTTCAATAGGTTGCAGGCTGGGGTGAGTTGGTTTGGCTGCCATCGTAGGGAAAGCAGTAGTTCTTCGTCTTTGCTTCAGCTCATAGGTTTGTTCGACTGTCTGAAGTTAACATGGTTATGGATGGTCTTTCCCTCTGAGCAGGTGGTCTGACTGGGTAGATTATCTGCTGTAGTCATTTTGACATGCTCTTTGGCTTCCCTTTACATCGGGCATAATCTTAGAGTGTCTAACCCAACTCCTTTCCCCAAATGTCTCTGTCCCAGGGTTCAATGTTGGTGGTTACCCATGATTCCCTTGACTTTGGCTGACCTCTGTGTCAGGGTCTACCTAATCCCACCTCTAGCACAACGTATTAAAGAGATTCTCAAGGGCAGCTGAAGGGTCTTTATTGCAAATTGTGTGGGCCCTAGGGCCATTCCTCTCTCTCTCTCTCTCTCTCTCATCTCTCCTGGTATTTCCCACATAAGCCAGGCACCCATAACCCCAGGTTAGTGCTACTGTTCGGCAACCCCTACTGTCAAGTTCCTGGCTTGCACTACAAATTGTCTCCCTAACCAATGGCTCTCTAAACTACCTCAGAGACTTACTATCTGTGCATACTGTACCCATTGGTTAGTATTCTAGTGGGAGTTTTGGGAAGTGTCTTGCACTTGCTCTGTGATATTCAGGCTAGTTCAATCATGCACCCTCAACTCTTCTTCTCTATTTTTACTACCACCCCTCTAACTCCTCCTTGCAGTGCTCCATCAATCCAATTTTACACTCCTTCTACTCCTTGTCTCCACCCTCTGATGTTTCCACTCATCATAATCCTACTCCTCTACTTCTCTCCCTCTTGATATGATACTCTCCTCCTCCCACGTCTACTCTCCTACTACTACTACTCTTCTCCTGCCACTACTACACTCCTCCTCCCTCTACTACAATCTTCATCCCACTACTGCTCTCCTCTTCTCACTCCAATACTTTACCACTACACCCACTCTGTACAACACACCCTTCTTTCACTCATACAGCCACTTCACAAACACTCCTTACTCACTTCCCAGTTATGCACATTCACACAGTAGTACCCTTGCTGTCACAAAACTAATACCTCAACTTCTCAGCACAACCCAAACCCAACGCTCCCTCGTTCTTCCAGCTAGTCATTTGGTCATCTACCTCCAACGACCTGCCACAAATAGCGCACACATTCTGTTTTCTGCCCCTGCATACATCTCCCTCTGTCCTATTTGGCTAGTTTTCCATAGCCAATCCTGTTCTATCTTCCCCTACCAGGAGGTGGGTATATTACGGAAAGTCATTAGTAGGAGTGTACTCTCCACCCATTTTTTCTGTGCATACTTGCCACAATGGCTAAATGATGGCCCAGGAAAGCGCATGTCCTTGTTCATGTTAGAGGCTGGTGATCGAGCAAGCTTATGGAAGGTAATGCTCCCCTCTGGTTTAAGACCCCCCTCAGGTTAAGACCCTGGTGGTCTAGTGTGGGTACCACCTGCTGTAGTGAGGTACTGTCTGTGCAGGCTGCTGCCTCCTCTGCCACACATGTGTTTAGGTACTTCTCTTGCTGGTCTCTGCATTTCAGTTTCGGGTGGTGGGGCACCAGCTTCTTGGCTGCGGGAGGGCTTCCTTCTGAATTTTGCAGTCCTGTCTTCCATATGTGGTACGCGGTTCATGACTGTCACTGTAGGGCTGCTTTCTCTTCCACGAGGGTAACTTTGGCTCCCATCCTGCTTATCCTCTTGTATTTCTTACTGCCTGCAATGAAAAGAGAAACAGAGGTGAGAATTTGGCTTCTGTGGTATGGTTGTAGAAAAGGGTTTGCAAAGAAACATGCTGGCATGAGGTTTAGGAATATGAATTAGGTCCCTCTCTGTTTCCACCGCCCCCATCATGGTTGTGGAAGTTCTCTCCCTCCCCCTTGTGACAAGGCCCACGTAATGGCCTTGTCACAAATGCAAACCGCATGTGTTTGCTGTAATCATCTTGTGTTAACAGTCTGAAGTGAACACATTGAGTTTGAATGCCATGTCAACAATAAACTAGAGCAAACACCCCCAAAGGTAACATATGCAGCTGCTGGAGCAATGTGTACTCTCAACACATGTATGCAATCACGTGTCACCATGGAAATACGGAAGATGAATACCAATGGTATCGTCAATTACTGACTGTCGGAAGCGGCCAGCAGTGAGGTTCTGAAGTGATTCGCTGGACTGGTGCCGCTTGACGGTCCATTGTCGGATCCTTAGGTCCTTTCTTCTAGCCATCCTTCAGCTTTGGCTATGTGTGAGCCAAGAGCCGAGAGTGGCGGTTGTGGCTGCGAGCAAGCTCAGTGGCGCCGCCTGGGCTTTCAGGCTACCTTGACTGGTGTTTCCAGAGTTGGCCCATCCCCAATCATCCCTTCGGCACCTAGGTCCCATTACCAGGCTTTATACAGTGAGCACCGTTCCAGGTTGAACCTGGCTCAGCCTTTGCGTGAGCCTGTGAGTCTGTTTAGTTGGGCTGTGTGGGAGCCCGGGAGCTGCCGCAGTGGGTAGCTACATTGCCTAAACCTTGTTTCTGTGCCCTGAGTCTGGGAGAGGCACGGGAGCATTTACAGACACAGGAAGAAGTGTGTTGTGCACAGCACAGTAGTATTCTGTGAGGCTCCGTGGCTCTGGGTGAAATCACCAAACGTAGCCAACTGAAGCATAGTTAACTGAAGCTCACTTTTTTGGACAAATATTGGTGTACTGCTCACTTATTGAGGTACTGAGTTTCCTCCTGGATCTTTGGGCTGTGGTGGTGTGGGCTGTGATTACTGTGTGACGGCTTCTGATAGTCCCTATTTCCATTTTTTTTACCTATCATTAGTTGTACCAACTGCCTTAGGGGGTGAACAGGAAACTGTCAGAAAAATTCTCCTTTGATCCTGATTACTCCTAGTGGCAATTGTGGAAAACAGACTGTATTAGGTGGACTTTAACAAGATCGGCTCTGCAGTCTTTTGGGGAAGTGAAAGCGGAGCATTAGAAATCACTTAAAAAGTAGAAGGTCCCCCCGAAGAAAACTTGTGCAGAACAACTATAACTTGTGCAATAAAAAGCCCAAAGCACCTACAGATAGAAATGTGAAAGGGGGTGATAATAATAAATCAAAACAGCAAATGTCAATAGGTAAAGGCACTATTACACATTTATTTTCTGCGCAATCCGTCGGTTGAATCTATTCTGAATACTCTTGAAAAGGAGGCCGTGAATAATCAGAGCACAAGCAATGTGCAAGACAACTCTTCGATATTGATGATTGACAACAAATCCCTATTGGAGCTATGCCTCTCTGCCCAAAGATCTATGACTCCTGCCTTGAGCAGCTCGGCTGTAGATAAAGAGAAAGGAGTGACAGCAAAAGAACTCTTAACTACGACAACTCCAGAGAGGCTATCAATGTCACCAAACTTAGCGATACACTGAGAAACCCCAGAAGCGAAGTCTAACACAGGCTCCTTTTCTGATACTAATACCCTGGTCGAGATTCAATCTACAATGGCCTCTTTGCAGTTTGCACTAAAAATGTTGTTAAAATTGTGTGGCCGTATCCTTGAAAACACAATCAATTGGGCAATATCGAGTACAGTAGAGAAAGAGGCGATTGAGGAAACTGAGAACAATTTGTCTGAAGCCATACAGATGATTAAAGAACCTACCCCGCCGCTGGAGGTTGATCAGAATGTGACTAATAATTCTGAGATTTATTTCTCCCGGAAACAGCAGAGATTAGCTAGAAGGGCAATAACAAGAAAATATCATTTGATGTGCCCTTACTACCCTCTGAGTCTGATCCAGAGATTAAAAACACGAAAAAAATCTAGGAAAAAAGCAGCACGGGCAAAAACGGGAAATTCTGAAAGAGAAGGGCGCCTCACTAGTTGGCTTATTCCAGAGAAAGACAAAGATCTACCCGACGCAGAAGAAATACCATCTGAACCTTGTATCTTGCCAAACGAACAATCAGTAGAAAACATCTCATCTACACCTAACAATGTAAGCCTTATCCCTTACCTTGAGACTATGCAGAAGTCAGTGCATACGAATGACGGGCAGAAGCCAGAAATGAGCACCAACCATATCTGTATAATCAAGAATCTTTACCAAAATAACCATGACGATTGGTTGACACAAACAGAATTCTTGATTAGGCTGCACTCTATTCCACATTTAAGAGTCTTGACATCAGATGACTTTGAATATATTGAACCACTAAATACTCAGAATACGAATGTATCGGCAATTCACTGCAAATTCTTGACCACTGCTAATTTGCTGCGTACATATAAGGTTAACTTATTTGAGGTTGACGTGGAAATTGATGCAGACCCGGGTAAAGAAGATCCAGACTGCCCAAGGAAAGTACTGATTGAACCTAAGATTAAGATCAGTATAACCCAGCTTCCTGCAAGTAATGAGGTCCAACTGGCAGATGTACAAAACATCTTAAAGTGGCTGGCATGATCTCTGCTGGTAGTATTGAAAAAAGACTGAGGGAATTCATTCCTCTCCTGGAACACTAGGGGTTTCAGTCATTTAATTACTCAGAATGGATCGCTGTCATATATAAGTAACTATACATGTATTTGTCTACAAGAGGTATGGTTGACTGGCTCAATTGTATTGAATGGATATACAGTGTTCCAATCCCTTGCTAAAAAAGGCGAAAGTGGAAGACCTTTTGGGGGATTAATAGTGGGCATTCAGCATAATGTCAAATCACAGTGTATATAAACTAAATCAGATGATTTTGTGATTGCGATTCAACTGGTTCTATATATTGAGAATAAGGCTGAGAACATGTTATTGATAAACTTGTATAATCCACCTGGGGATTCCCAAACTGTTATTATTCAAGAGACTCTTCATGACATCATGATCAATTGGACTTTTAACCAGGAGAATAAATCTGTAATGATTGTTGGGGATTTCAAATGTTATATGTCTGGAGCGGTGGGGACTACGAGTAATACAAATTTAAGACCTAAGAGTGTAATGTCCCATAAGAAAGTGGACCCCGAAGGACAGTATTGGTTGAGCTTTTTTGAACTATGGGACATGGAAATAATCAATGGTTGAACATCTAATGATTGTCCCGGTCAGTCTACTTGGGAAAGTGGTGGTTCAAAAAGTATCTTAGATTATATTTTTGTTACTGCAGATATAGCTAGCCGGGTGAAGGATATGAAGGTTTCCAAAAACATCTGGAGCGATCAGACCTCACTTGGGTTAACTCTGAGTGCTGACGATGTAAATTATGCAGTTAAATCCATGGGGGACCTAAGGGTAAATCATGCTGCAACAAGGATTTCCTGGTCAGAGAAAAACATAGACAAAGTGGTAGCTACTCTGTCATTAGACCATTATAAGGATACCAGCCGATTCCATGTCATGTCCATAGATAATATTGAACATTAGATTTATACACTTGCAATTGTGCATGCCACAACTGGTAAGGGAGGTGTGGTAATAGGTCTTACCAAGAGAAACCCGTTTGATTGTGAAGTTAGAGATGTTAAAAGGCAACTCAGAGCAGAAATAAGGAAGGCAAGGAAAACATCTATGTCGATTAAATGCTATCTTTCTGTTTGTAAAATTCTCAAGGGTAAGTTTCAGTCTTGGTTAAGACAAAAAAGTACCTTAAGAAATTAAAACAATTGCAAGAGACAATAAGGTTACTATGTACCAAGAATTCTCGTAACATCTGGGCACTCTTGGGAGAAGTAAGAAGCAATAGGACAAATTCAATTCTTAATCCTATTGGTGCCAATAAATGGGAAAGATTCCTGAAAGATCGCAAAATGCCTAACAACGTTGAGATAATGGTGGCTGATAACATGTTTCATCCTATACCTCCGTTTATAGTAACGGTTGCTACTCTTATTGATAAGATAAATAAGTTAAAATCTTCAAGGGCACCTGGACCTTACGGCCTGGTCAACTTCACATTGAAATACTAAAGATTCTCTTTGAAAAAATTATGCTGGAAGGTAGAATACCCCGTTCTTGTCAAACAGCCACACTTATACCAGTGCACAAGAAGGGTGATAAGAGCGACCCTAGTAATTATAGATTGTTATTGATGTTGGATTGCACTGGCAAGCTCTTTTGCGGGTGTAATCCTTGACAAATTACATGAATGGGTGGATAAAGAAAATATATTCAATTGCTTTCAAAGTGGCTTTAGGAGGTGCGACTCTACGATACACAATCTGATCATCTAGATACCTTGTGTACTGCGGCTAGGAATAAGGGTAATCCTCCCTTGTATGCGTTATACGTAGACTTTAAGGCAGCCTTTGATTTCGTCCGTAGAGATATTCTATGGACCAAATTAGAATCACTCGGCTGCCCACAAGGCATGTTATATTATCTTAGGCACCTCCATCAGTACAACACAGTTTCCCTGAAATTGGAGCATCAAGGGAACATGACTACCCAAATTTAACAAAAAAGAGGAGTCAAGCAGGGCTATGTTATGGCCCAACTCTATACAATCTATTTACGTATGAACTACTGGCTGCAATTAAAAAGGTCCATAATTGCCCCCCTAAAATTGGTGACAAACACTGCCCAATCCTCGCTTACGCGGACGACTTAGTGATATTAGATCGCACCTTTAGTGCCCTGCGGAGATCAGTGGAAGCTTTATGGGTATACTCAAAAAGCAATGGACTAATAATAAATCTGCAGAAAACCCAAGTGATGCTGTTTACAGAGAAAAAAGTAGCACAAACTAGCCTTAAGATTCAGGAGCTGGAGATTTTATATACCCCGAATTACAGAAACTAAGGGTGACTATCTCCAATGCAAGCAGACGAGAATGATCAGGACTGCCCAAATTTCCACACTGGTGTATCATTTTACCATCTCCCATGGCGGTTTTACTGTTTGGGCTGCGCTTGCTGTACCAATAGGTATTAGTCCTGATGATGACCTATGGTCTTGAAGCCCTACAAACAATGATACTTAACTGGCTGCAGGTTGTGGAAGGCAAATATTGGAAAAAGATTCTAGGCCTCCCAACCTGCATAACGATGGCTGTTATTAGGCTCGAATTAGGGTGCACCTCATTAAAATCTCAGATTCTCAAGAAAAGAGCTGAATTGTACCTTTTCATGTTGAGTACCACTGGTAATCAATTAATTGACACCATGAGGAAAGAAATCACCAGACAGACTGGGAAATCACTCCTAAAAAATAAGGTTGATATATACCGGAAAGAAATTGGATGGTATACTCGGGTTGAGGAGTTTACTCAAAGGTCAAGAACTGCGCTATTTAAAAAAGCAGATATTGGTGATTGGCTAGAGAATTATGCCCATTTGGAAAAGCTTAAGAAATACCATTTTGTTACGTATATGTTATATATATATAAAAAGCCACAGTTCTACCTTAATCTAGCGAGAGTAAGGTGCTTTATTTTGCTCCTTAGGGTGAATCATTTACCAGTGCTGGCTGATACAGGCCCAGTAAATCAGATTCCTTATTCGGAACGCTATTGCTGATTATGTAAGAACAATTTAATAGCAGAAACAGGGAAACATGTCTTAATGAACTGCCCTAAATTATTAACAACATATCAAACCTATTACGGTACATTTGTCCATAACAGTGAGTACATAGGAGAATCAGCCTTCTGGTGTAGCAGTATTAATACAAAAAAAAATAATCTTTTTCTTGCAATGTACAATGTATGGTTATTGATTGAGAGTTTACTGGAAATCTCCATTTGAACTGATTTCCTTTTATAGTTGATTCAATGTATTGAGGTCAGAAGGCCTTACATTTTTATTTGTATGTGGAGGCATTCATTGAAGCTGTTAGCCATTGGTTGTCGAAAATCTAAGATTTTAGATTTGTTTTGTTTGTTTAATCTGAGTAAGTACATTTTATACATCTTGTAGGTATGATTTGATCTGGTTTTATTGTTGTCTAATTTTTGAAGATATGTAATGTAAAGTCTATGAAAATGTATTTATTGATGTTATGTTACTTATTGTAAACATTACATTTATTTTGAAATTGATTTAATATTGTAAATGTATATGTCACGTGTAAAGTCTATTTATAGACTATATCACATTAATAATAAATTAAATTAAATAATGTGAAATGCGGAAAACGATTTCCCCTGCAACACATAACAACACAGCATTTCTCTGTTTTTGCTTCATTATACGCATGTGTATCTTATTGTTAGTTCTTTGTATTGCACTAATTTTTAACTTTGTCATATCACTTTCTACATCATGTTGTAACTGCAACTTTGTCAAACATCCACTGCATCATTCGTGGGTTGTGGTTTACATAATTTCTGTAACAATAATGCATGTCCGCATCCATAGACTTTTGTTTCAGCACTTTGTAACAATGAAAGGATGTACCACTATCACGCCCACGTTTATTATAATATCTCTGTGTTAATCTGGGGTGTACTAACTTTAGTATTGTGAATTGGTTTGTGATATGTATTTTCTCTACATATGCCTCTCGAATTGTTCATTAAAAAAACCTGTTTGATTACATTGTTACTTAATTTGTAAATAACTTTGCAAATACATGTTTTCAATATAATTTGTCTATACATATATGTTTTTTTCTAGACTTTTTCAACAGGCCTCTAGTGTGGCTCGCCTTCCCCGATGCATCGTTTATCATTGCCCAGAGCAATGCCAGTGGTTCAGATTAATTCAAAACCTTCCATCCATCACTTTTTTGGTTTAGTTTATCATTATAAGCACATCTGAAAGTTTCAACGGCAGGGATTCATGGGTCCAGGATTGAACCAGAATACACAAATGAAGAAATGGAAGAAGGTAAAGTCAACAACAACAACAGGAAGGCAGTGACACGGAGGACTATTTTCCAGATCCTTAACCAAGTAGATTGGAAGGTGGCTACACTTTGCGTCAATGGCATTGTTGTGAACTGAAGCTCTCATTAAAAGAAGATTTCTGTTGTCATGAAAATGTAACTTGTCAAGCTACTTATCCGAAGATGAGCCACCCCCACAGAGCATAATGCTGCAAAATGACTTCACAGCATCAATCTGTATTTCGGTAGACAGTGAAAATATATATAAAGAAACTAACATACAATCCTATCTCTGCTGACATTTTTCTTAACATCATCAATATACCACTCTACACAATTGTAATTGCTAATTTAATTAAACGGGATGTACCTCCAGTGTTGGGTTACAGTATTACAATATGGGGCAAAGACCATTATATCAATGTAGATAAAAGCTTTGAGGGCATACACATATCTGTCCACATGGATCTGGTGTCTCTAGCATATCAAATGCAGACAGTGTAAATACACAAACATATGGGAAAGAACCCTAGTGGCTTCAGATACATTTCACCTCACATCATCGAGAGACCACCAAAACACTAAACAATAGCTCTAATTCATTGAATGTGGTAGGATGTTTGCATGAGGTGTGCAACAAGTACAGAAAGAAGGCAAAACAGTCCTCTTATCACAGTCTGTTGACTACTCAAATTGGATGCGAAAATCAGCCACCGAAGAGACTGTGTTTCCTGCTGGTCTAGTGCATATGCTGTAAATACACAAACATATGGGAACAGACCATATTGTCTCCATCTAAAGGTCACCTCACATCATTTAGAGGACACCATAAAAAAACACGACACAATAGCACTAGCTAATTAAATATGGCAGATTGTTTAACTGGGGTGTGATATAAATCTGAGAAGATGGCACAGTCTATTGACTATTAAAAGGGAAACAAGCTTCAATGGCATACAGTTATCTGCCATCATAAGCACAGTGCCTCTTGCTGGTGAAAGCCAGGTGGTCGGTATACAACCATCTAAGGAAACAGAGCATGCAGCCACTGCAACAAGTTGGCCATCTTTTTCAAGAGACCCTTAAGCAATATCACTTGCTGGTAGAATTCAGCAGGATGTGACGCCATGTTTCGGGACCAGCAGGGTGTGCTACAAGTTTTTCAAGTGTCGCCATTGCCCATTTGGTTACGGTGTACTCTTGATTAGGTCATGTGATCTTTTGATTACAGTGCACCATATGTTTCTTATTGTTTAATGGCTCCATACGCATCCCTCAATGTGTCCCATTCACAAGCAGCATTATATTATAATATTATGTGTATCACATGTCAAGTGCAGACTGGCCAAATTAAAAAGAACAAAGTAGTGCCCATCAGTATCCTGTCAACCCTAGATGAGAAGTGGGCAATTGCTATAGGTAACAGGAACTTTCACATGTGGTTCAGGGGATATTTGTTCAGATTTTTGTTTTTTTAATGTTTCAGTTGGCGTTATGTTGGCCCTGGTGAAGACGTTTTTATTGCTTCTGTCCGTCGAAACTAGGGGGCTTCCCCTTGCTTATAATATCTGTGCTTCCTTGTAACCTTTAGGTTTCGACTCAGTTCAAAAGAATATTTCTACTAATGAACACTAGTAGGCCATAATGGCTATATGCCTTGTTATATATATTTGTTACATTTATATACCAGTGCCATGAGTGAGTGATGTCAGCGAGAGAATGTTCTTGTGTGGACGGAATGTTTCTGTGTGAATGTAGGTTCTTTCTGAGGCAGTTGGCAGCAGCCTGCCTCCGGATAGGTGCCAGTGAAGTTCTCCCCTGGGGAACTGGTCCCCTTTGGGGCCCAGCCCTCCTACAATTTGGCACTGCCCAGGACTTAGTTGTGGCACCCAAGGAAAGGAAGGCATCCAGAGCTAAGGTGTTATCCCCAATTGCATGCAACTGCTTCCACAAGTGCCAGTGTCAGTAATATTATGGTGCCTCGTATAGCATAGGGAGTTCACAGGCCTCAGTAGTGCCCCCTGGGCTAGTACAATGCAGCCTGTTCTCCGGTTTGGTTTGAAAACAAGTGAGTGATGTACCCAGCCATCCCCTCCCACGTAGCTGCTGTCATGTTTACGTTCACTATATCGGAGATAAAGCAGCGTTACCTCAAACTGCTTTAGAGGAGTCATTGGAGAGTTACCAACTCACCCCAAAGAGGGTTCTGCTGCGTTCTGAAGGGAGCAACCAGGCCCGTTTCTTGGCCCGGACGAGGCGGGCAGCTGCCCGGGGCCCAATTGCCCCGGGGGCGCAATTGCCCCGGTCCCTGCTCCTGGCTGGAGGGGTTCACATGTCTGGGTTTGTGGCGGCGATTGCCGAGGGCAGAGAGTTCGGCAGCGCCGTAGCGGGTGCTGGAGCTGCCTCTTCTGACTGTAATGTCACGTAGTACATATGTACTATGTGACATTACAGAAGTCAGAGCAGGCTCCCAGCCGACCCACTCCCTTCACTTTCGGGCCACTTGGGGTGGGGGTGTGCTGGGGGCATAAAAAGGCGCCTTTCCTGATGGCTGCCCACCTTTGCTGCTGGCTGTATCCTGTGCTCGAGACGGCAGAAACATTTCTTTGCAGCTCGGATTTGTTTGTGTGCACGGTGCACCGCTTCATCAAAAAGAAGGTAGGTGCCATGATTATTTTATTATGCTTTGTTCTTCTAAGTCCTTGACCTCTTCGTTTGTGTTTTCCCTGTTGGAGCCGTACTATGAATGATTGCACTTGTGTGCGTGTACTGAGTGTGTGTTTGTGTCAGCATGAAAGTATGAGAGTGTGTGTTTTCACTGGTCCCCTTTTCTCACTGTGTGCCCCCAAGGTGTCCCAATGTGTGCCCCCACTGTGTGCCAATGTGTGCCCCCACTGGTCCTCTGCCCCACTGGTCCCCTTTTCACACTGTGTGCCCCCACTGGTCCCTGTGTCCCACTGTGTCCCAATGTGTGCCCCCACTGGTCCCCGTGTTGCAATGTGTGCCCCTACTGGTCCCCGTGTCCCAATGTGTGCCCCCACTGGTCCCCATGTCCCAATGTGTGCCCCCACTGGTCCCTGGGTCCCACTGTTGTGCCCCCACGGGAATTCCTAGTGTTTTGCCCTGGGAACCAAATGGGCTAGAAACTGCCCTGGGAGCAACATCCGCATCTGCAGAACGCTGGGTCTGGGGATCTCTTTTGGCCGATCGTGCCTGCAACTTCATCCTTTCTGATGACATCAACCCGGCTGCAAGAGTCTGGTGGAGCCTTCCCAACGTTCGGTATGGCTGTCAGCAAATTTTGAAGAAAGGACTTTTCCTTGTCTTTCGGCGTGATTACGGCATGCGTTGAAGAATGAAGCGTCGCACCGCACCGTCAAGAACAGGTGACTGCGAGGTGTACATGTCAGGACGATGAAGATCTTAACCTTCCCTACCAAAAAAATCTGGATTGAAAGTGGATTGCTACTGGATTTTCCCAAACATTTAAATCCTCTTTAAATCCTCTTTAAATGCAGAAACTCCCATTGTACTCAGTGGATTGCTTTTGGCTTCCTTTTGGCTTCATGCACCCGAAATATGTTAATTAGCAATCCTCAGTGGAATGCAATCCCAAAACAATCCAAGCAATCCAATCCCCAAACAATCCACTAAAAATCCAGAAGCAATCCAATCCCCAAACAATCCACTAAAAATCCACTAGCAATCCAATCCCCAAAAAATCCACTAAAAATCCGCTAGCAATCCAATCCCCAAACAATCCACTAAAAATCCACTAGCAATCCAATCCCCAAACAAGCCACTAAAAATCCAAAAGCAATCCGATCCGCAAACAATCCACTAAAAATCGACAAGCAATCCAGCCCCCAAACAAGCCACTAAAAATCCAAAAGCAATGCAATCCCCAAATACATCCAAAAGCAATGGAGTGCATTTGGCTTCTTTTTGGCTTAATGCGCCCCAAACATGTTCCATTAGAAATCCTTCCTGGTAGAAGCGATGCAATCCCAAAACAATCCTATAAAAATCAAAAACCGATGTTAACTTTAACCCTGAAAAGAAACCCTCCAAAAGTGATTACATAGGGTTTTAGTCATTTGGGTACAATGACATGAAAGTAGAGCAAGGTTAATGGGATATTATCTATTTTTTTTTTTAAACACACAAACACCTGCTTTCTATTCAATTGTATTTATTAAAAGAGGCACAATGAAGATAAACCTGAAACTGTGTACATAACACACAAGCATGACTGTAGCAATCCCAGAACTGGGTGCTTTACAATTTGAGTAAATGTATGGATTAAAAAAAAAACAATACCAGCAAGGGGGTAAAATGCAGACCCAGGCTAAGCCCAGAGAGCAAGGGAGTCAGGTGGGGACCCAGCCCAGTGAGCAATTGTGAAGGAGGTACCCGGACTCAGCCTGGCAAGCAAGAAGTCCGGTGGGGACCCAGAACCAGCCAATGAGTGACAAATAAAGACCCAGGGCAAGCCCAGGGAGCATGGGAGTAAGGGTGAAGGAGGGACATAGAACCAGCCCAGGCAATCTGATGGGTACCCAGCACAGGGGAGTCAGGTGGAGACCAGAACAGCCTATGGAGCAAGTAAATCAGATGGGGACCCAGAGCCAGACCATGAAGCAAGGGAGGGGTGGGGGAGAGCAATAGACCCAGCCCAAGGAGCTGGGGGGGCATGACTCTTCCCAGGGAGCAGGAAGTCAGATGGGGACCCAGAACCAGACCATGAAGCAAGGGAGGGGTGGGAGAGGGCAACAGACCCAGCCCAAGGAGCTGGGGGGGCATGACTCATCCCAGGGAGCAAGGGGGAGGTGGGGACACTGCCCAGAGAGTAAAGAGAGGGTGACGTAGACCCATCCTAGAGAGCAAAATAGTGAGGGGGAGACCGAGGATTAGCCTAGAGAGCAGAGGAGAGGGGAAAAAGCAGACCCAGCACAGGGCACAAAGGGGAGGGATACTGGCCCATGCAGCAAGAGAGTAAAGGGGAGGAGGGGACAGTATTATTTACTGGAGAAATTAGGTAAGCGCAGTTGGATTTGTAATTTGCACCAATAAAATGCAAAATCAGTAAAACCTAAACTCTGTGAAATGGTTAACCAGATTAAAATGCTAAATAAGTGCAACCAACGTTGAAACTAGTTTGACATTTTTCCAAACGTTAAATGCAGTAAAAATGTGTGCCTATGTTACTGGATTGTTTTTACAGAGATACAAGTTGGAAACAATCCTAAATAAATCTTCCAATGTATCCTTGCTTGTAAAAGAATCCAAAATAAATGCATTAAAAATGTGTAGTGTTGCTGGATTGGTTTTATTGAGAAACAAGTTGAATACAATTCTAAATAAATCCTCCACTTTAAGTCCAAACAATCCTTGCTTGTCAAAAAATCGAAAATAAATCCTGTAAAAATCCCTTCCTGCCAATCAGTGTTAGTGGATTGCTTTTACTGAAAAACAAGTCAGTAAAAATCCAAAATAAATCCTGTAGAAATGCGTGCCTGCCAATTAGTGTTAGTGGATTGCTTTTACTGAGAAACAAGTCAGTAAAAATCCAAAATAAATCCTCTAACCCAAGACAAATAAATCCTTGCTTGGAAAAATCCACAAAAACTCCAAAATAAATCCCAAAAAAATCTGCAGCTTGAAAACAAGCCAGAAGCAATCCCCAAACAATCCAAAAAGTGGATTTCTCTTTTACTAGGGTTAGCTCCCGCTGTGTGTCGTCATACCTCCAAGAGATTACAAAAAGGAATGCAGTGAATATGGTGTTTCATTTTCATGCTTGTCTCCTGCACAGGAAGGCGTTTTGCAACGTTGCCCCGCGCTGTCATGTCTCCACAGAGTGATGTTCAGTGGCGGAGGTGGCGGAGAAAAGAATAGGCGACATTTAAAATCCGTGTGTCCCATAATGGAACGTGAAGAGTGTTTCTTCCTGTGCAGTGTTTCAGTGTCTGTTAGTGCCTTCGCACCTCAGACACACTAGGAGTGTAATGTTATCTGTCTGTACAAAGGCGCCTTTTGGTCATATCTAATGTGAATTGCTGCTTCAGTTACGCTTTCAGATTAAATTTTGTTTCATAATGCGAAGCGTAATTTTTTAAAAAATCTGTCGTGTGAGTGGCAGATTGACTGAACTGTAAACGATTTCTCAATTTGGCTAGTTTTATGAAGTGTCTGGGTCCGGATAAAGAACATGGAGCAGGAACCAGACCCGACCCATGGATATACGAAAGAACAGGATGCTTTATTTCATCTTAGTTACAGCAATAGAGGTTAGCAGAGGGCTAGTGGGGCCAATGCATTCGTTCAGATTCCTCTCACAGCTCCAAGTCCCTTAACTGACATTCATGGAACCTCACTGTCCCTTCATTCCAGCCCCGCTCATAACATTCCATGGGGCCTACATCTGCATACACACAACAACACACTCACAGATACCACATTTTAATATTTCGCTAAGGATCTCAGGGCATTCTAACGTGTATGCTTTGGTTATAAGGTGCCCACTCACCATGTTTCTGGCGTGGCATTTACTTGAAGTTGGAAGTGTTTCACTTTTATGATGCCCTGTTAGTGTTTAATCTTCTTGAGAAGTTGCAGGATTTAACATATCTAAATGCTTCAAATAGTTTAAAAATGCATCAAACATGTAGCTGGGAAATATTGGTGACTGTGTGAGCTGAAATGTTTTTAAATATGAGCCTTTAACCCTCTCATTGCGCTAGTGTTTAACGCTTTGAGGTATTTCAGGTGTATGAACTACAGAATTAACTTAAATGGTAAAATGCTATATTTAGCAAATGTTACTGCTTTTAAATCTTTATAGTTACCATTTTTTACGGCAATGAATGTTAGCAACAGATTTAGAGCACAGAGGTGGTTTCTACAGTTGCATTTAATTCTGGTTTGTGCATCAGGTGTGAATGGTATGAATTTTGGGTGTTAGGTTGTGTGTCTGACCCCTTTCCCTCAAATAACAATGTCACCTAAGACAGTTGTCTTTTTCCATCCTCTGTAACAGGACACATTTTTGTCCTATGGTTCTTCAACTTTCACTCCATAGCTACCAATCAGAGATTGAGTGGAGGCTCTCTTCTCTGACAGTTGGGTTAGTGCTCGAGGGTGGCAGCCTCGAGACCTGGGGGTTGCGGACCCAGGTGGTTGTTGCTAAGGTTATTTTAGAGAATGAGTCCGGTGTTAGTTTATAGCCATGTTTGCATGGCGGGTCAGTGCTTGATAATGGCAGAATCAATGCCTAGGGGTGAGAGTCTTGGACAGAAGGTGCATTCTTTCTTTGGACTGTTGGGTTGTAGTTTTGCTTACACGCTTGTGTGTGCTACGTTGCAGTTCTTTGGATGCAGGTGTGTGTGTGCATGCTCAGCTGTGTAGTTTTGTGTTGTTAAGAAGAGAGATGTGTTACATCTTTATCTCTGCACCTTCCCTGTCTCCTCCGAGTGAGTGATGTCAGAGAGATAATGTTCTGGGGGATGGAATGTTTGTGTGTGAATGTAGGTTCTCTCTGAGGCAGTAGGTGCCAGCCTGACTGGGTGGTGGGTGCGGGTGAGGTTCTACCCTCGTGAACCCGTCCCCCTTTGGGTGCAGCCCCTCTACAATGTCATCTGCCTGTGTGATCTTAATAAAGCGGAACTTGGACTAACCTACAAGCTGCCTCCAGTCATTCTAAGATATAACACCATCCCGTGTGATTGCACCTTCATTATAGTCATCCAGTCTGCCAGTTTAGAGGTATCGCCTTTGCATTTGCACTTTGTCAATTCTATGCATTTGCACTTTGTTAATGTCATGTTCACAATTTATAGCACTTTTTGCACATTCTGCACTTTTCACATTGTGATCATGAGATGTGTTTTTGTATATGATGTGTTTTTACAATTACCTACATAGTGTTGTTTTTATTACATTGATGAACAATATGTCTATGTTCATGGTATGTGTTGTACCTGGATATAAAATATAGCCAGAACACTTTGTTGTTTATTGGTGAATGAATTTTAATCATTTATATCTATCAGTTTTCTTTGAAAAGGCATATGTTTGTAATTTGTAGTTAGCTTAGTCTTCTTAGGCGTTACAGGATCCCTGTTGTTTTCTATATACATTTCTGATGTGGACATCCTGACCACAGGATAAAGTCGAGTTTGAATTGAAAATTCGATCACTACTCAATAGTCGACTGGCAACACACTGGTATCCATGACGCCAATTTCCAGCACCACCAAGCACACATGAACTGGTATTTTCTCATTTTGTACATGTTAAAGATGGTCCCATGGACCACACCACATGCTCCTCGTTCTTTTTACAACTTACAAGAAACATACCATTTCAGATTTCAAATTTGTGAAATAGTTTATTTGCTCTTTTCTGTAATCCTAGGACCACTGTTGATACCTAATGGGATGTTATTTTGTGCAACCGGATTGTTTATGCTAAAATCTTGATTTTCATTTCAGAGCTTTTTCCTGTTATACAAATGTTTTTTTTGTGCCATAATTGGAGGTCCTAACACCACACATCTGGAATCCCGGCACAGGACTGCACGTTTTCCCAAAAGATGCACTAGTGATCAAGCAATGGCTGCTCAAATGGAGCATTCAACCACAGGAAATAAATAACCAATCCAATTATGCGAGAAAATTCATTGCGTATTTGCATTCAACATTTTACCACTGAGAAGTACAAGTCGGCACAATATACAAAGACAAGCTACCCCAGACTGAATCAGAGGTTACTTGCAACAGCTGCATTCATGATCTTTGCGCATGACCATGGACAAGTGAGTATAATATAGGTCAATGGCGTGACGTCATTAGTATTGCTCTGATTCAAGTGTATTTTTTGTGTTTCTATTTCCACTCTGCATTATGACCCCATTGCATTTGTTGAATAATGAATGTGACAAAAAAAAATTCTGTTCCTTCCAACATTTTCCACTAAAACTATGATTCCAAAGAACTGTTGTTTTGCCTTTCACAGTACATTGTTTTAGTTAGTTATTATTCTGAGAGGCCATGTCCTAATTTCGCTCAGAGTTAGGACCATGCTCACTTTAAATTATTGTCCATACTCATGTCATAATTGTATCCTTTTCTCTTCACTCCTTTTTATTATCTTAGACACTTCAGGATCATGGGACATCAATTGATAACACAGCACTAACCCTCCGACACACGTCTTGGAACGCAGTTATGCCACTGTGTGTTTATTTGCGTATTAGGGAGGTCCACCTCAGGTTTTACAATTGTAAGGAGGCATGCCACTGGATTTGTTTTGGTATTGTAAAGGCTGGTTTCAAAGTACTTACCAATCAAATGTGCGTGTGTCCTGTGTGTGCACCTGCTTACAGCCCAATTTCATATATTGTCCACACGGGGAGAGCAGGCTATCCAGTGCTCTAACAGCACCATCCGATGCACAGCCGGGTGTACAGGTATGCTAATCACTGCTCTAATGGCACCATCCGATGCACAGCCGGGTGTATAGGTATGCTATTCACTGCTCTAATAGCACCATCCTATGCATAGCCGGGTGTACAGGTATGCTATTCACTGCTCTAATAGCACCATCCGATGCACTTCACCGCTCTAATAGCACCACCCGATGCACAGCCGGGTGGGCATGTATGCTATTCACCGCTCTGATAGCACCACCCTATGCACGGCCGGGTGGGCATGTATGCTCTTCACTGCTCCGATAGCACCATCCTATGCACGGCCGGGTGGACAGGTATGCTATTCACCGCTCTAATAGCACCATCCGATGCACGGCCGGGTGTACAGGTATGCTATTCACCGCTCTAATAGCACCATCCGATGCACGGCCGGGTGTACAGGTATGCTATTCACCGCTCTAATAGCACCATCCGATGCACGGCCGGGTGTACAGGTATGCTATTCACCGCTCTAATAGCACCATCCGATGCACGGCCGGGTGTACAGGTATGCTATTCACCGCTCTAATAGCACCATCCGATGCACGGCCGGGTGTACAGGTATGCTATTCACCGCTCTAATAGCACCATCCGATGCACGGCCGGGTGTACAGGTATGCTATTCACCGCTCTAATAGCACCATCCGATGCACAGCCGGGTGTACAGGTATGCTATTCACCGCTCTAATAGCACCATCCGATGCACAGCCGGGTGTACAGGTATGCTATTCACCGCTCTAATAGCACCATCCGATGCACAGCCGGGTGTACAGGTATGCTATTCACCGCTCTAATAGCACCATCCGATGCACAGCCGGGTGGACAGGTATGCTATTCACTGCTCTAATAGCACCATCCGATGCATAGCCGAGTGTATAGGTATGCTATTCACCATTGCGTCGTGCATGAGTTAGTACAGTCTCTGGTCTTATTATTGATAGCATCTAAGCCACTATGATCTCTGGTTATATTCTCCTTACTGCGTGCAAGGGTTTGCCCCATTCCATTTGCTCTTTTGCTAGTGGTTGCTTTGCCACATACAGTTGTCTTGTCCATAACTCTAACTTTTGCAAGTGTTTTGCGATTGAGAGTTGTCAATTCACAAATATCTGTCCCGCGGTTCTGTAGGGCAATTTAGAAAAAATATCATCATCACTTGTGCTTGTGTCCCTACTACCCGTTTCTCTTTTTCTCTTGTCACCTATCTTTTCTTTGACACAGGAGGAGAGTGGTACACGAGGTGCTTACAAAGTACGCTCAACAACATCTTGACTTTTCCATGTGCTCTGTATTTCCCCATCCCAATTTCGAGTGTCATTAACGTGCCTCTTCCACAGTTATCATTTTATGTATTGTACTGTAGTAAAATGCATTTTGAGACTGACCCGTGGAAATGAGTTCTAGTTACTTTGTTTATAAATTCTAATGTTTTCCATGGGGGTAACAATCGAAAGCAGCCACGTCACTATTATTCGTCATAGTAGTGTGAAGGCCTATTAGAAAACACCGTCCCCGCACATTTGTTTGTGTTATGATAGTGACTTCTTCTATTGGACCACTTCATTTTGTTGATACAGGGGGCGACTGTGATAACCACTCTTACCTGGACCATCTGACACTTCCCAAGGAGCGCAGGTATCCTACTTGGTTTTGCTTTGTGCTTTACATCATTTTTTGTCTGCGGTTACAAGTGAGAGCATGTGCGTCACAAATATATGTCTTGAAGTGTCTAGGCTTCGATCCCCATTTCCTTGTGTCATAACCTATCCTTTGCAAAATGCCTCTTAATTTCTTGCCCTGTAGGCAGAGTCTGTAGCCACTCTACTGCCTGGTCAATTCAACACATCCCACGGAGCGCAGGTATGCCACTCACTGTTTCTGTGGTTGCGATTGAGAACATGTATGTCACATATGTATGCCCATGCAGTTGCTAGGCCTGGGGGAATGCATAGCCCCGTGCCGTTCCTTGTGTCATAACTGTGTTTTTACAAGGCTGACTCATTTCATTTATATCCCTGCAGGTGGAGTCCATGATGGCCACTCTTTTATCTTGACCATCTGCCACATGCCACCAAACACAGGTATGTCACTCAGTGTTGCTTTGTGCACTAATGGGGGGTGTCTCTGTAGTTACAATTGCGAGCATGCATGTCACAAATATATGTCCATCCAGGGGCTAGGTCTTGTGAAAGACATATCCCCATGCAATTTACTTTTGTCAAAACTATGCCTTTACAACATACCTTGTTTCATTTCTTGTGCTGCAGGAGGAGACGGAGAAGACCACTCAATTTTCTGATACAGCGCACGTAAGCCAGGTATGCTATTCAGGGTTGCTTTGTGCATTTGAGACAATGGGCCTCATTACGAGTAGGGTGGTAAGGGATACCGGGCACCGGTAAGGAGACCGGTGGTGGTAATCCCTTAACGCCCTACTACGAGTTCCCTTAGCGGGTCCCTCCTTTAAAACCTGTTCTGACCAGGTGTTATGGACGGTACCCGTTAAGGGAAATCAGAGCCAATAACGGTACCGCAAATTGCGGTACCGTTATTAGCTACTTCCCCATTCCCGCAATGGTCGGACTACACCGGTACGTCCCCATTGAACAAGACCGTTGCCGGTACCATTATTGGAGTCAGTCATGGCGCAAATAGTGCCATGACAACCTCCAATCTCGGAATGAGGCCCAATGTTCTCTTCGATCTGAACCATGTTTCTAATTTTAATGTTATATCCTGAAATTGCCACAGGGGGAAGTTCAGTTGATATGACCTTTGAATTAAAACAATAATGGTAAGTACTTAATAAATTGCATTGAAACTTGTTACAGACATCTTTGTTCATTTGACCTATTCACACTGTCAACCTATGCTATATGCATTAGTTTGCAAAGTATATTTAATATATTGAAAAACTATTTTTAATTGGAAAGGTAAAAAGATTTTTTTTAAAAATCATATATCTTTTACAATTAGAATTGTATTACTTTTGTACAGGAGCCTACGGAAGAGAAGAACAGAAACATGCAGATAACACAATATACAAGGGAAGCAGCCTTTCAAACAATAGTGATTTGGGAAAAATTCATGTTGCAGAGATCAGAACCATCACACAGTGTATGTCACAGGTTTCCCCCTTTCTCAACTGTTTTCGCTGCTTGATGGATTCCGTTGTAGAAGTTTTCTTCCTTATGGTTCGGGTCTTGTACAAGCCCGATCGGCCGTCTTTGGCTTCCAGTGTTCGTTCAACTTCTTGTCCGGGATCGATAGTAACTCCAGGAAATCCAGGAAGAAAAATAAGGAAAGCACTCGGAGGCGGGTGCACGGACTCCGGGAGAAGGTTGGGTAAGAAGGAGAAGGGATAGAATTAAGCAAGGGTCCGGGAACCAGGAAAGCAACAAAGTTCTGAGAAAGTGAACTACAGAGCACACGTCTAGCCACAGCTAACAGTAGCGTTGAGATGCGTGGAAGCGCAGGGGTGTGGCTATTTTATCAAGCATGCTGCAATGAACGTGAAGGCTGGCAGGCAGCGTTCAGTGATTGCGGCCATGTTGGTAGTACAACAGAGTGCAAGCCCCGACGTGACAGGGACCAGGAGGCCCAGAAGGGACGTGTCCGATGGGTCATGACAGCATGCCTCCTCCAAAAACCCGTCCCGCCAGGGTTGCCCGGGTGTATGAGATGGAACATTCAGAGTAACCTGGGGGTATTCAAATTGGAGACGGGTTCCCAAGTGCGTTCACTGGGTGGATATCCTTTCCATTCCACCAGGTACTGGAGCTGACCACGTTTATATCTGGAGTCATATATTCGGGAGACTTCATATTCCAGTTGGTCATTGACAAGGACAGGGCTAGGTCTGAGGTTAGTCCGAGAGGTCTGGATGTATGGCTTTATTAGAGATGTATGAAAAACTGGATGGATCTTCTTCCAGGAATCTGGCAATTTGAGGCGTAAGGCCACTGGGTTGATGATTTCTTTTATAGGAAAAGGCCCATAATATCGGGGAGTCAGTTTATTTGGCCGTAGATGTCGAGGCAGTAGTTTCGAGGATAACCATACTTTATCGCCTATTGCGTAGGAGAGTGCTGGTCTTCCCTTTGAGTCCGCATAATGTTTGGTCTGATTCCGGGCTCTTTCTAGATGTTCTTTGGCTTCTCTTTGTACATGGATAAGTGTTTCAATCCAGGAATCGACTGTAGGAACCGGTGTATGATGGGGGAGGACAGAATGTAGAACCAAAGGGTGGAACCCTTGGCTACAGGAGAAAGGGCTGGTTTTTACAGCCGAGTGATCCGAGTTATTATAAGCAAATTCAGCCACAGGTATTAAAAGGGACCAATCATCCTGGACCTTGGTAGCAAAACATTGAAGATATTGTTCTAAGGTTTGATTCACACGTTCAGTAGCTCCGTTGGTTTAGGGATGGTAGCCTGAGGAGAGAGCCCATTGAATTCCTAGTATTCGACAAAGGTGTTTCCAAAACTGAGAAATGTATTAGGGTCCTCTGTCCGATATTATCTTGGAAGCCGGAATATGTGTTCCAGGAAAATTCCAGCGAGTTCCGATGAGGATGGTAGTTTATACAGGGGTGTAAAATGAGCCAAATGAGTGAACAAGTCAATGGTGACCATGATAGTCGTGTATCCCCTGGAAGCTGGCAATTCCACAATGAAGTCTGTAGCGATAAATTCCCAGGGCCTTGTTGGTAGTGTAGGCTGCAGTAGGAGACCCGCCGGTCTCTTGTTATCATGTTTGTTCTGAATACAGATAGAACAGGCTTGGACGTACATCTTAACGTCAGTCTTCATTCTAGGCCACCAGAATTGCCTTTGTATGAGACAGAGGGTATTGGTAATGCCACGATGTCCAGAGTGAAGTGTATTGTGGCAAAGGTTTATTATCCTTTGTTGTAGTTTCTTTGTGGGAATGACTAAGGCATTATCTTTGAACAAATATCCGTCCTTGGTTTTCAGATCCCATTGATTCTTCCTTGAAATGTTCTTCCAGAGTTCAGAGGACTGGGTTTGTAAGCGAATTTCTTCCAGGAGGTTGATTGCATGAGCTACAAATATCGTATGGGGAAACATCTTAGGGACTATCCGGTCTTCAGGAGGTTCGTAATCAGGGCGTCAGCAATTATATTCTGCGTTCCAGGGACATGATGAATCTGGAATTGGTATTGGGCAAAGAAGAAGGCCCAAGAGGCTTGACAGCTATTTCTACATTCCAGGGCCTGTAATACTTGAAGATTTCGATGGTCCGTGCGAACCTGGACCAGATGGTTTGCTCCTAAGAGTAAATGACGCCACTCGGTAAAGGCTTGACGGATGGCTAACAGTTCCTTTTCTAAAACAGAGTAGTGGGTTTCACTGGGAGTTAAGGACCGTGAAAGATAAGCAATAGGATGTTCCAGTC
The DNA here is from genome assembly GCF_040938575.1 of Ambystoma mexicanum. Lineage (NCBI taxonomy): Eukaryota > Metazoa > Chordata > Amphibia > Caudata > Ambystomatidae > Ambystoma > Ambystoma mexicanum. The sequence continues at coordinate 959,606,143 of NC_090921.1, read as the reverse complement.
TGTCGTCGAATTCTTGTTTCAGAACTGCTCCAATGGCGTAGTTAGAAGCGCCTGTTTCCACTAAGAAGGGCTGATTGATATCAGGTTGAGCCAGGATGGGAGCTTGAGTGAACTCTGTTTTCAAGCATTGGAAGGCTTCCTCCTGAGCTGTTCCCCAATGAAAGGGAGCGTCGTTCTTCAACAAGGCAATAATCGGTTGGACTATCTCAGAAAAGGAAGGTATACATTTCCTATAGAAATTAGCTAAGCCCAGGAAGGACTGGATCTGTTTCACGGTGGTCGGACTTGGCCGGGATAGTATAGCCTTTACCTTGGATTGATCCATTCCAATACCTTCTTGGCTAAGAACAAATCCTAGATAGTGGACAGTAGGGACATGAAATAGGCACTTCTCGGGTTGCCAGGAGCTTGTGTTCACGTAGCCATTGTAACACTGCCTTAACATGTTCCTCATGCTTGAGTGGGTCCTTCGAGAATATTAAGATATCATCCAGATACACGATGACAAAAAGAAATAGCATATCCGAAAACACCCGATCCATGAAACGTTGGAAGACCGCCAGGGCGTTAGCAAGTCCGAAAGGCATGACCAAGTATTCATAATGACCAAAGGGTGTTCTGAAGGCTGTCTTCCATTCATCACCTTCTCTAATACGGATCAGATGATAGGCACCTCTAAGATCCAATTTGGTGAATACCACAGCTCCTCTTACTGCTTCCAGGATGTCTGAGATCAAGGGCAACGGATAGCGATCCTTTAGGGTGCACTGATTTAGGCCTCGATAATCAAGGCAAGGTCTGAGCTCATTGGTGTCTTTCTTTGGAACAAAAAACAGTGATGCTCCTGCTGGAGATTTGGATGGTCGTATGATACCATTTTCAAGGTTAGTATCTAGGTATTCACGGAGGGCCTTTTTCTCAGGTTCGGATAAAATGAACATCCTCCCAAAGGGGATCACAGCTGAAGGTTCGGTTTCAATAGCACAGTCTTCTGGTCTATGAGGAGGTAAGGCTTGAACAATAGCAGAAGAAAGCACATCAGAGTATTCCTGATAGATTTTAGGAACCTGGATGATGTTTGAGACCGAGAGGGGACCTTGATGGTTTGCTGAAAGTCCTTCCGCTGGTGTCGAAGCGGGGTCCAGGGTTAGGCAATGAGACATGCAATGTTCAGAACCCAGGAACAAGGAACTTGCTGCCCAATTGATGTATGGATTGTGTCTTTGTAGACAGGGCATTCCCAAAACCAATGGGTAATGGGCAGACTTTATGATGTCAAACCTTATCTTCTCTCAATGGTGGTTTATTGCTAGCTCGATTTCCTTAGTCTGGAGGGTTATTGGTCTGGAAGAAAGGGGTCTCCCATCAATTGCTTCTACAGGTTGCATGACATTCCGGGATTCGTAGGGAATATGGTGTTTAAGGACCCATTCTTGGTCTATGAATATTCCCATGGCCCCACAGTCCACTAATGCCATAATGGGGTAGGTGTTCTTCTTGGATGGCGATAGGAAGGCCTGTAAAATTACCAGATTGTTCTGTCCAGGAGAGTTCAAGGATGGTATAGGTGTGGAGCCAACATCTTTCTCCCGAAACTGCACTCCATCTAGGATCGGGAGCTGGCGTTTCCCAAACGCCGTCGAGGAGCTATAGGACACTCTCTCACTAAATGTTTGTCCGATGCGCAATACATGCATAAGCCGGTATGGATCCTTCGTAATCTTTCTTGGGGGGATATTGGTCCACGGAAGGCCCCTAATTGCATGGGTTCAGGTTGGTTAATGGGGGCAGAACTGTCTTCGGATTTCGTGGGGGTCTCTATGAGATTCTTCTGGAAGGGTAACTTGGTTTTCTTTTTCTCGGCCTTCCTTTCCTGTATGTGAAAGTCAATCTGTAGAGCAAGATCCATAAGGGCCTGGTATGAACTTGGACGTGCTACCCTGGCCAGTTCATCCTTGATGTCTTCGTTCAACCCTCTTCGAAAGAGAGTGAAACAGGCTTCAGAGGACCAGTCTGCTTCTTTAGCCAATTGCTTAAATCATGTAACATATGTGAGCATATCCTGGGAGCCCTGCTGGAAATCGAGAAGGCGTTCCTGAGCAGTATAGACCTGATCTGGGTGGTCAAACATGGTCTTAAGTGATCGAATGAATCCATCATTGGCCCTCATTACGACCCTGGCGGAGTGGGTTACCGCCAGCGGTAATCGTGGCGGACCCGTCCGCCCTACTACGAGTTCCCGTAGCGCCATGGAGCCTTTCTCCGCCTGGTTTTACCGGGCGGAGAAATCCATGGCGCTAAGGGACCTCGTTGTTAATTACGCCACCGTACTTTACGGTGGCGTAATTAACGCATTCCCCACTCCCATTATACCCTATGGGGCAAGAATGGGAATGGGGAAGGGCAAAATGGGGATTGGGGATTTACCGCTCCGCCAAGGGCGGCATGGGGTGGAAAATCCGCCAACCCCCATGGCGCTATCGGCAGCTTTCCGCCGTGCTCCGCGGTGCATTTAGCACCGCGAATTCCGCCAGGGTCGTAATGAGGGCCATAGTCATCCAGGGGGGAATCTCCGGCATTAACTCATGGTGTGGCCCAGGTTAATGCATTCCCGGTGAGGTGTGAAATAATAAAGCCCATTTTAGCCCTGGCGGTGGAGAAATAATAGGGCTTAAAAGTAAAGTGGACCACACAGGAATCTAGGAATCCACAAAGGTTCTTTGCTGACCCATCTTATTTGTCAACAATGCCGCCCAATAGTACGCTCTCCTTTGTGGCAGAATCGCGGGATAAAACCAATTGATTTAGCGTGGCATTCTCTGCCTTTAGGTTTTGTACTTCGGTCGTTAGTTCCTGCATGCCGCGCATAAGATCCTGAACAGCCGCCTCCATGTCTGTATCGACTTCGGTCAGGTGGCGTCTCAATCTGTCACAGGTTTCCCCCTTTCTAACCTGTTTTCACTGCTTCATGGATTCCGTTGTAGAAGTTTTCTTCCTTATGGTTCGGGTATTGTACAAGCCCGCTCGGCTGTCTTCGGCTTCCAGTGTCCGTTTGACTTCTTGTCCATGATCGATAGTAACTCCAGGAAATCCAGGAAGAAAAATAAGAAAAGCACTCAGAGGCGGGTGCACGGATTCCGGGAGAAGGTTGGCTAAGAAGGAGAAGGGATAGAATGAAGCAAGGGTCCGGGAACCAGGAAAGCAACAAAATTCTGAGAAAGCGAACTACAGAGCACACGTCTAGCCACAGCTAACAGTAGCGTTGAGACGCGCGGAAGCGCAGGGGTGTGGCTATTTTATCGAGCGTGCTGCAATGAACGTGAAGGCTGGCAGGCAGAATTCAGTGATTGCGGCCATGTTGGTAGTACAACCAAGTGCAAGCCCCGACGTGACAGGGACCAGGAGGCCCAGAAGGGGAGTGCCCGATGGGTCATGACAGTGTAATCATGAAGGGTGCCCATGTGCAGTGGCCTGAATGTGAGTAAATGGAAGCACAGAGCCATGGAAGTTGATACAAGATGTTTGTTTCTCTCAAATGGATCCTCCTGAGTGACCACTGACAAAAGAAAAGGGCAACAAATTCAGAACTGATCAATACCTTACACCATCTAAATCGTCAAATTCAGATTTACGTGTTTCAGAGAACATTTTTCCAGTATTACTGTTCACATCTGTGTTGGGTCAGAATTGTGAGACCGACACAAAGGTATAGTTTTCTCAAAATTTGCCATTTATTAAAATAAAAAAGGGTTGAGATAAATGCCTCTCTTTCCCTATCCTAATGGGAATGTCCTTACCTAGCAAACTAAAACTAAAGAAAGATGACCTAGTGTCCATAAGACACTTGACCCTCGCACTAATACATATAGCAAAAGTGTACAAGGAATAATTGACTGTCTTCAGATCAACAGAACAGTGCAAAAGTTCCAACTTATTGGTTTTAGAAAGTACTCTTCGTAACCAGAGTTGGTCTCCTTTCCCCTGGACCAATTAAAGAATACCTTCGGAAAGTTTGGTTTCAACAAAGTTCTGTTCTGTTCAACACAAAATGTCTTTTCCACCCACTGCATCTTCCCACTGAGTGAAGATAATTATATTATGACTCCGGCATTACAGCCCAAGCGGTCCCTCCGGCCAGGCGCCGGAAAGGAAACTCCACATTCCCATTCAAGTCCCATTGGACTCAATGGGAATGAGGGGGACGGTAGCACCGGCACCACTCATAATGGTGCGGGTGCTACCGTCAAAGTCTGCGGACAGGAGGGCATACCGCCCATAAACTTTTACTCTGCCGGTCCGGTAACCACAGTGCCAGTAGGTTACTGCGACCGGCAGGGTTGTAATGAGGCCCATTGTCTCGTTCACAAACACTTGTTCAAAAACCCAAGCAATTGTTTTCCTCCACAGTATCACAGTAAGGTAAAATGACTCTTTCACAACACACTAGTTCATAAACCAAGGCAATTGTTTTCCTCCACACAATGGTCCTCATTACACGGATGGCAGTAAGGGATTACCGGCACCGGTAAGGGCACCGGTGCTGATAATCCCTTGCCGCCCTACTACGAGGTCCCTCAGTGGGTCCCGTCCTTAACGTGTGGTCAGACCACACGTTAAGGACGGGACCCGCTGAGGGACTTCAGAGCAAATAACAGTACCGCTAATTGCGGTACCGTTATTTGCTCCTTCCCCATTCCCATTGAGCCCTATGGGGGCTCAAATGGGAATGGGGAAGGGCCATGGGGAATTACCGCCCCTGCCAACCTTGGAATGGGGTGGTAATTCCGCCATTCACCATGCTGGACTCCGGCGGCAACCATGGTGCTACTAGCGCCATGGTTACCGCCATCCGTGCAATGAGGCCCAATGTCTTTCGCAGGATGTAAGGCAAATATTAGTATAACAACGATTCTTTCAATTGAATAGTTTGGTCAGGATAGCACAGCAACTACCTGTGATGATGTAACAGTTTGTCAGCATGATAAAGTTATCAATGTCTTTCGACAACACCTTTTTACCACAACCACATTTCTTAAAAAAAAAAACTGTTTCTTTCCTGGTATACTTGCCTGCCAGGACTAACTACAAGTGGTCACATTCATGGTTCACTCTGCTGCAAGGAACATAACTCCTACTATTACAGTTGATCTCTTCTTAGTTGCAATATGGGTTGCAGATTTCCCCAAACTCGTGTCTCAGGAAAGGAGAATTGAGCCCTTATTGCCCTCTTACATCATCTGGATAGCCTCTTGGCTGTTGGTAATGTGGGTTACAGGTTTCCCCAAGTTGACACTTCATAAATGGAGAATTGTGCCTTTTTTGCCCTCTCATATTTTGCCAATTAAGGGGTTTAAGTAGGCATTCATTTAACTCTCTTTGCCCTACTTATTTCATGTTGCTCACTGACTCTGTCAGGATTCCACGATATTTTAAACACAGGATCTCCTTTAAACACACCATGCAATCTCCACATACACTTCATAGAGTCAAACGACTCTGCCCCTATATCAAACATGCCACACGTTTTCAGGGAACGAAACCTCTCCTGCTCTGGAGGTTGACATGGCGACGTTGGAAGCCCCTACATACACATAATCATGCAGCCGTGCGGGTGGCTTCCAATGGGAAGATAGATCCTCGCAATCACGTGACTGGCAGCACTTTACGCAAACAAGGAAATAAGTATTGCCTTTGCCTACAACGCAGCACTTCTAATTAAAGAATTTCTGTGGCTTCGTCTTCCTGCCGGAATTCCTACTGACCTGATTTTTATGCATCCCGGATTCATCCTTGCCTCATCCCTGAACCAGTTCTGACATCATTCTAAACCCAATCCAGACTGCCTTACGGACTGCCCTTGTCACACGCCTTGTTACAGGCTGCCTGAACAACGCCAACCTCTGCCTTGTTCCTGCACTGATTTGTCTACCGTTTTGTCTCTATTCTGTCCGCACATTGCCAACCAGCTTCTGTTCTTTGGATTCCTCGCTGCTGTTTTCTTTCGGACAATTCTCAGAGATGCTCTGGTGAATTTCATTGCATCAATCTTTCTGGATTTTGTTCAACGTGCACGGGCTAGAGACTCATGCTATATTACACCACCTCATACACTCAGACATCCGCGTGCCTTTGGGACAGGTCCCCAATAACCACCCCTGTCCTTTTACGTACGCTTACCTTGGAATGTTTTGGGATATTCTTGCCCCGGTTTTTGCTGCTCACCTCCCCACACCTGGTAAGACTTCCATCATACAACATTTCTTTTCTTTCACAAAATCACCACATATGCTTCTAACTTTCCTTCCTGTAACTTTAGATATCCTTGGTAGTATTGGAACCATAAGGTACCCCTGATGCTCCATTCCACCTCGATATCTCGGGCGACTGACAACAGCGCACTTACCTTAGAGGTCAGCTCACATCTGTCTCTTCTGCATACTGGGAAAAAACCTCTTTTTGTATTTCTAAGCACGCTGTTTTACATTACAGCTGGGGGTTTTTGAGTGACGTATTCTCGTATCTTCTGATTGATTAATCCTTCTGGTTGTATGTTTTACTAATCAGGGGGGTACATTGGTAGGAAGAACTTGTCATCTACTTGTGAAGTTCTCCCATCATTCCTCTGGTAATCGTAGACTCGCAGACTTCCTGGGGTATTGTCACCCACTAGACGGTAAATCACAACAGACTCCCTGTGGCTTAATTGCAGGAGCGAAAATGCTACGAAGCATCCTGGTGCCCTGTATCTCTTCTCAGGCTCACTGATTACTGTTACCATCTTCGGCATCCTCCTCATGTGCTGCACAGCGCAACTCAGCATCTTGGGTACCTTTACTGTTCTCTCACTGTGTCTCTGTCTCTCTGGGAGCCTCTGCTGCTCCACCTTCAGTGACCATGGCTCTATCAATCACTCATCCTCCTCATAGACACGGTCAGATCTGCCTCCTTGCCTTTCTGCACACCTGCTGTTCCATACACGATCCGACCCCAAGCCAGAGCTTGGGAGAGTGAAGTCTCTTCTTGTTTCACCTGAAGCTTCAACTACTTTGGTATCTTCCCAGACTGCTTTCGCCTCTGCTGCTCCTTGCTTTGCTCGTCTATTTTCAGGTTTAAATATCCCGCTTAGGTGTCTTCACTTCAAACAACTAGATCACATATTGGGCCTCATTACGAGTCAGCCGGTCCGGAAAGAACGGCAGTGGTAAATCCGCCACCGCCGTTCTTTCCGGACCGGCTGATTAAGAGTCCTGCAGGTGGGAGGTGTCACTCCCGCCAGGTCTGGAAACACCGCACAATTACAACATGGCGCCGGTGTTTCCACTTCCCCACTCCTATGGAGTCCTATGGGACTGGGAATGGGGACTTACAGAATTCCGCCTCCGGAATTCCCGGGTCACCGGTGTCGTAATGCCCCAGTAATTCCGGGAATCACAGAGGTGGAATGGTAATACGAGTCCGGTGGTAACCTGATGTTATTTCCGGCTCGGTTACCGCCGGACTCGTAATGAGGCCCATTGTCTTCAGTGGCACTTTTGATACTCATTGGGCCTCATTATGAGTTTGGAAGTAGCCATGGTGCTATTAGCGCCATGGCTGCCTCCAAAATCGTGTCCAGGTACGGTGTCTGAGAATGAGGAATTACCGGGTCATTCCAACCTTGGAGGACCCGGTAATTCCTCATTCACAAAACCAATCCCCATTCGAGCCCTCATAGGGCTCAATGGGAATGGGGATGGACATAATAATGGGCCCGTTGATAACGGGCCCATTATTAGCTCCTTGGTCCCCTTGCGGGACCCGGAAAGGACGTCTGGTTTTACCAGACACCTGTTCCGGGTTCCGCGAGGGAACCTCGTAATAGAACAGAATGGGTTTACCGGCACCATTACTGGTACCGGTAAACCCATTCCGCCAGCCTCGTAATGAGGCCCATTGACTCTTGCTTTGTCTTCCTGGGCCCAGTACCACAGGCATTATGGATCTTGAAGTCCATAATGGATTTAAGTCTTTAAGGTCTACTAATTTCTGTTTGATTGTTGAACTGGATGCTATTAAAGTTAGGAGATGTTATATGATGGATGTGTGACTTAATATTAGGGCTAAGTTTTCTGCCCAAGACAGAATCATTGCAATTACAGGATGTCACATCTAATTCAGGAACTGCCAAGATAAATATCCTATTCTGCCTAGGAAACATTTCAGTGAAGGTTCTTTGGGTTTCCTCATTAGAGGGACTTTTGCAATGACAGCATGCCCTTAGATATTTGGGGATTAGAGAACTCTCATCCTCACAAGAAGATGAATACTGCATCCCTCCCCAAGGAGTCACAACTTCCCCCTGACAGCCATCTCCTCCCATGTGATCCTCGCTCATGATACCACCCCCAAAGTTATGATCAGGTAGTGTCTGCCTTATCCTAGCCACATGATATGATATGATATGGCATTTATAACGAGCCTATACACAAGTGTTTCAAAGCACGACGAGGCAAGGGAGGGGGAACAGAAGGAAGACAGACAACGATCCTACTAGGCCAGGTGTCATTCAGATTGCGCAAGTGCATGGGAAGGGGAAGGAGAAGAAGTGCGGGGGGAGGCGGAGAGGACAGTGCAGTACATGGGATAAGACAATAAATAACAATAAGTCAAATTACGGCCAACAGGTGGCAAGTGAAAGGGTAAGTGCAGACATCCGGTGTCAAGTGCTGGAAGTGGGACCGTAGGGATACAGTAAACAGTCACCAAGTGCGGGGGTTGCCAGGAAGGCAGTGCAGGACTGCGACTGGCGGGGGAGTGGACCTGGGCCCGAGATCAGAGGGTGGCCAGGTAACCCGTGCAGTTTCAGTGTCAGCCAGGAAATCAACAAGAGAGAGGAGGAGAAAAAACAGACGCAAAGAGAAAGGTTTTGAGGTGCTTCCGGAACCGAACATGATTCTCTTCAAGTATCAGGAAAGCAGTGAGTCTGTTCCAGAGGGAGGCCCCAGCCGAAGAAAGAGATCTACCACCAACTCGTTGCTTGGAAAAGCAACTGACCCTGAGGGAATTGAAGGCAGATGAGCAAAGAACTCGAGAAGGAAGGTATTTAGGAAGAGAGAGCTGAATGTATTGAGGCCCCAGGCCCCAGAAAGCCTTGTGGACGATGCAGAGGGTTTCAGTCCTGGAGAGGTACGATCCCTGGGCTTGAGACCAAGGACAAGTCTCGCAGTCCTGTTCTGAATAAATTGCAGAGGGCGGAGAGTAGAAGCAGGCAGATTTAGAAAGAGGCTGTTGCAATAAACCAGCGTGGAGAGAACTAGAGCTCTGGAGACAGTGAGCTTCTGTGGGAAGGAGAGGAAACAAAGAATACCTCTGAGGGGGTGCAGCTGGTAGTGTGACTTCTTAGAGACGTCAGATATGTGAGAAGAGAAGGAGAATGTAGATTCGAAGATGACCCCGAGATTTTTAGCCTTTCAGGTCGGAGCAGGGTGGGGGGGCAAGGGAGGCCGGCCAGAGAGCTACAGGAAAGGAGGGAAGGACGGAACGGGTGTGCTGATGAGGAGAATCACAGTCTTACTGGCATTAAGGCAGAGGTTATTGGCGGCACACCACTCCTGGATAGCAGGCAGACAGTCAGAGATGAGGGAAGTAGAGGAGGAGGCCGAGGGTAGCTTGAAGAGGAGCTGAGTGTTATCCGCATAGCACTGAAAGTTGGGGCAGAGAGCAGCTATGCGGTGGGCCAGGAGTGCCAGGTATTGGTTGAACAGCCAGGGAGAGAGGTTAGACCCCTGGGGGACACCACAGGTAGAGAAAAATATAGCAGAGAGAAAGGACCCAAGTTGGACCTGGGAGGGTCAGTCGGAGAGGAAAGAAGTCAGCCACTCTAGAGCCTGACCAGTGATACCCAGGTTATCACGGAGACGGTTGAGCAGGATGGCATGGTTGACAGTATCAAAGGCAGAAGATAGATGAAGCAGGATGAGGACGCAGGGGGTGTTAGGATCAAGGTTGGAGAGCAGGTCTTCACGGATGTTCAGGAGAGCAGTTTCCGTGCTTCTGGCAGCTCTGTATCCAGACTGATGGTCATGAAGACAACCAACAGATTCAGTGTGGAGATTAAGCTGGGAGATGGCCCGTTTCTCCAGGAGCCTGCCCAGGAAGGGAGTGATGGAGATGGGGTGATAGTTAGCCGGGCCGGAGGGGTCAGCAGAGGGTTTCTTAAGAAGGGGGTCTACAAGGGCAGATGGGAAGACTCCAGTGGCGAAGGAGTGATTGCAGAAATCAGCCAGGACAGGAGCCAGGAGCCAGGGAGTCAATGTGGTCCTTTATGGTTTTGGAGGAACAGGGGTGAACATGTTTTGATGAGACTTTCATAGATCAGACTTGTCTAGAAACCTTGTCAGCCGAGAACAGGCGAAAGGCAGAGAAGGAGGGAGGAGAGGAGGCTGAAGAAAGGCCAGAGGAAGAGCAGGGAGTGGGAGGGGGATAGGAGGAGAGAGGACAGGATGTCCTGAATTTTTTGAAATGAAGTGAGAAGCCAGTGGGGTACAGAGGGCCTGGGAGGGGACAGGAGAGGTAGAGACTGTGGCAGGATTGGCCAGTTCCTTGCAGATTTTAAAGAGTTCAGCGAAGTTGTTAGATGTTGCAGAGACACAGACTTGGATAGCGCTCGCTTCTTGGTTAGGACAGAGAGCCGGTATTGCCTTTGCAGCAGGCGGCAGGCCAGCTTGTCAGAGGATGTACATGAAGCACGCCATTTCCTCTCGGCCACCCTACACTTGCGTTTAAGTGTTACGTGGTCTGAGTCGAACCTGGAGTTGCACTTGGCTTTGGGCTTAAAGCGGATTCTCATGACAGGGGCAAGGATATCAAGAGTATCAGATATAGCAGAGTGGAGCGTGGAGAGGGCTGTGTCAGGATGAGAGTCAGCCCGAAGGGGAGTAAGAAGGTGGTGAGGAAAGCCTCAGCTAAAATGCGATTCATGGGTCGGATGACCGAGAAGTTGGGTGGCAGTGATGGAATTGGCTTGGCCTGAGGGGTAGGGAGGGTGAGGTGGGAGGAGAGGAGAAAGTGATCACTCCAGGAGAGAGGAGTGGTGAGAGGGACAGAGAGGGGAAGGTCTGAAGAGATCAGAATGTCCAGAGTGTGCCCTGCAGAGTGAGCTGGGCCAGAGGGGGAGAATGGAGAGTGAGAGAGAGAGTGAGAGAGAGTCCCAGTCACATGGGAGGAGATCTTAGGCTGGGTTTCTGTGATGACTCATTAGGATTCATCACACAGACCAGAATTATCCCTTTTTGAATCTACAGAAGAGATTGAAGACATAATGGATAATGAAGACACCAACCAAGATTACATCTTGTCTTTTGTTGAAGAAATTACTAGCAAGTCATTTGTCAAACTATGGGATTCTATGGGAACATAAATATATTGGGCCTCATTACGACCCTGGCGGAAATCGAAAAACGATGGCGGAAATGCAATACCGCCATCGAATAGCGCTTCCCAGGGGGTCAACTTGATGGGTGATTCCGATCCTCCCCCGGTGGCTGTGGCAATGTTGCGGTTGGCAGAAAGTATGCTACGGACGCGTATCCGCAGGTCGTCCCACCGCTTCCTGCATTGCTGTGGGTTGCGGGGTGCGGTCCCCACCGCACTTACCCGCTGTGCCACCAGGGCCCATATGGCCTTCTTGTTCGCAAGTGCCGCCTGGTCATTTGCGTGGAGAAGACGGCGGCGGCATTCTCCTGGAGGGTCTCTGTTAGCACGGTGAGTTCCTCACGGGAGAAGTGGACCTGCCGCTTGCGGTCGCACGCTTTCTTCGCTACTTTTCCCATTTTTCTTGGTTTCACTAGGGTGGATGACGGGTTGGGATGTGTCTCAGGATGGTGTTTTTAGTGGTTGTGTGTATTTTGTGGTTTTATAGGTGTACGGCGTGTTGTTTCCCGTTCCGGGCCCATGTTTTTACTTCCGTTTCCGTATATTTACGGTCACCGTACTTTCCGGTTGGCGCTCACTGCGGTGTCCGCTATGATGGGTGGCGGTATTGCACCTAGGGCGCCGTGCGGCGGTGTGGGCCGTTTTGGGGTCATTTCCGCCATCGCGGACTTTGCACTTCCGCCATGCCGTGGTGCTCGTGCCCGATGGGTCGGAATGGGCCGCACTTTGCTCCATCGTGCAATGGCGGAAACGCTATTTACGCTGTGGCGGTCCCGTCAGTCACTTTCCGCAAGGGTCGTAATGAGGGCCATTGTGTTTGAGGAGTGCCCCCTGGATAGTTAAAACAAACTGGCGGGAAAACAAAACATAGTCAGAAGTAGAGAAGAATGTATATATACATGGGGAAGGAAATAATGACTCAAGAATAATTAAGTAGACAGAGAGAGGATACTGGGGAAGACACCCGAGAAGTGAGAGGATTCGCCTAATTCCTACGCTTTTAATATAAGCAGCTAGAAGAAACTTGCATCCAGAGTCCCAAATAAAGGGGAACAAATAGGTCACTGCAGCGTTTAAAGACATTTTTGTGAAAGGGTTGGGTTTAAACTCCATGTCAGGGTAAAAAATATTAGAGGCAGAGGTATATGTGGCCAGTTGGAGTTCGTCTAGTCTTTTAATGTCTGTCTTATGTGTTGTTTGTTGTGACATCATAAGTAAAAAAAAAAATCTTAGAGGAACTGACAGAAGATTTATGCGATTAAATAACTGAGATATTGTAGTATACGAATTGATGTTTATTGAGTAAAATAGAAGATATCAAATTTTGTGGAAAAAACAGGATTGGAGCTTGCAGTGATTGGTCCTCGCTCATATTGTTGGAATTGTTTAAGTCACGTAAAGAGTTAATAAGTGTTATATAAAGAGAAAGGGAACAGATTTAAGCATGGAAGTCATAACTTAATTAGCACACCGGTGCAAACAGTTGCCGAAACATACACCTAAGCTGAAAAAGTACAGTGCAGAATGGGTTAAAGGAACTGCCCACAAAATGTTTATGCGTTGGCCACAGGGCGGGTCATTAGCTAAAGCTGTTTTGCAACACATGACGACATACTTGCACACCACATACACGGGAAAAAAGTCAGACAAACGCCTAGCTAGTCTAGAGTTGTGGAAAATGTATCAACAAGACAAGGAATAGGAACCGCCATTAGACTGGATACTTAACGTATGCACAGAGGGGGGTGAGACGCCCTCAGCGCCACCTGTCCCACCTGAAACGAAAATTGAAAATGATGAGGAGGAAGGGTTATACCCGCTCAGGGAACTTAAAGCAGCCACGGGGTATAGCAACCCAGCATATGAGTGAACTACACAAAGTAGTGATGAAAATCAAGATAAAGATAGAGATAGAGATATTACCTACAAAGTCCCGAGGGATAAGGAGAGACGCGATGACGAGAGAAGATACCAGACACAGGCAAGTACATCTCTTGAGGCAGAGAGAGAAGGCAAAAGATGGAAAGGAAGCGAGGATAGAACTGATGAGATCGCATTCGCAAAGAATGAATAGATGGGAGGGCAGAGATTTTATTGAAACTCAATGGCAAAGGCATTGATGAGGTGAAACAAAAGGAGAAGTTAGATGATGTACACAGAAAGGAGAACGTAAGCGAAGACAGAGAGCACGCGAATTCGAATATCTGGAAAGAGAGGTTAAAAAACCTGATCCAGTAGTAGATAGGGAAGATATAGAAGAATTCTTTCCTGAGTATGACTTAGTACCAGGCACGTCCAGCGCAAATATCGAGGATGACTTCGACACCAGAAGCATCGGAGAGATGATCGATAGAATATATGATGAAATGGGGCTAGAACAAGTACCCCAAGGGGAGGGGGAAGATGAGCACCTGGAGAGCACTCAGCTTTACGTCACTGAGGATGTCTCACGAAGTAGTGGGAATAGAGAATTATCCTTAGATAGATTAGAAATAAGCAGGAACAAAGAGGACGCAAGAAGTTGCACGAGTTGGGGGCAGACAATGGGCCTCATTACACGGATGGCAGTAAGGATTTACCGGTACCGGTAAAATACCGGTACCGGTAAATCCTTACTACGAGGTCCCTTTGCGGGTTGGGGGATTTAACGCCTGCTTTTTGCAGGCGTTAAAAACCAACCCGCAAAGGGACCCAGGGAGCTAATTACGGTACCGCAATTTGCGGTACCGTAATTAGCGCCTTCTCCATTTCCATTGAGCCCTATGGGCCAAAAATGGGAATGGGAAGGGCAATGGTGGAAGGGGGAATTACCGCCCTGCCAACCTTGGAATGGGGCGGTAATTCCCCTTTCCGCAAAGGCGGTGCCGGTATTTTACCGGCATGAACCAAGGCGCTATTAGCGCCATGGTTCTCCGCCATCCGTGTAATGAGGCCCAATGTCTGACACTGAAAGAGAGGAGCATGAGGAAAAGGAGGAAGAGTAGATGCGGAAGACGATTCTCAAAGGGAAAAGGGATAAAATGGTCAGACACTAGTGAGTCTGCACTGAGGGCATCAGAGTGAGCCACACAGTCACACTGATACAAAGGAGTATCTCACAATCAGAGGGGGGTGTCTCCACCACCCTATGTGAGCCGGCTGAGGACATTGCCAGGTAGGCGGTGATGCGGGAATATTACCCCTGCAATAGACAGAAGAACCATGAGAGAAGAGATAGAGGGCTATGCGTCCCAATTTCCGTTGCTCGAGAAAGGAGGGGTGAGACCACAGTATATTCCACGGCCACACATGGATCAGGAAAACTTGAAAAATAAGCTTCCAATGTTGACATCGGGAGCCGGAAAATGGATACACGAGCTAGAAAAAATGACGAGAGGGAACACGTTAGCTATCGGAGATATCAAAAGTCTCTTAATCGCCATACTTGGTGATAGAGCAGACGATGTGTGGGCACGGGCAGGTTACCCTAGTGTGACCAAAGTTAATACAGCGCATGACGGAGCTCTGTTTAACAATTGCAGAACCACGGTGTGGAAAGCACTACGAGTGCTATACCCAGATACTTCCGATATGGGAGGTATCATGATTCGACCAATGAAGGAGTCGAAAACCCGTTGATTTACATTCAGAATTTTCAAAATGTGTGGGTACTCAAGACTTGGGAATCTATACCTGTGTTTTACCATATATTGTGCCAAGGGCTGCCAGAGCCGGTACAGAAACAGCTCAAGAAATTGGTAGGAATCGAGTCCAAGCCATGGTCGGAAATACAGCTGACCATCGCATACTATTTCAGGCTGCTGCAAGAAAAGAATTGCAAAAAGGAAGCTGCACGAAAGGGTGAAAAGGCAAAATTAGTGCAGAAGAAATTGTCAAAATATGCTCTTGAAGGAGCAATGATAACTAGCACAGCTGAATCGAGCATGCCACAAGTCAATAATCCACAGTAGAATAATCAGGGCAGTACAGGGTTTTACCCCAGGGGAAGAGGATTTAGAGGGACAGGATGGCAGAGTAATCAGGGCGGTTTTCAGAGTAATCACAGAGGTTTTCAAAATATGCAAAATGGCAACCAAGATATGTCAAATGGGCAAGTGATCAGTCCACCGCCAGTATGTTGGTTGTGTGGAATGACAGGGCACCTAGCGTGCACATGCAGAAATCAAGGCATGATGCAAAACGGCCAAGGAACAGGAGTAGGTATGGTGAATCCACCTGCGTTTTTACAGCAGGGAGTTGCACAGAATCACAAGGTGCAACAGCAAATGTCAGGATCACAGCAAAGCTCGCAACCTCAGAATTTGGTGAGTTTTCCACAAGGACAGTCTCAACAGTCGCCTATGCAACTGTCAAAGACAATAAGTGCAGGACAGACTGTGAACCCTGGAATGAGGAGTAAAACTGGTGATGGGGGAAACCCATTCGCACAAGGTGGGACAAAATTATATATGGACCAGGGCAGCTCACTGGGAACCCTGATGTGTTCTATCCTATCAGTATCACCAGACCCTCACCGGGAACCAAGGGTCGATGTCGTTGTAGGGGATAAAGAATATTCCTTCCTTGTTGACAAGGGTGCAACACGTTCGTGTATACGTCAAGGTAAGTTTTCCTTGTCTGGCGATGCTATAGATACTCAGAGTTTCACAGGAGCTACAAGTCGTGTTCCCTTTACAAACGCACTTCCAGTCTCTATAGGAGAATGTGAAATGAATGTGCCTCTATTATATTCACGACAAACCCCAGTAAACATTTTGGGTCGAGATCTAATGACGAAGTTAAATATGACAATCTCGTTCACAGAGGAGGGCATAGTATGTTGAACTCCAGGAATGCACTATTCAAATGTATGCAAAATGAATAGAACATATGCAGGACACACAGCTATGAGGGCTATACCATTAGAACCAGAAATATTCGCATATGGAATACGCGTGTTAATGGCGGGGCTGCCAAGCCTTGCTGAAATAACTATGAGGACCCCAGATGAATTTTCAGGCCAAGAATACCTATGCACGAGGAAAGGGGACAAGTATTTCCCTTAATAATACACACAGCCGCGATGCGAGGAAAAGTGGTTTTGCTCGATGGTCATGATGATGAAGGCCAACAATGGTGCACAGTAATCGCCATTGAAGAGGGGTACCGATTGACTGACGTCACTGATGACGATCTGTTTGATGAACAAGCAGACGGAGGAGAAACAACAGTGGAGGTAAACCTCACCTTTTAGGTGAAAATGATCAAATGAGACGTGCCTCAGAGAATGATGTTGGCACAGAACCATCCCGAATATTTCAAGGGTGACATGGCCCAGGTGCCTGTCTCAGTGTGGACCACAGGACCCTATGACGTAGGCTTATTGAAAGGAGTCAGAGAAGTGAAGATTAAACTGAAGCCAGGAGCAATTCTGCCAAAAGCACAGCAATACCCCATGTCCAGGGTGGCCGATGAAGTAATTTTTAAGATAATTTCGGCTATGATGGAGCAAGGCATCTTGGTGACATCAGAGTCACCATGTAATACGTCAGTGTACCCTGTAAAAAAAAATAAAGGAGGGTCTTGGAGGCTAGTACAAAATCTAAGGCCGATAAATGATATTGTTGAGGCCGAGTTCCCTTTAGTCCCGAACCCGGCTACAATCCTATGTAATATACCGACTGAGGCAAAATATTTCACAGTGATTGACTTGAAAAATGCATTTTTCTCAATCCCGTTGCACCATGACTCACAAGATCTGACATCATTCAAGTTCAGACAGCTGCGTCTGAAAAGCATGAGGATACCCCAGAGGTACTGTGAGTCTTCTTCTATCTTTAACATAGTCCTGCAGATGGACCTAAACAATATTGCATTAGAAAGTGTGGCATTGCAATATGTGGATGACATCTTAATTTGCAGCACAACAGAGGAGCAATGCAGACATGATTCTGTTCAGCTATTGGCTATATTGGCTGAGAAAGGATATAAGATTGACAAAGAGAAGTTAAAATATTGTCAACGAGAAATGCTAAACATAGGTCAGCTGATCTCACACAAGGGGAAAAGAGTTACCCCAGAAAGAGCTGAAGCCATACTAAACACAACCAAGCCACACACGGTAAAGCACGTGCAGAGTTTCTTAGGTCTGTGCAATTATGTCAAGGCATGGGTTTTTGACTACAGCATGTACACCAAGCCTTTGCTTCAGGCCCTTAAGAAGGCACAAGTAACGAAAGGAAAGATGGAATGTTCTGAGATCATGGAGGAAGGATTTGCTGAACTCAAAAGAGCCATTTGCACAGCACCAGTTTTAGGAATACCCAATTATGCAGAGGAATTTTATTCACACACGAATGGCAGCATTATGACTGCAGTGCTCACACAGAGTGTCACACTCAGCCCTTTTTCTCACCTGTTTATCTCTGGTCGGTGTCTTCTTGGGAGATCTTTCCTTCCTCCTGGCTGTTCAGGACTTATACAGGTAAGGGCATGTATCCTCAGGGTCTGAGTCCAGTGTGAGGTTCGCTGTCTGCCTCAGGAAGCAGTGCAGAGTTCAGGATCCAGGAAGGAAGCACTGCGGCTGAATCCAGGAAAAGAATAGGAGCAGAGTTCGGAGTGTGTGGGGGAAACCCACTAGCACGGAATCACAGAGCACGGTCCGGGATGGAAGGAGGAAAGAACCAAGTGAATGCAAGGGCAGTTTAAGGGGGGCAGACTGGAAGGGAAGGAGAGAAGAAACTGGAAAGGGCACTGACGAAAAGGAGAAGTAATGATAACAATCGCTAACAACACAGAGCAGTAGCATTGAGACATGCAGAGCCGTGGGGGCGTGCCTATTTTCTAGAAGGCAGTGCTTCAATCGTAAAAACGCTACAGAGAGGCGTTCCTGTGCTGGTAGCCATGTTAGAAGGATTATTGAACCGACATACGTTGCATTATGGACCATGAAGTCCATAGGGGGCGAAAGCGGCGATTCATGACAGCATGCCCCCTCCTAAACCTCGATCCACCGGGTTTACCTGATGGGTTAGATGGAATTTCCGCACCAAACGGGGAGTGTTCATGTTGGAGACAGGTTCCCAGGTTCGCTCGCTAGGGGGTATCCTTTCCATTCCACAAAGTATTGGAGTCAACCCCGTCTGTAACTAGAATCACATATCCTGGAGACCTCGAATTCAATCTGATTATTGATGAGCACAGGGTTAGGTCGAAGAGTTGATCTGGTGGATGTACATACGGTTTCAGTAGAGAAGTGTGGAAAACAGGATGTATCTTCTTCCAAGATTCTGGTAGCTGCAGTAGAAAGGCCACTGGGTTGATGACTTCCTTAACGGAGAAAGCCCTGTAATACTTGGTAGCCAGTTTAATTAGCCATAGGTGTCGCGGTAAGAGTCTCGAGGATAACCAGACCTTGTCACCGATTCCATATAAAGGGCTGGGTCTTCTCTTGGTATCAGCATATTTTTAGATGTCTGTCCTGGCCTTTTTCAAGTGATCCTTGGCATCCTTACGTACATTCACCAGACGTTCTATCCAGGAATAGACCGAGGGTACCGGGGTTGGGTGCGGTAGGATAGTTGGTAGGATTGATGGATGGAACCCCTGGCTGCAAAAGAAAGGGCGGGTCTTGATAGCTGAGTAATCTGAATTATTGTAAGCGAATTCAGCTACCAGAACCAAAATCGACCAATCATCTTGGACCTTGGCTGCAAAACATTGTAGGTAT
The DNA here is from genome assembly GCF_040938575.1 of Ambystoma mexicanum. Classification (NCBI taxonomy): domain Eukaryota; kingdom Metazoa; phylum Chordata; class Amphibia; order Caudata; family Ambystomatidae; genus Ambystoma; species Ambystoma mexicanum. Next base: position 959,587,023 of record NC_090921.1, on the reverse strand, counting down.
TGTTCTAGGGTCTGATTTACCCAGTCGGTTATACCATTGGTCTGAGGATGGTACCCTGAAGACAAGGCACGCTGGATGCCCGACATTTGACACAAATGTTTCCAAAATTTGGAGATGTACTGAGGCCCACGGTCGGAGATGATCTTAGAAGGAAGTCCATGAAGCCTGAATATATGCTTTAAGAATATTCTAGCCAATTCAAGTGCAGACGGTAACTTGTATGATGGGGTGAAGTGTGCCATGTGGGTGAATAGATCAATTGTAACCATTATGGTAGGATACGCTCTGGCTGGAGGTAGGTCCACGATGAAGTCTGTGGCAATTATTTCCCAAGGATGCACCGGCAAGGTGGGTTGGAGGAGAAGCCCTGCAGGTTTTCTATTATCACACTTGTTTTAAGTGCAAACAGTGCAGGCTTGAATGTATGCCTTTACTCCATCGACCATCTTCGGCCACCATAAATGCCTCTGAGTGAAGCGGAGAGTGGCAGTAATGCCTCTATGCCAGGAATGAAAGGTATCATGACAAAGTGTTATGATCTTGGTTCTCAGTCTTTGTGTGGGTATCACTAATCTCTTATCCTGGAAGAGGTAACCATTCTTTGTGACCAGGTTCCATTGGTTGGTCTTGATGTAGTCCTGCCAAAGATCAGAAGATGGTGTTTCTATACGGATATCCTCCAACAAGGAATTGGCCTGGCCTATGACAATGGTATTGGGAAACATCTTCGTAAAGACACAAACTTCAACAGGCTCACAATCGGGACGCCTGGACAAGGCATCTGCGATTATGTTGTTGGTTCCAGGGAAGTGCTGTATGTGGAACTGGTACTGGCAAAAAAAAAGGCCCAGCGAGCCTGACTGCTGTTTCTGCATTCCAAGGACTGCAGAATATGCAGGTTTCTATGATCGGTTCGCACCTGGACCAGATGTTTGGCACCTAGGAGTAAATGATGCCAGTTAGTAAAGGCCTGTCGGATGGCTAGTAATTCCTTCTCAAGGACTGAGTAACGGGTCTCACTGGGAGTCAAAGTGCGGGATAGATAGGCGATGGGGTTCTCCATCTTGTCTTCGAATTCTTGTTTTAGAAATGCCCCGATAGCATATTCTGAGGCGTCCGTTTCTACCAAGAAGGGTTTATTTATGTCAGGTTGAGCCAGGATGGGAGCTTGAGTAAATCTTTGTTTTAACTCCTGGAAGGATGTTTCTTGAGCAACAGACCAAATGAATGGTGTGTCTTTCTTCAGCAAAGAGACAATGGGATGCACAATGTCAGAAAATGTGGGAATACATTTCCTGTAAAAGTTTGCAAGTCCCAGGAAGGATTGGATCTGCTTTACTGTAGTAGGTGCTGGCCAGGAAAGAATTGAGGCAACCTTGGCAGGATCCATTCCAATTCCTTTGGAACTCAGTACGAACCCAAGGTAATGAATGGTTCGGACATGAGAGAGGCATTTTTCAGGTTTGTCCAGGAGCTTGTTTTCTCTTAGTCGCTGAACAACTGCACTTACATGTTCATGATGGACTTGGGGGTCGTTGGAATAGATCAGCATGTTGTCCAGATACACTATGATGAATAGAAACAGAATATCCGAGAAGACTCTGTCCATGAAGCGCTGAAAAACCGCAGGGGCATTGGCAAGGCCGAAGGGCATGACCAGGTACTCAAAATGACCAAAAGGGGTTCTGAAGGTGATCTTCCACTCATCCCTTCCTTAATCTGAATAAGATGATAGGCACCTCGTAGATCGAGCTTGGTAAAGATTACAGCACCTCGAACAGCCTCCAATATGTCAGAAATAAGGGGTAGAGGATAATGATCCTTAAGGGTGCACTGGTTAAGACCTCGGTAGTCCAAGCAAGGTCGGAGTTCCTTAGTGTCTTTCTTAGGCACAAAGAACAATGAGGCACCGGTGGGGGATTTTGAAGGACAAATGGTTCCATTAGCGAGATTAGTGTCCAGATATTCTCTTAGTGCTCTTTTCTCAGGTTCAGATAGCATAAACATTCTGCCGAATGGAATCACTGCCGAGTCTTCAGTGTCAATAGCACAGTCCTCAGGTCGATGGGGTGGTAATGATTGGACAATGGCTGTTGAAAATACATCAGAATAGGATTGATAGATCTCAGGTACTTGGGTAATGTTGGAAACACACAATGGCGGTTGCTCAGGAGTCTGGGAGTCCACTGGAGGATCTGGCACCAAGCCTTGAGACAAACAATGGGTCAAGCAGAATTCTGAACATAAAAATAGGGATCCAGCTGCCCAATTGATATACGGGTTGTGCTTCTGGAGCCAGGGCATGCCTAGAACCATGGGGAAATGTGTTGCTTTTATGATATTGAAACAGAGTGTTTCTTGATGGTTGTTTATTGAGAGCAATAGTTCCTTGGTTTGGTGGTTAATGGGTCCGGAGGATAATGGTTTCCCATCGATCCCTTCGACAGCTTGAATCACTCTTTTGGTTTCTCAAGGAATGTTGTGCCTTAGGGCCCATTCATGGTCTATAAATACTCCCATGGCACCGCAATCTACTAGAGCCAGGATGGGAAAAGTGTCCTTTTTGGTGGATGACAAGAATGTTTGCAGAATCACCAAAGTATTCTGGCGAGGACAAGTCAAGGGAGGAACAGAAGTGGAGCAGACATCTTTCTCCCGAAGCTGTGCTCCGCTCAAGATCGGGAGCTGGTGTTTCCCGAATGCCGGGGTGGTGCTATTGGGCAATTCCTTACAAGATGTTTATCGGAAGCACAATACATGCAGAATCCAGCATTTATTATACGGGTCCTTTCTTGTGGAGAGATCGGACCCCGCAAGGAGCCCAACTGCATAGGTTCTGGATCCGAAGAGTGTTGAGTGGGTGCTTCCTTGAGGCTATGGTACTCCACGGTTGGCTTTGGGGTTGTGGTTCTTGTTTTTCTTTTCTCAGCTTTTCTCTCCTGGATTCGGAAGTCGATCTGTAGTAACAAATCCAGCAAGGCCTGAAAGGAACTGTGATGGGCCTCTCTGGCTAGCTCGTCCTTGACTTCATCATTCAAGCCTCTCTGAAACAGGGTGAAACTAGCCTCCTGGGACCAATCAGCCTCTTTAACCAATTGCTTGAGACGAGTCACATAAGTGAGCATATCTTAATTTCCTTTTTGGAACTCCAGTAGCCTCTCCTGGGCGCTATAAACGAGTTCCAGCCGATCAAACATGGTTTTGACGGCTTCTATGAATCCATCGTAATTGTCCAGGAGTGGGTGTCCTGCGTTCCCAAGGGAGTTGCCCAGTCTAAGGCATTGCCAGAAAGGTGTGATATTATAAACCCTACCTTAGTCCTGGGCGTGGAAAAATAGTAGGGTTCAAATGTGAAATGTACCAGGCAGGAACCGAGGAAGGAACGCAGGGATTTGGAAGATCCATTGTACTTGTCCACTATACCCCATACAAGGGCACTTTCTTTGAATGCCAAATCCCGGGACAACACGAGTTGTTTTATTGCTACGTTTTCCACCTTGAGATTTTGAACCTCAGTAGTTAATTCTTGCATTCCTCTCATGGGGTCCTGGACTGCAGCCTCCATGTTAGGCTCAATATCAGGTTCTGGGCATCTCAAACTGTCACACTCAGCCCCTTTTCTCACCTGTTTATCTCTGGTCGGTGTCTTCTTGGGAGATCTTTCCTTCTTCCTGGCTGTTCAGGACTTATACAGGTTAGGGCCCGTTTCCTCAGGGTCTGGGTCCAGTGTGAGGTTTGCTGTCTGCCTCAGGAAGCAGGGCAGAGTTCAGGATCCAGGAAGGAAGCACTGCGGCGGAATCCAGGAAAACAATAGGAGCAGAGTTCAGAGTGTGCGGGGGAAATCCACTAGCACGGAATCACAGAGCGTGGTCCGGGAGAGAAGGAGGAAAGAACCAAGTGAATGCAAGGGCAGTTTAAGGGGTGCAGCCTGGAACGGAAGGACAGAAGAAACTGGAAAGGGTACTGACGAAAAGGAGAAGTAACGATAACAATCACTAACAACATGGAGCAGTAGCGTTGAGACGGGCAGAGCCGCGGGGCGAGCCGATTTTCTAGAAAGCAGCGCATCAAGCGTAAATGCTAGAGAGCGGCATTCCTGTGCAGGCGGCCATGTTGCAAGGATTATTGACCCGACGTTGCGGTGCATTATGGACCATGAAGTCCATAGGGGGCGAAAGCAGCGATTCATGACACAGAGAACCACATTGGGGTACAAGCCCCTGGCATACCATAGTGGAAATTTGGATCAAGTGATGAGGGGCCATTTCTCATGCGAACAATTTTAGCTGCCGCAGCGTTCACCAAAGAGAGAGCTACTACCATTATAATGGGATGCTCAATGACATTGTACGTTGAGCACTCGCTATTTGCTATTGTACAGAAACCAAACGGCACACTAACATCTCAGAGAGCTTCTGCTTATGAAGTGATCATATTGAATCTTTTGATTTAAATAGTCCGATGCAAAGTAGTGAACCGAGCTATGTTCATAGCCGAGCCAGTCACTGAAGGAGAGCCAATACATGACTGTGTGAATTATGAAGAATTCTATGATGAAATCTCCACAGTGAAAGAAAAGGCATCGGCAGAAGGAGAAATTGTCTTCATTGATGGTTCTTCGGAAATCGATCAAAACAATGGGCAAAGATATACAGGGGTTGCTGTGATGAAGCACACAGCAAATTGAGAGTTTCGAGTACTACACAGTGCACAAACACCATCTCATTATTCAAAACAGGCTGCAGAATTATTGGCGTTGATACTCGCGGTTGAGAATCACGCAGACCAGGACGTAACAGTGTACAATGACTCCGCATGTGTGACATCAACAGTGCACGCAGGCTTAGCGTGCTGGAAAAGGAGGGGCTACCTCCGAGCGGATGGCACGCCAGTACAGCACGCAGCCTCGTTGGACAGGCTGATTAAGGCACTACAGGTCCCAGTGGGCATAGCGGTTTTGAAATACGCAGCCCACTCGAAGGGGACAGATTTTATCCCACGAGGAAATCAAGCAACAGACACGGAAGTCAAGCGTATGGCATCCAAGAGTGAGACGATCATGGAGGTGGAAGTCACTCACAAAAATGAGAAAATTATTTTTGCATGGCGTGCACCTGAAAGCTACAATAATCTGGGACAAACACAGTTGATGGAACTCCAAGGGGAGGCACCACAGGAGGAAAAGAATGTATGGAAACGGCGAGGGTGTTCTTTAAACCCCTCAGAAAGCTTGTGGTGACAAGACAGCACTGGTAAACCAGTGATGCCTGTAGCCCTGTTAAAAATAGTGCTGGAGCAGTTACACTCTCCAGGACACATGCCAAAAGAGAATCTAGTGGAAACACTCGCGGAAGACTGGTTTATACCAAACTTCAACAAGCACGTTGCATTTTTTATAGTGAACTGTATAATCTGCCAACAGTTCACAGCTGGGCATACATTAAAAGTAATGAGGAGTCATCTCCAGGCCAAATGGACCTTTTCAGCACTTGCATGTCGATTACGTCGACATGATCCAAGTATGTAACAGGTACAGATACCTAATTGTTGTGGTGTGTCAATTCTCTAGATGGATAGAGGCAGGTCCATGTACACACCCAGACTCTACCTGTGCGGCCACATTTTTTGTGAGGGAGGTATTTCCCAGGTGGGTGGTATGTGAAGTCATGAGATCAGATAACGGGACCCATTTTGTAAATGAAGTTTTTGAACAGATTATTTGTTGCTTGGTATAAAGCACAAGTTCTCATCGGCGTATCACCCACAAGGTAAAGGAATATGTGAGAAGCTGAACGGCCTATTAAAGGAGAGGATAGCCAAGTTGAAGCTTACTCTAAGAAAGGGATGGTTGCACTGCCTTCCTTTGGTACTGTATGCACTCAGAAACCAACCTCTTGTAACAGCCTCTTTCTAAATCTACCTGCCTCTACTCTCTGCCCTCTGCAACTAATCCAGAACAGGACTGTGAGACTTGTCCTTGGCCTCAAGCCCTGGGATCATATCTCTCCAGCTCTGAAATTTCTTCATTGGCTCCCAGTGGATGCAAGGATTACATTCAAAACCCTCTGCATTGTCCACAAGGCTTTCTGGGGCCTGGGTCCAAAATACCTTCAGCTATTCCTCTGCAAATACTTCCCCTCTCGAGCTCTTCGCTCCTCTACCTCCAACTCACTCAGGGTCAGTCGTTTTTCTAAGAAACGAGCTGGGGGTAGATCTCTGTCTTCGGCGGGGCCTCCCTCTGGAACAGCCTCCTTGCCACTCTAAAACTTGAGGAGAACCATCTCCGGTTCCGGAAGCACCTCAAGACCTTCCTCTTTTCTTCTGCCTTTGCTCCCCCTCTCCCCTGCTGATCTGTTCTCTCTTGGCACCGTGCACCTGGCCACCCTCTGTCTTTTGGGCCCAGGTACCTGCTCATCCTGTCACCCTCCTGCACTGCCTCCGGGCCACCCCTTGCACTGGGGTCTGTATCTGTACCCATACAGCCCCCCTTTTTCTTCCAGCACTTATTGGACCTACCCTATCTGCTGCCTTAAACCTAGCACTTGCAAATTGCTGGCTGCATTACTACTGTTTGTTGCCTTTATTATTTATTTATTGTTATTTATCTGTTTCTCCTCTGCTTCGCACTTTCCACCTCTCCCCCCTTCCATGCACTTTTCCCCTCCCCCCTCTCCCATGCACTTGCACGTTCACAATGTCACTGGGCCTAGTAAGATCGCTGTTTTGTTCTGCCATGTTCCCCTCCCTTGCCTTGTCGTGCTCTGAAACACTTGTGTATGAGCGCGATAGAAATAAAATATCAATCAGTCAAAAAAGAAAAAACTGGTTCTGACTGTAACGCTCACCTGTAACTCTGCGGCAACGCCCTAGAAGAACTCCCTTGGACTTCAGTGAATAACAATTCCTGTAGAAAAAATGACAAAAGAATAACCCTCCTTAATCAGGATTCCCTCAGTAATCTAACTCTTCATAAACAGTTAGGTAATTGTTTAACCCAACACCTCAAGAAGCTCACCTTAAGTTCTATTTTTGTGAGCTCTCCATCCTGCGTTCACACAGGGGCGCATGTCCTGAAGAGAAGTGTCTGGTGGATGCCAAGGTTTAAATCTTTAAGGAATGACAATGGCCAAACTTTGTGGCAAAAGATAAGGCACCCTTACTAACAATAACTGATGTGGAAACCTAGCTGTGGAGGAAAAAACATCAAAATAAGGTAGTTCCTAAATGAGGAAGCAACTGTAAGCAGAAGTAACCTTTCAAAACAGGCAGGTAAAGCTAATGAATGGTCACAGAGGAAACAACACGACTCTAATAGAATTCCGCGATATACTAAACCCTACTTTGAAGGGAAACTAAAACGGCAACAAAAGATGTGTATATATGAACAGTGTGACACAAAAACCACCTCAGCAAATGAGCGTAAGCACGGGAGCGTGGAACACAATAACGTGCCCAGCTGAGGAGATAGGGAATGCACAGTAAATGGGATGACCAACACGCCAGTTGCTAGTTGATTCAAAATTCACAAAAGTACCACTAAAACAAACTTGCATAACACGGGAATAACCCGAAACAGTACTTGCGTGAGGAAACAGCTGATTTCTTCTGGACCTCTGAGGAAGGGGACAAGGAGACTAGAACTTTGAAGTGTGAACATGGGTAAAGGGAAAAAATAACAGAAAAACGAATATGAGGAACTATAAAATGGGCAGAACTTGAGACTCCGACTCTGACTGGAATTCTGTGAAGACAGCGGTAAGCGTCCGTACTGCAAGACAGTCAGCAACGCGAAGCGCGAGTCTCCTCAGGGAACGGCTAATTATAACAGAGGTCGATCAAAGACTAGACCTGCAAGATTAGTTCCTTATTGGCACCACCAGGCGGCCATTAAGGGAACACGTATTCCAATTGCTTTTCTATATGGATCTAATTTGAACACTAGACCTCCCAATACCTGAGCGAGGTTAACCCCTTAAGGGACCCATAGGCTTACTCTGAGAACTGGCTGGGGATCATGACACTGACCAGCATCTTACGCCACACGAAATAGCCACAGGAAGAAGAATGCACACTCTCCTGACACCCCGAGACAGAGCTAGATGTGTTGCCCAGTCAACAGGAGAAATCTTAGGGTCTGAAATGCAAAATTACTTCAATTGCATGACATCTTGCCTTACTGTAATTTCAGGCCAGCTGCAGCGACGACCAAAAGGGTGCAGGGCAGCACAGAACACAGAAGGAGATACTACTACAGGCACAGCTCAAGGACTTTGTGTTTCATCCGTTTTCTGTGGAGACACTGTCTTAGTAAAGAACCATATGAGGAAAAAGTGGGACGAGCCAAGGTTCAACGGTCCCTTTACAGTGGAAGACTCCACTCCATCTGCAGTAAAGCTACAAGGAAGGAGAGCCTGGATCTTTTTGGGTGACATCAAACCATACATCTGAGAAGGCCCCCTGCCTGCACCCTAGCACGAAGAGACTGCAGACAACAGGGAAGAACCACAGCACGTGCAGACGAGATGCATGACGAGGAAAAAGGACGCATGAGCAGCAGCAAAATAAAGACATAGGAACTTTTGGGACATTCTTCTGAGCAAAAAAGGCATAAGTACATAAAAACGGACACTCTGTGCATCCTAGTTGCAGGGTGAAGAAGAAAATTGCATTCATAAGTCCCAACATAGTCTGTTGACTTTGGACTGAGGCACACTGAAGCCTTGACTAGAAAAGAATATGCCAAATTTTGATTGAGGACACATAAATTGGAAGAACATACAGGATCCAGATTCTTTCCACACAGAGACCTTGTTCGAAATCACTTATGGTGTCCCAGAGTAGCGACATCACCAAAGATGTGGTGACATACTTTGATTTGGTACTTAGTTCGTACCTGTCACTGGTGGGGACGCTCACCAGTGTCACTGACTTTCTTCAAGATCCTGAAAACGAAAAGACTATAAGGAAGCTGCTTACTGTAATTGCCGAACAGTTCCTCCTACTCTCTGTGTACAGAGAGGAAAAACCAAATGTCCCAAGCAGAGAAGGAAGAGAATGAGCTTATCAACGCGTTGTTCTTTCGCCTAATTGAAGACTGTCCAAATCTTGTCGGGAGAACGACAGATGTATTAACTTTTCTTCGAGATCTAGCAAATACAGAACGTCTGAGCATAATCCTAAACAGCATTGTGATCCAAGTTGCTCTCCACGCAAATGGAAAGTGCAGACACTGTTCACAATAAAGTGAAAGCCTACAGTCCCGAACCTCAGCAATACAGGACAAATGTCCCTGTCACCAGAAGACAGCAGGTTGGCAAGTAACGTTTTCTTTTGCCTAGTCACAGATTTCCCCGAGCTTGTGGGGAGACCTGTAGATGTTGACGTTCTCACATTCATCAGAGACCCAGCTAATTCTACACAAATGAGCATGCTCTTGCATGGCATCGTGATGCAAGTGTAACTTTCTAACCATCAACAGAACTATTTGAGAAGATTTTAAACTTTCCGCCGAGGGACAGATCGAGAAAGCAGTGACAAAGGTTTCATTCTTATTTTTTGTTATACTGACAAGGACAAAGCATGTCTTCGGGAATGAAGCAGATCAGAGGCGTAGACTGGGAGCTGATATATTTTGAACATGCACAGTAAAGGGACTTGCTGGGTTATTCACCTGTTTTTGACATTCACATAGAAAAAGAGATCTGTATCCAGAGATAATAGACAATCCAGTGTTCAGACAAAGAGAGACAACTGTTTAGTTCCTACTGCTCACAAACAGAACCAACATAATCCAGAGATAATATTGTTTAAAGGTTATATTAAAAGTTAACATTTCAACGAATGATTGAGATGGGGATCCAGAGCAGTAATCTACTCCTCCCACGGGAGGAAAGACTTTCACATTTCTCGGGAATTAAATGCTGCCACTTAACCTACAGAGGCATAATGTATTTATGTATTATATTCATCATTGTTTTACCATCATTGACGATCAGAACTGCATTTTTTATTGGTGCACAAAGCGTTCCAATTTCCAGTGCACAAACCTAATGATGCACGAATGAAATCTACAAAAGCACTCACACCTTACATAGTCATTCCAGTCCCTAGAAGATCTGATGGGGGAATGAATGAACTTGAGATGGATGTGATTAGCAATGACACATGCACACTTGTGGTAACAAATTAATCAAAAAGCCAGAGTCAGGGTCGGCAGAGTATGAATGTAAAAAGGTTACTGACATCCACACGCATACAAACGTTGAATATACATACACCAGGCCTAGTGTCAACAACTGCAGAACCAGAATCCAAAGCATAGGAAAAGAAAAGACTGCTTACTATGAGAAATCCCACTGTAAGCAAAGTAAAGAGCCAAATGAAGAAAGCGGATGTCATGGAGAGACAAGAAGAGTCGGAAAGAAAGCCAACAGAAACCGCAGTATTAGAAACTCTTGATCCAACACCAAGAAAGGCAAGAGCAAACCCAGAGAAGATCTCTGCACAAACACAACTGATAGCAGATTCATTATGGCCGTTCATAGCCAGAGCAAGGAAAAGACAAGAGGAGTTGAAGAATAAACCCACAGAGACAACATTGCCGAGCACATATGTTCCAGTTAAAGGGACAAGTACAAGTTCTGCAGTATAGCCATATACTGGACCAATGCCAGAGTGGATACAGACATTTCTAACCAGAAAGAAGAAGATACATGAGGACAAGAAAATAACTGCCAGACTTCTGTCTACTCAAATGGCACAGATGAGCGGGCCTGCACCATGGACCGGGATACCTGAGAATCCTCCAGCAAGAAGGAGCCATACAGATGCATTAAGGGATGAAGTTATTACGAACTACATGAAAACCTTAAGAATCAAGAGAAGCATGCATGGAGATGACAGTGAACTAAATGATTACTTGGACAGCACAGCATATTCGGGAAACAACATTTGGTACCAGCATATGAAAGAAGTTGGAAGACAGAGCTCAAAGAGAATGCTTTGTTTGTGCACTCATACCATACAGCATGGGGAAGTCCAAGATCTTCGTAGCTGTAGAAATTGATGTCCAGACAGCACACTGTCTTTCTCACATAGCCATGTGCAAAACCAGAGGCCAGTTCATGGGTACTGATGCTTCACTGAAATGGGCAACTGAAGCAACTGATTCAAATGAAGACAATTATGTCCAGGACATAAAGAAAAGAAACAATGTAAAAACAAAACACATTGTGATCAGATACGAGAAGCCTGGAGTTAAAGGAGCGGAGAATAGAAGAGAAGCAAATCAGAAAATGAACGTCCAAGGAAAAACTCCAGAAGAGGCTCAAATTGGAAAAACAGAGGCCAGATGCAGATTTGGGGAACAGTGATTTCACCAGACGAATCGGAGAAAGGAGTAATGATTTGCAGGACAAGGATGGTCCTTGGAGCCTGCAAAGAAGCAATTCAAAATGCACAAAGTTTATGCAAGCCATTGTGGCCAAAGCTTGCAAAACTGCTGACATCGGTCGAAGACAGAGAACGACCCTTGCAGATAGTACCACTGGAAAGCTCAAAATGGTGCTTCAGGAATAATGGCACAAGAAAGATGGGAGAGAATCAGAACCGTGGACGAATCTTGGATGCCCCAGGAATGGTGCATGGAACTGCAGTAATTAGAGATCATTATTGGGCATGTGGATCCAAAGCATACATCAGACTGCTGAGAAACTGAGGTGGTATATGCTCGATAGTGAATGTCCACGTTCCAGCGTTGGTGATGCCGAAAAGTGACCTGAATATTGACAGTTTCCCAAAAGCAGATGCTCACCTGAGGAAGAAGAGATCTGTGGAACTGCCGACTCGAATGAAGAGGCAGAATTACTTTTCTGCTAAATCTGAAGAAGTTTTTCATGCAATCCCATATGAACATAGGCTATTTAGCCTCACCTCATCAGTGTTCACAACAATCTTCATGCCAAGATTCCAAGTTGGAGCAAATACTAAATGGTTGCTGATAACCAGATGGGAGTTACTGCAGACCATAAACACAACCATAATGGGATTCAACGCAATCAAGGAGGAGTTAAGGGCAATCCGATTTGCTGCAAAGTGTGGTATATATATATTACATGGCCCTGCGCTAGCAGGCGTGTAATTATGGTTAAGTAGCTCAACCCATAGACCACTTTTTGGGAGGCTTAATACTACGCTCCTTGGACGAATTTGCATCAAACTTTGCAAAAAAAGAATATGGCCCGCTCTGAATTAGTTTGGGATGTTTGGTGATGTTTCGTCCAGGGGGCCAAAGTTGTTTCCCCTAGACTGAATGGACAAAAGCTTTGTGCACGCGTACAGCCCAAACCGTTGGATGAATTTTCATCAAATTTGTGGCAGGAGTGGCGGCCAGGTAAAATGTACTTCTCCAAAAATCAGTGATATATGGCTGTGCTGCGCGGTCCCATTTTCCTGTTCGCTCTGCGGTCAATAGTCTGATTGGCCAGGAGTGTGGCTTGATGTCAGGCAGACATGGATGCGCCCGGTGATTTGCTGGAGGGAAGCGTGATGTGCGTCATAATTTTGGGTAACGCTACCATGTTGTATCCGAGGATAGTGCTGCGCCGAAAGGGGTTGGAAAACATGCTTTGCTGCATCTGGTGGTGGTGGGAAGAGGGGATGGAAAGGGTGGGGGAGTGAGAAGGGGTTCATCTGATATATTTTTTTAGGTGGAAGAAGACGGTGGTGTGCCAATGGTATCCATGTGTACTGTGCCAATTCGCAGGTACCTCCTCAGGCGACTAGCTTCTGTGATGACTGCAGGCAGCCTTTGTTATGGCACGGTAAGTCCTTAGGCGAGCTCTTTCTGTGGTGACTGCTGGCAGGCACAATTGGAGATGGGGAGTGGATTGCACATGACATGAGGATTCTTGCATAGCGTGTAGTATGCTGTGTTGTGTGTGGTAAGCCCCTAGCACCTTGGATGTATGGCCAGAGGCCTTGCACCGAAAGTATGCCCACTGGTTGCAGGTAGGTTTCATATTGTTTCCTTGTGTGTGTGGTTTGTCAGCATTGTTCACATTGTTGGTTGCATGGGTGTGGGGATTGTTAGCACGTCCTACAGTTTTGGTTGCATTGCTGGAGATGATGGAGTCAACAGTCCTGCAGTGTGTTCAGTAGGTGAAGTGTTGGAATACTGTGTGTATAGAAGTGCATAGTGTTCCATTGGATGTTTTATGTGTTTGGGTTGTGGATATTGCGCAGATTACCGAGTACTGTACTGTATTATGATGTATTGGTTGTCAGTAGGTAATAGAGTGTTGGGTGCTGGGGCAATGTTCTGAAGATTTTGTGTTTTGGTTGGAAGTAGTAAAATACTATGTTACTGGAAGTGGGTATGGATGCCAGAGGCTGTGTTATGTTTGTGGATTCTGCTAACTGGTTGGATGTTTGCATGCATGGCTGTATTATGTTACAGGGATTGGGTAGAAGTGCCGGTGGCTGTGTTACATTTGTGGGTTGTGGTACCTGGCCACATGTTCGCATGCATGGCTGCATTATGTTGCGGTGGGTGTGGCCAAGACCTAGTCTCTTGGGAGCATGGCCGAAGGCCATAGGCCATGCACCCAAGAGGCTGGGCCTTGGCCACACCTACCGCAACGTAATGCAGCCATGCATGCCAACACTGTGATACTGGTATATGGATTCCACAAATATGTTTATGGAGTGAATTTTATTTTCCATCGACCCTTCTGATAAGTTGTTATAACCATATGTTGCAGCATCGTGCACAGTTTTAACTCTGCATCTATCCGAGGGTTGTCATCTTGTAGGTCATTGCACTTGTTGCACATTAGAAGTGACATGACACCATTTTCGTTTGCTATGGTTTGCCCCTGATGATACCCTTTGCTTAGGACAATGTACGCAGCCACCCACATAAAGTTGAAGGTGTACTTCACATACGTATTTATGAAATGTTTTCTTTATAGAAATGCTTTGGAAAAAAACATATCCCATTACAACAAAATAAGCATTTCACAATGACTTCCCTTGCACTACATATTTGTTTATACAAATATCTTCAGCTACATGCATATGCTGTTATTCTTTTCTCCCCCATCCAGCATGGAAGGTACATTAGTACTGGACACACTACTGTGCAAAAAAAAAAATGTACACTTCACTCTGACAATTACAGTCTTACTTGAAAAACAATATACTGCACTGCTGCTTGTAATCACTCCAAGTTCACATTTCTTAAAGGACAATAGTGCTTGCTAATATCCCCCCTGACCCCTACTGATGTTTATCCGTTGTTATTGCATGCTCTGTTTACACATTTAACATGTTCAAATGCCACACATCATAGGAGAGCTGCATGTCGCATATCTAGGCAGAGCTCCTCTACCACCTCTCTACCCTCCCGTTCCATTATAACATAGAAGTGTGCGCTCAGGGCACAAAAGGCTTTAATCCGGCACAGGGTGCAGGAACATTCGGCATGTTTACAGGTCTGCACAGAGTGCCAGCAAATCACCGGCCAAAACCTTCAATGCGGTTAACTCTCGCAAAATACAGGATGGTTGGCCATTTTATTATTACTTTTGTTTCGTGTACTTTTTCAGATGCGCAAAGAACGCTCTCGGGATTGCCATTTTGTTCTACTGTTATGTGAGCATCACTTGCACTAACTTCAAGTGAGGGCGCGTCACTACATCTCAACTCTTGCCCACATAGGTGACATTACTTATAGACAGCAGTAGCTCAAACCATGTATTGCTGCGATTTTCATAACGTTTGTGCCCAGTGTAGCCCAACGTGCCATGTGAGCACTTACGTACGGACAACAGGAAAATAAACACAATGTAAAACAGACATGCCCACACAGAGCGTACAGTTCCTGTCTTCTTATGCACAGTAGTTGGTTAGAGAATATTTGAATAATTTATTAACTACACTGTGTAATGTCACCAGTGGTTTTATTTTTAATAGAATGTATGCAAGAAAGTGTAAGCTGCCTGAAACGCACGCTTTTTTCTTTTTGCAGGTAACTTCCAGCGTAGAATGCTGTGTGTGCTTTTGTGTACTTCTTTTGTCATCTGGCAAAGCAGCAAAAGGATTAATTTATGGTCCTTGGTGGTTCGTGTGGGAGAACACATTTTCTTGTTGCCTTTGTGATATCTTACATCATAAAGGTATGCATGTTGTGGAAACACAAATGGACATACAGGGCCATAGCGGTCGTACCAGATAGCGATGAGCATCAACACACTGCTTACAGTAACCTTGTAATGATTGTTCCACAATCCGTCTTTTTGGCAAGTGGAAGGTGTGAAACGGGCAGTAAGGTATCAGGTATCAGTGAAAGAATACATTTAAGTAGCCATTATCAGTGGCAGTGTAAAGGACAAGGGCTCTGAGGGAAGGATATCACAAAGGGCCCTAGATGGCCGGGTCATTCACCTTAGGGTGAACTACTGTGTTGTTGAGTACCGTCGGATGTTCACCCACAGGCTTGCTGTCTGTTTTGTAGGTGCCACTCTCCTTCCACGGCTACAAACATACGCTTTGTCTTTCAAACATTGCCAACAGACGCTTCTTTCATGTGTTTGCTTTTTGCAACATATGTCAGTGCCAGCGAGTGTCGTCAGACCCACACACATTCTATTTGTGTGTACCCAAAGAAACATACAAAAGTAGAAAATTCTCCTACGGGACCGCTCCGATTGCAGGACATTGCATAGTAAAATATTAGCTGTCGACGTTTGTGTGCCAGCCGAGTGCTATATGCGTCTCTGACTGTTATTAATTTTAATACAATGAAGGCTTGTAAAACTGTTTGAAAGTGTTTGAAAGGTCATTGTAAAGACAATACAGCCAATCTTTTAGCACATGATTGAACATACAGTGTGCTGTTTCAGCGCAGGAGTTGCGTTCATTTTCACTGTTGTGCTTCATAAATAGGTTTGAATGGCCTGGAGACCCATGTGAACAAAACAAACAACAATCATAACAGTCATTTAGGCTGAATGCTGCTGAGATGGCACTGTAATGCAGAATGCAACACTATTCTTACAAAACCCAGTACATTGCAAAAGGACAAAGTGTACTGGATGGTAAGTTAATAGTTATGCACACAAAACTGTATCCTACAAAATTGTAATCCCTATAAACATGTTATGTACAGTTGTACTTACATAATTTCTGCAAATTCCATGGTTATACTGTGTCTCCAGGAAGTCGCTCTGTACGGCATACTAGATACTTGCAGACTACCTTTATGGAAAATGTGCGCTGCAACGACATTAAGTTATCTTTCATTTTCTTTTTATATTTCATAGAATGTCTGCATTTGCAGCAATTCATGCATACCACTCAAGCCTATTTTACAATGGACATTTCTCCTGTTGATAGAGAGTTATGTTAGGTTTCGAGCAGAAACATGTTACGATTTCATCGTGAATTTCCGATTGTAAGTACTGTAGTTACGTAGTACTTACTATTATGTACATGGAGACATGCTGGTACCTTATACATGGTGCAATGAATGTACAGCTGACACAATATATTAATGTACTTTTACGTGCCCTATCTACTATTTATATCTGCAGTGTCTTACAAATCAACGGTGTATGTTGGCATACTGTGTGTGCGATGGCTGCACATACGTGTGTGGCAGGGCCATCTTACGCACTTTAGTGTCTTTGGGCATGGAGATTTTTGGGCCTCTCCTTCATGAAACAAAACAAATTCCTTTACAACTTGTTCAAAGATCATGCATGCTTTCTAATGTATGCAGTATAGGGACTTGAACTGGTTGTGCCACCTGTGTGGTAGATTATGGTTATTGTTGTGAAGGTTTTGTTGCCAAGTGATACCTGTACGTGTGTGAAGGTAATAAGCTTGCAGTTATTTTTATTTTCATCTGCATTGCTTGTTGAAAGCATTCATATTACGTATTGCCTATGTGATTGTATATTTGAGGTGGAACGATTATCTGAATTCCAAGCCCTACACAATATGCTATGGGTTGCATTATTGTACCACTTTCTGAAATGGAATGGAATCACAGTTAGGTATAGATACATACAGAAAGCGTTATTAGGGACCTCTTCCTGAATGACACGATTGCAGAGAGTGCATGTATGTTTCCACATGCAGGAAATGTGAAAGATTTAATTTATGGATATGTTTTTGCTTTCCTTTCCAGTACTTGCAGTAAGTAAATTACAACTTCCTGTGGATCTCCTTGTCTGTTTAATGTGAATTTACCATTCTAGCGCAGTAGTCCAATATCTGCTTTATTCGTTAGATACTGTAACTGTTGTCAGGATTGTTTGCTGCATTTCTGTGCAGGATTATCATTTGTAAAGACAACTGGTCTGAGCCATTTAAATACATGTTTTCAACAATTGCTGGTATTTGCAATACATTATTGATTGCTACATTTGCATAGTAATTTACACCACTTTTATTGGAATATTTGAATGGACATGGCAGTTTTTTGTCTCAGTACTTTTTGCATAGTACAGTTTGTACACGAGATTTCTTACTCCACAATGGTTTGTTGCTAACATTTTGATATGGTGGAAGGCGCTTTTGCAAGCAGGTCCAGAAATGCAAGCTAAGGAATGTCCTCGTAGTCCTGTGTATTTGCGCACTGGGCTGGAGTCCATAGTTTGCAGTATTTTACTTTTTCCTTTGTTGTTGCCTTTCACATGATGATTGTGGAACTACTGCAAAGACTTGATAGCGTTGTGGCAACCGTTACACATTGATGTGCAGGACCAATTATAGATGAGGCATATTGGTTCGGTACCATGGAGAGTGGCATCTAAGTTTGATGGGGACATTTGTGAATGCAGTGTTTGTTGTTCCATTATGGCATTGTCTACCTTTCATACCCTCATCCAGTGCTATGCATGGCTATTTGGTTTGTTTGCTCTTGTTTGTATGATTCTTCATTACAGTATACTACAAACAAAATGAAATGCTTCTATAAATGCTCCATTTTACATTGAATAACAACATTTTTATGTTTAAAAATCAAATCTTCAGACAGAAACAGGGGACGGCCATGGGAGGGAAATTCACACCACTTATGCTAAGCTATATGTAGGCCACTTCGAATTAGAACATGCCTGGTCCCATGAAGCTTTTACCAAACTCAACAACATAATATATTGGGGCCGGTACATAGATGATATTCTTCTAATTTGGAATGGAAATGCTGAAACTCTACAAGAATATGTTAATTATCTCAACATCAACCAATACAACTTGCAATTTACAACTAATGAAAGTCAGAACAGAATCCAATTTCTTGATCTGAAAATATACATCCAAAAGGGAAGAATTCTAACAACACTGTACGGTAAACCCATAGCTGGAAATACTATATTGCATGCAAAAAGTCATCACCCCCAACACATTATCAGAAACATTCCATATGGAGAAATATTAAGAATAAAAAGGAATTGTACTGATCCACAAGAATATGAAAAACATGCTGAGAAAGCAATGGCAAAATTTCAAGCAAGAGGATATAAGTCAAAACACCTGAAAAAATCCTGTGACAAAACCAAGGCCAAATCAAGAACAGAATTGCTCAAGAACATACCAGCAAAAACAAATGACAATGAAGAAGAAAAACTTTGTTTTATAACCCAGTTTAGCACAAATGCTGAACAGATTAAAAAAATTCTTCAAAAAAACTGGCACATTTTGAAATTGGATCAGGACATAGCAAGATATATCGAAGACCAGAAGACCAAGTTCACATAACTTTCAGAAAAGCAAAAAGTCTAAAAGACACATTAAGTCACTCTCACTTCACATTTAAGAAAGAAGAAGAAGGACTTAAACAATTATGGAACAGAACACCCCTCAAGGGTAACTACAAATGTGGAACATGCATAAGCTGCCCTTTCTCAGAAAATGGGAAAAAAAGTATTCAACTACCCAATGGAACAGAATACAAAATCAAAAACTTTATAAATTGTAACCCCAAAATGGTAGTATATGTAATTATATGCAAAAAATTCTTTCTATGTGGGCAGTACAACGAGAAAACTTGACAGAACATGCAAACGAAACAACAAAAGAGATATATTTTTTGTCATAGAAAAGATAACAAAACCTCAAAGAGGAGGAAATGTGGAGAAAATCCTCAGATCCAGAGATGCATACTTGATCTGCAATTTGGACAGTTGCCATACTGGCTTGAACACGGACACAGAACTAATCCATCTTTTATGACAGTTCAGCCTGAGTGGTGATCTGAACTCTGACTATTGACAACATTAATGACAACATGTTAGCATGTAAATGTTTGGATTATTTTAAAATGCATGTTTTTCCATACTGTAAGCACACACTAAGGGAAGAAAAGTAAAGAAAATGTTATGTTCTCTGTATTGTAAATGTAAGGTAAAATATTCATCATAATAACATTACAAAAGGGACATATAATTTATCCCTAATTGTTTTAGGCACTCGAATTGAGGCAAAATGACGATCCAAAAGAGTGAAAAGGAAATTAAGAAAGATTATAATTGCAAGAATAGAAGCCAATAGGCCCTATCCAAGATGGAGGAACTATGGACTAGTGACGATTTTCGTCACGTGACCATTATTACAAATTAACATGAAAATAAGCTCCAACCTCATATTAATAAAGATAAAACCTAACGTCATTACTATTACTATTATTTACAAAATAAGGAAAGGGTATAATAGTTCTTTGGAAAGAAACCAATCGGCCCCAAAGCAAGATGGAGGAGTCGCGATCACGTGACAATCATGATCACGTGACCGCTACTCGAAACAAAAATCAAACACGTACACAGATAGAACGGAGCAGGTTATCAGGCCGGTATATCCCGTATCTAAGCTGTTTGGAAGCAGTAGAGGATCACACTAACACAAAAAGGTAAGCCCCATCAGAGCATATTCTCATTAGTCTTAAATAGACTAAGGGCCTCATTACACGGATGGCGGTAAGGATTTACCGGTACCGGTAAAATACCGGTACCGGTAAATCCTTACCGCCTTACTACGAGGTCCCTTTGCGGGTTGGGGGATTTAACGCCTGCTTTTTGCAGGCATTAAAAACCAACCCGCAAAGGGACCCAGGGAGCTAATTACGGTACCGCAATTTGCGGTACCGTAATTAGCGCCTTCCCCATTCCCATTGAGCCCTATGGGGCAAAAATGGGAATGGGGAAAGGCAATGGTGGAAGGGGGAATTACCGCCCCGCCAACCTTGGAATGGGGCAGTAATTCCCCTTTCCACCAAGGCGGTGCTGGTATTTTACCGGCATGACCCATGGCGCTAATGGCGCCATGGTTCTCCGCCATCCGTGTAATAAGGCCCTAAATACTGATTCTAATTCAAAATGCTCACCAGCAGTAAAGTGTTTGTCTATTACCATAGCGTTCTATTACCATAGCGTCTCAGCCTCGCATGCCCTCTCTCTCTCTTTTTTCACAGTGATATAACAAACAGAAATACACAAAGGAAGCGAGGGAATACCTTGAAAAACGCTATGTTAAGATAATCTCTATCCAATTGGGTCAAATAATATTCCCCAAGTGAGTGCCTTTTCCAATCAAATCACCATTCTTTTCTGTTATGCATGTTTAAAGAACAGTTACATTACATATTCCCTATTTTGGAAGACATACTTCAAGTATAACAAATCAGTTGTATAAATCCGAATAAGATAATTATTTAAAAAATGTATCAAATTGAGTGCTTGCAACTACTGGAAAAATTAATGCAGTTAAAACTGTTTAACATTTTTTTATTCACAGAGGCTTTTTGGAAATTTGCTAACCGACAATAGGTTTCTTTTTATTATGGAGTCACTATAAGGCTCTGGGTTCCCTCCTGAAGAACTGTCTGTAAATTAAAGACAGTGAAACACATGTCGAGGGCACATATTGCAAAGGACAAATGAGAAGAAATCAAAAACTAAATAAAGAAATTATGCAGAGGGCACATATTACAAAGGACAAATGAGAAAGAATCAAAAACTAAATAAAGAAATTATGCAAAATAATACAACTTGGCTTCCTCTTTTCATTTCCAATTAATTAACTTGCTGAGGGCACAAGAAGACAGGTTTTCTGCCTTTTTTTCTATGAAAAGCACCATCTATTTTTCTCATTACAGTATGACTGTGTGCTGGCGGTGTCACTCCACTCATCTGTACAGATGTTGCCAAAGGTATCATTGCTGATATTGCGTTTGTTTCAAAGTAGTGGTTGAAGTTTACAAATTAATTTTGTAAGTGGTTTCATTCTGTTTAAAATTAATAGAAAGAACTTTCGTTTCAGGAGCATTGCAATGTCTATAAAGAGTTTCCAGGATTACTTTTCTGTGGTGAGTTTTAATGAGTGTGATTTCTCCCCTCTAATTATAAGGTTCTGAAGGACTCTGTGGTGGAACATATTTTGTAAAATTACTTTTTTGGAATGCTTCCTTGTGGTGACATTAGCATTTGTACATGCTCTATTACCAGTAGTCAGAGTTGCACTGTTTTTACTACCTTTCTTTCCATTTCTACATTTTGACAGAGGCATTACATTGTCCTTACTGGTAGGTGCTTTCATTTTCATTAGTGATTGTATTAGCTGTTCTCTTTCAACTTTCTGTACAAAATCTGCTAGGGGTGGATAACTACTTTCTATGCTTTTAGCTTGAGCTTATCTATTTCTGCGTTGTTTTCTACAGAGTTCCTTTTTGCTAGGCATTCTGTATAAGCTGTTGGAGAAAAAAGGAAAGTGTGGGTGTGCACATTTTGTGAAGTATATGTGTGCAGCTGTACATGAATGGATGATAATGAGAGTAGGAATATAGATAGAGGTGTGTGATTGTGTACTGGTTTGTTAGTGTAGGGTCGGAATGCTATATTGCTATTTGGGAGTTACTATAATGGCAACGACATGATAACACAAAGTGAGCAACTGTTGAGGTGCAATGAATAAGAATGAAGCAAATACCAGTGGGTTGATGCAATTGTGTACCTTAAAATACAAGAACACTGCACTGTCTCAGTAAGCGGTGAAAAGCCACGATAGCATTGCACTTACTTTGTTGGCAGTCAAGAGTAGGCTTACTCTAGCTTGTATTTTCAATTTGACACGCCACTGGCTTTCAGGACAGAGGTGGTTACTGCAACTGTGAAAATATGTGTGTTAATGGCATACTGATTGCATTTGGAGAATACATTACTTAAACGGGCAGGGGGATGTGTTGGCAGGAAGATTTAGGACCGGCCTGGTAACAATGGTACTGGTAAGCAGGCCGGTACCGTTGCTAACGGACCGGCAAACTATGAGTTCTGCTCACGGGTGCCTTTCAGCCCACCAGGTCTGACCTGGCAGGCGGACCAGCACCCGCGAGCAGACCTCAATGAATGCAATGGCACCATTCACAAATGGTGCCGGTGCATACAGCCTCCCCATTCCCATTGAGTCCAATGGGACTCAAATGGGAATTGGGAGTAAAAAATACCAGCACCCGGCAATGGGGATGTACCGGGTCCACCAGGGCTGTTATGCCCCGGTACGGCCCCATTGCCAGGTGCCGGCAAATTCATGACTCCGGCGGCAGCCATGCGGGTAATCACCGGCATGGCTACCGCCGAAGTCGTAATGAGGCCCTTAATGTGTGTGTGTAATTATATGGCTTTGCATATGAATGGGGACTTCGGAGCATCAGCATTGTTGGTAAGGGGGTAAGTGGTTTACTTGTAAGTGTGCCGTATGATGTGCACTTTACCAAGTGTGTGTATTGGTGTAGCAGTATTTAGTTTGCAAATGGATTAGTCCTAGTTGTAGAAGGGTGAGGAAAAAGGTTCAGAAAGGTGTACAGCTTGGAAAGGAAAATGTTTTCGTGTTGAAATTCCATTAACTTTTCTGCACATGTATTCTTCCTACATGAGTAGAGCAATCATTTCAGTTGTTGGATTTTTTTATCCACATTTACGATTGGTACTGTTGTCAATGCACACATACATTTTTTTGCCTTTCTAAGTAATGTTGCCATATGTGAAGTTTGCCGGGTAAGTGGCAGGCACCCTGTTGTGATGTATGCAATGTATGTACTTGGTTTAGGTTGGTAGGAAACATTCAGTGATCCTTTTCTGTGACAATTTTACAAATTTTATAGGAGATGCGTTAGTGCAGAAAAAAGTCTTACAGTTGACAAAAGGAAAGAAGAGAGTAACTGTTTGGATATTACAACGGCTGACATGGGTAAATGAAAAGCACATACCATTGCAAGTGGCATTTGATGGTAGGTGATGGGAGAAATGACAGGATGGTCTTTGAGTAGGTTAGGGAGGTTCAGTGGCAGGTACCCTGCTCAGAGGCACTTGTAACAGAGTTGAAAAAGTACTGTATAAAAAATATTGATACCTGTACTTTGTGGTGATGGGTGCCGATGTGATGAATCTGGATGCAGAAATCTTGGATAGTTTTACAGAACCTTCTGGTGGAGGTGCTTTTGAATCAAACAAAACTTGTACCCTGAGTGTTTAAAAGTACATATGGAGTGTTGCACAGAGATGACAGTATTAGATGCAGAGGTCTTGATGTGATTGGTGGATGTGTGTGTGACTGTTTAACAGTACACAATGAGGGAGTGCTGGAAAAATAGTAGTGGAAAGAGAAGAAGGACTGCCCCTGCTTTACTGGGCACAGCCATTGTGGTATTTTGGGAAGTGCACATGCCACATCCTGCCCTTCTCAGCATGCTTGGCATGGAAATGGGGCTGCAGGGATTATCCAATCAGGTGTTGCGGGTGTGCTTCAGGAAGGGGCAGTAATATTTCTTTCATTGCTCTTTGTAGTGAGGCTGGCAGAGATGGAGAGACTCAAAGTGTTGATTGTGGGTGAAGCCTTTGTGCATGACCTGCACAAGTATGCCAAGGAAAGAGGCATTGGTGGCAATTTTAATTTGGAAGGAGTGGAGGCTTTGTGGCGCAGTGTACATGTGTTCAGTTTCAATGCTGTGGTTGCACTTTGCAGAGATTTGGCCACAGTGACTACTGTTCATGTTGTAGTAGTGCATTATGGAGCCCTGCATTTGAGTTACATTACTTGTGCATGTTTGCTCCATTTACTGAAGAACTTGAAAGCAGTGATGCAGGTTTTTCCCACTGCTAAGGTGGTTTTGTCATGCATACGACCTAGAAGAGTATGGGACTATCCTGATGTACTTTGTGCCCAGCCAGAGGTCAGAAGGTGTCTTACCAACAGAGACATGTCTGAATTTTTGTGCACTGCTGGGTTGTTCTACTCTGACAATGAGATTGTTAATTGTCATAATGTGCACTTTTTCAGTGCAAATGGCATTTCCTTGTCTGCCATTGGAAATGCTATTTTATTTCACAATCTACAGGATGCTTTGATGAGCTTCCTGTAAGAATGTAAGGAGGAGAAGAAAACAACCCCCCAAAAAACAAAAAAACAAAAAAAGTGTTTGTTTACAAGTACCTACAAAAAAGGTCCTTTTCAGAGCCACCACTACAATTAAAATCCCCTACCCTGGTGGAAATCTGTTCCCCCACTCCTCTACACAGCACAATATGTCCGCATACACCGCAGTAGTTCCAGGATCGCACATGCCACATCTGGGGATTTTCAGGATTGCAGGCATGGAAATGGGACTGTGGAGGCAAAGGGATTGGTCAATAAGGTTTCTGGGTGTGGTGTCTACGCAGAGAAAGTGCATTCAGAACACTGTGGAGTGGCTGCACATTTTGCATTCTATTATGTGGATGTGTACTGGTATGGAGTACGTGCAATGAAGTAGCTGAATTTGGTTCCTTTTTGTGCCACTTTGGTGACGCTCGATCATCCAACCATTATTATTCTTCATTGTGGAGGGAACAGTTTAGGACATGTTAGCGGAATTTCTCTGCAGTTTGTGATGAAGGAGGCACTTGGGCAGGTCATGGATATGTTTCCAAACTGCCGAGTAATCTTTTCTCGCATTGCGCAGAGACAGATGTGGCTGCGTTCTTCTTCATTTGGTCCGCAAATGGAGAAAGCGAGGCACAATGTCAACAAGGCTGTTTGTGCCTTATTGAGAGATGTTGGCATGTCCTACTTCTACAATGAAAATATTACATTTAGTAGCACAACATGTTTTTCACACAGTTGGAGTACATGTTACTGATGGTTGAAATGAGCTTTTTCTGTGAAATATCCAATAATATTATAAAATATATATATTGGCAATTCTACTTTTTCAACTATGAAAGGTGGCTCTGAAAAGAGCCTTTTTTAAACTTTATAAACTGTGTTTTTCTTGTTCTTGTAACACACAACACAGAAGGAAAGGAAGGGAAGGTAGGGTATTGAAGGGGCACCAACCAGAGGGATAAGATAGGGCAATTGGAGGGAGGAAGATGTTGGGTGGGCCTCACTTAGGTAGGGGGCAGTCATTCTCATGCTCCCGGACCAAAGTCTCGAAAGCACTTCGAGGTTTCTCCCTCCTGCAGAGTACCGTGTCGCAGTACATACACAATACAGTGACCTTTGAAAGGTAAGGGTCTGCTGCAGTGTGTGTGGCCTGCAAGGCTGGTTTAGGGATCCGCTGCCCCACAGACTGTGGCAGGAGCAGATGCAGAGGATGCTGTAGAGGAACATAACCTACTGCCTTGTTCCAAGGGCACTGCCTTCCCAACTGCTGCTTTGTCGCTCGATTTGAGGTGGTGCCGCATTGGAGGTGGAGCTGTACAAGCCAGGTTTTCAGTGACTGAGTAAGTGCAACTCACCAGGTTAGCATGAGATTTCCGCACGTCCCCTACGCCAGTAAACAGTTTCCACACCCAGCACTCATGCTGGCTGCAGGCAATGGGGATTTGCTCTACTTCATTGTCGTTCTTCTCTTGATCCTTATCTACATCACCACACCTGTTTCCTTGTCCAGGCCCTTCAGAAGGTGGTGGTGGGGGTGAGGGTGAGGGTGTGGGTGCTGCTGACTTACAGGCAGTAATGGTTGCCATTAGTTGCAAAGGTAATATAGCACAGCAGAATTGATCAGAAAGGAATTCCAGCATGAAGCAATGTGGACTGCTGCTCTGCTCTGGAAAGCCAACAACAGAATGCGGAGCAGCTCTGGTGTGTGGCCTTTTATAGGGCTACTGTGCAGCACTTGGAACCAGAAAGCAGGCATAAAGCGTTACATGTACAATGGCACAGTGTGGGACGTTTGTAAGGGTGTACTTTCACAGCAAAACTAATTACATTGCAGAAAACATTACTTTTCCGATGTCCTTGGGGCCCGGATTGTGTCCGGCAAATAAGGGTGCAGTCACATAGTGATGTTGCGAATGTTCTCAAATGGGATGGCTGTCCCATTGGGTGGGATACTCTGTGCACATGTGCATAGGTGTCCTATGAACAGGGTTGGCCTGCTGGGACTCATTAAAAGTGCGACACATGTCAGGCGACCATTTTCAAACAAGCTGGGTGTTTGTAGGCTACAGCAATTGCACTGTTTGTGTACACAGCTGTCCGTAGGACATGGGTGGATGCCTCAAACTACTGAAAGTACCTCAGAACTTTTTATGACCATGCTGGACAGGGGCAGTGTTACCAGGACACAACGGATGAGATTTGCATGTGCATAGCTGTGTAAAAGACAGACATGCATTCCCACAACTAATTAAAGGTGCATCACATAATGCGGACATGCGACAAGTTCTGGCGTCCTGTGGACACCTCCATTGTGATTGCGCATATGCCGGGCAGGTGCAGTGTCCTTAGGAAACCTCAATTTTTCATAACTGCGGCCCTCCCGGACAATACTGTGCACCGCAGATTCATAATAAAATTTCAAAATAAAAGGAAAAGCCACTCACACAAACTCAACACTTTACATCTACACCTAGAATTTCTAACATACATAAACACTATTAGGAAAGGGGAGGGGTAGCAGAAATGGATAAATACACAGGGGAATTGGGGATTTGTACAAGTTCGTCATGAGGGGAGCCAAGGATTGAGGTCTCATCGTAACATCTCTGATCACAGGGAATTTGTGGGATGGTGGGCTGGGAAATGAGGAAGGGGTACATGTACAGGTGGGGCAGTGATATTTTTTTTTTTCCATAATATGTCCTTGTACCAAATCTTTTAAGGCGGAAAAATTGTTTAGAAATTGTTCCATTTTGTCGTCCAGGCTGTCTAGTTTGTTATTAACAGAGTTTCCTTAATTTCCTTTGGCTGTATGCTATTGTGGAAGAGGTGCTGCTTGTGGTGCATTACTTTCATTTCCAGTATGTCCTGTTAAAGATAAAAATATTTGTTAGGTGTATATGAAGCAATACATATTAACGGTCTTACATTTCAGACTGTGCTGTGTATCAATGGGGTTACTATCTCTACTCATTTCATCATGAAGGAAATTCTCTTCCAGCCTCACTAGGGTGCTTGGCGTTGCTGCGTACAAAAAAAGAAATCATGGTTTTCTACTATTGTACGCTGCACAAGCTGTGCAATTATAGGAGAAACTTTAGTGTATTTTCTGTGTTCTCAATACTTTGCAGTCCTTACTCTGCCACTTCCTTCTTCGTTTCCCATGTAAAGCAGCAGTGCGGTAATACTGTTGACGCAGACGTTATTTCGCTTGTTGGTGCATTCCATTATGGTGCATACCCTATGCCTTTGCTCTGTTTGTTTCACAAGTACAGAGTTTGCAGACCTACTCCATTTTTCCTTCCAATGCATGAACATGGTGCTGTTTGTATATGTTCTTTGTCTTTGCTGACTGGTACCACTATGTAAGAGAACCCCTGCCTTTTTCAGCAGTTTGAATGCTACCCAATATCTGTGAACAGACGTACACTCTGCAGTTACTGTGCCCATCGGCATGTAGTCATTCATTTGGTATGCTGTATGGTACATCTATACAAACTAAGGGTATCCTAGAAAAAACCTATGAAATTCAGCGAAAAAACGTTCTTAAAGGCACGTTATGGTTCAGTTGCCCTAAGAAACGCCTTGTGATGTTATCTTTGATGTCATGGGTGTTAGTCTTAGCAGTGCACAGTGGTGGCGCAAGTTATGGTTGTCTAGCTTGCCATAACTGGCAAATTTCTGGGGGTTTTCGGTTTTACGTGAACCCATAATATGGATAGGTTGTTGTTAGTGCAAAGTAACTGTAACGTGCCTTTAACAAAGTTTTTGCACTGAATGTGCTAGGTTTTTCTTAGGGAAACTGAACCATAACCTGCCTATAAGAATGTTTTTTCACTGACAATAACGTCCCTTTAACAATTTCTTTTCACTAAATATATATATATATATATATATACATATATATATATATATATATATATATATTATATAATATATATAAAGAAAGACTGCAAAACAGTCAAAAATGCAACGGCATGCTAGCAATATGACCGAAAAGAATATAAATCTGAACACCTTCTCAACTGCAAAGGAAGTATCCTTTATTCAATAGGCTTGGTGGACTAAAGTATGGGCAGCAAAAAAAAAAAACAATGCATTGCACCCTAAAGGGGCTTCGTTGGGATATTCTTATTCTCTCCAAAGTGTGGTGTGGTATATATATATTAGAGGCCTGATGAAACTACATCTAAGTCTTTGAGAGTGAAAAAGTTGTACATGCACTGAGCAGATAAATTCCAAGGGTCGCACAATTGTTGGCCATTTGAAAGCAGTGAGTGCCACACTTTCTCTCGACTATTGGTAAGCTATGTCAAAGTTAGTTTTACGGAAGTGCCTGGGCTATCAGAGTTTATGATGATAAGACATAATTCCGTTTTTGAAAATTCATTTAGATCGGGTCCCTTTAGCCTGCATTGTTTTCAGTGTTCATGTCAGTACTGTCGGTGGTGGGGCGGGCCACCACAAAGAACCATGCTGACTCTTATAGTAAGTCCAAGGGTGTTTATTGGATCTTTACAATCAACTTAGCCTACAGACTTTTGGGTAGTTCTCAGGGCTAAGTGGGTCCTTGGAGAATTGGCACTAGGGCCATCACTCTCTATCTCGACGTGCCAGATTTACCAGGCTTCTTTAGCGGGTTGTTAGTACTAGTCAAAGGTATCACCTGTCTGTTTCTCAGAGACCAATTAGTGAACTTAATAACCTTTTTGAGATGATGAACCGCATATTAAATAAAATTTACCACAACATTCAGTTATACTAACATTAATTTTCTTGCTGTCGAGGTATATAGTGAGAACAACACACTTAAAACTAAGATTTTTACAAACTCCATTGATTGCAATAGTCTGCTTCTTGCCACCAGTTTGCATGCTAAACGCACACCTGAGCGCGTGCCTCTGGGCCAATTTGTAAGATATTGATGTAATATTTCAAACACAGAAGAGTCCAAAATTCAGGCTGAGAGATTGCGGGAGAGATTCATTGAAAGAAAATATGATCCGCAACTAACCGAGGAGCTAGCCGAGAAGGTAGAACAAAGTTCTAGAGACAACTTATTAATGTGAGCAGGATTTAACCGAGAGATTTATGCATGGTAGGCTGTTAACATGCTGGGTCAAAAAGTTGAGGATATAGTTGAAAATCAGGTTTCTGTCAACCTGTTAGGTGAACTACTTCCACTCCATATAGATAAGACTGGAGGCCTGAAGTATAAAATACCAACTGCAAACTACATGTTTGGGAATAAGGAAGGAGATTATACTAATCTAATACTTTGTTGACTAAACAAGGCAAGGTTTCAAGACTGTAAGATCTTATGGGCGAACTACAATCGTACAAAGATTGCACCAAGACTGGTTAAATATATGAATTAAGACCTATTTAGGTAACACCATCTAAGCCACACACAAGGAAGTGCAAATAAAGATTCTCAGTATTGTTACAGTGAATTCTTTCTAAATGAAAGAAACCTGGTCTACTATAATATGTAAAAAAAAAACAATAATAGGGATACACATTTTATTGGAGCTAATAAACATAAATTAGGGGGTTTCACAGTAGGATGCATTGAAAAGATAGGAAATCACACCATTCCAAGGTGGCCACCGGGCTTGTGATTCACTGCCCGGTATCCATACGGACTATGAGCATGTGTCCAATAGCGTTTTAAGAGACGGGTGTGGGGCACCCAGCCGGTAATGCCAGTCTTCTGTCTCACTAACTGTGAAGCTTGTAATATTGTGAGTACTCATATCAAAAACACTACTTTTTGTGTGAAACATGTGTGTATAGGCGCGTTATAAATGCCATAACATATCATATCATATCAGGAAGAGTACTAACTGAGACCTAATGTGTCTAATCTATGAGCCTGACTTCTAAAAACACACATTTTTGTTTAGGTCGTGTGAGGTGACTGACACAGATGGGTTTCTAGACCAAAATATTTTTATTAAAATAATAAGGATTTGGAAAGGTGCCTCAATAGCCCTAACACTATCAGGGGTTTCCATGACTCAAAGTTTCCGTCCTGTGTCCAAAACCTAATCTGACCCTCACACTTTGAATTCTGCAAACGGGTGCAACAATGATGTTCCAAAAGAAAGCTTCAACTAGCTCAAGGGGGTATTATTTACCTTCTATCTTTATCAATTGCCCTCATGTTGCACAGCCAATGAGCCACAGATGAAAAATAATAGTTCAGCACCTAGTGAAAAACAAATAGAAACATCCACTTGATTTCCATTGTCATCTCAGGTTAATCGTTCTTATATTAATTTACTTACATATATTTTACTCATCAATCTTCAGGTGAGGAGAATGTTTTCTCCCTTTTATTCTTTCATGCTTTCTCTTTGCTAAGGGGGAAAATCCCCTTCCTTTGGTCTTTGTCCCGTCAAAATATAGGAGAGGTTTTCAGTCTCCTACATTTTTATTCTATTTTCAGGCAAAGGCAAAGCCTTGGTTCATTCTCGTGCCAAGGTTAGTGCTTTCACAGTTTGCCAGCTGTTACCTTCTCTCAAACGTCAGGATGAAAGGAAAAAGAAAACAATGCCTTCATTAATTTTGTTTATCCCAGGTGTGCTTCTTTGTCCGTATCACTTCCACGGTAGGCTGGGTTCTTTCTTCTGCCCAGCACTACCTTCGATATTCAGCCAACACTCCCTCCAGTCTGCAGAGTGTCTGTTGCCAGTAGAACACCTGTCCGGCATCCGCATGGTTCAGTCTCCCATGTGCCTGCAGGTTTTCTCACAGATGTTGCACGGTCTCAGCGCTCTTCTCCAATTCGACTGACCTCTTTGCTTTTGGTCGCTCTCTGACCTGTCTCTGAGCTGGTAGCTGCCTCGCTTTAAGGAATTTCTGGTGGATCTCCCGCTAGCTTTGGGTGGTTCAGTAGCCAGCTGTATGCTCATCGGGTTTCCTGAGCAATCTTCCTTGCCACTGCACAACCTCAGGGTCACAGTTTCCCTGAGGCTCTGGTGTCCATGTTGATTAAGCGGTGCTTCCACTCAAGTGGACCTTCTCTGGGGATATCACGTCGGGTATCCTTCTGATACATTGTTTCCTTCTGTGGCTGCCATTCGGCCTGCCAATTTACAATTTGTGGGTTACCGTTCTCTCTTCTCTTTGGGCTCTTTCTCGTCGTTCTACATCCACATCTCCTCCTGCTGCAGCTACTACTACTGCTACATCTTCTTGTTTACCCTTGTCTGTTATCCCTTCTTATTCTCTGTCAGTTTTCCCTCACTGCACAACAACTAGAGTTTTGGCAGTAGTTGTTGTGGTCATTCTGTGCATCCTCCCGGGGCCTTCTGGTCCCATTGCTACATGTCCCTACTACTGGTATTATCTTTTTAGAGTGTGTTGCTTGATAAGGAATGTATGTGTTTAAAGTAGCGAAAGTGGTTCTAATCTTCTGGCCACATCGTGCTCTAAGCACTGGAGCAGTGTTTGCTTGCTTGTAAACAGGGGCGTGATCTTTGGATTCGTCACATTCCCTTCACCCCAACTTTGTGGCTTCCCCTTCTAAGGAAGGCGTTAGTATCTCCGTTCTTTTTCACCTAGCATGGCTTCATGGTGGGTAGGTACTTCACTTCTGATGATCAACGGGAGGGGAGGTACTTCACTTCTGATGATCAACAGGACCGGTAGGTTGGGTATTACCGTGGTTGTTACCCAAGTCTCTTTCCCCAAAATCGTAATAGGGAATTTAGTCACAGAGTATTTTCGAGTGTCCCCATGCACAAATCCAGCTTCTCTCTTTTTGGTTTCCTTCCACCCTCTAGGTAGTGATTCCAGGCATATTGCTGGCTTCTTACACTCAGTGTCTAATTGGGCACAAATAGATCTGTCTTTTATAGTGTGTTTTATTCCCTGCCCACAGGCAGACAGCATGTCAAGGCCTGTGGGTGGACGGTTTTGGAAGGAAATCTCCTCTTTCTGCTGGACCACTTTGAGATAGTAATCAGGCCCTAAAGGGATTGTCTGTTAATCTAAGTGTATACCCTCTAAGACCTCATCCAGACACGTGTCCATTTCTAAACCTGGTCTCTCTATTTTATACATTGCCCAGGGAGAGGTTACAGTATTTAGAGGACAATATCTGGTGCAATGCCCAAAACCCCTACATGAATACCACTTTTGATGCAGTGTAAGGCATGGGGGCACACTGGAGACATATCTCCCTTTTCGCCTCTTATCACCATAGCATCTGAACCACTATGTTTTAGTCTTTCTTTGTTATGGGGAGCTGAGTCCCCGATCCCTTTATATGTTACCCTTTTGGTATCATGGTGTTATTATTACTGGGTGAAGATACACTGGTTAAGTCTTCCATCAGGCGATACCCTGCATGGAATCCACATTCTTCCCATGAGGCATCTGGTTCATCCAGGGGAATGAGAGAATAGCCAGGTGGTACCCTTCTCTGGTATGGAGTGGTATTTCCAGTTCCTGCAAGTTCTAAGGCTTCTTTCCTGAGATGTGAATAAACTAGCAGGGTTGTTCTTTTGCCCTACAGACTCTTTCTTGGTGCGGTTTCAACCAATATTGCAAAATACTTCCAGTCCCTTGATGGAACTAGGTGAAAACTCTGATAAACTCTGATATATTAAGTGTCCATCACTTCACCTCTTCTAATGCTAATCAGTGTTGACAAAAAGTCAAGAGGATGAATATCATTTCCTCTCCATTGGCCAAAAGAGGTACTATTTTGTTCTGTCTCTTCCGGTCCCCCTCCCAAGGTGGCATAATATAAATGGCAACAACCCTTTTGGGGCTTTACCCGTGATTCTAAAGAGATGAGGATTTTATCCCAGGCTGAAACCCAGTACTCTCTAGGGCAAAACAGATTTTAACTATTCCCCTCTACATCTTTCTTCACTGAGAGAATTTCCTGGGAAATCAAGGGGTGGAAGGTAACCTCCTTAATATTCCGGTGGTTGTGGAGTTCATGACTTTTCCATCGACTCTGATCTTGTGGTACTAAGCTATCAATTAGGGTCTGGTTATTTTCTGTTTCTAGGGTTTAGGACCCACTGTTGGAAAAGGTGAAATTCGCCTATTCTTTCCCATGGGTCTTATTCCCAAGAGTAGAGATCACTTGATCCACCTTCTCTCTTTGGTGGGTTCCCCAGTTTGTGTTGACGAGACCGCATCCCACTTTGACACCATTTGTGAGGGGTAGACATAGGAGACTGACACAGGTTATAGGTTTCTTGCCCAAATTACTTTTAGTAAAATAATAAAGGGCTTGGAAAAATGCCTCACTAGCCCTAACACTGTGAGAGATTTCGCTACCTCAACAAAACTTACTAACGGAACAGTCAATGTCAGGATGTCTAAAATAAAGTTCTCTGTCCTGTGTCCAAAACCTAATCTAACTGTCACACTCTGAATTCTGCAAACAGGTGCAACAAGGGGGAACTTAAGTGTCTCTTGGCTGTTCTCTTACAGTTGTCTATTTTCCAGTTCCATATGTGGTTAAAGGTGTTCCAAAAGAAAGCTTCACCCAGCTCAAGGGGGAGGGGAGTTATTCATGTTCTATCCTCATCAATCTTTTTCATGTTGCACAACCAATGATTCACAGGTGAAAAAGAATAGTTCAACACCTAGTGAAAACAAATAGAAACTTCCACTTGAACTTCCATTGTCATCTCAGGTTAATCGTTTCTATATCAATTCACTTACAGATATTTTACTCAACAATCTTCTGTTGAGGGGAACATGTTCTCCCTTATATTCTTTCCTGCTTTCTCTTTGCCAATGGGGACAATCCAATTCCCCTGGTCTTTGTCTCGTCAATATATAGGAGAGGTTTCAGTCTCCTAAATTCTTACTGTGGTTCAATATTCGTTGCCTATTTTCAGGCAAAGACACAGCCTTAGTTCACTCTCCTGCCGAGGTTAGTGCTTTCACAGTTTGCCAACTGTTGCCTTCTCTCGAATGCCAGGATGAAAGGAAAAAGAAAGAAATACTTTCATAAATTTTGTTTATCTCAAGATTGCTTCTTTGTCTGTGTCACTTCCAGAGTAGGCTGGATTCTTTCTTCTGCTCAGCACAACCTTTAATATTCAGCCAACACTCCCTCTGGTCTGCAGAGTGTTTATCGCCAGGAGAACGCCTGTCCGGCAGCCGCACAGGTCTGTCTGCCCTGTGCCTGCAGGTTTTTCCACGGCTGCAGACATCTAGCAGTCTCATCGCTCTTCTCCAATCATACTGCCCTCTCCGCTTTTAGTCGCTCTCCAGCTCCAACCTACCTTGCTTAAGGGACTTACTGGCAGGTCTGCCACTAGTTTGGGTGGTACAGGAGCAGGCTTATAATTGTTGTTTTTTTTTAGCAATCTGCCTTGCTGCTACACAACTTCAGGGTGGTGGTACCCCTGGCCCGCTCATGTCCATCTTTGAGTAGGCATCGCCTCCACTCAAGTGGACTACTTTCTCTGGGAATATCGCGTCGGGTCTCCCTGTGATACTCAGTTTCCTTCTGTGGCCGCGATTAGGCTGGCCATCTTAGAACTTGCGGGTTAATGTTCTCCCTTCCCTTTTGTCCCTTTCTTGTCCTTCAATATCCACAACTCCTCCTGCTCCAGATACTACTGCTACTTCTTCAACTTTGCCCTTGTCCCTTCTCTCTTCCTATTCTCTGTTGGGTTTCCGTCACTGCACAATAACTACAATGTTGGCAGTAGTTCTCGTGGTTGTTCTGTGCATCCTCCCGGGGCCTCTTTGTCCCAATGCTGCATGTCCCTATTAATGGTATTATCTTTTTAGAGTATGTGGCTTGGTATGGCTTTTGAGTGTTTTAAGTAGCGAAAGTGGTTAGAATGTTCTGGCCACGTCATGCTTTAAGCACTGGAGCACTGGAGCATTGTTTGATTACTTGTAAGCAGGGACGTCAGCCTTGGATTCATCACATTTACCTCTAACTGTTTGGGACGAGTTGAGAACCAAGAGTATTTTCATTACACGTTGATTTTTGGTCCATTGAAACTGTGTCAGCATGTTTATATTACCAAATTTAAGCCCTGATATTATCAAGGATTTAAGCTCTGGTATCATCATGGAGTGAGAAAGATAACACACATTGGCCTTCATTACGACCCTTGCGGAAAGTGACTGACCGGACCGCCACAGCGTAAATAGCGTTTCCGCCATTGCACGAAGGAGCAAAGTGCGGCCCATTCCGACCCATCGGGCACGAGCACCACGCCATGGCGGAAGTGCAAAGTCCGCGATGGCGGAAATGACCCCAAAACGGCCCACACCGCCGCCATACGGCGCCCTAGGTGCAATACCGCCACCCCTCTTAGCGGTCACCGCAGTGTGCGCCTACCGGAAAGTACGGTGACCGGAAATATACGGAAACGGAAGTTAAAACATGGGCCCGGAATGGGAAACATCCCGCCGTACACCTATAAAACCACTAAAACCACACAACCACCAAAAACACTACCCTGAGACACACCCCAACCCGTCATACACCCTAGCGAAACCAAGAAAAATGGGAAAAGTAGCGAAGAAAGCGTGCGACCGCAAGCGGCAGGTCCACTTCTCCCGTGAGGAACTCACCGTGCTAACAGAGACCCTCCAGGAGAATGCTGCCGTCGTCTTCTCCACGCAAATGACCAGGACGGCACTTGCAAACAAGAAGGCCATATGGGCTCTGGTGGCACAGCGGGTAAGTGCGGTGGGGACCGCACCCCGCAACCCACAGCAATGCAGAAAGCGATGGGACGACCTGCGGATACGCGTCCGCAGCATACTCTCTGCCAACCGCAACATTGCCACAGCCACCGGGGGAGGTCCTGAATCACCCATCAAGTTGACCCCCTGGGAAGAAATCTGTGCCTCCACCATCGGAATGGAGAGCATTGAGGGAGTCGGAGGGATGGAGAAAGGAGTGCAGACATCCGAAGATTCAGGTAGGTGGGCCAGATAAAACAATGCTAAATCCCCAATGTCCAATCATGCGAAGTACCATGTGTCCACATAGTGCAACAGAAACACATGTCCAGGAGAACGTCCACACACATCGGCCTGATAGCGCACATTAAAACCCACAATAAATACATAATTAATTAAAAACCCCTAAAACACGCACTACACGTGCAGCAGGCACACCCTAACTGCAGGCTGCCAAACAACTGCACCCTCACTCCACACACAAATGAAAGCACCTCCAAGGCCACGACCCAAATCACCCTCAGGTACCACCCCAATGCATGTGATACAATGCCATTCCAATACCCACAGACCCATAAATAACCCTCGCCCTCCTTTACTCCACCACAGGGTCCGATCCAAACGACGAGCTCCACGACACCCCTACCAGCACACCTGCAAAGAGGGCCAAGACCAACGGCCAAAGACCCTCCACCTCAGCTGCACGGATCAAGACACGGCAGCAGCACAAATCAGGTGGCAGCACAGAGGAGGGAACATCAACAGGCACCCCAGCAGCTAGCATGCCCACAACACCACCACCACAGGTCCCCCCAATGGATGCCACAGAAGGCACTGCCTCTGGTGGCAGCAGCACCATAGGTGACACCCCATTGATGGCAGCATGCTCGGACACAGAAAACGGGGATGTCGAAGTCAGATCCATCCATGACCTGTCCCAATCCGCCTGTCTGTCCCATCCCGTACAACATGAGGATACCACGCAGGGGAACCCACAAGACGACGACTGGCCATCCCCCACAAGCCCCGTGGCAAGGCAACATGAGGTCAACAGCCCCTCTGTGACACCCCCGCAAATGGCCATGGCCCAGCAGAGGCAACAGTCCCTCGACCAGTTAATCGTGCAACAGCAGCGACTGGCCACGCTCCTCAAGGACCATGCCGATGAATGTGGGGGCACTAAGGCAGACATAGAAACATCAACTGAGACACTTAGGGCAGAAATGGAGAGAGGTACAGAGACACTAAGGGCACAAATGGAGAGTAGCACCGAGAGCCTGAGAGTCCAAATGGAGAGTAGCACCGAGAGCCTGAGAGTCCAAATGGAGAGAAGCACCGAGAGCCTGAGGGGGGAACTGCATGCGACGTCCAAAGACGTATGTGCCGAACTTGCCGCAGTGCGCCGTGTGCTCACTGAGCTCTCGCAAACCCTTAGGGACATGCATGGACGTGAGCAGGCAGAGACATCATCCGTTGCAAGTTCCGTCCAGGGCAGCCCCCAACGTAGATCTGGGAGGAACCTGCGCTCCACAGGCAGGGGTGCCCCTGATACCCGCAGAGGGGGCTTGCAATAGCGACAGCCCACTGACAATGAGCATCTTTGGACACTGGTGTTCGGGGGGGAGGTAGGAGGGTGGAGGGGGTGTGTTGGGCTCACTTGGGTGGCGGGTCGATAGGGTGTTCAACATGATATCACATATGCCATAAACAGTGCACGATCAACCAATGAGATGTGTGGACCTTGATCTTTGTGTACTAGGCCATCATAGGCGTACAGTCCATATTGTGCATGTACCAGACACACACAGTGCCACGAGTCCCGTGTCCATGTATCAGCCACCAGGCGTGAGTGCTAGAAGCATGCATCAATGAGATGCTGACGAATGTCACGGGCCTCCGGTGCCTCGCAGACTCCTTGAGGTGCTGCCACATCCCCACCCTCATCATGACCATCATCAGGTGCTTGCAGTTCTGCGTCAGGGGGCATGGGCACATTTCTACGTACGCACATGTTGTGGAGCATGACACATGCCATGACCATCTTTGCAACCTTCTCATGGCGGTACAGGAGTGCCCCGCCAGACCTGCTGAGGCAGCGGAAACGGGTCTTCAGTAGGCCGAATGCCTGTTCAATGACTACACGGGTACGTGAGTGGGCATGGTTGTAGTCCTCCTCATGCTGGTCCCGTGGGTTGCGGACTGGTGTGAGGAGCCATCTCTTCAGTGGATACCCAGCATCACCTGTATGTGGACGAGAAACGTATGATGTGGAATGCCATTGCTACGTACGCACACCCCCCCCCCCTTCCTGCCAGGTCATTGCCGCATCACATACCCCACATCATCATGCATGAAATGAGACTCACCGAGTAGCCAGGATCTGTTCCCTGCGTGTCGCTCCATGTAGCGTGGTATTGTAGAGTTCCTCAAGACCATAGAATCATGGGTTGATCCAGGGAATCGGGCACAACAATGTGTAATGATCCTGTTGGAGTCACACACCATTTGTACATTCAGGGAATGAAATTGTTTCCGGTTGCGGTACTGGGCCTCCATGGCATGTGGGACGACCAATTCCACATGGGTGCAGTTGATGGCACCAATGCAACCCGGTATGCCGGCAAGTGCATGGAATCCCACTTTTGTGTTGGTAATTTCCTGCTCCGAGCGTGGTAGAGAGATGTAGTCGTCTGCGTGCTGCAGGAGGGCATCGAGCACTTGCAATAGTGTCCGTGAGAACAGTGGCTGAGAAATGCCATGCAGCTGTCCGACTGTGTGCTGGTAGGTGCCTGTGGCCAGGAAGTGGAGTACAGACACCACCTTCAGTAGGGGTGGGATGGCGGTTGGGCTATCTATCATGCTGACAAGGTCAGCCTGTGTCATGTCCACAATGGCGGCTATGGTGTCCCGGTCCAAACGGTAGAGGGTGTGGATCTGCTCATCAGTGAGGTTGAACGGATGTGCTCGGAGGCGTGGGATTGCGGGCTGCCTGCGTGGTGGTCGTGGCTGTGCTGGCGGCCCTTGCTGGCCCTGCCTTGGCCTCCTCCTCCTCCTGCGTCTCCTCCGTGCGGCCGGTTGTAGTTGGTGTTCGTCTTCTTCTTGGAGTTGGAGTACTTGCAGTGCTATCAGGTCCCCCAGGGCCAACATCGCAAGTCCTGCCGGTAGCATTTCGGAGTGGGTGTGGTTGTGGGAGGAGACTGGGTGTGCAATTTATGTGTTTTCAGGCTGTATGGCCTCCACCTGTGGTGATTACTCCCACCTGTGCAAACTGCTCTCCCCTTTGGCCGAGCACGTCCAGCACACAACGCTGCAATTCGAGTAATGGCATCTTGCTATTGCAATCATGTATTTGTACCCGACGGCCGTGTAACATTGGTTGATATGTTCATTCTGCTGTGGTCCCATTGTTTCACATACTATCTGTGCAGTCGCGAACAGACTTGTGAAGGGTCAGTGGAACGTAGTATTCGAGTAACGGTGGGCCCTCATGCATCACTGTACCGAGTTGCAACGACGGGCGGGGCGTCCTATTTGTGGGTGAAGGCAGTTGCCATTTTCACACACAGCCGCACTAGATGGATTAATTAGTGATTTCAAACGGCCACAGATGCCTCTTCGACGTGATGTTGCAAATGAGGAATTCGAAGGGCGGCGCTTTCGGTTTTCAGCTAGCGGCGAGGAGATGCCCACAGGTCTGACTGCAAATATAACGTTCTATTGTTCTATGTCCTTGAGACAGGGGCCATGGCGAGGGTGCAATGATTGATATGAATAGTTTGGGATGCGCAATAGCGACGTGGGCGATGAGGCCGGACGTTCCCAAATACATGTTACTTCACAACACTGGAATTACGGGCTGGGGCACAGTGGATTTTGCAGGCTGCATAACGCACAGACTCAATGGAAATTTCACATGTTATGTGAGTATGGAAACAGGCGTTTGCATTACGGGATGAGGGAATGATGTATGGATGCATGGACAGATGATTTCATACAGAGTTTGCCATGTACAGGGCTTCTTGGAATTTATCCGCCTCCCCTGCGCTATGTGATGCAGGGCTGCCATAGTGGGACCATCGTCTATGTGGCCTTGTTGAGCCCTCCCTGTCTCGACGCGCCTTCAGCCACTTGTGTCCATGCACGTTAACATTCCCATCTGATGGATTCTGTTTTGACAGACGCATGCACAGGTACACTCGTTTGTGATGGTGTTTACACCTCGATATAGATGGTTATGAGTCGCAAGTGGTTTTGGGGTGGTGATGATCCTTTGGAGTGGGCTAGCATGCATATGGCTGTGGATTTAGTGTGATCATTGAAGTGAGTTGTTCGGATGTAGTTCTGATTGCCATTCTGTTCTTTTTCTTTTCTTTT
The DNA here is from genome assembly GCF_040938575.1 of Ambystoma mexicanum. Lineage (NCBI taxonomy): Eukaryota > Metazoa > Chordata > Amphibia > Caudata > Ambystomatidae > Ambystoma > Ambystoma mexicanum. The sequence goes on along the minus strand of NC_090921.1, from coordinate 959,546,544 downwards.
GGTTGACAGGTATCTCCTCCCCTTTTGCCACTGCCATCTGTATGCCACTCCTGCAGATGGCTTTTACTCCCGACACCTGCTGCTTCGTGTTAATCAGTGGAGCAGCATTACGATCTTATGGGACGATCGCCAATGGGCCACATGCCCTTACGCAGTACTGGTGGCTCGGAGCAACATTTCGGCCTTTCAGCTGGACTAGTGCCTCCCCATTGGGACGGCCCTGCGGTTCTGTGCGCTTCCATGTTGCCTTTTCGTACGTGGATGTGGCTCTGTGTACCATGATGGAACAGGGCGTCACACAAGTAGTGGCTGGTCATTTCTTGCGGATGCAGCCCACAATGGTGAAATGTGTTTTGGAGTTCATGGCCTAGTGGCTGTATGGGCTTGGTGATTTTGTTGTGCATTAAATTTCTATTCTGATTTGGCCCGTGTAGCGTTCTTCTTTGCAAGTGATGTGGCATATTCCTATTTGGGGAGCGATGTATTGGGAGGAGATCTGCATTGGGTTCCAGCTTCGGAGTCTAGTTGCGTGGTACTGTACTGGGCGCGTTTGCCTACGAAGCCCAGTGAGGTCAGGGATGGGGGCTGCCAATATGACTGTTTGAATGTTGTCATGCTCAGGGGCGGGGGATTGGGTTTTGTGTAACAGATGCCGGTCAGCCAGGTGGACTGGTGGAATGATGTGAATTTCGGAATATTGCTGGTCACAGGTGCCTGTGTTTGCGTGCGTTTCGGGGGGGGGGGGACTGTGGTCATGTCCATTGGATTGGCTTCTGTATTCGTGCCATCTGTGCCCTGCTGCTCCCATTGGCCCCTCTTGTGTTTCTTTTGTTCGTTGGCATGCATGGGTGACTTGTACATTTCACTGGTTGTTGTGACTTCAATGCACCTACGGGGAGTTGTACTTTGTGGGCAGGGAGCGGTGTACAGGCACTCAGTGGGGCCGTTTACGGGTGAATCGCGATGCCGTACTTCTCACCATGGCGGAATGGTGCATTCCGCCATGCTTGATGGCGTTTGGTACATGTCCGCTAGGGTCGGAATTAGCGTACCCTTGCGCCATGGTGGTATTTATGGTTTGGCATGGCGCGCGCGCGCGTACTTGGTGCAGTTAGCGTTGGCGTTCACTACGGTGTCGCTAATGGCTTCGTACTTTGCGGTGACGGGTCATAGTCGCACCGAGCACTATTCGATGGCGGTATTGCATTTCCGCCATCGTTTTCCGATTTCCGCCAGGGTCGTAATGAGGGCCATTGACATTGGCTCCTCTTTTGCTTTAGGCATACATAGAGGGAGACTGTGGGGGATTAGAAGAGTTAAGTGAGTTGACTTAATCTGTAGTCTAAGAGTGCGGAAATAAAATAATATTAGTGAAAGGTTTATAGTGACTGTTTCGACAGTCAAAGCTTCTACATACAAACGTTTTGACACAAAAGCATTGAAAACAAAAATTTTGAATGCATTTTTTTTCTAACCTCCTGTTTTCCTGGAACATGAAAAAAAAACCTTGAAAAAAATGCATTCAAAACTTTTTTTTATGCTATTGTGTCGAAACTTTTGCATGTAGAAACTATTTTTTCGAAACTATGACTGGACATCTTAGTGAAACACATTATTTTTATTCTCTGTAGGTATGTTGGAGAAAGGATTCATACTAAAAAAGAAAAGGGCCACTGTTTAGCCATAGAAGAAGGATAAGATGATTTAATCCGAAACACATTGGCAAAACAGAGAGTGGATAGTTTAATGACTTTTTGAGTAAATACATAATCTGTCTGTTGATGTGAAAAATCATTTCAACGTTTTAATAGAAGTATAATTATTGTGAATTGATAAAGGATTTTTTTAAAAATCAGATAAACTGTTTAACTACTGTGATTAGTGTTAGTAAAATGCTTTCTTCAAGGAATGGAATTGTTTTAAGTATGGATTTTCTATAGAATTCATTACATTGATTTAAGGTTGGATCTCTATAGGAATGCATCTGGGTTATGTGATGAATCTGATGGTGTCACTCCTTTCCCAGCGGTGACTTCTCTCCATTTGGCCAGGGCACAGCAGCTGCTGCCTGATCCTGGCCCTGGGGGCAGCTATATGAGGGAGGATCACATGGGGAGAAGCAACACTCAGGGGAGTGACACGGTATCATCGGACAAAACATGGTATCCCCCTTTTCTTTTACAGATACCCCCTCCAATCCCCATGCCTTAATGGCATATTGTAATAACTCCCCTCATCCACCTTTCAAGCCTACTGAGAATACTTCTCCATAATCTGTATGCAAATCATCAAGAACTGAATTTCCTTTCCTTGAATACAAAAGTACTGTAATGAGGAAGCTGAACTGAGCAATTAAGATCAATGGAGGCCAGGACTGCAAGCTGTGCTCTAGTTGTTGCAAGAGCATACTTGATGCTGGGACATTTAAACCGGTGAACCAGCTGATAGGAGAGGCGCTGTCTGGAGAAGTATTTTCCTCTCTATGTCGACCGAGGGACCGCTAGCCTGGTGCAGGGTTTGTGGAGTTAAATGGCTCGCAGAAGAGGCTGAGGAGAGCAGACAGCAGTAGATGGTACGATGCAAGTAAACTAGAAGATAAGGAAAGGCTTCTGAGCATTTCGAGGTAACGAAAGGCAGCCTACATGCTGCTCGAACAAGGAGAAACCCAGAGCAGGCGAGCGGGACCACGGGGGGCACAGAAGCCACAGAGCAGAGGCTGTGAAAATGTAGATAAGGAGCAGGACGCTGAAGAGCTACTGCAGGCTTGCCACAGGAGAACCAACACATGCCACAGAGATCTGGTGAGTCCATCCAAGTGAAGCAGGGACACCGGCACATTTTGGAAACCCATACCAAAGACAAATGACAGTAAATGAAGCATATGAGAAAGAACAAGAAAGTTTAGGTTTGTCAAAGAGACAGAACAGGATAAATATAAGAGACTGTCAAGTGTGTAAGTGTGCACAGTGTACCTATGAGAAAGTCCTGAAAGTATACCAGGCATTCAAGTCGCAAGAGTATTCATATGAGAAAAGCCCTAGCATGAAAGTATACAGGCAGATTCAAGTTTCAAGAGTGTTCATATAAGAAAACCCTGGCAAGAGTGCATACCAGTCAAGGTCAAGTTCGACAGTGTGTAAAGTATATCACATAAGGAAGTCCTGATAAGGATACATCAGAAATAGCCAAAGACTGTGTTGACATATATTAAAGAGGAGAATAAACCTGACAGGAGAGTACACCAGGTATCCTACTAAGATTCAGAGTAACAGCCAAGTTGTTTTGCATACCAGTTGTATTGCTGATCAAAAGAAACTGAAAAAACATATATTCTTAAAAGCATAAATCAGAGTGAATATAAATCCAGGGGAAGGGACCTAACATCTGGAACTGTGAACTGTATCCTTCTGGAACTTTTACGTTGGAGCTACGCATTTCCTTTTTGAACATGTGTACACTACTCAAGGCCAAAGGCATTTTCCCTTTTAACCTTAGAGTTGACATTTTAGAATGTGAGGGCTACAATAGTACTTTGGACACAGAACATGTTGCTTTGGACAACTTGGCATTGGATAGACAATTAGTTTTATTTTAGGTAGTGAAATGTCTCTTAGAATAGGGACAGAGAGATATTTTCCAACGCCTTTTTGTTTCAATAAAGGTTTAAAGGTCAACCCCGTACCGCCTGATTACGAGGTCCCCTCGCAGGACCCGGTAGCCACATCTGGTTTCACCAGACGTGCAGAGCGGGTCCCGCGAGGGGTAGAGGGAGCAAACAACAGGACGCTCGTAATAGGCCTGTTTTTTGCTCCCTCTCTCATTCCCATTCACCCCTAGGGGGGCTGAAATGGGGAAGGCCCGGGTCTGGGTTCCCAGAGGGAGGAATTACTGGGCCCTCCGAACTCGGAATGGCCCAGTAATGGCCCGGTAATTCCTCATTCAGGAGTGTCCTTACTGGTGAAAGAAACCATAACACTCACATTAATATTAGCTAAAATCCTAATGACTGCAAGGTGAAATAATTCCAAAGACGGTCCCATTACATGTGACCCCTAATTGAAGAACACTGTCTGTTCATTAGCAACAAACATAAATAAGACACCTAACTTACTCATTGCACATATTCCCAGACACGAGACACCGCTAAAGGCTAAATGCAAAGAGATCACTCTTGTTCATGGCCTACAAATGAGGCATTTTATTGTAAGTAGAGCAGTCCGTGGACCTCTCTCCCCTACTTCTGTGTGGCTCATGTCTTGGCGACTTTTCAGTTGTCCAGGATTGGTCAGTAGAAAGCCAACCAATCAAAACCCCCAATGTAATTATAGACCTATTTCCAACATTCCATTCTTGTGAAAGTGCTTGATAGGTCTGCTAAAATGTAACTCAAAGGTAACTTGGAAACAATTGATATTGGGCCATAGGCAGTCTAGATTCTGCCTGAAATTATGTGCAGAAATAGCACTTATGGATGTTAAGCACACCTTTTTACAGATCGCATATGAAGGTTACACAAGCATGTTGATGACCTTGGACATTTTGGCAGTGTTTGACACCCTTGATCATACAATTTTGTTAAACTAATTAAGGGAGACAGCAGAGGTATCTAAGACTTCAGTGAGTTGGTTTAACTCATTGCTATCAAAGAAAGTATCAAGAGTAAAAGTTAAGGAATTATGATATGGCAAGCGGTGCATGCTCATCACCTTTGATCTTTAACATATATGTTAAACCACTGCACAAGCTTATGATCAATCTGGGTGTCATATTCCAGAAATATGCTGATGACCCTGAGATAGTTTTTCAGCTAGCGGGATAATGCAACATCATAGCTACTTTTATTCACAACGCATTTTAAGTCATTTTGATATAATATGATATGATAGGTTATTTATAACGTGCTTAATACCCAGAGGTTTCTAAGCGCGGACCTGGGGATCGAACCTGTGTTGCTTGGTGTCATCTTGCTTCCAAGGCGAGCATGTTGCCGCTGAGCTATCCTCCCTTCTGGGGGTGCATATCATCTAATTGGCTGAGTACTACTCAATCCAAGACTTAAATTACATTTGTCCCTTCTTCTCACATTCTTTGTAAAGACCTTTATGTATTTATTGATGTACAGGAAGGAACAATGCTCTTTTGATCACAAACGAATGTACAATAGATAAGAAATCAGATTTTATGGAAAATAGTGGGCTTCTACAATGGGGTGAGTTTGAGTGACAGTCTGACCAGGTTGTGGAGGGGAGTAAATGGAATAGTCACCGGGGCAATACATGTGTGTACGTACAAAGATAAAGGGCAAGCAACATTACACATTTTAAGTGTAGGTAGGCGTTATGGACAGTTGTGTTAGGGTTGTGACCAGGATGGGTGAATTGCTAAGGCAGAGAAATGGAGGGACAGAGGCAGGTTAAAGGTAAAGGAAACATTTTAGCTAGAAGGAAGATGAGAGGTAGATTAAGAGGATAATTCAGGTGAGGAGGTAGGCTTTTAGTTCGGTTTTGAAATAATTGAGGAACTCCCTAGGTTTGTTGACCTTGTCGAATCTATCTGTATAATTCAGGTCCTCGATCAAACTAAACCATTGGGATGATTTTTCATTCTTACCATCATTAATACGTTGCACACACTGTTACATGATATTTTTTTAGACAAATCAGACTTCTGTTATCAGAAGCGAATTATGCTACCATAGCACAAGCAATCATAGGGGCACATGGGGGGTCATTCTGAGTATGGCGGTAGGGGGTTAATGGCACCGGTAAGGATGCCGGTGCCGTTAACCCCCTACCGCCGCATTCCGAGGTTCCTTAGGTTAAGATAGGCGTTTAACCAACCCTTTAACATTCAAGAAACCCACCTGAAGTGTGTCTCATTTGTGTCAGTCTTCATTGATGATACCAATCCTTTTCTTACAGTATGACAAAGATTATTTTTGTGCATCTCTAATTCACGTGAATAACAGACCATATTTCATTACTCCCACGTCCCTCTTACTTATCCCAGTTCTTACTTTTTAAGGCAAACTCAAATCAGATGTAGGCCATCATTACGATTATGGCGGTCCAGAAAATAGGTTGCCAGTCGCATGGTTGTCACGGAAGCACCGGCACCGTTAGCAATGGTGCCTGTGCTTCCGTGTCCCCATTTCCATGGAGTCCTATGGAACTCCATCAGAATGGGGAGTAACCGTTGCCCCTGCCCTTCAGGCAGAGGTACGGCTGTTATGGGGTTGCCGGAAGCCCACTGTCTGCTGCCGGGTTTTGCAGCAACCCCGAAATGAGGCCCATAGAGCCCTTTCTCAAAAACTATCTTCTCTCTATTTGTCCAGCCCTAGCCTGGCCCTTCCATTTTTTACATCTATCGTAGTCAGATTCATACAGTGAAGCAAACTGACTGCGCCCACAAAAGCTACATGGGCATACTTCCCACTCAATCTTCATCGTTACTCAATGTGCACAAAGGGGCCCTTTGTAGCATAAAAGGGGCAGATTACTGGGTGATTGCAGGTAATACCGCGAAACAGAATTACCAATACTGCATGTGGCAAACATGCAATAACTTGAAGGGTCTGTGAGATTCTGCCTCATACGGACCTTTCAGTTATTCCCCTTTTTCTAGGCCTATAGGACTCTACAGGAAAATATCATATTACTGCATGAGCGAGTACCATAATCAGAAAAATCTCATTGGTTACTGCTTTTGTGTGGATGCAGTAACCTGGAAAGAATCCATCGAAGACAAACAGAGGCTTGGCATTGTGCATCATGTTTACAAATCTATTTCATGGTCAGTCCACCAGATACGGAAAACTGTATAACTCCCTTGCTGTGGGATGCCAACAAGGAGGCAGAACCTATTCAAAGTGTCAAAGTTTTTGCGAAGAGGGCCATTATGCCAGTGTAAATCGTCCAGAAAGAAATTGGATCATACTCCATAATCATTTTAGTCCAAAGGGAGATATTGCTTGGTCCTGGACCTGAAGAGAGTCACAATCTTCAGAGGGTCTTGTCACTTCAAGATGTTAGGTTATTTATATTTGTAAAGAGCAAAATACATCAATCAACAAGGCATCATGGCATCCTTGTGCTGAGGAAACCTGTGCAGGGCCAAAATTCAGCAACCTTAAAAGATGCCTGACCTAAAACAGGTGCGTTTGCAACAAACATCAGAAAAGTAGGTGATTTTCAGTAGCTCGGAGTGGGTGTGAAAATTGGTTCCATAGAGAAGCCACAGCCTCAGAAAAAGCATGTCCCCTAGTCCGAGATTGTTAGAAACAAGGGACCAAGATGGAGACCCTTATTTCAAAAGGATATTTTTTAGCATTTCTCAATCTTTTGATTGTATCTATTTATAAGATTTCTCAGTTTTCTGCATCCAATTTCCAGATCATTGAGCTTGAGGTTCAAAGGACTTGTTCCTAACGTTGCAATGTAGTGTCTGTATGCAGTAAACCCTCATCCCTTGATTCCTAAGGTCTAGCTCCAGGTCAAGGAGAGTCCAACCTAGATTTCTCTGGTAGCGCCAAATTTATCCTGGGGAACTTGGTTCCCTCTGTAGCTTTAGGTGATCATTTCTTCACCAAGGTTTTTGTCTCAGTTTATATCTACAGTTCTTCATTTATCTCAGTTGGTCATCAATTCAAGTTGGATAGTCTGGAAATTGAGGAGGCAGGCTCTCTGCCCCAAATAGAACTCTGGGAGACCTCTTTCATATAAACAATATTCCAGGCATTGTGGGTCTTTTCAGGCCTAGCGCTAGTGATGGTATGCCCAGGTGAGTCGGTTTGATACAGGGGTTCGAAGGATGCAGTTCGGACAGCACACCAGGGTTGGTTTGTTCGACAACTGGAGTGGTTGATGAAGAGATGGGTAGTTCAAACAGCGGTTTGAGGATGCAAGTGCATTGAGGCTGAGGACCCCTTCCAACCTGGGGTAAGAGGCCTACGTGGGCAGCACAATGAACAGACATACCGCATAGGTCGTGTGGGGAATTTGATGAGGACCCCTGCCCCGAGCACCCTGTATGCACGGTGCTGTCAATGTATACTGGTGCCTCAGTCTAGGTCCCAATTCGTATTAACTTTTCTCCTGTCCGCTTTTTCTATTCTTGCAGACGGTTCCTACAAAATGACAGCTACTAGCCTGCACCAGAGTCCCGAGAAACCTGGGATAGATTGTGGAAACAATGAAGCAGCACTACATAATGAATAACAACTGGGACTACACGTTTTACAAAGCACATGGGCCAAAAAATGACAAGGCCCAGCCTAGAACAGGAGGAATAAACTGGTTACCAAAATGGGAATGGACTGAGATTTACTCTTCCATTCCAACAGCTTTGTAGGCAAAGACTTGCTTGATCCAGGAATGGCACAGAAGACAGCTGACCTCAGTTACCTCACAGACCTCATGGCAAAGATGGAGGCTGAAAAGGGTGCAGGGTAGCAGTCTTTTTGAAGACTTCCAAGGGAAGTCCCAGCCCCCAAGGGGACAGGTCAGACATTGAATCAACTGACTCAAATAGCCAATGGGAGCAAAGTGTTGCTTCTAGGCAGAAAGGGAAGGGTTATGAAAAGCCATAAGAGTCAGTTGAGAGTGATAGGTGCATGGTTAATGTTGGAGAGAAGGTGCAGCAGGACCAACATACCAGAGAGGAGGGTGTAGCAGCTGGAGAAGTCATTGTAGGATATTTTGGAGTGGTTACCGAGGCAGCAGGCAAGTTGTTGGGGATGGCAAAGGGGTGCCAATTGAGGGAGAAGTGATAAGTGATAAGTGGGAGAATGATTGGAGGTAATTCTATATGGAGATTAAGAGGCAGGTTGAGAGCAGGAGAGAGACATTAGAGGGAAGTGAGAGGCAGGAGGGGGAAGGATCGCAAAAGCAGGATAATGTTGGGAGGAGTGAGATTTGGAGGTAAATGGGCAGGGTTAGAAGTATGGTGGGCAGAGGTAGGAGAGATGAGAGAGATACAACCAGGAAACAGAGTGTAATGACAAGGGAGGGACTAGGAAAGATCAGTTAGAGAGTGAAGACAAGAGAAGGGGGAGAGAGCAGTAAGACCAAGAGACACAGTGTTGAGAGCGTGAGAGAGGGACAGAGGGAGGGAGATGGAAAGAGAGAGAAAGAAGGAGGAGGGTGGATAAGAGAGGAGAAAGGTGAGTGAGGAGAAGGTTAAGACATTGCCATCGGGAGGGTAAGCCTACCAGGACAACGGAATACCCCCCTAGTTCCCATACAAAGTCCCTGTAGATATGGCTACTGTCTTTAGATCTCACTAGGGTAGAGAGAGATTAGACTGTAGGGGTACCCTGGTGGCAGTACACCAATCATGAGCAATCCATTGTGGAATAAGGAACCTGGAGTACGACGGTGTGAGCCCTTTCAAGGTTGAGGGGACCGCCCCAAAACTGGCAACCCCAATTGTACATATTTTGAGAATAAAAGTTGAAGCATATTGTTTTTATTTCTGGTGACTCATTGTGTGCTTTGTCACTAGTGATGTCACAGTGGGAAAGTTTAGGTCCCGATACAGAGACCATCCATAAGAGTAATACAGCAAAGGGTAAAACCACCCATAGCCCAGCACAGTACCCATGGGTTGCCCTGGAAATGTTGAGGTTCAGAGGGAAGGAACCACATCACTTAACCAAGAAGGCACTGGACATTTTTCCCCAGCAATATGTAGTTCCAAAACTCTTAGTGTCCAGGCGCCAAAGCTTCGACGTCCAGCCCTACTTACCAAAATGTGGTTGAGAATAAAACTGAGTTTAGGCCTCCATTGGGAAGGAGAGTTTAGATAGAGGGGTACCCTGTCTGTTGTAAACAAATCTCGAGCAAGCCATTGTGGAATAGGGAGTCTGGGCCAGGAAGGTGTGAGTACTCTATAAGGTTGGCAGAAAAGGTACTGGGACCACTTTAGACTGGTAACCCCAATATAGACAATTATTTTACTGCCTCCCATGGTCCTAAGGGTTTTAAGTGTCTCACGAATTCCATTTCTGGCTCTTTGATTCACCATCTCCAGTCATTTTGCCTCCCTTTCTTGGTTCTGGGTGTCTCCTTTTCCAGTTCTCCGGGCCCCAAGTGCATCTGCACATTATGCCACATGGTGAAGGCATAGCCTGGGTTATTGTAGTAGTGGACACAATTCAAGAACTTCCATGAAGAGGTTGGTAGTCTGAGTGAGCCTACTGGCTTTACTTCTCCTCTCTGGGCACCACCCTGTCTCAGGTTCCCGGAACTGTTCCCCAATGCCCTATCCTCCCATTCCTCCTCAGTGGGTTGCCACATCCTTATAACTGTGTGCATCTCCTATCCCCTCCTCTCCAACCTCTATCTCCTCACACCTTCATGCTCCATCAATTGCCCATACCTCAACTTTTCGTAGGTCCTCCCTTTTTACGGAAAAGGTTATTCTGATTCAGTTGCTCCATAAATGTCCTTCTGGTGTTTACCCTATCCTCATTCTGACCCCCCATCCTAACATCATTTGTCTCCTCAATTTCCCCTACTAGCCTGTCCTCGTGGTTACTTCCAATCTTCGGTCTTTCTTCAATGTCTCCTCCAATCCACTCACAGTTTTTCTTTCAACCTCCTCTCTTACATTAACGCCTCCACCAACCCTATCCTGGTAGTTCATTCCAACACCCCTTCACTCATCAATGTTTTCTATACTGTCACTTGGTATTTCCTTTCAACCTCCTCTTTTTCTCTAATATTTCTTTCAACCTTTTCATGCTGCTTCTTTCCAATCCACCACTTTCATAGTGACCACCAAAAAAGATATACTTTGGTTCACTAGTAATGTGGCAGTGTGATAAAAAAAGAAAAGTGTGTACCATATACAGGGCATAGATTGTGGCATATTTACCACTGTTGAACAATGGAATCTTTTACTGGGCTAAGTGAATGAGCTGCATGAGTGCAAAGGACTGCAACTGGGATGCACTAGGGCCTTGTTAACAGTGTATGCCTCCCGTGAGGCTAAACATGTGAAGAAATGCAGAAGCCACACAAGACTTACCTTAAATTATATATGTATAGGATGAGGGGGTATTTATTCCAGTTTTCATAGATGCACGCCTTGCAGTTGTATACGTTACACTGTAAAGGCATCCTCTACATGAAGGACTCTGAAGGGTAAGATGGAGGTCCAAAAAAGAAACAGAACTCTGATTTCTCCATTGGTTAAACTACTTTACATTCTCCATGTATATGGCATGGCTCATTACAGAACACTGTAGCCTTGGCAATAAGTCTGCTGAAGCCAGCAATTTCAAATATACTTCAGCAGGTGTTGGGTGTAATGCTGAATAATGTTCAGAAACACTGTTTGGTATACATATAAAAGTTCCCTATTGTGTGCATGTGAACATGTGAATACCCAAGTAATTCCCTCCTCACCATAGCCAGACATAAGGCAGTGGATTGCCATTGTGGCCCAAATGCCATGTGCCCTCTTATTCATTTGAGGAAAAAGGAACTCCTGTTTACCAGTAGGGTTTTAGTAGGATGACATGGAGGGCGGGAAGTGGACATAGAGTATTTTGTGGATGGGATACTTTGGGTGTATAACATGAGGCAGTGCAGCCAAGGGCAGATGATGCAGTAATATACAGGAGAATTCCATGAGGAAAGTCCACCAGGTGACAGCATGACTGTTCAAGTTCAGTCTAAAATAACAGACATGCATTTTATCAGCTTGCTCCACATTCCAGCATGTGCATGCAGAGTGGCATCTGTTGGGTGTCCTGACCCACGTTTGAGCTATCATGCTGCAACATTTGGTGCTGTGGGCTTAGAAAATCCAAGATGGCCAAAAAGCCCACATGTACGCCAGAATAGGAAAACTGTGCAGCACTGGCATGGAAAACATCATGATGGCCAGAACTTCCCAGAAAATGCACAGGGAAATGCATGAAGAATAGGCTGCCATCCATTTTTGCCTAGGTTGTGAGCACAGGAGGGCACTGCCTAAAACCACAATTGGGCTACCCACACAGTAGCCTGAAACCATTGGGAATGGCAATGCTGATTGCCAAAAGCAACCTAGAACTGTGGGGAATTCATTTTCTTAAATCCCAAAAATGGTTGCATTGCCAGTGCTCACGACTATCAGAAAGCCGTCGTTTTAAAACCACCAGACTTTTGTGTAAAACTGAACAAATGAAACAAAACCAGACCAAGGAAAGACTTGCTAAGAGGTGGATACAATGTAAAACTACACTCTGAAATGACTTGAAGGAAGTAATTATTTAATGTGTATGTAAAAATCGTAATAGACTTAAACTGGGGGACAAAAAGTGACATTTAGCTGAAACCTGGCTTAATGAAACTGAATTCTGCCTGACATCTACCCCCACAGGAGTTAAAACCTGCTTAGCCACTCTCCCCATTTGCCAAAAGGAGTTGTCACCTCTCTGATTAGATTAGGGGTGGAGCAGCTACAGGGAGTTGAACAAAGGCCTGTCCTGGGCCCAAGCAGATGGTTTATTAGGGTGGTCGTAAATGGCTTCCTTTTGAATAAAGCCCTTCCTTGACTCAGGCAGATGGTTTATAGGGGAGGTCGTAAAGTGGCTTCCTCTTGGCAGAAACGGGGAGGGGCAGCCCCTCTGAGGACAGGCTGACCTTAAAGAAAGTGGATAGACTGGTTTCTCCACCATGTGACCTCGGAAGACACACCCCTGTTGGCCAGAATATGATTTTAAGAAAGATGTATAACTCATGGTGCGGACTTGTCAAAATTATCTAAATGATACCATAATTCTTGTGATTTTTCTGCCCACATTTTAAGAGGTTTTGGGACCTGGTGTTATGATCTGGGGGGTTGCTAGCGGAAAATAGGGTTTCACTCCAAATGTCTGCATGTTAAAAATCTGACACTTCATCAATTAATGTCCACACTCCTTGCGCACATGTGTGTAAATTTGGGTAAATGTCCGATATTGAAAAACCAGTTAAAAAGTGCAAAATGTTGCCCTTTCTGAATGCAAGCCCCCAGGAAGAGCAGAGTTTGAACAGAGTATACCTCATGTGATATGTGATGGGTGCATGTAATTTTAAACAACTGTGTATCTGTGCAATATGTATTTGAATCAAATATAGATTTGTGGGCAAACTGACCAGGGGAGGATCCTCTGACCCATAAAACCTACAGCATCACTCTGACTCACATTTCCTTCCCCCAATCATGGGAGAGGGGAGAATTGGGCCAATGACAAGTAGAAAGGGGCAGGCTTAGCTAGGCCCAGCACACACCCACTTTCAAAACACATAAAAAGAGACTGCTGGGACAGGTAGAGACATTCAATTCCATTTGCTGCAGAGCATGCTGACCGACGACTTCACATCCAGAGATCCTACACTTAGACTTCCAAGATAAACAGAGACTACAGAACTTTGAACCAAGAAGGCCCACTGCAAGCAAAAGTATTTGTCATCAGGCCCAAAAATCATTTGCAGACTATTCACAGCCGGGCTCAGCTGTTGATTCTGGCCTGAAACCCTGCGCCAGAAAGATCCAGAAGCAGTGCTGTACCCAGAGAAAGCAGAGCAGTATCCAGAACCAGAGGCCAGAGATCCAGAGTGACCCAGACGACTGTGAGCAGAACCAGAGAGCTGACCCAGACCACTGTGAAGTGCCGAGACCAGAACCAGTCCAAAACCTGACCAGATCCGTGGCGAGGCCTATTTCAAAAATATATTGTGAGTACCTAGCAGAACTGTGCAGAACCAATCTCTTAGTTAAAATATTCTAATCCAAACTATTTTAATCTAACCAGAACTGCCTCCTAACTGTCACCTGTCATTTATAAAGCTGCACCACTGTCATTTGTCAATTCTGCAGCTGCAAAGCTGTCACCTGTCATTTTGAGTTTACTTTAAATCCGAAAAACTACCTTTATTTAATCGTCCGCATCTCTGGAACTGTTTGGGCTAGGAACTTGGTTTAACTTTTCCCCGACTTGTCCAAGAAAGTGATTACATTGTCTTTTGCTGAAATCCTATCAAGTTATTTTCTGTACTGCATTTTCATTCCACATTGCATCTATTTGAAACCATAAAAGTATTGTTGCTATCTTATCCATCCTATACCCACTCATCATTGATTATAAAGAAGTGTGCTAGTGCCAGACCATCCATTAATGATTACTGCTCAGATTAAGTGTGATATTCAATTATTAATTCATTATAAAAATGTGATATATATATATACTGTTTAATTTTTTTTCAAATAAACCTTTTAAACTTGCAAAACAGATCTACTTCTTGGCACAGTGGGGTCAGGGGGATTCTAAGAGAGGGGTGTTATAAAGGGGTTGTCATCCAGAATCTGAACCTGGACATAAAGATATATCAATAAGGGTTTTTCATTCAGTATCCCAGGCTAGGCATTGACTTGGCTGTAGTGCTGGATTGAATCCTCTTACACATCACACATCAATTCAATTAACCAAGACAGTCCTTTACACAATTTACAGACTCGTGGTCATTATTCTCTGCAAGGGAACTCAACTGGTAGCAGAGTTGTCCAAGGAGAGGGACAAGGGCCCCCTAAATGCCATGCTCATTCAGACTAGAAGTGGTGAATTGAAGAGGAGAAATGGAGAGAAATTGAGACATCAATTGCACATTGTAAGGGTTTGGAAATGGCAGTCGAGCTATGACGATGGTTGGAGAATTAGCAAGGAGATGGCAGCAGAGGTGCCAAGTCAGGTTGCAGAGCAATGAAAGGTGAGTGAAAGGAGATGTTATGATTCAGGAAAGAGACACATAGTGGGAAGAATGTAAGTCAGGGAAGGGGGATTTGGAGGAGGTTAACACGAGTGTAGTGGCAGAAGTCTGGAACCCAGTGTAGAAAGAAATGAATCTTTAGCAAAGTACTCAGTAGAGATGGATGGTTGAAGACAGTAAGGAGGGAGAGGAAGAAAAAACTGTGGAGCAAAATGGTGGCAAGGAAGCTGACAGCAGAAAGGAGAAGAAAGGAGGATATCCTGGAGAGTATGATGATGAGAGAATAAAAAGTTGGAAGAGAAGGTTGTTGGAGGGTGAGTGAAAGAGTGAGTTGCTAAATGAAAAGAGGTGGAGAAGGAAGGGGGAATGGGCTGAGAGAAGAACGAACCAGTTGGAGGAGGAAGTACTGATGGAGGAAGAGGGAGAGATTTTGGAACAAATTAAAGGAGATACCTCTAGAGAGGAAAAGGAAGTGGAAAGAGGGGCTGGTTAGCTGGCTAATGAGAAGGAGGCTAGAGGGCACACTAAGAAGGAAGGAGAAGATGATAGAGTTAGTAGTTTGGACCAGAGGGCTCATCTGGCCCAGACACTAGTAAGGAAATGTTGTCAAACACTCAGCCCAGAAAGGGTGAGACAACAATGGTTGGAGGGACAAAAATGCTGTGAGACATTGATGTGGAGAGTGATTTTGGGATTGTGGATACTAGGACAAAGACACAGTTATAGGGGGTCGGAGAAGGAGTAAGTGACAGACCCACAGGGATGAAGCCCTGCCTTTCTCTTTCCAGATATTCTGGGCTCTCATTGAACACTTGCCTTGAGTACTCCTGCTTGCCTAATTATCATTTCAACTACAGGAGTAGAACTGGAGACCGCAAGGGGAGGTCTACGGCTATGCCAAGATCAAGAATGCAGACAAATCAAGACATTAGTGTGCGTACATTCCAAACTGTGAGTGACTGCAATTATGCCAAGGCAAGTCCTGGAAGCAACACTGGACTGGTGTCTTGCAGGCATGAGAGAACCTTTTGAGCTATTGAATTTGCTAAGCAAGCCTGGAAGGGAACTCCAGAACAAATCCTTACCCACTTGGGACAACTTTGATTACACCATCTCTAAACAACCTGGGAAGAGAACTCAGGAAAAGGATTAGCCGCAGACTGAAAGACATTTTAGACCCTTAGAAAAGCCTCTCTTTTTAGTTTATGAGTTTCTTGTCCCCTATTCTTATTTTGGCCAGCTCTGCACACATCCCTAGTATGGTAATACACATATTTTAGGTGTGATGATTGATAAATGTTCACTACATGAATGTACCGCCGTGCTTTGTTATATCTTTCATAACATGGTTGTCGGTTGGCCAATTTACTCTGACAGCTGCGGCCCAAGTAGCGCTAACATGTCTTCCTGCTTCTGCAGGAGAAGGAAGACTTCCGGTTTGCAATGTAAATCTGTGAGGCTAATCAGTGTATGACAATTGCATTACTATTGGTTGTCGCAGATCAGTTATTAGCCAAGATGGAATCAAGCATGTCTTTGTGCAGAGCCAGTTTGGCAGTAGCGTTCTTGGCAATCACATCAGCCAGAAATGTTATGTAAGTCGTCACACTATGTAGTTCCTGGAATATTGCTATCTTTGCATCATGCTGTATATTGCACAATTAGTTACTGAATGCACACAAGGTAGGTGTGTGCCTAAAAGTTCAGCCATCAGAATGCACTTTTATTCAGAGTTCTCACAAGTTGGCTTCGGAGATTGCCTGTTGGTGCTGATGCAACTAACAATGTTTTCACAGAAAAAGGTATTTGTGTTGCTTTTGTGCTGCAGAGATAGCTTTCACCTCATTTGCTACTACGATTATTCTACTAGCTCCTCATTCAATGTTTTCACCTGGATAGGAGTCTGTCAATACTTCTACTGAGGAAGGATAATTGTCCTTAGCAGGGTACATTGTGGTGCGAAGGGGTATAATAGATGAGGTTGACTCCTTTGTAACTGTGCTCCTTGACAGTTCCATGTTTCCGCTAATTGTTTTGTTTTCAGTGATGCTGTGGTTAGTTTCACCTGCTCACTATACATTGTAACAGTAACACCCGGAGCAAAAATATGGAGAGAAAACCCTTTACCACATATTCCATGAGGTTCTTGAATCAGAACACATTTGAGGCATCTGTTCCTGATTACATCCTCTGAAACAGTTCAAACGCCTCTTGTGCATTCTTTTGGTCAAACCTCTACATTGTACTTCTGGGCCATTCTGCTGGTGTCTGCGCCACAGATGCCCTCCAAACCTCTGTCCTCCATTAGCGCAAGGACATTGGATTGGCATCAAGCTAGAGTGCAGTGGCAGTCTGGCACCTGTGTACCAGCTGTGTTCTCAGCACTCCGATACCGCCTCGCTCCTTCTTCCCCGGAGACCTTGACACCCTTTATTTGAGATTGTCTAGGCCTCTTTTAGCAACTGGGTGAACACAGAGTGAGCACAACAAGTCCTCTTTTTGATGGGGGCTTTTTGGATGAGGGCACAAATATATGCATGTATAAACAGTTTCCACAAAAGCTACCCAGTTGTTACATTCTAGGCTAGGGAAAAAAGAGTAACAAGGAAGTGATGCTACCATAATCCTAATTAAAATCAAAAATGGTATTGGGTCAATAGTACATCAATATCACATTTTATTGAAAAATCATCATAAAAAGACGTGAATGACAACGTCAAAGACAAAACAATGTTTATAACAAATACATAGCAAAATTAATCCAATTGAAGCCTAACAATATCACACTCTCTACTTGAGTCAGATTGTCACAACAGTCAGAGGTGGGGTTAGTAACCTTTAGTGAGTAACCAATTTTCCACAGTAATTTTTCATATACAAGAACATAGGTCCTCACGGAGAGGTGTCAACAACTCATTGGGCTTCATTACGAGTATGGAGGCAGCCATGCCCTTAACAAGGGCATGGCTGCCTCCATACCGTGTTCGAGTGCCGGGTTCCTCCAATGAAGATTTACCGGGCTATTCCAACCATGGAGGACCTGGTAAGTCCTCATTGGAAAAACCTATCCCCATTCCCATTGGGGATTGGGAGGGAGCTAATAACGGGCCCGTCAGTAACAGGCCTGTTATTAGCTCCTTGGTCCCCTTGTGGTTCCCGGAAAGGACGTCTGGTTTTACCACTAGGGGTCCTCGTAATCAGGCATTCCGTAATGAAGGGTGCCGGTATGGGACTGGCACCCTTCATTACGGGAGCGCCATGGCCATAACGAGGCCCAGTGTGTTTCTAGCCTTGTCTCAAAACTCTTAGTGACCGATTCTTTCTTTCTAGCTTGGTCAAGGCTGTCTTCAGGACACTTTGTGTACTTTTGTAATATATGTAGGCCACGTCCTTTCTTGTCAACATGGAATAATTCACAGACACATCTAAAAACAAACAAATACACAGTATTTAGGAGCTGGCTCATTCTTCCGTGACAATATTTAAACCACCTCTTTTTTGAGCTTTGGAAGATGTACCAGGAGGGACGGGATGACCTGCCTCCTGAAGACTGGATGCTTAACCAGTGCCAAGAGGGGGGTGAGGAGCTTTCTGCTCCCTCCGCCATGCCTGAAACAAAAGGCGGTAGTGCAGTAGATGAAGGAGCGGCATGATATAGTAACCCAACTTACGAACCGCCTGCTTATAGCAGTAATGAAGGTTCCGAGAAAGCTCCAGAAAAGGATAATATCTCTGTAGTCCCACGGGACAAAGAGAGAGGTTAACAGTCTGGCATGACCCTTGATATAGAAAGAGAAATTGAGCGATGGAAAGGAGAAAAAGACAAAACTGACAAGATAGTGCTCATACAAAATGAATGGATGGGAGGCCAGATACTGTTCAAACTTGATGGAGTGAGCATTGTGGAGGTGCAGCAAAAGGAAGATCAGCACAAACTGGATTAAAAAAGACAGGGAACGAGGGAAAGGATTAAAGAAGGATGAGCTTTGACGCAGGATAGAGAAAGACGAGAAGGGCTGTATCAAGAAGAACAGCTGAGAAAGGAAGAAAGGGCAGAGGATCAAAGAAGGTATGATAACAAGCAGTGCGTGATTGAGGAATAAGACATGGTAAATAAAAAGAGAGATGAAGAGGAGGAAGAGAAGTTTAGAGAAAAAAGAATGCAGAGGAGAAAGAATGATGAAATACGAGGAGCAAATGAGAGAAGAGAGATGAAGAGACAGGAGGAAGAAAGAATCAGAGGTGAGGCCAGAAATCAAAGGACATGTGATGAGGAAATAGAACGAAAAAGGAGGCAGAGAGGTCACAATATTGATCGCATTGAAAAGGAGTTGAGGAATACAAATCCAGTAGTGGCATGGGAAGACATAGCAGAATTCTTCCCATAACAGGAGCCAATAGGGCCCTCCAGGGTAAATCTAGAAGAAGAGTTTGAGGAAGAAACTATTGGGGATTGAATCGCAAAGGCATATCAATGAAAGGTGAATTGAAAAGCAAGGGGAAAAATGATCAATTTGAGATTTCCCAATTACAAGAAAAGGAGGGAAGTACATTTGGCTCTGAACATTGAGCTCTGTCCTTATATTAAACTTAAATAGGGACAAAAAAGAAGACAATCGCAAGATGGTGACAGGAAATGTCAGACGAAGAAAGGGAACCCCTCCAATGGGGAAGAAGGAGCCGGTGCATGCCGGTTTGTGGAATGTTTATTAACAGACAAGGAGGTGAGATGGTCAGACTTGGACCTACCCAAATTAAAGACGCTAGATACAGTGGCTCAAGTAGGTCGATCCAAGGGCCGATCCCAGAGTGGGTGGGGAGAATCGCCACCATATGTAAACAGACTAAGATCATTACCAGGGAGAAAGCGATCATGAACCATTGTCCCTACTATGAATAGACAAACAATGGGAGCCGACTGTGATGTTGAGATATCACAATTTCCCTTATTTGAAAAGGGAGGGGACAGACCGCAGTATATTCCATGGCCTCAGATGGATAAGGATAATTTAAGATATAAGTTACCTAGTTTAACATCGGGTGCCGGAAAATGGATATATGAATTAGAAAAAATGACAGGAAGGAATACGCTGGTGATAGGGGACATTAAAGGCCTTCTAACAGCTATTCTTGTGGAGAGAGCTGACGACATTTGCTCATTCGCAGAGTATGCATGAGACACTGCACAGAACACAGCGCATGACGGCGTGCTGTTTAATAATTGTAGAGCAGCAGTCTGGAAAGCGCTTAGAGTACAGTATCCAGGCACATCAGATGTGGGAGCTGTAATGGCACATAAGATGAAGGAAGGGGGAGATCTGCTTGCATACATTCAAAAATTTCAAAAGGAATGGGTTTTGGAGACACGGGAGCATTGGGGGAAATCTATACTGGTATTCTATTACATCCTATGTCAAGGATTACCGGAACAAGTGCAGAGACAGCTGAAGAAGCTGGTGGGTATGGAAGCAAAGTCATGGCCAGAGATACAGCTGACCATTGCACACCATTGCCGATTGTTGCAAGAAAACAAAAAGAAGAAGAAGGATACTAGGAAAGTTTAGGAAGCCAAACTTGTGCAGAAGAAGCTATCTAATGATGCTGTTGAAGGGGCAATGCTGACTAGTGGAGAAGGGCCAGGAGTAAAACAAACATCAGTTATGTCGCAGGCGAATAACTAATGACAGCCAGAACAAGGATGTATGCCCAGAGAAAGGGGAGACTTCCGTGGGAGAGGGGGCTTTCAAAATAATCAGAATAATAATCAAAGCATGCAGGATGGACAGGTTAGACAATTTACTCCTGTATGCTGGACGTGCGGAATGGTAGGGCATATCATGAACATGTGGGAACCAAGGATATGTGCAGAATGGACAATTTCCGAGAATGGGGAGCAGTTTATCCTCCAGCCTATAGCCCACAAGACAGAGATGGGTCAGTGCAAGATCAAACAGTGTATCAAATGCAAGTGCCGCGAACACAGCAAAGTCTACAGTTGCAGCAAGCCCCATTGGTCAGCCGCAAGGGCAATCACAGCCTGCACCCAAGCAAATACAGCAGAGTGCAAATACAGGACAATTGCTCACTCCAAGGGTCGGAGGTGTTACCGTCGAGAGCGGGAATCCTTTCACAGTTACAGGGATCAGCATGTACCCAAAATATGACAGCACACTGGGAGACTTGATGTGGTCAGTACTATCTGTGATGCCTGATCCTAATGAGGAATGAGGGTTGCAGGTGGATTTGAAGTAACATAGTTTTGCCAAGTGTCATATTGCAATATGTAGATGACATTCTGATTTGCAGCATATCAGAAGAAGAGTGTAGACGAGATTCCGTTCAAATGATGATTATTCTTGCAGAGAAAGGATACATGGTAGACAAAGAGAAACTGCAGTATTGTCAAGAAGAAGTACTATGTGTAGGACAACTTATTTCGCATGAAGGAAAGAAAGTCACACCAGAAAGGGCTGAGGCGATTTTGAAAACAGCAAAACCGCATAGAATAAAGCAAATGAAGCAATTTTTAGGATTGTGCAATTATGTTAGAGGATGGGTGTTTGGTTATAGTTCATACACAATGCCACTGTAGTAAGCCCTGAAAAAGTCACAGCGATCTCTGGGTAAGATTGAATGGACTGAGGAAATGGAGGAAGGATTTGATTAATTAAAAAAGGCAATTTGTACAGCTCTAGTTGTAGGAATATCCAATTATACAGAGGAATTATTTTTGTTTTCACACACTAACAGGGTGGTTATGACAGCAGTGCTTACACAAAGAATCACATTATGGTACAAACCCATGGAATATTACAGTGGGATTTTGGACCCAGTAATGATGGGTCACTTCTCCTGTGGACAATCGCTGGCTGAAGCCGTGTTCGCTATTGAAAAGGCTGCTAGTATAGTAATGGAGTGCTCAATGACTTTATTTGTCGAGCATGCCCTGTTTGCTGTTTTAGAAAAACCCAAGGGTACGTTGACATCCCAGCGAACATCTGCATATGAAGTAATAATGTCGAAACCAACAATCAATATAGTTAGATGTAAAATGGTGAACCATGCCATGTTTATTGCTGAGCCATTAGCCTAGGGCGAACAAGTACATGATTGTTCAATTATGAAGAATTCTATGATGATATCTCGAGAGTGAAAGAAAATGCTCTTGCTGTCGAAGAAATTGTTTTTATTGATGATTCCTTGAGAATTGATCACACTGATGGGCAAAGATATACAGGTGCTGCCGTAGTAAAGCATGAGGCTAATGGGGAGCTCAAAGTTATAGCAAATGCAAGACTACCATCTCACTTCTCAGCACACGCTGCAGAATTGGTGGCGCTTATTGTCATGCTTGAAAACCACGCATCGACCGTGCACACAGGATTGGCACGCTGGAAAAGGAGGAGCTACCTCTGAGCGGATGGCATACCAGTACAACACGCCAATCTATTGGATAGGCTCATTAAGGCACTACAAATCCCAACAGCCATTGCAATAGTTAAGTATGCAGCACACACTAAAAGGACAGACTTTGTCTCGCAGGGAAATCAAGCTGCGGGTGAAGATGCGGAAAAGGTTGCATACTCACTAGATCAGATGACCTTTGATGTGTCTGATGTGACAGCGAAAATTGTGGTGTTGATGATTGTGACTGAGAGTTTTAATAATTTGTCAAAAACATTTATGGAAATTCAGAGTAACGTTGCACAAGAAGAAAAAGATGTATGGATACAGAGGGGGTGTTCTTTATCCCCCACTAAAGTGATATGGCGACAGGACAGAACTGATAAACCAGTAATGCATGTAGCCCTGTTAAGGGTAGCTTTGGAGCAGCTGCACTACCTTGCACATGTAACTAAGGAGAGCCTTGCAGCGACTATTGCTAAGGACTGGTGTGTACCAAACCTGTTGTAGCAAGTTACATTTTATATAGTCAACTGTATAGTATGTCAAAAAATCACTGCTGGCCACACATTGTGAACAATCAGGGGAGTTATCCCTAAACCTAAAGGTCCATTTCAGCATTTACATATTGACTATTTTGATATGCTGAAAGTTTGTAATAGCTGTAGATATATGATAGTGGTAGTGTACCCGTACTCGAGATGGATTGAAGCTGGTCCATGCACACATCCTGATGCTACTTGCACAGTAAGGTTTTTAGTCCGAGAGAATTTACTAGTTGGGGAGTATGTGAGGTGCTGAGATCAGATAATGGCCCCCATTTTGTAAATTAAATTTTCGAGCATATTAATTTACTGCTTGGTATAAAGGATACATTTTCTTTGGCTTATCATCCACAAGGAAAGGGGTTATGCAAAAGGCTCAATGGTCTGCTTAAAGAAAGAATTGGCAAGCTCAAATTAACCCTGAAAAATGGATGGCTATATTGCCTGCCTCTTGTATTATATGCATTGAGGAATCAACCTGGCTCAGACCATCACCTCACACCCCACGAGTTAGTCACTGGGAGGCGAATGAGAACGCCTCTAACCCCTCCATCAAGGGTTGGGAGTGATGCCCAGACAACAGCAGAATTATTAGGGAAAGAATTGCGTGATTATTTGACATGTATGACCGCAAGTATTTCTGTCATTTCAGGCCAAGTCAAGCGGACGGGGTGTAGCGCTCAGAAGACAGATGAAGACCATCCAACAACTGGAGGGGAAGAACTTTCTGTACCAAAAGTCTTTCCAGGAGACCAAGCTTTAGTCCACAACTTCTCCAGGAAGTGGCACAAGCCAAGGTTTGGAGGCCTGTATGTTGTGGAAAACACTAAGCCATCAGCTGTAAAAGTAGCAGGAAGGAGAGCGTGGATTCATCAAGGTGACGTGAACATCTACACCAGAGAGCCTCCTCCCGCACCCCTGCCCCATTCGGAAGCAAGACAAGAAGAAGCAGTTCAGCATGTGCAGACGAGATCGATGATGAGGAAGAAAGACACACAGACTATACAAAGATAGACAAAAAGTACTTTGGACTGGTTCTCCTGGAGCATTCTTTGCATTTGCTACAGCAAAGAGTGAAAATAATCATTGTTCTTGAACCACAGAGAACTTTTGATATTTAAATTTGGACTGCAAAAGAAAGAGCAGAGAAATGCCAGACTTGGATTTCGAGTTTGACAACTGGAAAAGAGAGCAGCTCCTGATTCATTCCAAACAGAATTCCTTTTTGGAGGATTATATGGTACTTTCAGACGCAGATCTACATAGACTACTCCTTGCTATTTTTATACTGCGAGCCTACCCTGCTCTTGTTGGCCGTCGTGTGGACATTCGCACCTTTCTTCAAGATCCTAAAAACGGCCCAGCAATCAGACGACTATTGGTAGCAATCTTAGATCAAATCAGACAATTGCCTGAGCATTTCTTTGAACATACAAATGGTTCTGTTTGACAAAAATGTTCAAACTACTTGCATTGATTCTTTACCTCTTGGTTCATAAGCATCCTAATCCTGTTGGACAGCGCACAAGCAATTGTGTATTTCAGAGGGATCCCCGAAATTGAGCAGCTATAAACTAGCTGATACAAGAACTTTACAAGCAAGCTCATTCATTGCCTGACATATTCTAGAAAGCAAACTGATGAATTTAACCTAACGATGAAACTCATAAACTGTGCGGCATTGTTTTTTGCATGTTGATTGAAGAAAGCCCAGACCTTGTCGGGAGGCAAACAGACACACAGACATTTCTGAGAGATCCAAGGAATCAGCTTGTTATTAGTCAACTGGTGCGTGACATCATGGAACAGATCCATCAAATGCATAACGTTTCATCATAAGCCAGATGAATGGGGCTATCGTATGAGGATATCCACAAACTTTTGGCATTAACTTTTTACTATTTACTGGAGGCACATCCCTACCTCATTTGGCGAAAGAACGATTCATTTGTCTTGTTCCAGAATCCTACTAACTGTCCAGTAATCAGCCTGTCGTATGTGGAATTCGTGAAACAGATCCTGCAGCTACCGGAGGGATTTATGAATTTTCCTGAATAAAGCATGTTTTCTTTCCTTAAAGATAATTACAGGTACATCATGTGGTCCATAAACCACTTAGCTATCCCACAGGGTGAGCAGCGACGATGTGCAAGACCGTCACAATGGTGGAACATCTTCTACTGGTGCATTACATATGTCTGCTTGATGTTTTTTGTTGTCTTTCGGTTTTTGGTTATTCATGCTGCATATACTATGAATCCAACAAAGGGGGAAGTTCCTTTGATCTTCCCTGCACCTGTGGCTGAAGAAGAGGTTTGAATTGCAAAGGAACCAAGGCCTTATGTAATCGTTCCTATTTCAGTGATGCATGAGAAAGCACCTGATCCTGTGGCAAATGTTACTGATTACCCGCAATTGAGAAAGGGTATTTGGGATATTATTCCTGAACACCAGATACAGATCATTAGAGAAAAGCAACAAACATCTTCTGTAGTTTCCCCTACACCAGTAGCAATGTAACTACACCAAGTATACTGATTCGTGTTCCTGTAGTCCCTCCCGTAAGAAAGGGTTATGCTGAGATACTCTATGAGATGATTATTGGAGCACATGAGAAAAGAAGGAGACCTGAGAGGAACAAAATGGAAGATGATTATGAGTTGAATGATTATCTCGACAGCACAGCAGACCTGGGGAATAATATTTGGCACCAGCACATGACAGAGGTGGGCCAGCGAACATCTGAAGAGGACTGCTATGTATGTGCACTCCTGCATTATAGCATTGGAAAGTCCAAAGTTTTCATAGCTTTTGAAATAGATGTTAAAACGGCACACTGCCTGTCCATGTAGCATTCTGCCATAAGAGAGGCCAGTTCATGGGTTGAGATGCCTATCTCAAATGGGCAACTGAATGGACAGATCTAGATGAAGATGACTATGTCCAGGATATAAAGACAACAAATGAAGAACATACTAAGAACCATGTGAACAGATAAGAACAGCCTGGAGTGAAGGGGGCTGGCATCAGATGGGAAGTAAACAGAAAGCTTGAGAGTCCAGGAAAATCTGCAGATGTCATTCGAATATGGAAAAACATTGGCCAGATGCAGATTTGGGTATCTGTGTTGTCTCCAGATGGCTGGGAAGAAGGAGTGGTTATCTGCAGAGCCTGGATGGTAGTTGATCGTCCTGAATCTACTGTTTGGAATGCACAAGTGCTGTGCAAAACATTATGGCCGAAACTTGCTAAACTGCTGACTTGGGTCAAAGACAGAGGAGGACCCCTCCAGATAGTGCCTTTGGAGAGTGCAAAATTGTGCTTCAGAAAAAATGGCACATGAAAAGTTGGAGAAAATCAGATCTGTGATCGAATCCTTGAGGCACAAGGAATGAATGTTGGAGCAGCAGTCACAATGGATCACTATTGGGCCTGTGGATCCAGAGCTTATATGAGATTGCCCCAGGATTGAGAAGGGCTGTGTTCTATAGTGAATGTTCATGTTCCAGTATTAGTGATTCCATAACGTGACCTGAATATTGGTGAATTCCCAAAGGCAGACACACACTTGAGAAAAAGAGATCTGCTGAACTTCTGAATCGAATGAAGAGAGAGAACTATTTCTCAGCCAATTCAATAGAAGCCTTTGATGGGTATCCGGTCATTGTATCGAATACAAAGCATTGACAGACCATACCATTTAAAAAAATGCATCGAAAAAAAACCATTGAATGCATTTTTTTCAATGGTAAAGGGTTTAGTTTAGTGAAAATGTGTTTTAATGGTTTAAAAAGGGGGTTGAGGTGAACCCCATAAAAAGAAAAAGAAAAATGCAATTGATGGGTTTTTTTTTAGATGTTTTTGTCAATGGTATGGTTGTCGATGGTTTGGCTGTCGTTGCAATCACATTCCATATGAGCATAGACTGTTCAGCCAAACGTCTTCAGTGTTTTCATTGATCTTCATGCCAAGTTTCCAGGTTGGAGCAAATACTAAATGGTTGCAGATCACCAGATGGGAGCTTCTGCAGACGATCAACACTACAATAAAAGGATTCAACGCAATCAGAGAAGAACTGAGAGCGACTGATGACTCTCCAGAATAGTTATATTGTGGACATTATTATAGCTATGGATGGAGGTGTTTGTGCCAGAATCGGAGAATCATGTTGCACATTTATGCCTTCTCATGATGACGAGAATGGTACCTTGACAAAGGCCATATCAATACTGACAAACCTGCACACCCAGATGATTGACAAAGTGGAAGCTATTGCTGATGATAGCTGGTTTGGGTCAATGTTTTCATGGGTTCCGCATTCGATGGCGGATATTTTCAAGTTTCTTGGAGCCCTGTTGGTGATGATCATGCTTGGACTTTTGTGATTACGATCATAATCGCACAATGTAGGAAGACTGCAAGGAAAGCAGTGGGAATTAAGGTTATAATTGATATTGAATTTGAAGGAAACCTTAAGGAACTGACAGATGAAGAAATCTGAGACTTTGTGAAAGCCAGCATTTATGCGCCTAAGGATACCAGGTTCCTGTATCCAAGACATCGGAAGAAGTATATGGGTAAATGGATCTACTGCAACCCCAGTGGACACGGCACTCCTATGACCTGGAGTGTGGACGAGCATGTGAAATCAGCAGGATGACTGAAAGGAGATGTGAAGATTTGGGTTCCCAAGAAGCTGTTCTACAGGCGAGGATGTTGTGATGTAAAGGATGATAATGAAGTGGTTGATGAATCGCCCAGAGGTGGGAGTGAAGATGTGCTATCAGACATCCACACCCTAAACTCCGCCCCTATCTTGCCTATATGCTGGGAGCCAGAGATGACATGTGCAGTCCCAGTAAGAGTGCCAATATCACAGAAGACATTCGAGGCAAGGTACCCATTGAAGAAGCCATACCTAAATAACTGCAGACATAGTATTCTTTTGGATGAAGTACCAGAAGAAATGTGTATCTAAACAGAAAAAGGAACCTGATGACGTCATAAGAAATGAGGAGCTGACTTGTCCTAAGGGCGAATTAAGAAAAGTAATGTACATATTGTCTAAGAACTTGAGAAAGGATGGTAAAGATTAGCAACATCTCGGGCTCAAGATGCAGCTGCTCATGCTACAGAAACAATGAAGAAATACATAAGTCAGTTTACATGTGTACAGATACTGGAAATGCAAGTAGGGAAACGTATTCATAAAGGCTTGCTATGTAGTGAATAGATTGCGGTGATGCGCCAATGTATATACATAGGAACAGATGAACTTGGATGATCCTGTAAACGCACTTTAGCAGTTTATAAATTTTAAGAAGCAAGAAAAGGCTTGCAGACTTCCTGGCGCATTTGGAAATTACTGATGGTGAGGCAGGTTGTTGAAGATTGAGGTTGGCTTAGGATCAAGAAGATAAAGCCATGATGGAATAGAAGCCTGTCTGCCATGACCATGAGAATAGTACACACTTCTGTTTGAACTAATAAGAAAAACACTGAAGGCTTGTAAAGTTGACCTTTAAATAGTGTTTAATACAGCAAAAAGCTCGAAAAGAGTGGTCTACTAGTCACGTGGGTGAGATTGAAATAGCCTGGGTCAAGCTGTACCAAAACTAAGAAGGTACAGAGAAGCTGTACTCCCTTCAGTTTCCAGACGAAGTCCACAACTCCAAGGACAAGTTCAAAAGTTAATTGGCTGACATCTTAAGTGTTGAAAGATAGGTGGTTAAGTGAAGGGGAGACATGATCACGGGAAGCTTTCATGCACCTGGGATGGTAGCCTGAGTGCTGCTTGCGTGAGGAACATTATAGAAGGATGCAGGGGTGCCAAACCAATCCCAGAGGGTTGTATAATGAGGAACCCTATAGTTTGAAGGACCAATTGATCGTTGTGTATTTAGTGACGATGACTATGACTAGTTTGTGGGGTGGGCTTAGAATGTCCACCTGACTTAAGATACCCAATCATAACCCTCTGCTATATAGAACATATACTTAGTCGTTCACAGAAAGCCAATCATGGGTGATCATACGTTTTAGCAGTTTGCCACGTATCATGATGTCAGTAGTGACGAGTTTTTAGTATAAAAGAATTGTTTTTCTAAAAGTAGGCCGAGAGATTATGCAGTGTGGCATTGTCGGATGCCCGTTGTACTCCCAGTTTTATATAATTGATGATAAAACAGAAAGTGTTTTGTCAACTCCCTGAGTCATTTTGATTATTGATGTTTGAGCAAGTCTTGCATCCCTATCCACCTCCTAATATTGCTATCTCATCTTAAAGGACTATTAGGAGTAGGAGTTCATCCATATGCTACTTTGAGGAAATATCATCCAATACAACTCTTTTCTTACTATGAGGTTAGGCGTAACAGGACAAGCTAATATCCATCCTGACATAGGAAAGACAGCTACAGCAACACAAAGGGTTGCAGGGTGGTCAGAAGTTGTAAACACAGCTATACCACTTAGGGATCCTCAAGATTACAAAGGAGATATAACAGGGAATGTATCCTCAGATACACACAAGGTTGCTCCTGATGAAGCCAAAGAGGACAGAAACGTATAAGTTGGGCTACGATAAACATAGCGTGACGTAGGAGTCAAGGTGACCAACGCTATGCAGAACCAGGTCATACTGACTTACAAATCAATGGGGAAAGTATACTAATTGTGTATCAATTGTGTGTCATATTTTATACGATTTGATGCTCAAAGTTGTCATATGGATTTTTAATAATTGCAATTTTGTGAAGTATGGTATGTATTATCTTTGTGTAATAATTGTGGTTGTATGAATTGTCTAATACAATAGATTTTTGTACTTTGTAAGAAATTGAACCCCAATTTGAAGAGCAATTATTTGTCTCCAAGCTCTACTAATAAGGATGTGAGGACACTAGTAGTTACACTTGGCCATGGAACTTTTTGTTGGTTTATTCAATATATATAATCCCAGGCAGTAGGGAGGTCCATTACCCCCACAGTGGGCATAGCCCTTGTGAAAATAGTCACTGTTGGTAAAAACCACCCATAAAACGTTTTATGAATGTTTTTACTCACTGAAAAGAGAGATATGAATATGGCCCTCGTTGCTCCGGTCCCTCCCTCATCTCAATGTCAATGAAATAAAAGGTGAACATAATTCCTGGCCCACTCCTACCCAACGCCCCAGAACTACAGATGTGAGAAGCGCTATTCACTCAGACAACCATGTAGGCCCTACCCTGATGACGTTGCAGAGGAGATAAGCTTGAAGACAATGGACAATGGAGCAAGTGGACTGACTGTGAGCCAATGACATCACGACTAGGACCAAGAACCAGACATAGATGCGTTAGACATGAAGCACACATGCATTCCTGCACGAAGCTACACAGACATCTAGGTTAAATTGCTCTTAGAAACGAAGAACATGCTTATGAACCACTTAGAGGACATATACTCTTTTGCTATGCTGAAACGCAAGTTATACACAAATACATATAAATGCTTGCTTGACGCTGAACGCAACTTACATGAGTGATCATACAAATCAAAATGGAAGATGCAGTCACAGTGAAGTGATTGGAAAGCACTGAGAAGGCTTGAAAATGCTGGGAGAGGCCTGACTCCCTGATTTAGCAGGAAAACACAGACCAGACTGTTCATGCAGGCAGTGTACATATTTTAGCAAAGGCCATCAAGGGAGAGAGAGTTTCACATTGGCATTCACAGGTACAGATAAAGGGAGACAAAAGAAACAGGGCATCATTATGAGTCCGGCGGTAACCAAGGCGGTAAAACCGCTTGGTTACCGCCGCACTCGTATTACCATTCCGCCTCTGTGACTCCCAGAAATACCAGGGCATTATGACCCTGGTGTCCCGGGAATTCCGGAGGCGGAATTTGGTTAATCCCCATTCCCATTGAGTCCAAAAGGACTCAATGGGAATGGGGAAGTCGGAACACCGGCACCATCTCGTGATGGTGCTGGTGTTTCCACGTCCGCCTGCAGGCGGGTGGTGTTAAACCCACCAGGTCAGACCTGGCGGGAACATCACCTCCCGCCTGCAGGAGTCAGGATCGGGTGGTCCGGAATTAACAGTGGCGGCAGGTTCACCCCCACTGTTATTTCCGGACCGCCCGACCTGTAATGAGGCCCACAGTCTTCTTAGATTAGGAGAGACACCGTTTTGCTGGAAGGACAGATTCATGCCATATGAGACTGAAAGTGACTGAAGGGTAGCTTGAAGACACCCCTAGAAGACAGGGAAGGTATAACACCTGCATGTATAAGTACTAAAAATCCTTGTAAATGTTGCATGAAAATCAAGCCAGTGGTCTCTACACACGTGATCTGAGACTGGAGGACAAAGCCTATTCATTCCAACCAGACAGAGACCGCCGTTTCCATCTAGCTCAGGACAGATGATACAAAATAATACTAGGATGAAAGCTAAATGTCCTATCTCATGGCCTAGAGAATCAAAGATGCAACCTTATTGGTACACACAGCTCCTTTGGGGCTGTTCTCATCACCTTGAATTGTTGCTCATGGGCTGGCAACTGTCCAAGGTACCAAGGCTGAGAAAACCCTCACTGACCAATCCTTGCTTGCCTCTGTTGCATCTACCAGTTATAATGCACTAAACCCACATCCTTTTATTGGTAACATTTAGGAGGTGGTCACAGTTGTAGGTACCAGATAGTGTGTAGCCAATTCAAACACTACATAGAGTATCTATATGGGGTTAGTTTGGCCTGCCAGATGTACAGGTTGTATCCACAACGATTGCAAAATGGATCAAACATAAGTACGATTGTTCACATGTCGGTGTATTTGTAAGCGGGTCCCTGCAATCTATGTATGGTTTCGTTCAGAATGAGCCTCAGGGTGTTATTATTTAACTTATGAACAGTAAAAATATTCCTTCTATATGATGCCTTTTCACACAAAAATAGTCATATACGTTTTTTTAATTTTGGAAATAAAAACAAATCACTATGGAGAAGTGTATTAAAGTGCTATTTAATATGCTTCAGAGAACATGCATGGAAGCTGAGAAAAACAATTCAGAAAAGGTTATGAGGCATGGTTCCTAGTCAGCCATATCTCGCATTTAGCCTAATTGTGTAAGCGAGCCATACCTTGGTTTTAGCCCATTTATGTTAGCTAGCCATATCTTGCATGTATCCCCAATTGTGCAAGATACATTGATGGAACCCAGGATGCAAACATTGTTGTTTGTACAGCTAACCCTTTTCTCCTCTCACACATCGCACCTTAGCAGAACGCACAGGCTCTCTCCACACACTCTGCACTCACATATAACGTGAACACTATTGCACATCACTTCTGCCATAAGAAGGAAGCCACTTTTAATTAAACAAATTTGAACTGTAGCTTCCCAAATAACTAAACCCCCTGTTAAGTGCATAGTATACATTGTCTGAGCCCGTACACACTGCATTTTTGGCCACCTTGGCATAACTTTAATGATTGAAATGCACACACGCAAAAAAGCACCTCCTGAATTCTCCAAGATTTCTTGACTCCCGTCCCTCCGAGGGCATCTAACCAAAAGCGCCTTGGGAACATAATTATGGTGAAAGGCGCTATAACAAACGACAAAATAAATGAAAGACAATCGGGAGGTGGGCGTAACAATAAAAGACTGCACACTGTGCTCGTTAGTCTAACTTTCAACCCAGCCAGTTGAATTATTAATTATGCACTTGAGTGCAAACAAGCTGCAATCCCACCACACAACCTAGCTGTTGCGTTCATAAATGCTAATGTCCAGTTTTGTTGCATAAGCTCATTTATTGATAAAGTCAGTGAGAGGTGGGGAATACCACCATGCAATGCCAACAGATGTATTTAAAGTGTTCATCCTCAAAGGAGTGATTTCATAACGTATATTTTCCCACGTGTCATTGTTCTCAATATACTCATAGAGTCTGATTTACAAAAATGTTTTAACATGGGAAAGTCACAATGAAATCATTTTTGTAAATCAGGTCCAAATCCTTCTGAACCTCATGTTCAGGGTTATTTCCTTCCATTCAAATGCACACAGCCAGTGGCAAGCACCAGCGCCAGACAAGCAAAAGTACCCCTTTCATCCTCGCAGTTCTGCTAGCACTGAGGCACACCAACAGCCTCAGTGCTCTAGAGAACAACGCCTTTGCATGTGGTGCAAGCCCACATACCACCGCCTGCATGGGTGTAAGCCCTCCCAGCAACAAGCAACCTTTGGAGGAGAATGTCATTTTATTTTGCTTAAACCTATCATTCATTCACTACATTCTGCCATCTAGTCCTTTAGCTGACGTGTCTTGATATTCATGTGTATGCAGGTACATTCCATGGGTGCTTTCGTCACACCCAGCTGAAAATGTGTGGGGGCCCATTTCAGCATGATGGTTGAGGGCATCTCTTTCTTAGAGCGGAAAGCAGTCAGAGGCACCTGTGGGGGGAATACATTATAATGGAGATAAAGATAAGGTTACTAGCCGCCAATTACAGTGAATGCCTGCTAAATAGCTATTAATCGGACTGTGAATCCTTCTTTGTAAGCAAGTGGTTGATGCGGAGGAACCAGCGTTAAAAGGCAGCAAAGTGATAACACTTCTGTTTTCCCCAATGGAAGTGACAGCCGGACGGGCTCCAGCAAACCCAGTTTTTAATGCGAGCTCTCCAATGCGCACAATGTAAGCCCCAGAACATAATTAATATGCTAAGGAATATATTGATGTGTTATTAGACTGCTGGCCGGCAATTTGGGCACAGTGCATGGGCCCTCCTGAGGCTTGAGGCCCCTTGCATTTGAAAATGCGGAAAGGCCCTGACTCCATCCGTGGCTTCAGTCTTCCCATCCTGTTTCAGTCCTCCAGTCCTACAAGTCCCAGAAAGAAAAGAGAACACCAGGACTGGAAGTCTTACTCAATCATGACATTGAGAATCTTGAAAGCTCCTGGGAAGCAGAACCCCAGGTAGGTATCTGTCTTTCTGCTGTGAAGGGGAGACGAACACACAGCATGGGCTGTGCTTGGGGGGAGCAGAGCTCAGGGAAGGTAAGGTGCCAGTTATGGATGTGCTTGAGGTGAGAGGAAGGTAGGACAGCAGGCATAAAGTCCTAAGTGTGTTTGGTTGCAGGGGAGATGGACAAGACACCACATATGGGTGTGCATTCTGCTAAACCTGTAGAGTTTTTGAAGAGGGTGCATTCTGTTGTAATCACGTTGAAGTCAAGGAAGATGAACATCTCTCTGAAGTTTTGTTTGGAGGGTAATCCCACTGAAATCTATGGAAGGCATGAGACTTGGTGGGATTATGAAAATGAGCCAAGAGGGTGTGATATCCTCTAATTGAGGGTGACTTGACAGGTATGCATATGGTTGGAGTTTGGAGGGGAGGCAGGCGTCCAGGTGGGGGCTTTGTTTGGTGGGGGTATTTGGAGGAGGACAATGGCCATGTGTTGGCGCATGGATAGGAGGCACTTTGCCAGTTATGCATTAATGTTTGAGAAGTGCAGTGGGAAAGCAGAACACGAGGTACTGATCTGTGATTGAGGAGGGCTATAAAAACTACTGACGTTTAGTTCGAAAATGGCACTTTTAATATGCAGTACAACTTAATGAAAATATATTTAATTTTTTTACTCGAAAACTGTGCTGCAAAATAACCTTTCATATGCTGCAAAATTGTCAAGCCTATTCCCCAATATCCTGGTGGGTCGGAATTTCAAGACATGTGTTAGGAAATATTTCCATCTATGGGTACTTTTCCCTCCAGTTGTGAACCCCCATCTTTTTGCTTTTGTCTGACCATCCTAGCCTCACTTTTGCCAGTGGAGCCCAGCCTTCTGCTGTACTCTGGTGGGCTTTTGCTCATTTTGTTATTGAGAAACTGACATGACCTTCAGACTGTCAGTACTGGGAGACTTTGGGCCTCATTACGAGTTCAGCAGTAACCGAGGCGTTAAAACCGCCTGGTTACTGCCGGACTCGTATTACTATTCCGCCTCCGTGACTCCCGGAAATACCAGGGCATTACGACCCTGGTGTCCCAGGAATTCCGGAGGCGGAATTCGGTTAATACCCATTCCCATTGAGTCCCACAGGACTCAATGGGAATGGGGACCATGGAAAAACTGGCACCATCTAGTGATGGTGCTGGTGTTTCCACGTCTGCCTGAAGCCGGGCCGTGTTAAACCGCCAGGTCAGACCTGGTGGGAACATTGCCTCCCGCCTGCAGGAGTCGGGATCGGGCGGTCCGGAATTAACAGTGGCGGCGAGTTTACCGCCACTGTTAATTCCGGACCGCCTGACCTGTAATGAGGCCCTTTGTTTCCCTTAGTCTTTCACTTTGTTGCTATTTATTAGTAAAATGTTATCAGTGCACAATGTACCTTCCAGTACAGTGTGCCGGTGTTCCTTTTTCATTTTTAGGGCCCTAGACACCCTTGAAGGATGTTTGGTGAATGTACAAGTGTGTCCACGACAGACAGAGCTGGTAGCAGCAGTTACTATTGGAGCATTTTTAACTCTTTTCTAAAGTCCAAACCGTGTTTACTGTGTTTGGCCCAGAACAGTGGGCAGTGCCTAAAATGGCCATGCCATGAGGTCCTTTGTTCTGTCCTTTGACCATTTTGTCCCTTTGCCTTCCCCAGGTCGAGCAGACCCAGGAAATTCCTTATTTGTTCATGCAGACCCACGCAAAACTGAAGCTTTCGCGGGCTTCTGCATGCCTTGTGTGTGTGCACCCAGGATGTGGGCTGGAGCTGTCTACTTCCAATACACATCCTGGGTGCCAGGATGACTGGTGTGCTGGAATGACTGGGTCTACCGTGGTCTGTGATAGGTTCACGTCTGCAATGGCTGAATGTGAGCAGATCTCTTATTGGTTTCTCTTCGTTTTGGTGCAAAGGAGATTTTGGATAAGAGAAGGCACCTTGCACCCATTCCAGGTCGATCTTCTGAGGTCATACCAAACTTAGTAAAGAAGCCAAGTCTCCTAAACTGAAGAAGCAGATCTGTGGAACTGCTGTTAACCCACTGGAAGGTTTGGCACCCTGACCCTGCTGTTGTCCCGTCGTAGCTCCTGTTTCTGATCGATCATAGAAGGCCTGCAAGGGCGCTGCGACCCGTTGGAGTAGTGGGACTCACTACTCTCGGCACATCCTGCCTAACCTGCAAACGGGCCTTTTCGACAGTGTTCCTGGACCACCCATTGAACTGACCAGCTCGTATGGGACCTTTGCCCTGGAACTGCCACTGTCTTGAGTTTTGATTTGAGCCTTTGAAGACTGTAAGCTCTTGGTATAAGACACTCTCTTGCCGAGTTTCGTACACCCAGCACTCCTAGGTCTGGAATTAGGAGAGTCTGCCTGAACCTGAGCATATGTGGTCACTGTGTTGCCCTGCTATGGTGACTTGGAACTGACCCGATCCCTTCACCAGAAGCGAAGAAATCACCACTATCCCGCCACAGACTGAGGCCCCGGAACACAGCCCCTGAAAGCCGCAGAGATGCGCAACTGCAGATTCGAACCTGCAAAGGAAGTGGACATGTCTGGCGAAGTTTAGTCTGGAGTGCACTGAGGGTCAGTAAGTACTTGCATCCCTTACCGGTGCATCCATGGACATTTACGCACAAGTGTCCCCTGAGGGCCACTCTCCTTTGTCAAGGTAGCCTCTGCTACCAAGCTATTCCTGATTCTTGGAATTTGCTCTGCCCTCTTGTGGAGACCCTCCTTGAATAGTGGAACTTATTCTACATCACCTCACCCACCTTCCTGAGCCAGTACACACCCCTGAAGAAGACCCATTTTGAACTTAACCACACAATCAAGTGCTCCGGTAGTGAATGTACTTTTGAGCACAAGGCTCGACACTTCTTAGGGACTGGACTGCCTATTAGTTAGGGTTTCATTTGTTGAAAGACTGCCTAAAGAATATTCCCACTGTGTGACCCCTTTCTTTGCAGGTTGTAGGTACTCTATTTGTGTAATATTCCTTTAGGCCAATAGTTACTGTATATATGTTTACTATTTAGTGTTGTGGTAGTTTTGATAATATTTCTGAGATTTGATTTGTGTTTGAGTTAAAAGGCCTTTAATAAATGTATATGTATTTTTATATATACACCCGACTGAGAGTAATTTGTGGTGTTGTTTACTGTGTGTGCTCATTGTGGACTTTCGACCACCCTCATTCCTCCTGAGAACTAGTCTTGACCACCGCCAATGCTACCTTGATTGGTCTGGCTTGTCCAGAAGGTTACCCTGTTCCAAGAAACTAGGCTGGTCTTCTGAACATCTGCCCACCAGGTCAGAGTTCAGAAATCCATCTTAACACCATGCACTTAAAAATGAGTGATGTTCCACATCAATGTAACAGAATGTACAGGCATTTTCCAGTGCCTATGTTCCCGTGGCGATTTTGCAGAAGGCTAGCACTTTAACCACAACCCAGGTCACCCCATGCATCCCAAAGAGGCCATTGGTCGTAGCCTTCCCCCATGCCTAGTGGCCAATTTTCCTTGGACATAGTCATCAGTCATTCCCTAATGAGTCCCCAAGATCCATGGGCCACCAATAGCCCTGTGTACCCAGTCTGCAAGGTGTGACTGGGGTCAGGTCCAGTCTAACAAGCATACACACATTTTAGGTAAACATAAACTCTGCAAAATAACAATGGCCTTAGAATCTCTCCTTCTATTGTACAGAAAAAAGACAAAAACAAAAGAAAAAAACGAAAATCTCTCAAGCAATTATAAAACATATAAAATCACATGTATTAAAATAAACTACATAAAAAACAAAGTGGAACATGGATGAGGGGGACCAGAAGGACTGCAAATGATAGTTGAGTTAGCTTTAGGGAGTAAATTGGTGGAAAGGTACTCAAGCCATGAAGCAATGACAATGTGACACCACTGCCACACAACTACACGTAAACTATGCATTGTTAACTAAGTAGTGACAATCCATGCAGATGCCCCACAATTGATTCACTTCAGCAAATCAGCATGTATGTCCTTCCCCGATGGCCATTTCAGACCTCACAATGCTGTCATCAAACATTGCAAAACCCTGTAAACCTATGCACACAAGGCAATCGACAACACCCGGACTACTGCACTTTATGAACGACAGTGTGAAGCTCAATACAAAGTTTCAAATACAATCCCTTATGTAGTACAAGTATTTGCAACAAGCCTTCATAAATCCTTCCCTGCCGTGGTCATTACATGCTTCTTTGACTCTGAAGTCCCCTAGACCCCTTCCTGAATGAGCGCTTTTATTCATTTTTCTGACACGTGAACTTCGCAGTGCTGTCCTACAACACTATAATGGCAATATATTAACACGAAGTACTCATGACCTAGCCAATCAGCCACGTCATAACTCTCAGCACACTGAAAGTAAGTTTGTGAAGCAGAAAAAAAGTTATTTAAAAATGTAGTTTCTGGAACACATATCATGTATTTGTCATCACAAACCTTCTTCTGCTACCGTCCCTACATACATGAGGTGCAGAGTTCTCTAAACCCTGTTCCCCAATGAATTTTTACAGGTGACCGTCTAGGACACAGGAGTCTGGAACTCACCAAGTAACTTTGCGAGGCTCATGAAAATGTAAATCCAACCTTCATTTTCTAGTCCATCAATCAGGACTATGCATTACAGATCTTTCGCTACCACCCTCTCAACAGCCTCCATAGGGTACAAAATACCTTTAGCCCCATTTCTATATTCTTATTTAATGTTATTTTTAGGTGAACCCTGCTATGTTGTCCTAAAACTCTTCAATGTCAATACAGTACTTAAAAGGTCATACACTCCATCCAGTCAGTGGAAATCACACCACCCTCAAGACCTTGTAACGTAACCCCACAAAGCCTTAGAAGGTGTGATTTGGAAGTCCTTTTCAGGCAACACAACAAACACCTGTTTGTCATTCAGTGCAAGCGCACTGAAGGTTAAAAACAAAATCTGAAGTATAATGTAATGTGAATTTCCTAGGTAGTTGTCATGAAAAGCACAATGCCCAACTGAGTTGGGATCCTTTTTGAATCAATGCATGTTACGTTGAGAGAATAAGAGGAAACAGTCTTTACTGCACGTTTTATATTCTGTTGCCTTTGCACAGTTAGAATTGTGTAAAGTGAATTGTAGACTGCCAATATTAGGGGTCAAAGCCAATGATGTTCTTCCCTTGCTCATCTGCAAGCTTTATCTATCCACTAAGTGCTTTTGACCTTGGGTACTTGGGCTTGAATGGAACACACATCTCATTAATTATGGAGTTAGTTTTGCTTTGAAGAGATCATGGACATGTCCACTCACTGCCATTGAATGTTATCTGATCATGAATGTATACACACAATTTGGACCTTGGGGAGGGCTTAGTCATTTTTGTACAGGGATCTCTCTGCTTGATTTTGAGCCTGTCTCTTGCAGATCTGTGGAGTAAAAGGTCTCCTGAATGACCAAAAACGATCTCTGTGTTTGATTTATGCAACAGTATTCTCTGTTCAGATATCTACTTACAATTGATCCTCTCTATAAATGCTCACGTCTAAATAGAAAATCTACAGTTAGGAACATTATTCTGAATATTAAAATGTATAAGACCAAGTTCAAAACAGTTTTCATACATTCTGGCCCATAATAACCGTACTTCAACATTTAATAGAAACAAGTCACTGCTACCCAACTAGTTGAGGTTGTTTGAATTAATCATAGTGCTGTGGAATAAAAACCATCTACAAGGAGTGAAAACACTTCCACTTCTTTCTTACATGGATTTAATGGTGGAAACCTTCATATCTGCACAGCCACTGCAGTCACCACTGGGTCTCCTTGCCCTTCTGCTTTGAATCAAATCCACCGGCACCTATCTCAGACCTTTTACACATAACCTGACCTGCTGGTTCGTTCTTGTCAGTGCTACTGACCATGTCAATGCACTTGGGTTTAGAATTATAATCGAAATGTAAAACAGTTAGTTAAATACTACAAAAGTAACTACACAAAATGTGTTCCTATATTAAATGCGACATTACTTTGTGCTATTAACATATAAGGATGCAGGTGCCATCAATTATACTGGTAATACAAAACAGTTCAACAAATTAGCCAAACATAGATTCGTGTCAACATCGCCAGATTTCCAGATGGTCACCTTTAATAAACACACTTTGTAGATCCAACCCATATATGTGACATGAGTTTTACAGAATATTTGAAAGCTATCAAGTCTAATCGAGGTATTATATAGTCTAATGTGAACATTGACTTTTTATATTAACGTTTTTTATATTAATATTAATCTGTTGATTGTCTCCATGACCACCAGTCTAGCTTTAGAGCAGCCAGAAGCACGGAAACTGCTCTCCTGAACACCGTGAAGACCTGCTCTCTAATCTTGACTCTAACCTTCCTTCTGGTATTCATTTGGGTTCCTTATGAGCTTGCCAGTCCGGAAACAATGGTACCAGTGTGCTTGCCAGTACTGTTATTTCCGGACGGGAAAACTACAAGGTCTGAGAGCGGGTGCCTTACAGCCCACCAGGTTTGACCTGGTGGGCGGACCAGCACCCGCATGCAGACCTACACGGTGGCACTGGCACCATTATTTTACCGGCACCGGCAATGGGCAAATACTGAGTCTGCCGGGGCTGGAACGCCCCAGTAATTTTCCTTTGCTGGGTGCTGGTAAAAAAATTACTCTGTCGGCAGCTGTGCCGGTATTTACCAGCACGGCTACCGTCGAACTAGTAATGAGCCCCATTCTCCTTGATCTATCCTCTGCTTTCGATATGGTAAACCACGCCATCCTATTCAATCATCTCCGTGACAACCTGGCCATCACGGGTCATGCCCTAGCATGGTTGACCTCCTTTCTCTCCGATCGACCCTCCCAGGTCCAACTTGGGTCCTTTCTCTCTCCCACCTTTCTCTCTACATGTGGAGTTCCCCAGGGGTCTTACCTTTCACCCTGGCTCTTCAATCATTACTTGGCTCCTCTGGCCCACATCATCGCTACCTTCTGTTCTAACTTTCAGTGTTATGGGGTTGACGCTCAGCTCTCCTTCAGACTCCCCTTAGCCTCCTCTGATCTCTAACTCATTCCCGACTGTCCATCCGTGATTCAGGAATGGTGTGCCTCCAACGATATCTGCCTTAATGCCAGGAAGGCTGAGATCCTTCTCATTGGGCCTCCTGCTCCCACTTTCCCTCTTCCACTCTGGCTGCCCACTCTGAGCTGTCTACCCGCACCTTCCTGTGGGGGAAAGAACCTTGGTGTCATCTTTGACTCCACCCTTTCCTTTTCTCCTCACATCTCAGACATCTCTAAGAAGTCACACTACCAGCTGCACTTCTTCAGAGGTATTCTTCCTTTTGTCACTTTCCCACAGAAGCTCACTGTCTCCAGAGCCCTGGTTCTCTCTAGGCTAGACTACTGCAACAGCCTCTTTCTAAATGTGCCTGCCTCCACACTTTGCCCTTTGCAACCAATCCAGAACAGGACTGTGAGACTTGTCCTCG
The DNA here is from genome assembly GCF_040938575.1 of Ambystoma mexicanum. Taxonomy (NCBI): domain Eukaryota; kingdom Metazoa; phylum Chordata; class Amphibia; order Caudata; family Ambystomatidae; genus Ambystoma; species Ambystoma mexicanum. The sequence goes on along the minus strand of NC_090921.1, from coordinate 959,505,311 downwards.
GCCTCAAGCCCAGGGACTGTATCTCTTCAGCCCTAAAATCTCTCCACTGGCTCCCGGCGGCTGCAGTGATCAAATTCAAGACTCTCTGCATTGTCCAAAAGGCTTTCTGGGGCCGGGAACCACACTACATCCAACTATCTCTTCCTAAGTATCTTCCTTCTCGAGCCCTCTGCTCATCCACCTCCAACTCTCTGAGGGTCAGACGCTTCTCCAGGCAGAGAGTGGGGGGTAGATCTCTGTCCTTGGCTGGGGCCTTTCTCTGGAGTAGCCTCCATGCTTCTCTCAAACTGGAGCAGGATCACCTAAGGTTCCGGAAGCAACTCAAGACCTCCCTTTTCACTTCTTCTTTCTCTCTCTCCCCTGCTGATGCTCCTGTCTGCTGTGCTAACGGGTTACCTGAGCAACCTACTGAACCTCTCCGGCATCAGGCTCCTGCACGACCAATAGCTCCTAGCACTCTTTCCAGGCCTCCCACCCACTTAGAGACTGTATCTGCAACCCTACAGTCCCCTGCCTCTTTGCACTTACTTGAGCCACTACCCTGGAAGCTCGTACCGTGTTTGGCAGCAATTACTGTGTCTTGCCACTGCACTCCCACCCACTCTCCCTTGGCACTTGCACAATCTGAATGACACAAGGCCTAGTAAGATTGTTTGTTTGGTCCTAAATCTGTCTACCCTTCCTTGTCTTGTCGCACCTAGAAACACTTGTGTACAGGCACATAATAAATGACTTATCATATTATATCATATCATATATTCTGCTGATTTTTAAATTTGGCGACAACATGTCTTAATTGGATGTGATTATTTGATTTTTAAATTATGTTTAAATATTATGATGTAATTAATTGGTATGAAATGTATGTACAGCCATTTTATAGTGTACACATTTTGGATATAATAGAACTGCATGCACTTAATCAATAATTATAAAAAGCCCTCAAGGGGTCTACACTAATGTTTACTTGCATGATATAGAGTTTGTAGCATACCATTTTTTCACATGTACTGGTTCAACAGAAATCAAAATAGCATTACATGGCATATTCTTCTGAGCCTTTAAAACAGTACACATTTTGGTATCCACAATCAATAGATTAGGCCAGTGTGAAAGCATCTTGGACTAAGACACAGACAACAGATTCTGAATTTATAATAAAACTGTATTAACTTTAAGGTCAGGATGGAAAAAGGCCTATCTTGCCCTACACTATGGAGGGATTTCCCTACCAAACCAAAACTAAAGAAAGTCAAAGTCCAAGATATACACTTAGGAATCTGTGTCCAGAACCTATACTTGCCCACACAACTAATATATACAAAGTGCAGGGATGTCAGCAACCACCAAAACAGAGTTCAACATAAAGTTCAGAGCTCTGTTCAGCTCTCAGCTTTCTTTCAGCTCACTTCCCCAAGTATAACGCAGTTCGAACAAATGTATCAGGATTGCGTTAAGTTCAGAATGGTATGGACTTGGCCAGTACTCGGGGTTCCCTTCCGCAAGTTGCAAAACACAGTTAAAAACACAAAATATCTTGAGGCTCCGCCCTCAAGTCAATAAGTAATTAAAATCTCAGGGTTCCCTTCCCCAAGATGCACTTCCAATGAAATAGTGTTTCCCAATTCTCTTAAAGTTCTGTGCCACACTTGCCCCCTCCAAATATGGTTAGTCTTTGTACAACAAAATTGTCTTGGCCGAAAAGCGCAGTTTGTTTTGGCTCACTTGTTCCTCTCCAAAGTTCCATTCACTTTGGAGTCAAATGCACACTGGGTTGACTTGTGTTGTACAAGTTATATTCATTTTAAGGTTCAATATTTGTTGGTTTCTTCCTTTCAAAGTTTTATTGACTTGTAGATTCAATATATGTATGAACTTTACTTGTATTCACTTTTGATCTTGGCACATGATGGATTAATTTAACTTGTAAAGCGGCATTCCTTTGAAATCTCCATATGTAACAGTTTTCTTCCAGTGCGGTATTCAATAAATATGAAGAAAGCTTTGTAGACAGTTCGTGTGTTCAATAATCGTTATAGGTTTTCATTTAAATTACTTTGTTTCTATATTCAGTTCATTCCATTGTAATAAGCCTTGTAGTTTGGTTTAAAGATGCCCAGCACACACAGACTTTCGACACTGTGCTTTCATGTACAAGTGACCAAACCGTCAAAAAGTTTTCTCAATTATTTAGTGATTAGCAAGTTCTATTATTTACTGTTTAGCAAAAATGTGGATCGAAGACCTTCGACAATATGCTAACTGTCCAAGAAACCCTGCTTTTCAATGAGATTAGGTCCTCTTTGTTGCATATTAACTCTGTTTCCAATGAAGCAACTCTGTTCTCTTCACTAGCTTTTCGTCTCAATTAGGGAGGTACTGACTTTGAAGGGGAAGGCGGTCTAACTACAGGTTTTTTAGAATTTATTTGGGTTATTCATGAAACCCATTGATCAAATTGAGGTACATTCCTCCCTAAGACTAACTGAGCTGGCAAGTTGGAAATTACTGCTAAAGTCAGATATGTTTTTATTCGCAGAATAGAAATAGCGATTTGAGCAAATGGGTGTTTTTGAGAATGGCCATGCACGCACGTTTCCTTTCCTTTTCTCCCTTTTTTCCACCCCTGGGGATGTATCTCTGTTCTTATGGCACTTTCTTTGCTGCCAGTGTCCAATTCTGCCCAAATCGGTTATTCCTCTAAGATAACTGGGATTTTATGCAATGTTTTCCCTTTTGTATATAAAAGGTCATCAAGCCTTCTTTGAGGCTGACCAGATTTGGGAAGATCAACTTAATTCAATGGACAACTTCTCAGCAATGTGTCCATACCCTTTGCAAGATTAACACTTCCGCTAGGGATGGATAAATTGATTTATTACTGCAGGGTATCCTCCTTCTTCTGTTGGTTCCTCTCGGGATTCAGTTCTTACAGTCCCTGGTTCTAAAGATGTTGTTATCTGGGGAAAATGAATATCAAGCAATCCTAATGAGGAAGATAGGGTTTTACATGATGACTGACTGGAGTTCTTTGGGAGCCTTTCAAAAGAATTTGTCAAGGCTATGTTTTCCATTTCTTCCTCCCGAACCTCCGGTCTACCCAAACCTTTTGGGGTAGTAGCTGAGTCGATTAATATAGTTTACCCATGGGAGTATTGCTCCTCTGCTTTGAAAGGGTTAGGGCCAAGCTCTTTACTTCTTTTCTTACTGGACAGGGTCTTCCGATAATTCTCTTTTGAAATCAGATAGGAGAAAGGTTCCCATAAAACTTCATAACTTAGAATGCCTATCAGCTGACCCCTTTTTATCTCCATGGGATCATCAGGGAAATTCAAAAGGACACATTTTCATTCCTCTCCCCATGAAAGTATAGGCTGTATTCTTAATCCTTTTCCTGTAGGTGATAATCTAGAAAGGCCTAAACCATAGGGAAAAACACGATGTAAACCCAAAGAGTGTATTATCTTATCTCTCTCTGGTATTTGACTTTCATGGGGACAAGAAAGATGATAATCATTCCGTTACACTGATTTTCTGATAGGAAGGATGACCAGTGCATTCAAAGCCTGAAAGTTCACTCTACCTGATGGTCCACCGGGTTGGGAAAGTTGGTATTTTCCTCAGAACTCAAGCTTTGTGGGATTGACCCATAAAAAAAATGTTGGCCTGTCTCTACCCGTTCAATAGTGGGGCCTGCAGATAGTATGGGTGTACTAGTCTGCTGGCAGGTCCTACAGGCCTGTATCAGTGCTATAATGTCAGGTTCCATCTCAAACCAAGAAAACCTTTCTCTTAGATACTTTTGAAGTTTCAAGTGGTGTGAGTGATCTTTTGTCAAATAGGACTGAGCCCTCTCCAAGACCATCTTTTTATAACTTTTTGGGATCACCAATTGTAGTTTTATCTCACCTTCTGGGGTGGTCTTTCCTCTATAAAGAAATCCTTGTTTCAGAAGGAAGAAAGGTTCCCTTCTTTCACATCCCTCCCTTTCTGAAACCACTTGTGAAAAAGCTTTAGTTAGAAAGGGCTTCTTTATCTGGGCCATAGCTAAATTGGGAGGGGCAGTTGGATCTTCGTGATCATCTCTTTCTGATTCAGAGTGAACAGGATCACTTGAAGCCACCTTTGCTTTTCAGAGACCCTGGGTCCTGCTTTCAGTATGTTACTTCTTTGTTGTTCTGGGAAGCATTGCCCTCTCAATCACCCCTTGAGCAATCCTATGGCCTTGGTAAACATGAAACAGCTTCTTTCCGTGGTTTTGATGCAACACCTTAGCATTGCCTCAGAAATGTGGGTCTATTACCCCTGCTAAGAAATCAATCCCAAATATACATGCCAACCCAAATATGGGTAGTAGTCTAATATATGTATCAGGGGGGCAATCAATATCATGTCAGTAGGTATCAATCTCCTTTCTCCTGGGGGAATTGTTTCATCCCTACTACTGCAGATATTAAACCCGATAGAGTCCTTAGTGGCTACTGAGATTCCTTTTCCATATGTTTGTAGAAAGCCACCTTTGAAAACTTGAGCTGTGTATGTCCAGCTCTAACATTTCACTCATCACCAGAAGTGTGTAAGCTTAAACATGACTGTAGTACAGAATCCAAAACAGTATTCAGTTCACTCACAGTTCCAAAAATCAACAGTTTGTTTAATATTAAAAATGAGACAGCAAGTGTATTGTAAAAAGGCAATTCTGTCACAAAGTGACACTTTCTAATGTGATGCGCAAACAACATATGCATTTGATGGAACTCACTTCAACATGCTCCTTCCGTCAAACAAGCCAAAGAGTTATTTCACAAACCTTTGTATTTCACAGTGATCACATGCTTTTTATACGTTATTAGGAAGAACTTGAAAAGTTTACAAGACTGTTTACATAGAATTCGCTTAGGCAGACACACACTGTAACGCAGGTTTACTGGTTTCAACAGCAAGTGCAGCTGTATCACATTGCTTTCTTGTCACACCTTCCTAAAATTCTTCCTTTTCACTTGAAGCACTATTTTTAACTTCAAAAGCTCTTAAAAGCTCTTCTTGTATCTGTGATTGCAAACAATATAACAGTCTGTTTATCCTGAACCTTCTCCTCAAATTTATTACTGCCATTCAGCAGTGCTTAATTTATAAATAAATTGGGGCAATGGTCCTTATGTTTTCTAGCATGCCTATTGCACATCAGGGTTTTACAAATACCAATCAGAATTACCTTACAGAGTTTTTGGGCCTCATTACGACTTTGGAGGCAGCCATGGCTTCCTCCAAAATCGTGTCTGGGTCCGGGTTCCCTGAATGGGGAAATACCAGACCATTCCGACTTTGGAGGACCCGGTATTTCCTCCTTCAGGGAACCCGGTCCTTTCCCCATTCCCATTCGAGCCCCCATAGGGCTCAATGGGAATGGGGTGGGAGCTAACAACGGGCCCATTAATACCGGGCCCGTTGTTAGCTCCCTGGTTCTCGCGGGACCCGCTATGGACGTCGGGAAAAACCAGATGTCCAGAGCGGGCCCCGCGAGGGATCCTCATAATAGTGCGGAGTGGGTTTAACGGCGCCGGCACTATTACCAGCGCTGTTAAACCCATTCCGCACTAGTTGTAATGAGGACCTTTGTGTCTTCAAATGCAACACAAAATATGAAACTGCGTCTTTATACAAATCATCCCCACTATCAATATAATCTGATTCTATTAGTAGTAAGTGGTACATTCTGACCCCCTGTCCACAGAAAATAGAGGAAAATTGTATTCTTCATATAGTAATGTGATGGGCACACGCGTGCAAAGTCATTACTGAACTGATTAATTCCTGTCAAAATACTCAGCAAAGTCATCTTCTATAAGTGGGCACCCAGCACGGGTACTCCTCCCTTGACAGTATCATTTTCCCTGGCCATGCCTCTCTGGAGGTGCTGTAGGCTGGTGACTGTGCTGTTGTTCTCTCTGTGCTGGGTGACCCTATCCCCTACTAATGGTGGTGGGGACTGTGAGGAACAAATCACAGTCATGTGTCCGTGTAGATTGACTTTGCTGTGAGTTGGTGGCCTTGCATGCACCTGTCTATTAGTGCACCCAATTCTGCCTACATACCAGAAGAAAAAGGGAAAGTGCCCAGCTTAACAAAGACCTGCATGTGCACGCTAAGTGCCCCTGCTGCAGTGACACAGCAAAGCCAGCATCATACTGACACTGGCACATATACCTATGCGTGCCCACCTGCCCGCTGAGCTTGTGAGATGCACGTGTTACTGTGGCTGCCATACCAACAACTCCAGCTGCATTGCTGTCAGTTAATATTGGAGTGGCAACAGAGCCATGTAGTATGAGCGGAGTAATGTGTTGGCATGCCCAGCATGAACGCCTTGGGCTGTCCCATTCTGGCTCATTGTTATCCATGAAACTGGATAACTAGCAGAGCAGCAGTGACATGGCCCACACTGTTGCTGCTTTTTATGTGACTAAGACTGAAAGCTAAAAGAATAAACTTGCTAGAACACTGCATCATAACTGAACTTAGGCTGCGGTAATAAGTGCTGGTGCCCAGAAATAAGTCCCTGGCTCAGCCCTGGTAAGCACCCCCACAAATTAAGCACTGCTGGGCAAGTATTCCTTCACCACATCTTTGTCAGTCCCCATAAATAACTCTTAACTAATAACTGTTCTCAGGCCTTAGCCCTGTCCCCCAAACTATGTTTATTCTTCTATATCCAACAGAAAACAGCTGCTCTTTGGTCTCATTCAGACAATGCAATCATAACGAATGTGTAGAGGATGGTTTTCTCTTTTCACCACTCGCTAGGAATGTTTTTACTTTTGACTTAACCACTTGCAAGTATAGCACTCTTGATGTTGGTTCTATGAGGCTTAGCAAAATTTATGAAACAAAGACCATAACACTGTTCTTGTAATTTCGGGGGAACTACAAATACTTTGATTTTGCTTCTTAAACAAGGGCACATGGCACACTCTCAATGCGAGAGCTGCCCAAAATGTCAGAATAGACAGTAACCAGATCTTTGAGATTAATACCAGCACACCATAGGGGCTCATTACGAGTTGGGTGGTTTTCTGGTAGTAAATTCAGCAGAATAACACCCAACGGAATTACCGTTACTGCCTCTTGGTGTGGCAGAATTACCGCCGGATCACAAGTGGCGGTGGCAGAGTAAATCCCCATTATATGACAGCCTATTTAACTCTGTGGGGCCTTTTTGTTGGAATTACCGCTAGCAGAATTACTGTGGTAATTCTGCAGATTCTGCTAATTCTCGGTGGAAAGTGGGAGGATTTACCTCCAGCAAAATGCTGGGGGTAAATCATCCACTCCATGGCCATACTCGTAATATGGTGGAATGGGAACAGTGGCGGTAATTTTGTTACTGCCAATTTCTCTGTGCACCAACATACTTGTTATGAGCACATATGTATTGCACACCTTCTCATGGTTCTCGTCTGGTGGGAGGTGCACCTCAATTCAGAGCTTCTGTTAGTGGAAGTCGTAAAATGGCTCACATACCTCACAGCAAGTAGCATCCGTATTTTGTGTAACAGCCTCACATGTAGCTTTCCTTATGCCTCTAGGGGCTCACCATAATTTAGGATCACTCTTTCAGTAGCTTGATCTCATTTCAGCCTCATTTCAGCCTCTTCCAGTACTGTCTTGTAGAGGCTCCACAAATCTATTTTCTTAGGTTTCCCTACAAACTAAAACCAACCGTTTTTTTGCCCGTCTGTGCCATTGCAAAAGGGGTCCAGCCATATGAAACTGCTAGGCCAGGTCCCCTCTGCACGGAAACACAAGCAACCCCAGACATGTTTCGGCCTTGTTGGCCCGCCTCAGTGAAGTGCAGCTTGGTTCCTTATGCCGCAACAAGCAAGGGACCCACGTCTGGGCATACCCTCTCTCACATAGGAAGACAAACGAAAACCAAAAAAGTGATGGGTGAAAGGTTTCGAATAAATCTGAACCACTGGCATTGCTTTGGGCAATATTCCACACCACTGTTTTTTAATCCATCTATGCCATTGCAAAAGGGGTCCAGCCATATGTAAATCAGTCAGGTACTGCCACCAATGAGTAGAAGGATTGAGAGGATCCAAATTGGGAGCCCTCCCGTCCCCTGCACACTATATAATGTTGTCAATAAAGACATTCAGTGAATTGCGTTCAATTTCACAGATACGGAATATTCAATTCTGGTAAATGATACTCTCAAATACGAAAAGGTAGAAACATTTAATTCAAAAGAACAGAAATAAATATAAATCAAGGATTGCAGTTGAATGTAGGTCAATTGGCATAAAATGCAAAGGAAAACAAGGAAAAATATCCACAAATTAAACTGTGCTTGGCTGACGTGTTTCAACGTAATTCCCTCTTCTTCTTGAGCCTAGTAGCACTGTGACACAGTTGAGGTAGTTAGCAGAAAAAAAGGGGGGGAAAGAGAAAAAGTAACTATTGTGGGTATATTTTCCATAGTTATGTATAGCTAACATTACGAAACACATGTTAAGAGACATTGACCAGCAGTAGTGATTGTCTAGCAACAATACAAAGTATTGAGATGGTTATCATATGGCATACTGTTCATTCAATAAGACGTTCATGGTAAGGACAAGCATCATGTGATTACAAGACACTGTTTCAATATAAGCGGACCCGGTGAGCACCAATTAGAGAGAACATTAGTTAGCTGGATGGTAATAGTGGCATTAAATTAGTGCGGTATCTATAGGAATGATCAGTTGACAGGAAACAACCTGCCAATAAAGGTTAAAGGATTAGAAATGCGAGGAAGTGAAATATGTATATATATATATGTGTTTAAAATAGTTCTAGGGAGGCAGTAACTCATGAGGCCGATAGTTGTATGGTAAATAATAGGTCACCAATGAGAGCAGCCTGGCCTGAACTGCTAGGCCAGGTCCGCTCTGCACAACCCCAGACATGTTTCAGCCTTTTTGGTCCTCCTCAGTGAGATGCAGCTTGGTCCCCTATGGCACAGTGAGCAAAGGATACCCTCTCTCACCTAGGGAGACAAACTGAAACCAAAAAAGTGATGGGTGGAAGGTTTTGAATTAATCTGAACCTCTGCACGGAAACACAAGCAACATGGCTGTGGGTTGATTGGTTCTCTGTGCAGAGGGGATCTGGCCTAGCAGTTCGGGCAGTGTGCTCCCATTGGTGTCAGTGCCTGACTGAGTTGCATATGACTAGACTCCATTTGCAGTGGCGCAGACGGACTAAAAAACAGTGGTGTGGAAGGTTGCCCAGAGCAAAGTCAGTGGCTCTGATTAATTAAAAACCTTCCCCCCCATCACTTTGTTGGTTTTAGGTTTCCCAACAAAAGCATGAATTTTGGGTCCTGGCAGACAAGGTCATCCAATGTACTTCCAGTATGGTTGCGGTTTCCACCTGAGCCAATTTCTCGTGCCTGCTGAGCACAAAAGACCTCTACAAGAAAGGCACAGAGTTTCCGTTTTTTGGTCTATGAAAAGGTGAGTAAAGTACTCCTTTCTGCTGTTCTCTTCCAGTTGTTCTTAGCACATGCCAATAATAACAAGAAGAATTGTATTCACAAGGCAGGAGGAATAATCTGTCCACAATAACTCAAAGACAGGAAGGGCAACACACAATCTCGCAAGATTTAAGCCAATTTCTTTACTGCACGTTCGTGCTTAAAAGGAATGTGCAGCATGGAAGCCAGGAATATATTCCACCCGCTACTGAGACTCGTGACCCATCTTCTTTTTCTTTGCTGAATGTACCTGCGGTCATTGCACCAAATCTTGATCAGTGCAAAGCGTTTCCTGGGTTCCACACATTCTTTTCACAGAAGCCACTACCCTACCTCTGCATCTTTCACAATGGCAGGAATGTATGCAAATAGTCTGCCTGGCAGTTCCTCCAATCACGACCCTCTAGGCTTAATCAGTTGAAGGCAGGAGCCCCAGCACCTTGTGGATCACGGCCTTTCATGTTTTCAAGATCTACTGCTTGCCTCCTAGTTTGAAAACCACTTTGGCAAAAAATAAAACGCATTAGGGATATGCTAATTGCATGCAGGAAATCACGAACGCTTGCAGGTACGTGCTGCTGGTCCCTTTCATCACTCACAAAGCAGAGTGTAACTGTGAAGAATGAATGAAGACGAAATCGCCTTAACGCTTCACTTTCAGGCTCTGATTTGTGAGAAATCAGGCGCCACCTGCAAATTACACTTTACAGGCAGAGTTGTATAATGTATTCCTATGCAATCTGCTTCCTTTACACCAGGTGTACATGCAAGGCATACGGCAAAGGAATCCTTTGATTTTACGTCTGCATGAAAATCTCATGCTGTCATGCAGCAGTAAAACCATATGCCCATCCAAGAAGGAGAACAGCAAAGTAGAGATGCAAACTCCACTGTGCTCCCCACCTACATGTTTTAAATCCACAAAAATGAGATGGAGCCCAAAATGAAAAATTATTGATGTGTTTAAGCTTTCATTTTGCACACACACTTAGAGGGTGTAAGGGGTAACTTTCCCGCCAACAGAGGCATTGCTGGTCGGGGGCTTGGGAGGCTACAGCCCCTGGACTTTTTTTTTTTTTAATCAAATTTTATTGGCATTTGATGGTAACAAGAGGCTCCTACAGCGTGTCAACTTTTGGGCAAATGCCCTTCATAACTTTACAATCAAACCATACATCCCTTGAGTTCCCCCCCCCCCCGTCCCCCCAAACCCCATGGTTCAAGGCGCGAAACAGATTGTCCATAACACTTCTCCTAGAACAACTCCGACCGGGCTAATGGCCGTCCGTGGTTAAACCGACTCCCCCAAAACTAAGGCAAAGTGTTACATGCTATCGATGGTTTCGGGCCGGGTCATGAGACCCCATGATTCTCAGGGCGTTTCCTCTGTGTGGCCGAAAGCCTCCATAAATTGTAGCCAGTCCATCTCTATCTGGGCGCTCGAGCCCTGCGTAGCCGCTGTGAGTCTTTCCATGAAGAAGATATCCTTAGCCACGGCTACCCACTCACTTTTCGTGGGAAGGCCGGCCCTTTTCCATGTTCTAGCCCGAGTTGCTCGAGCTGCCAGGAGTAACGAGTGTGTCAGGTCGGGAAGTTTCTCCCAACGTTCATCCCTTAGCTGAAGGCCAAACATTATCAGGATAGGATCTTGTGGGTAAACCCCCTCTCCCGCCTCCCTTAACCAGCTCAGGACCTCAGACCAGACCTTCGTGCACGACCACCACATATGCCAGTAGTCAGCTTTTTCCCCACATCCGTGCCAGCACTCTGGGTCAATGTCCGGAAACATCCTTGAGAGGGTGATCAGGTCATACTGCCATCTATGAAGGAGTTTGACAGCATGTGTTTTATATTGGCAGGAGATGGATGTCTTAAACGCCCTGCTGCAAATACGTCCCCATAGCCCGTCCCCCACTCCACAACCCAGGTCCCTCTCCCATTTCCTTCTAAGGCTTTTGGTCGTTCCCTCCCGGGGGATCATAAGGGCTCCGTAGAGGAGGGAGATGAGTCCTTTCATTTCTACATGAGAGTCTAGGATTTTTTCGACCGGGGTGAGCTTTCTTTGTATGCAGGGATTTAGTTTGGGTTTCATTAGGACACCCTTGAGACGTAGATATAAGAGCGGGGAGAGGGTACCAATTCCCAAGGCCTCCTCAAGTTCCTGAATGGGAATGAAGGAGTCCTCCCACACCAGCTGACCGACTCTGGCTAGACCTGCCTTGAACCAGGACTGGTAGTGTTCGTGGCCTGGGATTTCCTCTAGAACTGGCGTGGACCAGATGTGGCTCAGGGGCGAGGGCCAGGTGGTCACCTTTTCTCTAATTCCCTTTCCTGCAAGTGCTTTCCACATAGTTCCAAGGATGGGGTGGTCCCTGATTCTTTTGGGTAGTTTTTTCAGGGGGACCCATAACCATTCCCCCACGGTGACTGGGTGTAGGTAGAAATTTTCAAGGTAAACCCATTGTTTATTGGGGTCCTCCCTAAGGTGTGGGGCCAGGGCCCTAAGCTGAGCTGCTCTGTGATATGTTCGCAGGTCTGGGAGGGCTAAGCCCCCCTATCCTTGGGGAGGGTGAGGGTCTTATATCCTATTCTGGGTCTCCGGCACTGCCATATAAATTTAGTTATTCGTCTTTTGGCTTCGCTAAGGTAGGATTCTGGGGCCTCCAAGGGGAGCACGTGGAAAACGTATAACACCCTAGGTAAAAAGTTCATTTTTATAGCGTTTATCCTTCCCATCCATGAGATCTGTCCCTTTGCCCAGCCCTCCATGTCCCTAAAGAGTTTGTCAAACAGAGGGGGGTAGTTTGCCTGGCTCAGGTCTTCGTTGGATCTTACTATATTGCTCCCCAAATATTTTATACCCTCGGGGCAGACTTGGAGGCCCAGTGGGATCAATTCGGCTAGGTTTCTCTCTGCATCAGGAGCAAAAGGGAAGACCATGGACTTGCCTACGTTTACCCTGAAGCCCGAGAAGCGGCCAAATTGTTCTATGACCTGCAGGGCGGCCGGGACCGATCTCGTGGGTTCCCTCAAGTGTAGCAGAATGTCATCTGCGTAAAGGCCCAGTTTAAACGTGCAGCCTCCTAGTTCTATACCTCTCACCATCTGGGAGCCTCTGATGTTTTCTGCCAGAATCTCCATGGTCATTGCGAACAGGAGTGGGGAGAGGGGACAGCCCTGTCTTGTCCCTCTCTGTAGGGCGAAAGTACGTGACAGGTGGCCATTGACCGTGACTCTGGCAGAGGGGGCCATGTATATGGCTTTAATGGCCTGTCTAATTCCCACCCCGAAGCCTAGTTTCTCCAAGACCCCGTGCAGGAATCCCCAGTCCACCCGGTCAAAAGCCTTTTCGGCGTCGATGGACACCAGAACCGGGTTGTCTCCCTTCCGTGCCGCCTCCCCCATGACGTGGAGGGTCTTGCAGAGGGTATTCCCCCCCTGCCTCTCCTGTATAAAGCCCACCTGGTCCGAGTGGATCAGCTCCGGCATGTGGCCATCTATCCTCGTGGCAATGATCCTGGTAAATAGCTTCGCATCTACATTTAGGAGAGAGATCGGTCTGTAGGACCGACAGCCTGCTGGGTCCTTCCCCTCCTTTGGAATCACGGTGATCAATGCTTTACCAAATGATGGGGGTGCCCTCCCTGTGGCCATGATGTTGGAGAATAATCTTGCCAGGAATCCCGCTAGGTGGCCCGAGAATGCCTTGTAGAAGCCCGCCATGTACCCATCTTCTCCCGGGGCCCTTCCAAGCCTGAGGCCTGATATTGCCTTGAGTACCTCCTCCTCTGTTATTGGGGCATCCAGGGCCTCCGCCTCCGGGGCTCGCAGGGTGGGGAGGGCGACCCCACCGAGGTATGCGTCAAGCATTTCCTTCTCTGCCCCCTCGTCGCTCCCATACAGGGTTTCATAGAAGCCGGCAAAGCTCTCAGCTATGCCTTCGGGATCTGAAGTTTCCTCCTCTTCCCCACACACAACTCTGGACACCCACCTCTCTGCCCGTTGGCCACGGAGTTTAGCTGCTAACATAGCATCTGCCTTATCTCCTTTTTCATAATATCGTTGGCGTAAGTGTTGGAGTCCTGCCACAATACTGCCCATCTCTAATTCCCTCAGGTCCTGCCTTTTTCCTCTTGCTATGCCCAAGTCTCTCGCCCTCTCCTCCTCCCCTTCCCTTCGGACCTTTCCAGTATAAGGATCTCTGACCTAAGTCTGTGAGCCACAAGCATCCTCTCCCTTTTTCTGGAAGCCCCCTCGCTAATCAGCCTGCCCCTCCAGGTTGCCTTCGCCGCCTCCCATACTAACCCTTGGTCAACTTCTCCAGTATCATTTAGTTCGAAGTATTCTCTGATCGCCTCTATAATTTCCTCTTAAAAGACCGCATCCCTTAGGAGGAAGTCATTACATCTCCACAGAGAGTTCCTAGGTTTTAGGCCCAAGATGCTAATGTCAGTCCAGACAAGGTCGTGGTCTGACCAGCTGACTGGGCGGATCTCTGAGGCCTCTATTCTGCTCATGTGCTGGTGTCTCATAAAGAGGTAGTCAATTCTGTTTCTCGTACCGTGGGTGGCTGAGTATAAGGTGTATCCCCTCTCCGTTGGGTGGAGCTCTCTCCATATATCCACCAGACCCTTTTCCCACATTAGGTCCTGAAGCCCTCCATAAGGTCGTCCCCCCCCGCCACCCGGTGGGATGGTCTCCCCACTATGGTCCAACTCCCTGTCAGCCCACATGTTGAAATCCCCCCCCCAAGAGGAGGAGCCCTTCCGCTCTGGTCAACACCTCCGCGAGGGCTTCTTGGATAAATCCCAGCTGCCCTACGTTGGGGCAATATATGGCTGCTAGGGTGATTTTTGAGTTGTGCAAGTTGCCTGACACTACCATGGCTCTCCCGTATTCCCGCTCCCATCGGGATACCTCTGTCAGTTTATGATTCCTGTGCAGAACAATTCCGACACCCCCCTTCTTAACTTGGCCCGATGCCCAGAAGGTCTGGCCCACGTGGGATCCCGGGATCGCCCTCTCTTCCCCCTTCACCGTTCTAGTTTCCTGGACAAAATGGATATCGGCTCTCGCATTTTTCATTTCCCTCCCCAGAAGTTAGCGCTTTGTCGGGGAGTTGAGCCCCTTAACGTTGATGGAGCCTATTCTGAGGGACTCGGCCCGGCCCTTCTTCTCATTCTGTATCATTAGTTCTATGCCTTGCATTCATCTTTTCCCCGGTCATGTGGAGATTGTCCCGTTCCCTTGTTGAGCTTGGTTCGGTCTGGGCCCGCGGGCCTCTAACCACCTCACCCCCCTCTCCCTTCCCAGATCAAGACGCCTGCCAACGGGCAAGCCACCAGGGTGAGAGAGTGTCCGTATCTCGCGGACTCTCGATGAACTCTGTGTCCCCGGCCGGGATTGCAAAACGGGTGTCCCTGTGTTTTCCGATCAAAAGTCATTGTTCACCTGATCTTCCCCAGCTTCCGACGTGGGGGTGTTTGGTTTTCTGAATTTTCTCCTGCCCTTTGTCTTCTTCTTCGTGGACCAAGGGCCCTCAGGTTGTCTCCAGGGATCAGGCTCCATTTGTGTACCTCCTTCGTTCCCTCCCTCCAGGGGGTCGCTCTTGAGCACTTGGAGGACTTGTGTGGCTTCTTTGCCGCTGATCACCCTGTAGTCTGCACCAGCTCGCTCAAAGGAGAGGGCGAACGGGAACGACCATCTATATCTTATGTCCTGGCTGGTGAGCCACTGAGTGAGCGGGCGGCAATCCCTCCTGCGGGTGAGCGTGAGGGTCGAGAGATCTTGGTAGATCCTAATTGTGTCCCCTTCAAAGATGAAGCTCTCGAGCCTTTTTGCCTTCTCCAGGACCTCTATTTTTTCTCTGTACCGAAGGAAACGCACCACTATAGACCTCGGGGCCGCTCCTCCGCCCCCTCCACCTCGATGCGCCCTCTCCAGCTGGACCTCCTTCCCCCCCTCCAAGGCAAAGAGTTGGTTGATCAGTCCTTGAACATTCCTTCCCACATCGGCCGCCGTCTCCCCTCTTTGCTGGGTGACGCCCATTATGCGCAGGTTATTTCGGCGTTCCCTATTTTCCAAATCATCCATCTTCAAGGTTATGTCCTCATCTCTCATTTCGAGGTCCGTTAGTCTCGCCTCATATTTCATGTCCAACAGGTCTGTTTGGAGGTGGTTGTTTTCCATTCCTTCCATTTTTTCTTCCAAGGTTTCCACTCTTCCCCTGAGAAACACTATAGAAGCCTGTATGTTGGTGCAAATGGCCTTAATTTCCTGAAGGATGTCCTTGAGGTTCTCCTTCGTTAGTGGTGTGGGGGGCGGGTCGCTGCCTGAAGGCATGGTGGCACTGCGGGCCTCTCTCGGGGCTGGAGCTGTTTGTGGACGGCGAAAGCGTTGGAGGGAAAGGATTGCCCGAGTGGCCGAGGGTCTCTCCAGGGTGTCGCTCTTCGTTGGTGACCTTTGGTGCGATGCCTCTACGAGGCCAGCCCGTGGTGCTCTCAGCGTGTAGTGGTCAAGTTCTATGGAGTCGGGGCGTCGAGTATGTAGGCCTTGACTTGGTGCTGAGGAAGGCCTATGGGGCCTTCAGGTATTAGGGCTTTGGCCCACTTCGTTTTGAGGGCCTATGCTGTGATGGCAGGGAAGTAGGCGGCACCGGAGGCGGCGTCGCTGGCGGAGCGTGAGCCGTCCTGCTCCGTTCCTTTTCTTTTCCGCTTGTTTTTTGGGAGGGGGGTTGTGTCCCGGGAAGGGGCCACAGGAGGCTGAGGGGGGTGGGGGGGGCAGCACAGTTTCCTCAAATGACCCCTTCACCCCTCCGTCTCCTCACCTCCGTGTACTTAGGGAAGCTCGTGCTCAGAGCCCGTATTCCTCCTCCCGCTGGGGTAGCCACGAAGATGTGTCTCGTTGGGCCGCCTCGCCCCGGGTTGGGCTTGAGGGGACGGGTGTCCGCCTCGTGTCATAGACTCAAGACCTTGGAGCGTGGGCATGGGGCCCAGGCTGTATCGTGGGCGAGGGCTCTGCTCCGGAGTGCGGGGCTTCCCCGCGATCGGCGAATCAAAATGTCGACGTCCCCGCGGGTCCTCTGCAGGGGGCTCACAGGTCTGTGCGCTCCGCTCGGCTTCTTCTGAGCACCCTCGTACATGGGGGATAGCTCCCTCTGTCGCCGGGCCCCCGCGGGACTTCGACGGGCGGCACTTGTCTTGCCACGGCACTCGCCACGGGCCGCGGGCACCGGAGCCTCACCACCCGCTCCGGGTCTCCTGGCATGTACCGTGCGTGTAGGGGGGGCCACCCACTCTCCGGGTCGCGCCCCGGTCTCAGGAAGGGGAGGCGGCAGTGCGGCCAGATGGTGTGCGCATGGGGCCCCGCTCTTCGCCAGTCCGCTGGCAGCCCGTCGCCTTTGGCAGTCTTCAGGGGGGCTGGCCCCTTGGCCTCGGGCGGTGCTGAATCCGGGACCCTTGATCGGGGGCTTCAGTGGGGGAGATCGCCCCGGATGCTGGTCCTCCCTGGTTTCAATGTGAAAATCCTGGCCGGGGATTGAAAAGGCCCACTAGGCCCCGCAAGGCAGGAGGAGCGCAAGCCTCACACGACTTGCATGCTCTGCGCCCCCTGGCGGTCTCAGCCCCGGGCCTTTTGATTGTAGCCATGGATGGAAGCTCAGGGGCTACAACCAAAAGGCTGGCTAGCCCTGAGTCCTGACAGTCCCGACATGAGTGTAGCCCTGTATTTTTTCCAGACCCAGCAACACCCCTGCCCCCAACACAGTGTTAACAAGGATCAATGGATGCTCATGTTTCTTGAGTGAGATCTGACAGGCATTTGTGCAGGTGGAAAATGTTCTTTAAAAATAAAACGGGAATCTGGCAGTCCCCATTGAGGTTTGTCGTGACACCAGGCTGGTATTGGAGGTCAAAGGACATTTGATTCAATGGTTTGGCATAATTCTTGTAGAGAGATGCAGGTGGGTTTTTTCAATCAAGTCCAGGAGATGGTTTTGAACCCCCAGAACTAGATAATGCTTATCGTAACGGGTGGACACAAAAAGGTGTCCGAACACCAGGTGTATATTATTGAGAAATTCATGATGACAGCACTCCCAGAACATGAGTGCTGGACCCCTTTGTCACATCCTGGGCAAGTTCAGGGGGTCAATATTCATTTCTTAGCACAGAGAAGTAGGAAACAACACAGCCCCACTGTCCACCAGATCCTCACCTTGATCTTGCTTCTGCTGTTCTGTTCAGCCAAAGGCAGAGGTCTCTGTTCTCAGCTTGCCCAACTTCTGCTTTACCTTTCATGGTGTTAGGGAGAATTCTCATTCAATGGCTAATTTCCCTTACCTAGTGAGTCCCTCAGCAGCTTTGCTGAATTTCTGGAGTTAATTTTTTTCACTTGGTAAGAGTGTGAGCTTTTCTCCCACTCTTACCCATGTTTTGCCATGTGTATTTCATCTGTCTTTGTGATTGTGTACTCTGGAGTACACCACTTCAGTAGCCCCCGTCTTTTGTGTGTTACACAGCACCTTCAGTGCAGTAACACAGGGTTGTCTTTTAGACTTCCCACCGACTCCATTTCTGGGGCTGACTACTGTCCCCCAGAAAAGGGTAAAGTTGCCATTAACTTTACTTAGTCATTTAACCACAGATCCAGTACACCCCATCTTACATGGAGTACTGGAAAGGGTTAATCCTTATCCCCTTTTATCTGTACGTCCTAGAGCATTGTTTCGCTCTTTTAACATTTAGACTTGGCTGGTGGCAGTGGTATCTACCCTAACTTTTCTACCGCCATTATACTATATAAACGTGGTATTGTTGCAGGCTATTATATTAGCCTCGAACTTAAACCCGCTTGACCAAATACTTTTTCTTTTGGCTCCGGTCGGGTTTATTCGCCATTTCTTTTTGTAAAACTCCTTCTTGTGTTATACTTTGCGCGGCAAAGCAGGTTTGCCTTCTTTGTTCACTGTCTTTTGGCGGGCTTCTGCCAAGAAGCCCTCCTCTAGGCGCCTGGGTGTCTAGGTGGGCTGAATGTGAGGGAGGGGTGTAGTCACCCCCTGCACAGGGTATCCTAGGAAACCCAAGTCGCACTTTGCCATGATTGACTGAGGTGGTTGTCCGGGCTGGACAACCCCCCTGCTGCGTGAGTGACAGCCAGGCTGTGTGAATGGGGGATTTTTGCATAAAAGGCAGGACTCTTGGGTTGGAAGTGAGGGCAGATTTCAGCAAAGGACAAAGAGAGTGTCCTACACTGGAAGGTCTTCACCTACAGGCAGCTTCTCAGCTTGGTGGGACTGAGCCTGGGAAGTATAGGTTGCACTGGGAAGATGGCCTCTTCTAGAGTGAACCGACTGAGTCAACCCCTGGAGACTGCAAAAAACTTGTATTACCTCTAGTGAACCGACTCTAGTTTCTGCAGTTAGCCCACGAGATACCTTTGGCTGGTCACTTTCAAGAAGATCAAGGAAAGGCTTTCCCTTTACTTCTACTGGCCTAAAATGGGCTCAGAAGTAGACAAAATCTGCAGGAGCTGCCACTCTTGCCAAACTTCTGGCAAGAGTGGAGCCAAGAATGTGGCACCCTTGGTGCCTCTCCCAGTAGTGGGAGTTCCTTTTGAGAGGGTTGGGATTGACATTGTTTGTCCTCTTGACCCTCCCACATCTTCAGGCAACAGGTTTATCCTGGTTGTAGTGGATCATGCCACTAGGTTTCCTGAAGCCATACCTATGAGGACTGTTACGGCTCCGTCTGTGGCTAAGGCCCTACTTGGTATTTTTACCAGAGTAGGTTTTCCTAAGGAGGTGATATCTGACAGTGGATCACATTTTATGTCCCACTACATGCAAGCCATGTGGAAAACCTGTGGAGTCACCTACACGTTCTCAACTGCCTACGATCCCCAAACCAATGGGTTGGTGGAGAGGTTTAACAGAACTATGAAGAGCATGATAGGTGCTTTAGAAGAACCCCTTAAAAGAAAGTGGGACCTTCTACTGCCATGCATTCTCTTTGCATACAGAGAAGTCTCCCAGGAGGGAGTAGGATTCAGTCCATTCGAACTTCTTTATGGCCATCCAGTCAGAGGCACATTAGCCCTGATTAAGGAGGGGTTGGAGAGTGCTCCTTCCCCCAAGCCAGTCAGAGTGACTGACTATGTGATAGGTCTCCAGAGGAGAATGTCACACATGATGGTAGAGGCAAGTGATAACTTGAAGGCTGGTCAAGCTCTGATCAAACATTGGCATGACCAGAAGGCTAACATGTTGAGTTTACTCAAGACCAGCTTATTCTTGTTATGGTCCCACCAGGCAGAGGGCCTTGCAGGATAAATGGATAGGACCCTTCAATGTTGTGGGTAAACTTGGAGAGGTGAACAATCTGGTGGACTTAGGCAATCCTAAGGAGGCTCCCAGAGTCTTTCACAGCAACCGTTTGAAGGCTTATGTCTCTAGACCTGACATAGGAGCTTTGATTCTAGCTTCAGCTCAAGAGGAGGAGGAGAGTGAACCTCTGCCTGACCTCCTCAGAGGCTTACCTTTAGATGAGCAAGTGGAAGCAGTTAATCTCTCTTCCAGTCTCACATCTGACCAGCAGGATGAGTGCAAGTTACTGTTAAATCAGTTTGCCTCCCTGTTCTCACTTTCACCAGGCTTGACCCCTTGGGGCCAACATGATAAACTCATTGGTGACTGTTTGCCTGTCAAAAGCAGGGGGTACAGAATGTCAGACAATGTCAGAACCCATATAAGGAATGAGATCAACAAGATGCTTGATCTCGGGGTTATAGAGCCCTCTACTAGCCCATGGTCTAGCCCAGTTGTGCTTGTACCAAAGGCAGGATCCAAAGAGTTGAGATTCTGCGTGGACTATAGAGCTCTAAATGCAGTCACAAAGACCGATGCCCATCCTTTGCCTAGGACAGAGGAGCTGGTGGACAAACTTGGTGCAGCCAAGTACCTCAGCACATTTGACCTAACATCAGGCTATTGGCAAATAGCCCTGACAGACCATGCCAAGGAGAAAACTGCATTCTCCACCCCAGCTGGCCTCTATCAATTCAAGGTAATGCCTTTTGCACTAAAGAATGTACCTGCTACATTTCAGAGGATGGTCAATCAAGTTCTGAATGGGATGGAGGACTTCTGCATGGCATACTTGGATGACATTGCAGTGTTCAGCCCTACATGGAAAGAACATATTGAACACTTAGGCTATGTATTGCAGGCTCTGGAACAGGCCCATCTGACCATAAAGGCAAGCAAATGTCAAATTGGTCAGAGTACAGTGGTCTACCTTGGACATGAGGTTGGAGGAGGTGAAATAAGGCCATTGCCTAGCAAAGTACAAGCTGTACAAAACTGGGCCACCCCTACTACTCAAAACAAAGTGAGGGCCTTCTTAGGTCTCACTGGGTATTACAGGAACTTCATAGAGAACTATGGGACCATAGCTTCTCCTTTGAATGTCATCACCTCTCCCAAATTCCCTAAAAAGGTCAGGTGGAATGAGGAGTGCAATCAAGCCTTTGAAGGTCTGAAAAAAGCCCTTTGTCAAGCTCCAGTCCTAAGTGCTCCTGACTATCACCAACCCTGCATTGTACAAACGGATGCTTCTAATGTAGGTATAGGTGCAGTCCTTAGACATCTGGATGAGAAAGGTAGGGAACACCCCATTTGTTTCATCAGAAGTAAGTTAAAGGATCCTGAGACAATGTGGGCAACAATAAAACGTGAATGTTTTGCTATTGTGTGGTCACTGAAGAGGTTTAGACCATACTTGTATGGATCTACCTTCATCATTCAGACTGACCACCAACCCTTGAGATGGCTGATGCAAATGAAAGGGGAAAACCCAAAGTTACTCAGATGGTCAATCTGCCTGCAAGGATTTGATTTTTCCATTGAGCACAGAGCAGGAAGTCACCGCCAAAAATGCTGATGGTCTCTCTAGGATGTTTATAACCGACTAGAGGTATGAAAACCATCCAGGAGTGGATTAAATCCTTCTGTCCCTTAGACTGGGGTTGGGGGCGAGTGTTAGGGAGAATTCTCATTCAATGGCTAATTTCCCTTACCTAGTGAGTCCCTCAGCAGCTTTGCTGGATTTCTGGAGTTAATTCTTTTCACTTGGTGAGAGTGTGAGCTTTTCCCCCACTCTTACCCATGTTTTGCCATGTGTATTTCATCTGTCTTTGTGATAGTGGACTCTGGAGTACACCACTTCAGTAGCCTCTGTCTTTTGTGTTTTACACAGCACCTTCAGTGCAGTAACACAGGGTTGTCTTTTAGACTTCCCACCAACTTCATTTCTGGGGCTGACTACTGTCCCCCAGAAAAGGGTGAAGTTTCCATTAACTTTACTTAATCATTTAACCACAGATCCAGTACACCCCATCTTACATGGAGTACTGGAAAGGATTAATCCTTAGCTCCTTTTATCTGTACCTCCTAGAGCATTGTATCGCTCTTTTAACATTTAGGCTTGGCTGGTGGCAGTGGTATCTACCCTATCTTTTCTACTACGATTATACTATATAAACGTGGTATTGTTGTAGGCTATTATATTAGCCTTGAACTTAAACCCGCTTGGCCAAATACTTTTTTCTTTTGGCTCCAGTCGGGTTTATTCACCATTTCTTTTTGTTAAACTCCTTCTTGTGTTTTACTTTGCGCGGCAAAGCAGGTTTGCCTTCTTTGTTCACTGTCTTTTGGCGGGCTTCTGCCAAGAAGCCCTCTTCTAGGCGCCTGGGTGTCTAGGTGGGCTGAATGTGAGGGAGGGGTGTAGTCACCCCCTGCACAGGGTATCCTAGGAAACCCAAGTCGCACTTTGCCATGATTGGCTGAGGTGTTTGTCCGACTGGACAACCCCCCTGCTGCGTGAGTGACAGCCAGGCTGTGTGAATGGGGGATTTTCGCATAAAAGGCAGGACTCTTGGGTTGGAAGTGAGAGTCGCCACTGGAACTACAAGGAACCGAAGAGAAGTGAAGAAGAAGTTGGCTGCTGCAACTATCCCGTCCCGGTGAAGCCCTGCTGCAGTCATAAGCTATCTACCCTTCGACGACCAGAGAAGATCCATTCCGGAGTCTTCTTCCCTTGAGTCTGGTGGGGATAACCAGCCAGAATATCCTCTTCGTGGTCGAAATCGCTGCACACTGCTGTAGTGGTCCGGATAGCCACCTGAAGAGCCTCTCCTGTTTTTAAGGAGTGCACCTTTTATTCACCGTCGCTGCTGCTAGCTTCAGCCCTGTGTGGTGCAGACCCCTCCAGATGTTCTCCTTCTTGCCGAAGCTCCAGGAACAGTGGGTCTGCATGAAACTACCAGGAACAACTGCCATGGCACCAGCTTCTTCACTGAATAAAGTACTGTGTTCTGCTTGAGGAAATCGGGTGAATCCCTTTTTCTCCTCCTACAAGGCTTGCCCTTATCTTCCCTCCTTCTTATAACTTTTGCTTCCTCCATTGCCAAAAACCAAGTACTCCTGGCTATGTTGAATCTTGAACTGTCCGACTGTGTGATCCTCGACAACAGGAACCCGGTTCCACTTGACACTGGCTCCGGCCTATTGACTCTTGAATTTCTGTCTATGAGTGTTCGCTGATTCTGTCTGCCTTGACAAAACTATTGCCTGTGATTTTTGCCCCCAACTCTCTCTGGGTAATTCAGGTGCTAGGTGTGTTTTTGCCCCGGTAACATTTCTTGCCGCGGATACACGTTTCTTTAGTAAGACCGAACTGTCATTACTGTCAAAAAGTGATTGCATATGTATTCCCGGTAACGTCTTTTGTTTCACAACACCGGTCTGTTAAAACATAGGGTACTTACCTTGAAGTAATACTGTACAAAGTGGATTGGTTAGTTGTAGTATATTTTACATGTGGGTTTGAAATAATAGAAGTGTTGTGTTTATAGAAACGGTTTAAAAATAAATGTACTTATATTTTTTACCTGAAACCTTGAGTCAGTGTTTGCTTGAGTCACAGTAATTGTGGTCCTTTTGTGTAATCTCTGCTACTGCTTATATACTCTTGAGATAAGCCTGGCTGCTCCGCTACTGCTACCACTTTAACATAGTAGTACAGGCTTGTACCAAAGGTAAAACTTGTATTACCACTTGTAGTCTTAATTGTGTGTAGTGGTCCCTTATGTACAAACTGGCTGATGTGTCTTTATGTTTGCTTTTGTTCACTTATTTATTATTATTTTTTTTTGTGACGTGAAGAGCTATCGGTTTTGTAAGAGCCTTTTGAGTTATGTTAGTGGAATCGAAACAAAAGTTTTTACGTATGTTAAAACTGTAGATTTTTCAATTAAAAAAAAAGTAGTGGTCCCTAAGGGCACTGCACAGGATTCTACCTAACACATGGTCTCTTCCTCGACCAGCCAACAAATAGACTTTGCTCTGATGTTTAAGATAGGACTTCTCAGCTAAGCCTGCTGAGGAGGAAATGTGCACCACACCAGTGTGTACATCCAAAACGTCGTCCTGTCCTGTAGAGCTTGGCCGTCCGGGTCCTCTGCCGCTTCTCCTGCAGGACCTGGCCGTATCAGCAGATCGGCAGGAATCCATCTCCTTAGGACTGCGTCTCCATTACTTATTAAAGTATTGCTTCGAAACCTCTGGAAGCGACGGGTAATTGCCACTGAGCTGTGGGTTTCTGGCCGCGGTTGGGGGTAGGGCTGGCATCCTTTCGAACACCACATGATGGCCACGCTGCACCAGGCATCCTCATTCAAACATTGAAGGGGGTTTCCTATGTCTTCTTAGATTGTATATGTGATTCCACCACGAACGCCAAATAGTGGCATTAGTCTACTGCCAGGCCAGCTTCAGAACCATATATTGCCAGAACTGTATCCTTACACATCCTTTTGTAGGAAACAATGTCTGGCGACTGAACACACAAGCACTGGCTGACAATGTTTGATGTCGCTAATTACTTGGGAAGGCAGGCAGCTTATTAGAAACAGGACAAACATGTGGAGGGGTGACATGTGAAAGGACATGTGTTACTTAGTGTCAGTGCTAATAATGGCTGAAAGTTGGTATATTTAATCGGAATTAGGTAAGACAAAATGGCGTAAATGCTTATTCTTAAGGATTTATTTATTCATTTGTATAGCGCACTTACAGCCCAGAGGCATTGAGGCGCTGTTACATGAATTTTTGAAAGAGATTTTGATTAAGTGCTTTACAGGCGACCAGGGAGATCTCTTGGTTACAAGATTTTATTGTATTTTGTATGCAAGGGTGAATGGGTCATGGCCACATTCCAACCTGTGACCCACTCTTTAAATATGGAGTGAGAGAGGCATTTTTGTGGGGGTAAAAATTATATTGCCACACTTTTTGCGTCATATTTGAGTATCATGTACATCGGTACACACCAATGAACAAATAAACACCCCTTCTTTTTTCAACAAAATCCCCATTTTGGGATAGACAAATGTTGTATTAATAGTATGACTGTACAATGCATGCAAACATTTCGAATCGCCTAGCAGAAAGGATTTCTTTTGCCAGAAAACGTGAGGATTGTATTGGCCAGTCAGTGTTCATGGGCTAAAAGGAGGTTTGAATGTGACAGAAAAATGCTGTGAAATGTCTACGCAGCTCATAACAAAATAGAGACTCTGCCTCCTACATATGTACAGCTGCCACATGTGTTGTATCCAACTTGCTGGCCGCCATGCTAGCAATATGGCTATACCTTCCAGATTACAGACAGATTTCTGCAGTGCATACACGAACCCACTGAGCTATTCTGGTCGTTTTGGAGTTTGCTGAATTCAAAGATTTTTTTTTAATTATACTTCTGCATAATTAAGAATGGGTGAAATATAGGACTATGGCTACCGTGACATGCAGCAACTTCGAGAGTTGTGTGGTTTGTTTAAACATTTCCATAGAACACACGTGGATAGGGGACTGTGCCACTTTGTTAGGACCCTGCCTTCTCCTACTCCCTCCGTATGGGGACAGTTCTGCGAGGTCTGGACCCTGCTGCCATAATATTCTTGTCATAAACATTTGCAGAAAGCACAGCATATAAAGCCTTTTCCAGTTGGTTTCATAACTTAGCACCACATCACAGAGGGTAATGGGTTGTACCGCATTCTGAAACTCCAGCTATAATTACTTCCTGTTTCGTTTTTTGTTTTCAAATGACGTTTATCAGCAGTATTTTTTGTTTCTAGCTGGACTCTAAAGAGATAGGCCTGGCTGTGTTCCCCTCAGCATAGGCATGGATATTGTTAGGTCTATGGCTGCATAAAAGTTACCAACATGCACCCAATGGCTCCCATGATATATTCACATTGTAATATCAAGGCATGAATGAGCCTGCAACAATGAATTGTGCAGACATCGAGACACAGTTCCAGATGGAGCACTGTCCAATCATGTCCGAATGAGCCTGCAACAATGTGTTGTGCAGGTATCGAGACACCGTTCTAGATGGAGCACTGTCCTATCATAGCTGAATGAGCCTGCGACAATGTATTGTGTAGACATCGAGATTCAGTTCTGGATGCAGAACTGTCTTATCATGGCCGAATGAGCCTGCAACATTGCATTGTGCAGACCTCGAGAATCAGTTCTGGATGCAGCACTGTCTTATCATGGCCCAAATGAGCCTGCAACAATGTGTTGTGCAAACATCGAGATTCAGTTCTGGATGCAGCACTGTCTTATCATGGCCCGAATGAGCCTGCAACAATGTGTTGTGTAGAATCGAGATTCAGTTCTGTATGCAGAACTGTCTTAT
The DNA here is from genome assembly GCF_040938575.1 of Ambystoma mexicanum. Lineage (NCBI taxonomy): Eukaryota > Metazoa > Chordata > Amphibia > Caudata > Ambystomatidae > Ambystoma > Ambystoma mexicanum. Next base: position 959,479,025 of record NC_090921.1, on the reverse strand, counting down.
CATGGCCGAATGAGCCTGCCACATTGCATTGTGCAGACCTCGAGAATCAGTTCTGGATTCAGCACTGTCTTATCATGGCCGAATGAGCCTGCAACAATGTGTTGTGCAGACATCGAGACACAGTTCTAGATGGAGCACTGTCCTATCATGGCCGAATGAGCCTGCGACAAGCTATTGTGTAGACATTGAGATTCAGTTCTGGATGCAGAACTGTCTTATCATGGCCGAATGAGCCTGCAACAATGCATTGACCTCAAGAATCAGTTCTGGATGCAGCTGTGTCTTATCATGGGCAAATCAGTCTGCACAATTACTCAAAGAGGAGACTGGGATGAACAGCAAGAGCATGATAAGTATACACGTACCTTCAACAAGCCTTCATATATATATATATATAACGTAACATGGATATGTCACAGCAGATTACTTTTTCACATGTATACTCGGATCTATCATTATGAAAAAAAACTTTCGTTTATCAAGTATGTATAAATATATTCAGTGAAAAAACTTGGTTAAAGGGATGTTATGGTTACAAGCAAAACTGAAACCCCCCGGAAATTCACCAGTTATGGTAAACTAAGCAACCATAACTCGCGCCACCACTGTGCACTGCTAAGACTAATACCCAGGACATCAACAATGACATCACAAATGTCATTGATGACATCACTGATGACATCACATATGAAATTCATTTTGATGAAAAGTCCCTACAAGGGTTTGTGTTTATAACAATCCGTTCAGACTTAGCACAAACATTCAAGGTTGGGTCTATAATCTTTCTGAAAACCTTTGTGCAGATTCGTCAAATAGCAAGAACGTTATAAAACATCTAAAAATGTTGAGAACCCCCCTCTAATTTTGCCCTCTCTTGACAAAATCCCACCAAACTTTGCAAAAAACATTCAAATCTGGGTCTAAAATCTTTTTTCAAACTTTTGTTCAGATTCGTCAAACGGCACAAAATGTATAAGCCTATCAAATATTTTGGGACCCCACCTTATTTTGTCACTTCTTCGCAAAACAGCACCAAACATTGGCAAACTGACACGTGATGATATACGTGAAAACCAGAACATGTACAAAGACTAAGTGCCCTGAAGGCAGCACCAACAGGATATACAATGTGGATGAATTTCTGTGTATATTCTCATGATAAAGCTCTATGTTGGTTCTAGAAACACATTATTGAAGTGTTGGCACAGCCTTTTGCCCGTAGAAAGCAGGGAGGGCATTAGTAACAGTGGTGGTCAAAATATAAAAATACCCCATAGTCAGGCATAGGTAAGGTTTTTGAAGTGTCAGCTACTATGCCATTTGTAGAAGTTGTGGAATATGTATACACAGAGATACGTGGTTCAGAATGTGTTCGGATCACTCTGTTGTGTTGTTTTTAAGAAAAATGTATTGTGAATGAGATGTGTGTTTTGATAAACATTAAAATATGTATATTTTTGATAATTACATGGTTATTCGCCCGTTTTTTGGTTAAGGGGCGTACATGAGCAAGTATATATGCATCTAGGGTTACTCACTCTGAACAGCAAGGGAAGGAAGCTGGTTTGTGGGATTCTTTAGATTTTGGAACAGTGTCCTATCACGGGTGAATGAGTCTGCAACAATGCATGGTGCAGACCTCGAGATTCAGTTCTGGATGTAGCACTGGCCTATCATGGCTGAATGAGACTGAAACAATGCATGGTGCACCCATCGAGATTCAGTTCTGGATGGAATACTGTCCTATCACGGGTCAATGAGTCTGCAACAATGCCTGGTGCAGACCTCGAGATTCAGTTATGGATGGAGCACTGTCCTAGAAATATATTTCAATCACTCAAACAACCTTATTCATTTCCCGGCCTCCCTTATGCTTACAATATTTTTAAAGACAGTTGCATGAATGGGAAACTGACTTGCAGGTAAGTGCAGACTGCATTTGTTTCCTGTCCGTAGCCAAAATGTATTCCACAATGAAGCAGGCATGAGTTACAAATGCTTAATTAAACATTGATGAATCTGGAATTAGTCTGCAATATCACAATTTAAAATTCTCTCTTCCTCTGCCAGTTTGTGGCTCAGTGTATCAGCCAGGAATTTCCTATAACTAGTACCCTGAACGTACACATTATGACTATTCTTGAATCTATGTACCTCTGATTAGTGGCATGTCCAGGGAATGGCCTGGGGTGGCACGTGCTAGCCCTGGAATCTAATTGGCCACCCCAGCTGCCACCCCATTAACCTAAACTATGATCATGATGTGTGTGTGTGCTCGTACTTCATGCCACAACTGAATAAGGCAGTGCCCCACATGGGCCATCCCAGTCAAAAGAGTCTGGACACATCTCTTTGATTAGAAAATAGAACATTTCTGACTGTCACTGCCTTTTTCATGTTAGCTGTTTATGTTAGTTTAGCATGCATTAGACTGCAGAAATCTGACAAGGAATGTTCAATGGAGATATTTTGTCCGACAGAAAAGCAATATTACAAATGATCCATTTCATTGTGCTAAATGCAACTCGTATGAAAGTACTTGGTTAATTACATTTCATACATGAGGGCATACATGAAGGCAGCTAATACCAAATGCCAACACAATAACAAAGATCCAACAATGTAATGTTTACGTTATTGTACCATCTATCCCTCAAACCAAATATTGAAATCTGGTCACAACACAAGACATGTTTAAAACTGATAAAACACATAGAAATAATAATGTTTGCAACACCCTAATCAAGCCTTTGAAAACAAAGCCATCTTGCCCTCCAAACTTAGAATTACAAGGTCAAACATATCAGCAATAAAGGCTGGGCGTGTACATGGTTTCCACCATCCAGCAAAGAGGAAGGCTAATTGGCTCCAGGCAGGACGGGGAAGAAGAAGAGTCAGTGTAAATCATTTAAGTCATAGTAAAATACATTTTCTTTATTTAGAAAAATACATACTTTTATAAAAAAAAACATACTGAGGGCTAATATATAGCCTTAAATTTACTTTTAAGCCAATCACAAGTTCTAAAAAATAATTTTGTACAAATGCTGAAAAACATTTGCTCAATATGATTTGTAAATCAAATAATTCTTCGCCCATATTCTAAATTAGACGTGTGCAAAACCGCATATTGAAAAACTCATTGACAAGTCGGTGCACCATATCACTATTTTGCATGTTAACTTTTCACCATTAGGCAAGGTCCAAAGTATGAATCATTCAAATAATGGTCTACTAAAGGTAATCTGAGAGGAGTATAAAGACTGAGCATCAACTGACTGTCTTTAATTTCATAAATCTCCCTTATCATTAGTTTCGATGGAAATATCATCTAGATTTAACCACAAAGGGGGGAGCTGGTGTTCGTCTTCCTCAGCACTTCAAATTAGGGTAAATTGTTCGTATTTTTGAAAGGTTATTTACAATTATATCCTTTCTTGCTACTGTTCTCACCATCTCAGAATATATCTTGGTGATACTAAAAACAAAACAAAAAACAGCAATAAAACCATAAAGTTAAAAACACTGCCCCAACATTCTTCCTCACATTGCCATATGAGCTCCTATTTCGGAATAGAGGAACATTTACAAATGTGCAGTTAATTCGAACTTACGCTTCACTATGCAGTCAGATAAAAACAGATAGCATTTCTAGATCTGTTAATCAAAGAGGAACACAGACAAATAATAGTCGATCTGTTTCTAAAAGAATCTGATCGAAATACCATTTTACGCTATGACAACTTTCATTCTCAAGCGTTACACAATAATATACCCTATGGTCAATTCCTGAGGGCAGGAAGGAATCATTCTAAAGCAGAACATTTTTCAAATTAATATAATATATTACAAACCAGACTTCTGGAAAGAGGGTATCCACCTAAATTACTTAGGCAATCTAAAAAAAGAGCTAGACATCAACATAGGGAGAATTTGTTGACCAAAAAGAACACCACAGAAAGGATTAATCCCCATCTAGTGTGCTCCATGATGTACAATACACATCAGATTGCTTTTATGCAAAATATGTCAAGGAGTTCCCCCCTTCTCACCTGGGTCCGTTCTTTGCTGGAGTCCTTGGTCGCTGCCTTCTTGCGGAGGACCTGGTTTTGAACAAGACTGCCCGAGTCTCTTCCGACTCCAGAGTGCTTCAGTTTCCGGGACGCGGATCCAGGAATCCGGGAAACTAGGAAGAGTGCAACTAGCACACGAGTCCAGGAGATAGGAGGAAAGGAAGGGGCAAGGAACGGGTAGATACCAATACCGCGAGCTATGGGACACACGTCGGTTCACTACTTTGCAATAGCATTGAGACGGGTGGAGCCACGGAAGGCGTGGTCTATTAATAGAATACGTTACGTCCAGCGCGTGGAGCGAGAAAGGGGTTTCAGGCTGGACAACCATGTTGGGAGTATTATGGAGTGCAAGCCCCGTTGTGACAAGGACCAGGAAGTCCAAAAGGGACGTGTTCTGTAGTTCATGACAACATGCCTCCTCCGAAGACCCTTTCCTCCAGGTTTGCCCAGGTGTATGAGGTGAAATCTTCTGAGCAACCGAGGGGCCTTGATATTAGAAATAGGTTCCCAGGTTCTTTCACTAGGAGGGTAGCCTTTCCATTCAACCAGGTATTGAAGCTGGCCCCGTTTATACCTGGAATCGCAAATCCGGGATACCTCATATTCCAGTTGGATGTCGACCAGCAGAGGAGGAGGTCTACAGGATTTCTGGGAGGATGAAATGTAGGGTTTCAATAAGGAGGTATGAAAAACTGGATGAATTTTCTTCCAGGAGTCTGGTAGTTTGATCGGTATGAGACGGGGTTAATAATTTCCTTGATGGGAAACGGACCATAGTACCAGGGGGCCGATTTGTTTGGTCATAGATGTCGGGGTAGTAATTTTGATGACAACCATACTTGGTCACCGACTGCATAAGAGGGGCCTGGTCTTCTTTTGGAATCTGCATATCTCTTAGTCTGCGTTCTGGCCTTCTCTAAGTATTCCTTGGCCTCTTGGTGTATGTTGACGAGGGTTTAGATCCAGGAGTCAACCAACAGTAGGTACTGGTGTAGAATGAGGAAGAACAGAGGGTAAAACCGATGGATGGAACCCTTGACTACAATAAAAAAGGACTGGTTTTGAACACTGAATGTTCCTAGTTGTTGTAGGCGAATTCAGCAATGGGTATCAGGAGTGACCAGTCATCCTGGACCTTGGTGGCAAAACATCGAAGATACTGTTCCAGGGTCTGATTCGCACGTTCTGTGGCTCCGTTGGTTTGGGGGTGATACCCTGAAGAGAGGGCATGTTGAATTTCCAGAATTTGGCAGAGATGTTTCGAGAATTGTGAGACGTATTGAGGTCCTCTATCAGATATGATCTTGGAAGGAAGTCCATGCAGATGGAATATGTGTTCCAGAAAGATCCCAGTTAGTTCGGAGGAGGATGGTAGTTTACTGAGGGGTGTAAAATGAGCCATATGAGTGAACAAGTCTATGGTAACCATGATAGTAGTGTATCCTTGAGATGGTGGTAGTTCCACAATGAAGTCTGTAGCGATGAATTCCCATGGCCTAGTTGGCAGTGTTTGTTGCAGTAGAAGACCCGCCGGTCTCTTGTTATCATGCTTATTTTGAGCACAGACAACGCAAGCTTGGACATACTGCTGTACGTCAGTCTTCATTTTAGGCCACCAGAACTGTCTCTGTATAAGACGGAGGGTATTGGTGATGCCACGATGCCCGGAGTGAAGTGTGTCATGACAGAGGTTTATTATTTTCTGTTGTAATTTCTGTGTAGGAATGAGCAGTGCATTGTTCTTGAATAAATATCCTTCCTTGGCTCTTAGATTCCATTGATTTTTCCTTGACATATCCTTCCACAACTCAGAGGATTGGGTTTGCGTCAGATTTCTTCCAGGAGGTTGACTGCTTGAGCTACGAAGATTGTGGGGGAAAACATCTTAGGATATGCCTTATCTTCAGTGGTTACGTAGTCAGGACGTCGAGACAAGGCGTCAGCAATCAGGTTATGTGATCCGGGGACATGAGTGATTTGGTACTGGTACTGGGCAAAAAAGTAGGCCCAACGCGCCTGACGACTATTTCTACATTCCAATGACTGTAGAATCTGAAGATTCGATGGTCCGTAAAGACTTGGACTGGATGTGTAGCTCCCAGAAGTAGATGCCGCCATTCGGTGAAGGCTTGGCTGATGGCTAACAACTCCTTTTCCAGGACGGAGTAGTGTGTTTCACTCGGAGTCAGGGTTCGTGAAAGATAAGCAATGGGGTGTTCCAGCTTATCTTCTAATTTCTGTTTCAACACTGCTCCTATGGCATAATTAGAGGCATCCATTTCCACTAGAAATGGTCGGCTTATGTCGGGTTGGGCTAAGATAGGAGCTTGTGTAAACTCGGTCTTCAAATGCTGAAACACTGTGTCTTGATTTGTGGACCAGATAAAGGGGGTGTCCTTCTTTAAGAGAGCAACGATCGGTTGAACAATCTTGGAAAAGGTGGATATGAACTTCCAGTAGAAATTGGCAAGCCCCAGGAAGGACTGAACTTGTTTCACGGACGTGGGAGCAGGCCATGCCAGAATGGCCTTTACCTTTGAAGGGTCCATACCGATTCCCTCTGGGCTAAGGATAAATCCTAGGTAATGAACAGAGGTAATGTGAAACAAGCATTTTTCGGGTTTGGCTAAGAGTTGGTGTTCACGGAGTCTTTGTAGTACTGCCTTTATGTGTACTTCATGCTTTTGAGGGTCTTTGGAAAAGATCAATATGTCATCCAGATATACAATGACGAAGAGGAACAACATGTCAGAGAACACCCTATCCATAAAACGTTGGAAGACTGCCGGGGAATTAGCAAGTCCAAAGGGCATGACCAGGTATTCGTAATGGCCAAAGGGTGTTCTAAAGGCGGTTTTCCACTCGTCTCATTCCCGGATACGGATCAAATGATAGGCACCCCGGAGATCCAACTTGGTGAATATTACCGTGCCTCTTGCGGCTTCCAGGATATCCGAAATCAAGGGTAGTGGGTATCGGTCTTTGAGGGTGCATTGATTTAGGCCACGATAATCGAGGCAGGGTCTGAGTTCCTGGGTATCCTTTTTGGGAACAAATAATAACAAAGCACCTGCTGGAGATTTTGAAGGTCTTATGGTGCCGTTTTCAAGGTTGGTATCCAGGTATTCTTTGAGGGCCTTTTTCTCGGGTTCAGAAAGGATGAACATCCTGCCGAAGGGTATCACTGCTGAGGGTTCCGTTTCTATTGCCCAGTCTTCAGGCCTGTGTGGGGGTAAGGCCTGGACTATGGCAGTCGAAAACACATCAGCGTAACCTTGGTAGGCCTTAGGGACTTGTATGATATTGGAAACCATGAGTGGTATTTCTTGGTCTTTATGCGGTTCCTTAGGGGGTGTTAATGAAGGTTCCAGGAATAGACAGTGAGACATACAAAACTCTGAGCCTAGGAATAGTGATCCTGCTGTCCAGTTGATATACGGATTGTGTTTTTGTAACCAGGGCATACCCAATACCATGGGGTAGTGGGCTGACTTAATGATGTCGAACCTAATCAGCTCTTGATGGTGATTTATTGAAAGCTGTATCTCCTTGGTCTGCAGGCGTATGGGCCCTGAAGTGAGGGGTCTTCCGTCGATGGCTTCCACAGGCTGCAAGGTACTTCGTGTCTCATACGGAATCTGGTAACTAGCAACCCAATCATGATCAATGAAGATCCCCATAGCTGCGCAGTCTACCAAGGCCAAAATGGGATAGGTCTTGCTCTTGGAGGGTGATAGAAATACCTGTAGTATGACCAATTTGTTTTGTCCAGGAGAGTTCAAGGATGGAATTGATGTGGAGCAAACATCTCTCTCCCGAAGCTCTGCTCCATCTAGGATCAGGAGCTGGCGTTTCCCGAACGCCGAGGGGGGGCTAGAGGACATTCCCTAACCAAATGTTTGTCCGAAGCACAATACATACACAACCCTGTATGAATCCTTCCCATCCTTTCTTGCGGGGATATGGGTCCACGGAAGGCTCCTATCTGCATGGGTTCTGGTTCTGTGACTGAGCCCTGGTTTGTGTCCGTTCTGACGGTGCTCTCAAAGGATACCTTGGAAGGATTTCCCCTGGATTTCTTCTTTTCAGCTTTTTTTTCCCTGGCTACGGAAGTCTATTCGCATGGCAAGGTCCATTAGTGCCTGGAATGAGTTTGGTCGAGCCACTCTGGCCAACTCATCCTTAATCTCATCATTCAGTCCTCTCCTGAACAGGGTGAAACTCGCCTCAGAGGACCAATCAGCTTCCTTGGCCAATTGCTTGAATCGGGTCACATAAGTGAGCATATCCTGGGAACCCTGCTGAAAGTCTAACAGACGTTCCTGGGCACTATAGACCTGCTCAGGGCGATCAAACATATTTTTAAGGGCCTGTATGAACCCATCATAGTCATCTAGGAGGGCATCGCTGGAGTTAACAAGGGGTGTAGCCCAGGTTAAGGCATTCCCGGAAAGGTGGGAAATTATGAAAACCACCTTAGCCCTGGGAGTCGAAAAGTAATAAGGCTTAAATGTAAAGTGGACCAAACATGAATCCAGGAATCCACAAAGGGTTTTTGCCGACCCATCATATTTGTCAACAATGCCGCCCAACAAGACACTTTCTTTTGTGGCCGAATCCCGGGATAGGACCAATTGTTTGAGTGCGACGTTTTCCGCCTTTAGATTTTGGACCTCGGTTGATAGTTCCTGCATGTGACGCATCAGGTCCTGAACGGCGGCTTCCATGTCGCTATCGAGTTCGGTCGGGTGGCGTCTCAAACTGTCAAGGAGTTCCCCCCTTCTCACCTGGGTTCGTTCTTTGCTGGAATCCTTGGTCGCTGCCTTCTTGCGGACGGACCTGGTTTTGAACAAGACTGCGCGAGTCTCTTCCGACTCCAGAGAGCGTTCAGTTTCCGGGACGCGGATCCAGGAATCCGGGAATCTAGGAAGAGTGCAACTAGTACACGAGTCCAGGAGATAGGAGGAAAGGAAGGGGAAAGGAACGGGTAGATAGACAAGTACAAGGAAACAATACCGCGAGCTACGGGACACACGTCGGTTCGCTACTTTGCAATAGCATTGAGACGCGCGGAGCTGCGGAAGGCGTGGTCTCTTAATAGAATACGTTACATACAGCATGTGGAGCGAGAAAGGGGTTTCACGCTGGACGACCATGTTGGGAGCATTATGGAGTGCAAGCCCCATTGTGACAAGGACCAGGAAGTCCAAAAGGGACGTGTTCTGTAGTTCATGACAAAATAGTGATTTGATGCACCGACTTGTCAATGATTTTTTCAATATGTGTTTTTGCAGATGTCTAAATTAGAATTTGAGCGAAGAATGAATTGCTTTATGATTCTTATTGAGCAAATGTTTTTCAGCATATATACTAAATTATTTTTAGAAATTGTGATTGGCTTAAATGTAAATTTAAGGCTATATATTAGCCTTCAGAATGTTTTTTATGATATGATATGATATGATATGATATGGCATTTATAATGCGCCTATACACAAGTGTTTCAAGGCGCGATGAGGCAAAGGAGGGAGAACGGAGGGAAGACAAAGACAATGATCTTACTAGGCCCGGTGACATTAAGATCATTAAGATCGCGCACGTGAGGGGGGTAAGGAGGAGGGTGCAGTGCAATACATAGAATCAATAGAAAGGAATAAATAAATAAAATACATGAATAATACAATAGGTAAAAGTGCTGCCAGCTAGTGGCAGGTGCAGGAGTAAGTGCAGACATCAAGTGTCAAGAGCTGGTGCGGACTGTAGGGATACAGAAATAGCCCCCAAGGGCAGCGGTTTTCCGGGAGGAAGTGCAGAGATGCAGCTGGTGGGGGAGGGGACTTGGGCCTGAGATCAGAGGGTGGCCAGGTGACCATTGCTGTTTCAGTCAGGAGTTCAGCAGGAGAGAGGAGGAGAGAAAGCAGAAGCAAAGAGGACAGCCTTGAGGTGCTTCCGGAACCAGAGATGATTCTCCTCAAGTTTAAGGGAGGCAAGGAAGGATGTTCTTGAGGGAGGCCCCAGACGAAGAAAGAGATCTACCACCAACTTGTTGCCTGGAGAAGCGACTTACCCTGAGGGGGTTGGAGGCAGATGAGCAAAGAGCTTGAGAAGGAAAATATGTAGGTAGAGAGAGTTGGAGGTATTGAAGCCCCAGAAGGACTTGTGGACAATCCAGAGGGTTTTGAACTTAATCCTCACAGCCACTATACCATGCTTGACTTATAATGCTCTTTAAAAAGAATCCATTGAGGGTGGTCCCTAGATGTTTCCAGAAACTGGTCTTCCATTGGGGAGCAAGTGCATTACCATCGGCTCACTAACGCCTTGTCCTTCTCGATGTGCGAATAGGGTCTTGTAGTGTGCCACCCAAGCCTGCTCAGATACACGATTCAGCTGGTTTGACAGCTGTACATTCTCAAGATCATGTATTAATTTCCAGAATGTTTGAGAGTTTTATTATGCAGTACTAGCAGAATATGCCTGGCATCCCACAGGCTCCTTAAAACCCGATTTCCCCTAAGCCAGTTTTTATGAGCCTGCTTCACTTTTTTAATCCGAATATCCATTTTGGTTGGTACCAATTCACTTGAACTAGAGATGGCTCTGGTCATGGCTCTCATTTCCCTTTTCCTTGCTGCTACATCGGGGCAAAAGGATACGCATGTTTCTTACCCTGGCCCCGCGTTTGTGTTTTACCAGTTGAGAAACTGTACTCTATTAAGTAATCTATAAATCCATCATAATCATCCACTGATAATGTATTGTACTGCCATTCGGAAGACGTAACGCTTAATTGGGTGATGACAATTGCATTAACATGATTGACTATGCAGGGATTCCATGACACTCGATTTCCAGCAGTATTAATTCGAAGACCACTGGAGACAATTGCGGAATCAATGCACTTTGGCTCTCCAATCTCGAAAACGGCAGTCAAAGTACAATGATCACTAAAATCAGATGGATTTATATAAAGGATCTTGCATTTCTCAAAGAAACCACTACTTACAAACATGTAGTTTAGTGTTGAATAATGGGAACCATTAGACCAGGTGACCGTACTCGGAATGTCACCCTCTGCGGCACCATTTAACATGGTGAGGCACATCCCTCTTAGGTGTTTTGACCATACATGTCCATAAAACTCTTTTCCCGACATCTTCGGGGGTAATCCCGACTTTACATCTGGACCCAAACAGGAGGCATTTATATTGCCAGAAAAGAGTATTTGTCCTCAATACATTTATCTAACCAATCGTTTGCACATCCCAAAATGAGATCAATAAACAAATTCAGATTGCTGAGGCCAACATGCCAATAGACATTAAAGATCAAATGGTCAAGGTTTTCTCTATAGTACATCTGATATGGGTTGTCAAAATACCAAAGCTGAACATTCAATCACTATGATTTAATCAAGGTTAGTAGAGCACCGGAAGGATGGCCTTGATCGCCTTTTGTAGCTGGCTGAAAGTTAGAGACAAAGTCGTCCATTAGTGGCACTTTCGTAAGCCATATTTCCTGTAGCGGTACAATAATATGGGACCTTATAAATTGATTGGCCTACTATCTGATTAATTGACAAATGAATATGGCCACGAGTATTCCAAGAAAGGAATGTTAATGAGCTCAGACTCATTTTAGAAGCAATAAGGAGTCCTGTCTTGCTTACCAGTGCATAATGTGCCAGTTATCCATGACCAATCCCTCATCTGTTCTACAGCATTAACATTATTCTTAGAAACCTGAATCATACAGTCTTGACCAGTACTGGAATCCAAGGAGATTACTATCTCATTGGGCAAGGGCACACCCCGAGTCCTGTCATTCATTCTACCCCAAATGTAACCCCTATCCACATAGAGTCTTCAGTGGAAGCCGAAAGCAAGGACGGTAGGTACTTCATTCATGAAAATACAAAATAATATCTTAGATCGAAAATATATGATGGCCCTATCAGTTCTAAAGTGATCTATAAAAACCAATCCTGTCTGTGTCTCCAGAAGCGATTGCCCTTAGATTCGGAATCGCATATAGGAGACGCAGAGTAGTGGATCGATTCAACCCCACATGCTTGTTATAAGACAGTACACTTTCTATTAAAACTTTAATAACCTAGTCACACTTCTGAGTGTTCACTGGACGATAGGGGCCCGCAGACCCAATGTTCAGTTTCGTATCAAGACCCAAAGGGAAATGAGCATTCAGGCTGGGAATCCCTTCCCTTAGATCCCTTTCAGAAGCTATATATATGATTGGGCTGCTTTCGGGATCTCGCATCTCCCAGTTGAGAGGCACTACTAGCAATATCAGTGCAACTCTGTGTAGTGTTTGGTTTGGTTTGGTTTTAATTTCTGTAAAGCGCAAAACTCACCCATGGGCCTCAGAGCACTACAATGTCACCGACAATTATATGTAAAACAAAAGAAAGAAATACACAAAAACAAAAGACCAATATAAAACAATTCACTCAAATTACAATTCCTAAATTCGAGGTAGATGACAGTTTTCCTAGGTTATTACAGCAATTCAGAAAAGATGGAAGATTACTACAGCCATAGCCAATAATAATAGACAATCTAAGCCACGATTCAAGGACCACTCCTTTTTTTAAAAACTTTCTTTATTGTTTTATTGCAATAAACATCAAGACGCCATACAACCCAACGTACCCCCCAAATCCCCCCGCACTCACATAGGTACATTTAAACAACAGCAGCAATACATTTCAGTTGAGTTTATTCCGGTATCACCTAGAGATATTTAGACACCAACAGACTTTCACACCACTGCATACGCGGGCACAGCTCTAATCCGCAGACAATGGGTTTTTAACTCGCAGCGGGTTCCAGAGCCTTTGGCTCCCGATCGTTTTCAAGCAGGTAATTCCTGAAGGGGGGCCAATAGTCAAATGGGTGACTGGAGGCAGGGAATGTCGCCGCGTACCTCGCAAAGGCACATGCTGTCCAGCCAACGTAAAAACATGGGGGCGGCAGGTCTAGCCCACGCCCTCGCCACGAGATACCTGGCCACCACCGTGGCCATCCCCATAAGTTTTTTCTCAGTACAGGATCCTCTCTCAATCAGAGCCAGTTGCCACAGTTCTGGTTCATAGTCCCTCGCAGGTGGTAACATACTAGTCATTGCCCCCTCTATGCAGTCCCAAAACATACGAATCCTGGGGCATTGACATGCTACATGATAGAAATCTGCAGACTCTGCCCCACATCTCTTACAGGCAGACGATCTGTCTGGGTAGAACCCATGCAGAGTATGCAGAGAATAATAGCACTGGTGCACAAACTTGTAATGTATCATTCTATATTGGCAGTTTATGGATATATAGCGGGTTTGCATGCAAACAAGTTTCCATTGAGCCTCACTTAACGCCTTTCCCAGCGCCACCTCCCATTTGGCTTTGTAAGGATGATTCGTCACACCCCTCCCGGCCCTAATCAGTTTATAGGTAGTGGACACCAATTTCCCAGATGAGACAGGGTTGACCAAATGACTCTGCACAGGAAGTGGAACCGGGGCCTGTGGGAAGCTAGGCCATTTATCTTTAAAATACTGTGCAACCTATAATAGTGCAGCAGTGTCACCGCATTATACACCCCCTCTGAGGCATAATTCCTCCCACAGCATGAAGCGACCATCTTGTACCATATCCCCCAGTGTCTGAATTTCCAATGCCCGAAAAATCTCCCTGAATGACCTCTCGTGTGTAAGTGGGATCCCGATTACATTGTATAGAGGAAAGTCAGGCAAGTAACAGGGGGTAGCACCTATCCGGTGAGACATCCGATCCCAGGCTTTACTTGTTATCTCTATGGGTTGGATCTTGTCCCGTGGGACCATACCTCTATTTCCCCAAAGCATGCCCAACAACGCATCTGGGTTAGTTATAGCTCTCGCCTATCGGGTATGTGAAGAGGCACTGGCCGGAGCATTCCATTCAGGTATGTATTGCACCTGTGCTGCCAAATAATACATATACATGTCTGGGTATTCTAAGCCCCCAAGCTCGTACGGTCGGGTCAGTGTTTCGTAGGCTATCCTAGGTTTCTTCCCAGCCCATGCCAGTCTGGTCATCATTCCCCGCACGCGGCTCCAGTAATGAACCAGAGGCCACACCAGTACATTATTATAAACATATAAAAGTTTTGGAAGTATTACCATCTTGGCCAGGGCTGTACGAGCCACCTGTGAAATAGGGAGGCGTATCCATGCTTCAGCTATTTGCTCTATTGCTTCCAATGGAATCGTATAGTTATCTGTGTACAGCCTGTCCCTTTCAGCAGAGACTGAGATGCCCAGATACCGTATCGATTGTGGGCACCAGCGGAACCTGTCACCGACATCCGCTTGCTGCACAGCAGGGGTCAGGGGAAGTATCTCGGACTTGCCCCAATTAATCCTAAATCCTGAGTGTTCACCAAATCGAACCACTTCTTGTATCAGAGGGGTCAAATTTTCGCATGGGTGCTTTTTGTACAGAAGTATATCATCCGCATATAGTGTGGGATGTTTTTACCCATGCATCCAAGCCCTACCATAAAACTGTGCATTACTGGCATTGAAAACATCATGATGGCCAGAACTCCCCAGAGAGTGCACAGGGAAGACATGAAGAATAGGCTGCCACCCATTTTGCCTATGTTGTGAGCACAGGAGGGCACTGCCTAAAACCACCATTGGGCTACACACACAGTAGCCTGAAACCATTGGGAATGGCAATGCTGATTGCCAAAAGCAATCCCAGAACTGTGGGGAATTCATTTTCTTAATATCAAAAATGGATGCAATACTGGTGCTCACCACTATCCGAAAGCCGGCGTTTTAAAACCACCAGACCTTTGTGTAAAACTGAACAAATGAACCCAAACCAGGCCAAGGAAAGACTTGCTAAGAGGTGGATACAATGTAAAACTATATTCTGAAATGACTTGAAGGAAGTAATTATTTAATATATATATAAAAAATAGCTGGGGATGTCAGCAGCTTAAGTGAATTTGGGTTTAAAGCCACTAAAATCGAAATGTTTAGAATAAATGAGTGACCTACTTGTGAGTGTCACATAGGTTGCAATTGTTTAAATGTCATAGTTTTGAACTTAGAATCAGCATTCTAGCTGCATGTGCAAAAATTGTAAGTTGGATTTGAATGTAGAAAACTGGGAACTAAAGTGACATTTAGCTGAATTCTGCCTGACAACTACCCCCGACAGGAGTTGAACTGGCTCAACAACTCTTCCCAGGCCTGGCTGCATCCTGCTGCCCCCACCAAAAGGAGGTGACACCTCTCTGATTGAATTAGGGGAGTGGTACCTGCAGACTGCAGGAAGTTGAACAAAGCCCTGTCCTGGACTCAGGCAAATGTTATATTGGGGGGGTCGTAAAATGGCTTCCTCTTGGGAGAAACTGGGAGGGGCAGTGCCTGTGAGAGCAAGCCGAGCTTGGGGGAAGTGGATAAACCAGAAATTCCACCATGTGCTTTGGAAAACCACACCCCTTTGGGGCCAGAGCATGATTTTAAAAAGATGGATAATTCATAGTGCGGACTTGTCAAAATTATATAAATAACATTATCATTCTTGTGATTTTTCTGTGCACATTTTAAGAGGTGTTAGGACCCTGTGGTATGTTCTTGGGGATAGTAGCGGAAAAAAGGTTGTTACTCCAAATGTATGCATGTTAAAAATCTGACACTTTATCATCTGAAACCCATATCCCTGGTGCACATGTGTGTAAAATCTGGAAAGGTTTAGAGGTCGTTATCTGGATGAAAAGGGGAGAATTCTGTCATAAGTGGACACAACATTGTACAAAGACCGGGATCGGATGGTTTGGTGCTACAGAAAATATGTTAACTGGACCTATAATATTAGAAAAATGGTACATAGATAAATATGTATTTGGGTCAGAAATAGATTTGTGTGCAATTTGACAAGGGGAGGTTCCTCTGACCATAAAACCTACAGCATCACTCTGACACTCCATTTCTTTCCCCCATCAAGGGAGAGAGGAAAGCTTGGCCAATGATAAGTGAGAGGGGCAGGCTTAGCTAGGCCCAGGCACACACCCATTTTCAAAACACATAAAAGGAACATTGAAACCCAGGTAGAGACATTCACTTTCCACTTTCTTGCGGGACGCTTTGCCGGGAGACTTCAGACTTCACATCCAGAGATCCAGACTTCAAATCCATCAATCTCCAGAGACCAGAAATTAACTCCAGAATTTGTAGCAGAGAGGCCTGAATCCACAAGCTGAATCCTCTTCCGCAGGCCTCAAAACCAACCAAACTATTCAACAGCCGGGCAAGCTGTTTGAATTCTTTGCCAATAACTTTTGCAAGAACCTGTAGCAGTATCCAAAAAGCAGTGCTGTATCCGGAACCAGAGAGAACCAGAGACCAGATCGCTGTGAAGAACTGCTAGCAGAGGTCCAGCCAATCCTGACCCGATCTGTGACGAAGTCGCATTCCTGTCCAAAATCTATTGTGAGTACCCAGCTAGCACTGTGCCAAAACCAATCTCTTAGTTTAAAATAATCCAATCCAAACTATTTTAGCCTATTAGAACTGCCTCCTAGAGTCGTGTCATTCTGGCATCTTTAAAACTGAAAACTGTCATCTGTCATTCTGAGCTTTAAAATTTCAAATCCGAAAAACTACCTTTACTAAATCGGCCGTATCTCCGGAACCGTTTGTGCTAGGAGCGAGTTTTATCTTAAAAGTGAGATTTTAAGCTTTCCAACGAGCCTTGAACCGACTTCCTACTCCTTATAGTGCCTCCATAATTGCGCTCGACGCACGCGACTAAATTTGCAGCGATTTGACATTTTGCTTAATTTCAGCCACGTGTAAAAATATTTGTCCTTGCTTTCCTTGCTGAAATTCGTGTGCAACCTGACAATCATTCATAGAGCATTGCTAAAGTGATCCTGAATTAATTTAAAGTATCTCTCACTCACCCTGAACCTCCTATAGGGAATTAAAAGCCTTTTTAGCATATTTTTCACTTAATTGCAACCACATCAAAGTATATTGCCTGTGTTTAAAACTCCTACCTGTTTTCCTCTAAGCTTGCTAGGGGGGAACTGAATTATATTTGATTGCATTCCTGAGAACTGTGTGCTTTCCTCCCATCTCTTTACCTTGCATAGAGGGGGGGGGTGAATTGTCAAAGAAAAGTGATTACATTGGGCCTCATTACACGGAAGGCGGTAATCCAGGGTGCTATTAGCACCCTGGACCATGCCGGTAAATTACCGGCACCGCCTTGGCGGAAAGGGGATTTACCGCCACATTCCAAGATTGGAGGGGCGGTAAATCCCCCTTCCGCCATTGCCCTTCCCCATTCCCATTTCTGCCCCATAGGGCTCTATGGGAATGGGGAAGGCGCTAATTACGGCACCGCAATTTTGCGGTGCCGTAATTAGCTCCGAGGTCCCTTAGCGGGTTGGTACTTAACGCCTGCAAGAAGCAGGCGTTAATTCCTCCAACCCGCAAAGGGACCTCGTAGTACGGCGGTAAGGGTTAACGGTCACCGTTGCCATTAACGGTGACCGTTAACCCTTACCGCCGTCCGTGTAATGAGGCCCATTGTCTTTTGTTGAAGTCATATCAAGTTTATTTTCTGTACTGCATTTTCGTTCATCATTGCATTGTCCTTGAAGCCATAAAAGCATTCTCAGCTACTTTATCCTCTCTATATCACTTCTAAGCCATCAAAAAGAGTGTACCACTGTAACATTATCCATTGTTGATCACTATCATCTTCACAAGTGTGCAATCAAACATTAATTTATTATAAAAGTGTGACATATATATATATTGTTTAATTTTCAAATAAACCTTTTAATTTGCAAAACAAACCTACTTCTTGGCTCAGTGGGGTCAGGGGGATTCTAAGAGAGGGGTGTTATATAAGGGTTGTCATCCAGAGTAAACGAACTGGACATAAAAATATATCAATAAGGGTTTCCCTCAGCATCCCAGACTAGGTATTGATTTAGCTGTAGTGTTGAATTGAATCCGCTTACAATAGAGATATAGTGGAAAGGTGTGTTTGAATAGGAATCCCGTGGTACGCATGTAGTTCTCGGATATGGCAAGCCACGGGCTCCATTGCGAGTGCAAATAATACAGGGGAAAAAGAGCAGCTCTGGCGGGTGCTGCGTGTAGGGTAAATGTACCCCAAGACCAGGCAATTCGTGTATATCGCAGGGTGGGGTGCCGTGTATAATAGTTTAACCCAGTTAATGTAGGTGAGCCCAAATCCCGAGTGTCGCAGCACTTCAAATAAAAAAGGCCACT
This sequence comes from Ambystoma mexicanum, assembly GCF_040938575.1. Taxonomy (NCBI): domain Eukaryota; kingdom Metazoa; phylum Chordata; class Amphibia; order Caudata; family Ambystomatidae; genus Ambystoma; species Ambystoma mexicanum. The sequence continues at coordinate 959,460,633 of NC_090921.1, read as the reverse complement.
CGACCGAATCGAAGGCCTTCTCGGCATCCAATGCGGTGACCACCCTTGGCACCTTCTGATTGACGTTATGGACAAGGGCAAAAAGCTGGCACAGGTTATGTTGGGTGGATCTACCGGGGATGAATCCCGCCTGATCCGGTAGAACTAAGGCTGGCATATGAGGGAGGATACGGCTTGTAAGGATCTTATCAAGTAATTTATTGTCCGTGTTGATCAGCAACAATGGTCTGTATGATGACATTAATCGGGGGTTTTTGCCAGACTTCAAGAGGACAGTCACCAGCGCTGACCTAGTAGATTCAAGTAGGGCCCCAGTGTCCAGGGCACTTTCGTACATTCTCATCAGGTGGGGGATCATCAAGTCAGCATACGCTTTGTAAAACTCCACTGTTATGCCGTCCATCCCGGGAGCTTTTCCGTTTGGAAGGGACTTAATAGCATCACAAATCTCATCTTCAGTGATGGGAACATTGAGAGCACTACCCTGCTACCGATAGATCCACCCTAGGGCTATCTCGTCCAAGTACTGTATCAGTTTGTCATGGCCAGGGGTGGGCCGGGAGGTGTATAAGTGTTCATAGTACTCCCTGAATTCCTCACTGATCCCCTGTGAGTCTACCTTGATTTCCCCATCTTTGCCCTCAATGTCCACCATATAAGTGCTCTGGCGCTCCTTATGGATAGCCCATGCCAGTGTTTTGCTTGGTCTATCACCCTCCCCATGCCTGGCCGCAAGGATTGGATCCCCTATAAACCTATCTTCACTGTTAGCCACTGTTGGAGCTCCTCCCTAAGTGCCCCTAGCTCGCTACGAAGTTCAGGCGTATCCTGCCTCCCTTGTCTATTCTCTCTTTCGCGGATCTGGGCCTCCAGCCTCCACATGGAATGGCAAATTGCCTTAAGTACCCCCCCTCATCCCCGTATATAAGCCTTAAAGACATCTCAGATTACCCCCTAGTCCAGGACTGAACCCTCATTTGCTTGAAAGTAAGTAACAATTTCCTGTTCGATTTCTGCATGGAATGACACGTCCTCAAGCACAGTGGCACTAAATCGCCATCTTAGCTGGCCCGGAGAGGCCTTGGAGATCTCCAGGCACACCTTGACCGACGAGTGATCCGAGAGGGTTCAGGGAGGATGGACACCCCGGACACTCCACCTATTATATGATAGGTGGCCATTATATAATCAATCCTGGAGGCACTACCGTGCACCCCAGACAGGAATGTGTATTCCCTGACCCCCGGGTGCTTGTATCTGTATATGTCCAGCAGCCCATGATATTGGGATATGGAGGACCACGCTTTAACCGCCTGCGGCAAAGCTGTTTGCGTTGTGGATGATCTGTCAAGGTCTAGCGTGAGGGCCAGGTTAAAGTCGCCAACCCACAATATTTTGTATACAGGAAACTTGTGAATATGACTTGCGCATTGGTGAAAAAACTCGGGCGAGTCTGTGTTAGGAGCATAAATGTTCATCAAAAGGAGGTTAGTGCCCAGTATCTCACCCGCAAGCATTATGAAACGCCCCTCTTTGTCTGTGATCTGGGGATGTAGTCAGAATTGCAATGTGCTGTGTACATATATGGATACCCCTCTGGAATGTGAAGTGTAGGAGTCATCATATCTGTGTATAACACACCCTGGTAATCTAGGGAGAGGAGCACCGCGGGCCAGGTGCGTCTCTTGAAGACACAGCACGTTTGCGCCATTATTCCTTCCATAGTTCGCTATTAAGCGGGATTTCTTCTGATTAGTAAACCCCCTGATATTCCAGGAGAGAAGTGTTAGCATTGCCCCAGGACTACCCCCAGGTGCTGGGCTAGTCATGCCCCCGGTGACGCCCTGCTATTCCCCGCCATGAATTGCATCAGGTGAGCATATGGTATGACATCCCATTTACCTGTATCTGCTGCAGCTATGTACCCCAATGCGAGTTTCCAAGTGACAATCCCCAACCCAGCAAACAATTGAACATACCCACCAAACAGTTGGCATCCCCCCAACCCCACCCCTCCCAGGCCAGAAACAAAAACCTACCGGCATCCCATCAACACACCCCTCCTCAACCATCCCCTTGTTTCAACCAAAACAAACCACAGATATTATGGCTAGTGGAGCGCTAGAGGTAGTCAGCGCGCTCCAAATGGCGACAGCAACTATGATTCCACCTCTGGGACATTTCCTGTTGTTCGGGGTAATTAGACAAGTCATTATTACACACACATTTCAGGGCTCGTCACGATGCTGTACCCATTCAAGGGCATCATGGAGAGTGCTCCTGTGGTTCCCGAGGTTCGGGCAAGTTCAATGCAAACCGCTCCACCGCTTCTGGTGATGTAAAGAAGATTGTAGAGCCATTGTGTTGCACCCGGAGCTTGGCGGGGAATAGCATTGCTTACTTGACTCCTTTCCTGTGCAGGGCTGTTTTTGCCACTTGAAACGTTTTCCGCTGGTCCTGTACCCTTGGGCTGAAGTCAGGAAACAGTCCGATTATGGAGGAGCCCCAACGCAGTTCTCTCCTCTCTCTGGCAGTGCGGAGAATAGCATCTCAATCTCTATAATTAAATATTCTCGCTATGATCGGACGCTCAGGGGCCCCTAGTGGGGGGCGATTAGCCAAGGAACTATGAGCCTTCTCAACCATAAACATTGGTGCAAGTGGGGGATTACCCAGGAGTTCTACAAGCAGTGTTTCCACTAATTTCTCCATGTTGTCAATGGCCGTCGACTCTGGCACCCCGAGTATCCAGACATTATTACGCCTGGATCAACCCTCTAAATCCTCATTCTTGGCCTGGATATTCTTGACAGTCTGTTGTATTTCCGTGATTTCTCACTGAAGAGTAACGACCTTGTCCTCACTCTCCCCAATCCGCTGTTCTGCCTCGGACATGCAGCCACACAATTTCTCTATTTGCACTGCTGATACGTCAACTTTGCAGGTTAGGGCATCAATTTTGGCACCCAGGTTGTCTGTGCTACTCTTCAGGGCCAGCAACATTTGGTTCAGGGTAGCCACATCCAACTGAGCTTGGGGCGAGCCGGCCGAGGTCGCTGGTGATGTTTGGGCCTGATCAGGGGGGGGGGCAAACTGGTCCATCTTGGCCTGCTTCCGAGGATTTCCCATGCTAGAAAATGTCTCTAATCCTGCCACAGTAGTTGTGGTGCTCATGCAGTTCCTGCAGAATGTTAGGACACCGACTGCCCAAAGACAAGGAGGAACCACGTGCTGCACCCACAAGTGAACTAGGACTCGCCAATACCCAGTCTGGTGTCCGGGTAAGCCTGGGGCCAGCAGCAGTAATCCGAGCTCTCTAGCATCTAGTCTCTGGACCACCACCTCTGCCCTCGGATGCTACTTGTTAGTATTGTGCGGGGGTGTCTTGGCAGGATCTGTGAAGTGTTGTACCCACCATTCATTCCCCATCCGTGCTCCCAGCCACTGACATCTGATGGTCTTCAGCAGGCAAGTCTCCCCAGCTTGGTACCATCGCAGGAGCCAGCTGAGCATGTTGCGGCCAGGACCATGCTGTATTGTGAAGACTGCTCCCCACTAGATAGTAGTCTAGAGTTAATGCGCGGATGCATGTCCAGCCCCCAGTACAGCTTGGGAGCTCCCGCCAGTGTTCACAATATGGCGCTTTCCCCCCGCGGGGCACGTACACTTTCAGGGTCCAGGCATCCCGGGACCAGCCACCAACGCTGCTTCACCTTCAGGGCCCAGTCCCCCCAGAGTGTGTCCAGAAACGGGGATATGGAGGGAGCCCTCCGCACAGCAGGCCAGGCAGGGGACCTGCCCAACAATCCCCACGCTGCGAGAGAGGAGGGAGAGGGTACTCTCAAGCCCCCAGCACACCAACTCACCTCCTCCAATCTGGGGCTGAGCCGAGCTTCACAGAAACGGCCCGCCAAAACCCTGCAGGATAAATGTGATTCAGCATGGCGTGCAGGCGGCCTCCACAGGTGTCTCCCCTCCGTCGCTCGTAGAGGCTCCGGCAGGGCTGTCAGTTCCTCCTCCGATGTTGCCACCCCGCAGCACGCCCGATAGCGCAGTCCAATGGCCAGCTCCAGATCCGGCCCAACACCGACCCAGACGTGGCTCCACAATCCTTCTTCCCTAAGGGCCCAGTCGCCTCCCCGAGGGGGCGAGCCGGCAGGCCAACAAGCATCTGGCCAGAGATGTTCCGCCCAATCCGGCAGTCTTCCAGGAGAGAGCAGGCGCCCAGGGGCACAAAGACCTCTCTGCTGTGTCACAGAGCGGCACCCCCACCACCTTGCCCGCAGCTCGCTGGTGTTCAAAGTCCTTTCTCGAGGTCTTCCCAGCAGACCTCCCAGTCCAGGCACTCCTCCTCCCACCTCCTCCACCGGGGCTCAACAGGGCCTCTGCATTCATTCCACCCCTCACACGGGTCTGGGGTTGCCGCAGATGGATCACACACAAGCCCGCTGCGAACACTAACACGGTCGCTGCTACTGTCGTTCAAATCGAGACCCAGGATGCAGGATTTTTATTAGAATAATTAAGCTGTCACCGGAGCTTCTCAGGCTGCGGCCATTTTGCAAGCCGCGCAACAGCACCCCCTCATTCAAGGACCACTCCTTGATATGGACTCTGCGTGGGAATCTAAGGTCCATAGTTCTGATACAACTTTCACCAATTTTGGATTGTAACTAGGCCATGACTTTATTCTGCAAAGCCTCTCTGTGCTCCAGTCTTTCTAATTTATTAGCATTCACAACAACTATGTTTCTTCTGTCCAAAGTCAGTTCCTTTAGTATGGGATCGATGATCTCTGGCATAGAGGACTTTCTTATACGCAAGTCTCTGCCCAGTAAGGAGCTGGGCGATTTGTTTGTGAACTTCCTAGGATCCAAGGATTTAGAAGAGTCTATGGCCATCTCACAATATGCAATATTGGGACTATCCGACGTAACTTTAATGGGGACTGAACCCTCAGATACTTCATTAGTAGCCAGTATGTTAGTGCCATAATTCAAGTGAGTTTGACAACTTGCCTCTGCCTTATTAGTAACTATCTGCAGTATATGGTTATCTGTTTGCCAACCTACCTCAACCATATTAGAAGCTATCTACTGGATGTGACTATCTGTTTGTCATTCTTTGTCGGTCCTAACTAACTGAGCAGTTGCTATGTCAAAAGAGTCAACCCATTGCTGAAAATCAATAACACTTTCACATTTTACCAGGTCGCCGAAAATTCTCTTTTACAGTCTGCCAGTTATTAAAAATGTGTGTTCCCTTCCCACCCAAGTTAGGGTTAGAGCAGATCCTGGGATGACATTGTCCATGCTCAGGGGAATGAATTGCATCATTTATTGCAGAAGTTAGATAAGGTCGAGAGGTTGGAGGAAAGTCATGTTGAGAGAACTCAAAGGGACAAATGTTACTGCGTTGTTGTCCTAGGGCGGTCATACACTCATTTTCCACAACCTGACTAATAGTCCACGAGACTGGGAATTGACAGAGGATATCAGGCATTGGTCCCCTTCTCTCGTTTTGTAGTCGCTGTCATCTTTGGGTGCTTCTCTCCTGAATATCCAGCATACAAAGATCACCCGGTGGTAAGGGGGCGATTGCTGCATCATGTAGCAACTGGGACGAGGATCCCACTATATTGCTGACATCTTTACAAACCTCCAAGGCCTCAGAATAACTGATTTTATGGGGGTTGGGGCACAAATTCACTGATCTCTGAGCTACTTTATGCATACGTGCTTTAGTAGTGGGCATTTTTTTGGGGACTGTATAAACACACAGATGGAGACCAACAATCAGCCCCTGTGCCCGCACACCAAGGAAAAAGATGAGGGTGAATAGAAGTGACAAGTATCAATTGGGCCCAGTTGTGATTGTAACTAGAGGTTCGCAGACACGCAAACCACAACAGGATACTGCCTCGTATCTTGCATGACACAAGTGGACAGGACTCACCAAGAGTGTTGCTGAGTGAACCTTCCAGCAGTACTGCCATCGAGGCTGGCCAACTCAGTAACAGCCACAGCCTGACAACCGCTCCCAGCCCAGGTGCCACAGAAGTTTTCCTCTGGAATTGAAAATTCAGGACTTAAAGAGCTCTGAGCTCCGAACACTCCAGCTCCAGCAGTGATTACACGTAGTTGCTGCAGGTGGTTAGAGGAAGGGACCTAGAAACGTCAAGCTGCACCGCTTAGCAGCGCTTCGGCATTCCAGAAGACTAGCGCGCGAAACCATCGAATCAAGTGCCGGTCCCTCACTCAATTTAAGGGGGACAAAAAACGGGTTTCTACACGAGATTGAAGGGGCTATGACCTTATTAGTAAGATCAATGAATTGATTAACATTGGCTGTTGAATGATTCAACTCATGTGATGCATGAAATACTTTTTTTAGTCGCAATACTAGACGAGGAAACCTTCTTCACAACAGAACAATCAGGCTCATTCATAACGAGTTTAATAGCCTAGAACGTCCTTCACCAACAGAATGAGCCCTGGCAACATCTTTCCCCAGGGCCACTTTAACCATTGGTTGTTTCAAAACAGAATGTACAAACTTCCTTTGCCCTCCTTTTTTCCAGAATGTTTTTAGGTGTTTAGGTGTTTTTCCCAGTATACAGCTTTGTATTATTAACCACGAGATCATCCACACCCGGGTCTCCACTAGCCTGCATATGATTTTCTGGAGAAATCATAACATTTTGGGAATTAAGAGTATGCGTCATAACAGGATCATGTGTCACAGTAGGGGGTAAAAGTGAAATATCCCAATGACGATCCACTTTCGTGACTGGGCACACTCTTCCAGGGACACTTTCCTGAAGTGTACTGACATTGGAGATCGTGGGCACCGCCATAGCACCAAGACTCATGCTTTGCACAGCAGGTGTCACACAAATGCAATCATCTTTATTGGACTCCATATATTTAACCGCAGGTGCTAGGTGTTGTAGCTGATTAAATAGAAAGTTGTTAAAAGTACTTGATATTTTCAAATTTGAAAAGAGGAGATTCAAGCATGACAGAATGAGACATAGTTTCAACATTGATCCCTTCGTAAAGCGCGACCAATACACAAAGAACTTGGTTAATTTCCGTTAAAATGTCAGATTGACAGACCTTAAGATTGTGATCCATATGTCTGAGGATAGCTGAACGGCTGCGCAGAGGAACCTGCCCTGAAGTAGGTATACTAGATGACGTGGATTAATGAGTGTTCGGATGGGCTATTGAGGATAGATCCAAAGGAGAATCCAGCATAAAGGAGGCATTACCATGGCCCTCCGATGAGCTAGACGAGACATTTACCAGAAGAGCGGACTGCAACTCGCCCGAAATAGGGGTGAGCAATCCCGGAGCAGAGGACTTACGTCTGGAAATGAATCACAAATCTCCGGGTCAGTAATGGGGGCCTTTTGGGTTGCAGAAAAATAAGCTGTACTTTTTCCCTGAGGAGTCGTAACGGTAGGCTTTTTCAGTGGCCATAGCACTGAGAGCAGGCCAATGCAAGCGGCGTGAGGACCAGTAAAATCCAAAGGTCCCTCTTCCGGGGAATGCAGCAATGGCGTGTTAACGGCTAATAACATTTCTTGATCTGAAATTGGAGCGTTGTTCACTGCAAGTCATTGGGTCATTCTTCTATCACTTATTAGGTCATATATAGACCAAAAAGGAGTGACGAGTGTAGGGAAATGGAATAACAAACTGCTGCTGCCCAAGATGAGCTGTGCTCTTTAAAGAAACAATATGCTGTGCAGAAGGCTCACCCTTTTCATGATCCAGTATCCAAGTGTATGACTTCACAAAATTGGACGGGTGAGGCGCCAAACTCCAAACTCCATACTTCAGAACTGCAAAACGGCACACTGCGCGCACACCGAGTGTGTAGCATGTTGAAAGCATTTTTTATGACAAAGGACCTCCTCCAGCAATCACAATGGCAGAGATACTGACTCCAGCAATCTGGCACGGAGTAGCAGCACGCAACTCTCTCCGAGTCACCAGCAAGACTGCACACTGAGCCTTCATTGATAGCGATGAGAAAATGTGAGCCTTACTTGAATTATGAATGCCTATCTCTGTTGTTTTCTGTTTAAGGATCAGGCTTGCCCATCACTCCATAGAAGATTATTATACTTATTGGAATGAGTAAAATCCTCCGTAAGGAAGGGGGAGATTTGGGTGAGAATAGAAGGGCTGAAGGATCTGGACAAGTGTTGATCCCTCAGTCGGGAGGGGAGAGATGGGGAGAGGGTGTTGTGCTTTAAAGGTTTGCAAAGGGGCATGTGTGGCGGCATAGCTGGTGAATGCAAATACTATGAGTCAAGAATGGGGCTGATTAAGTTGATACCTTGGAATTTATGTGGTGTGAATAGCTAAACAAAACGATTTAGAGTGCACTCATTTGTGAGATGACATATGGCACACATTTATGTCCGATTCAAAAATAAAGGGGTATACCTGCTTTAATCCCTGGTCCCGCAGGCAAAATATAAGGAATTTGCAAAACCAAAAATGGACCAATGGATGGAGATGACACAGGGTTTTTTTAAAACATAGTATCACAAATTTGAATCAATAAACACATAGTGTAATGTTATATGCAATATTTAAAAAAAAAACATCAATAACGATTCATCATCATATACTTCATATATACTTCTCTCATTCCAAACTCACTCATTCATACAAAGTTTCTCCCTAAAAAAACAAATTTGGCTCTTTCCACATGATGTATTGTACACTTAATACATATATTTCTGAAGACATAAATCAAGGTATTTTCTGCCCAGTTTTTGCTTTCAGGTGTCGTGTTTTTCTGGTAAAACAGTCAACCAGAGTATTTTGTAAAGTCATCGACACGTGTTTCAGTCCACATTTAACAGAACTTGCTGTCTTTCATTCTTAAGACCTTCTTCAGGATGTAAGGCGCAGACAATTGCGTCTGCCCTTGTGTTTTGGAAAAGTATGCGCCAAATGTCAAATCTAAAAAACAATATACATAAAGTGCCATCAGTGTCCGTTGTCATCCCATATTTCTTTAGCTTAAATGACTATCATTGTCAAGTGTATAGCATCTCAACACAACTACCTACTCACCCCTATGCGTCAATTCACAGGTTGGCGACTAAGTATACGGAGTAAATCCTTCACGGTATCAATGATATAATCAAGACCCTGTGAAACAAACAGAGAAACACCTTAGTTCTCTGTATCAATAAAAAACTTCATCCATTGGTCCATTTTTGGTTTTGCACACTTTTATGTCCTACGTGAAACCTCTCTGATGAGTGAGGAGTTCATACCATTAAGAAAGAAATGGAGGGGTAGAATATTCAGTACTTCATACTCAACATTTGCAAGAGGGGTGCTGATTTGGATCTCAAATGAAGTGGTGATAAAAGTGGTTGACGTTAATGGCATATATGTAATTGCAGCAAGCCTATTAGAGGGTTTGCAAATCTGCTTAGTCAACGTGTATGCACACACGAGAGAACACGTTTAGTTTGTTCGCGTCCTAGCTCAGAAACGTACTGTGTTTTGGGATGTTTTGGATGGGTTTATGCCAGGGACGTCATTTAGGGGTCTGCAGGGGTTGCACTTGCGACCCCTGAGTTCTCCCTTGCTACCCCTAAAACATTTTTTCTTTTTCACTTTCTTTTTTTTCATTTCAAATTGAAGCTCCTGGGCTGTGGCCAATGCCATGTGGCTCTTTGTTTCTAGAGTGGCAGGCTTTCTTGTTCAGACTTCTTAAATAACAGCGGGTTCCACAAGTGTAACACTTTGAGCAGTGACCCTAAATCAGAAAGAATAGGAATAACAAATAATTTGTTTTTCTGGAATTCCATACAGTAATTGCGAGACTCATTAAAGGTTTATGAAAGGCACACTTCAGGGGGTGAGTCACTGATTTAGTCTGTTCTTAAACACCTCAAATTCACAATGCAGACACAATCCTCCAAAAAGCATTAATAGTAGAATAAGCATCCATTTCGGACTACGTATTTTGATTTTCGCAAGTTGTAGTTATAGCATGTTTTTTATGGCGATATATATGTTGAGCCATTCTTGTATGAAATGTATATCACGTTACAGTGATATTGTAACCATATTTTTCATAGTGTACTTAGAAACAACGCTATGTGATGCCGCTTCCTGTTTTGTCAAGGGGTAAACGGTCGTGTTCCATCGCTCCCCGTGATGTCACTTTGGGGTGGGGTCAAATGACATCACCCCTGTGATGTCATTAGAGGTCAAGGGTCATGTGATGTCACTTCTGTTACCCCAACCATTTTGGTGAAATGACGTTCATGGTTTATGCTTTGGGCAGGCAACTTTAATTGTGTGTTAGATGAAACACTAGACAGATCTAAATGAGCACAATGAGGAAATAATACCTCATCTAAAGCCTTGCACAAGACACTGAATGCAGCTGGTGGACATTTGGAGAGTGTAGAACTTACTCATAGTACTTGAGTGTACATGATGTGCATATCAGGTTGGATTATATGTTAACACATTTTGTTCATTTAATCAAATTTGGACAGCTATACTACATAGCCATGGTGATGTCACATCACACCCCACTGGGCGAAGAATCAAAGCTACTGGGGGAGAAGCCCTGCCTCTCATTGTGGAAACTAGATGGGAAGCACTGCAGGACGGCAAGCTCAGAATGGGGGCTTTACCACAAGGTAAAGCCCCCGTTCCTAGCCTGCACTGAGCTGCCATCTTCCCCTGCCAGCTACCAGGTAAGTGGCCCCGTGCCCCCCATGTCACCATCCCCCACACCCACCTCTAAACTCCACATGTTTAGAGCCCTCTCTGCCCCAACTTACCTACTGCTGCCTTTTCCCTCTCCTGTACTTGGAACAGTAGTGTTCCCTCTTCATCCCTGAAGCATGAATAGCCGCCATGGAACGGGAGAAGGGACTAGGCATAGTTCCCTTCTCCCCGATCCATGGCAGCCATCTTATTTTGTTGATTTTTTGTACATTGGGAAAAGGCAAACAAGTATTTTCTCAACTTAAAAAAAAACATACTATTACTGGGGTACTAATAGCAATATCACTCTTGCGGGGGGCATTACCAGGGTAGGTAATGCCCTGGCTATCGTTAAACCCTCACTTTGCTCTGGCTTCTAACTGGCCCGGGTCATTACCTGGCCCGGAGATGCACCCATGCTCGGGTAATGTTGCTAATTAGAAATGTCACTAGACGTTTGAGCAATGAAACATTTAAAATTAATTAGCAAAAACTATATAGACTGCAAGGGATAGCATGCAGTGCAGAGACACAAGAAATGATAACAGGGAGACCCTAGTTACAAAATATGGGAAACAGAGAGAAGGTTTGAAGTGAGCCAGAGATTAGAGATGCTCTCTGGAGATCCTCCCATGGGGAGGCACTGGCTGCAGATGGGATTCCGAGCGAGTTCCTTAGTATATTGGATGAAATATTAGCTGCAAATCTGCTGTCGATATGTATAGAAGAATACAAGCTAGGCTGCCTTCCCAGAAAATGTGTGAGGCAATAATCTAATTGTTTCTGAATCCCGTGAAGGGCTGTCACTTCTGCACTTGGGTTTCAGACATATATGCTAGCTTCAATAAACGAAGATCAATGTAGCTACCTCTTGTAATCTTAGAAGAGTTACTCATGTAATAAAGGAATTTAAAAAATAGCAATGGAGCGTACGCCAAAGCACCACTAGATGCTGAAAAAGCTTTTGAATCAGTGGGCGGCAGTTTTTGTTTCACACAATGGTGGCAATGGATATTGGAGCTGAGTATATAAAGTGGGTTAGAATATCATCCACACTTTCAAGCGCTAGATAAAGTGGGTTAGATTATCATCCACACTTTCAAGCGCTAGATAAAGTGGGTTAGATTATCATCCACACTTTCAAGCGCTAGATAAAGTGGGTTAGATTATCATCCACACTTTCAAGCGCTAGTGCCAGAACTGGCCCGGTAGTTTCAGACAGATGGGATATTCAGAGAGGAGCATCTTTGCCGTATTTGTTGAACCACTAGCTAACCTGCAAAGGCGGGAATTAGCGAGATGGACCCTTAAAATAGTAAAAAGGGAACATATCAATGCCTAATATTCCTAAAAGACCAGGTCAGACGTATCCCTGAATTATTTAGAGATAATGGAGAAATTTGGGAGATGTGCGGGCACACACATAAATAGGAGAAAGTCATGTCCTTCACCACTAGACACACTGAGACGGTGGCCAGAAGAAGCAGTATCTCAAAGCCCACTGAGATGGGCAAGAATAACTTTCACTTGCTTGGGGATATGCCCTTACCATGGTATAAAGAATCCGTTTAGGGAGTCTTTGGTTAGGGCAGTGGAAATTCCTAGGAGATCACTATTGCTTTGGGCAAATCTCCCTTTATTGATGAGGGGGTGTGCTGCTCTCACTAAGATGCTTGTTTTGCAGTGGTTACTTCACATGTTTGGGGTCGCATTGGTATGGATCCCGGTGGATACATTTGCCAAAATTGGGACACTGCTGTGTGCACTTATTTGGTATCCTGAGAAGTGTGAGGTGGCCCTAGACACATTATACAGAGCATTTCAGCCCAAAAGCTCGTAAATAAAAAGCCGAATGCGCTTTCCGTGCGCATTCGGCACAGTAAAAAAACATAGCCCATAATGCCAAACAAGGGGAGCAGGGCTTGCAGGGGTGTCCCCTCTCCACAAGTTCACCATTATGGGGAGTAGCGGTTGCAGGGGTTTCCCCCACACACATCAAATGTAAAACGGGGGACAAAAAGGCACATTCGGAAAAGCTTGAGTTACAAAATGCGATTAAGTCGCCCCGACTGTTTTGTAACTAGAGCTTTTCCAATACAGTCTTTCAATGTCGAGCCTATACAGGATGATTAAGAAAAAGAAGGGGTGAATGTACCGAAAATACCAAATCACTTTATGCTGCACAGCTGCAATTCATAGCACAATGGCTAGCACTTGATAGTAGCACAGGAAATTCATGATTGGGATCAATAGCAATGAGAGATGTGGAGGTGTGAATATTTAGGTCTCGCTGTTCCCTATCTGGTGCAATTGGGCAGGAGGGTTTGGTGTGGTGGATTTAGGAATGGGTTGCATGATGAAGTAAGCTAATGACTGCTTGGTATGGTCTTTATATAAATATGGAAGACAAGGCTGCAAACACTTGGAAGGCCTGGAGTTTGGTTCTGTACTTTATCAGGGAAGCATGCCCAGGAGCGCCAGGGGTCCTGCACAGTGCAGGATCATGAAAGAATTAAACAGGAATCACACATAACCCTAGCACAAATATGTGTTCCATGATTTCCCAAAGGCAAGGTCCATCAGGCACTAATCTGGCTTCATCTGATCCAACACTTTAGTCTGGAAAAATGTTTAAAGGAGGTTTCCAGATTGTCTTTTCCGGGCACTTGAAAGGTTGAGGAGCATACCCCGCTGATGACGGGGCCCTGGAGGACCTTCGGGCGAACCCTTTGGTGGAAAGCGGCTGGATCCTGACACCGCTACACCACATTGCACACACATTGGAAGTGAAGATGGCCATCCCTGCCACGCCCACTATTGTCCCGGCCCAGTTCCCATTCTTCGAGTCTAGAGAGCGTTGGGAGGTGAATGGGTCATACGTTCCTGGGCAGCATCAGTGAGTTGAAGGCTGACGCCCGAGTCACGGCCAGTCATGTCCTAAGGCAGGCCCAGCCACGGCAACAAACAGAAACTCCAGAAGGAACATTTGACACCCCAAAAGACTGATTAAACAGATAAGAAGTACAATCCCCTCTTAAACGAAAAAGGGGAGAGGTAATAAAGAGTCCACTTCAACAGGTCCCCCACAGGGAAGGGTCTGGTCACTTAATGGACACTGAACCGGAAGTTGGAGAAGCAGTGCACTGGAGGGCTGTTGTAAGAAGGACAGGGTAGCAGGAGGCTGGCAGGAGGGTTCAGCTCACCAGCAACCGGGGGTTTACAAGGCAGAGAGCAGCACTCAAATGAAGAAGAGAAGCAAACATGACGCTGCTGTCTTTGAGCCTTCATGATGAGGTGGGCCAGGCACGCAGTAGTATTGGTGCACAGTCAAAGTGATGAAACAAGCCAGAGACTGAAGCAACGTTAATTACACGTCTTTATTAAGTGGTCCCACCTATTTTATGAAATGTAAGCATTAAATAAGTCAAGCAAAGTCCTGGCATGTTTCTGACATGGAGCATAAGCGTCTAGTTTGCTCATGTTCGCTGAATGCGCTTCACCATGGACCATCGTGCAGGCCATTTCCTGGCTTTTGCTTGTGCGCGTAGCCTGTGTCTGGTGCCCTGCGGCATGGTGGGGCATGCTGGGTACATGAGCATATATCTCATTCCCTTTCTAAAGGATTCAATTGATCATTGAGGCTGTACAGATTATAGTTATTGCTGAGCTGTAATCAAGTCTATGGAAAAGTATACTCGTCCTTAGCACTTAAGGGGTTAAAAATGAAAGGCAATCTTCATCTAAATACTGAACTTCAGTGGCCTCTCGAGAGAGGTTGAAATTCCGCATTCCTTCTGCTTGCTTCCTTCTTCCAGGTCTTCATTTTCACCGGGCAACATTGTCGCAGGCAGGGGTGTTGCTAGGTCTGGAAAAGACCCGGGGCTACGCTGATGTCTGAACTGTTGGGACTGGGGGCTAGCTAGTCTTTTGCTCGTAGCTCCTGAGATTCTATCCGGGCTACAACCAAAAGATCAGGGGCTATAGCCCCCTCAACCCCCCCCTAGAACGCCTCTGGTCGCAGGTTTGTTGTACTCCTTCGGTGTCGAGTTCCATGGTCCACTTTCATTTTCAAATGCAGTGCCACCTCCTTCTCTTCTTTCTTGATGCTCTGACTTCACAGGGCTCAGCTCAGGAAAATAGCCAGCTGGTCTCTGTACTTTCAATCAGCGCACCACCCACTATATTTTACATTCTACATGACCCTGTGAGCACATACAATGTTTTCCTGTCTTCATAACTTTGACCGGGCAACTATACTTGAAGACGTTGTCTCTGACTCTGTCCTTATGATTTCAGTGTATCTTCAGTTAACCGGCCTGTGCAATGTCCCATGCTCTTACTCTTACTGCAAATCTTGTGTAAGAGCCTACCTTGTGTTTGCATTGGTTTGTTTGTGACCAGCAGTTCCTTTACCAATACATCCTTGTGGCATGAAACCAGAGTGTGTGCTGCTGCCTCACATCATTTCAAATGGTGGAGGAAGGATAGCCCAGTGGTTCGAATCCCCTTCCTGCGCTTAGCCGCAATGCTAGTGTTAAGCGTTTTATAAATTAACAATTGAATAAATACACATTTAATTGTGTGTGGAGTCAATATGTGAGCAGCCCTGGCTGTACTTTTGGGAACCGTGCTGGCAGCTGCAGCTACTTGGAGATTGGCTTTTAAAACCTGTGTTTGCCCTTTACACTTGCCTATTGGCCTGGAGGTGATACCAGATCGCTTTGCTGAACCTAATGTTGCAATCGCTAAAAAAAAAACCATTTAAAGACACATAAGTTGGAAGCCATTTATCGTTATCAGTTCCTTGGGGGAATAGTCTCTTTCTGAATGTTTCTTTCAGTGTTGCAATTTTTCATGTGATGTTATGTTACATTAATTTATACAGAGCACGATCGCCCAAGGGCATCTTGGCGCTAAAGGCAGAGGAGAAACAGCGACGGAACAGACAATCTAAAAGAGCAGTGTTTTTAGCGAGCAGCGAAAAGAGAAATGGTCAATAGTGGCTCGCAAAGTAAGCAGGAGTTTATTCCAGGACCTAGCAGCAGCTACAGAGAAAGCACAACCTCTCATCTGCGATAGCCTTACCCATGGAACCAGAAGCAGGAGAGCAGACTGAGATCGGAGAGTGCGGGAGGGAACGTATTGGGATAATTTTTCCTGGAGATATTCCACTCCCTGTTTATAAAAGTCACGGTGAACAATGCAAAGTAACTTGAACAAGATACGCTTCTCCACAGGAAGCCAATGCAATTGTCGGAGCACAGGGGACATATGAGCTCCCAGGGGAGGACGAAGAACTGCTCTAGCCGCAACATTTTGGAGCAGTTGTAGTCTGTTCATGAGATAAGCAAGTTGGCCAAAATAGAGCGAGTTGCTGCAATAGTCAACTGCACTGAGGACCAGTGCAGCGACCACAGGGGCATGAAATTGGGTAGGAATTAAGGGAAGAACCTTCCTCAACACACAAAGTTTAAAATGGCCAGATTCGCTGACAGCCGCAACCTGGTCAGCCATAGATAACCCCTACATTTTTCACAGTAGTAGACGGAAGGGGAAATGGGCCAAGAGAGGAAGGCCAGAAATCAGGAGTCCAGAAAGAGAGGGGGCAGGTGTTGTCCACTACAAGAACCTCTGTCTTGTTCCCATTCAGTTTGAGTGAATTCAGCACCATCCATGCTCCCAGATCCTCAAGACAGCTCCTCAGCTGAGAGGCAGTGTCGGGGCGAGTAAGGTCCAGACGGGCCAACAACTGGATATCATCAGTGTAGGAGTAATATCTAAATCCGTGAGAACGGGTAAGAAGAAGGAGACATCTAATATATATATATTGAAAAGTATAGGCGAGAGTGCCCATCCTTGAAGGACCCCACAAGAGAGCCTTACTGGTTCAGAGTGAAAAGGGGGAAGGGAGACCAATTGAGAACAATCGGTCAGGAAGGACAAGAACCAGTTGAGGACCTTGTCGGATATCCCGGCCTCCGACAACTGGGAGATAAGTATAGTGTGGTCAATCGCGTCGAAAGTCACTGACGAATCAAAAGTACCGCATCCACTCCACCCTGGTGAACTAGGTGGGCAAGGTTGTCTAACACAGAGTTTAAGACCGTTTGAGTGCCCCTTCCAGGGAGGAATCCCGATTGGAAGATGTCAAAACACCCTGAGGATTCCAGAAAGGAAGACAACATTAGAACCGGAAGATGAGAAATGGGGCAAACATTTTCAAGAAACCCAGGGTCAAGCGAGGGTTTTTGGAGCAGAGGTATTACCAAAGCATGTTTCAGTGGACTGGGAATAAAACCCTCAAGAAACGAGGCATTAACTGCAGCAGTAATATGAGAGATTACTTCGCCTGGGATAACTTTAAGCAAGGTCAGTGGAATGCGGTCAGCTGGAGAGGCTGATTTGAGGCGCTGGATAGACCCCAAAATATCTGATTATCAGAACACAGCAAAAGAAGATCAAGTGGACTTGAGCAAAGAAGGTTCAAGAGGGGTCAAAATTGGAGGATATTGACTAGGCAGCACTCTAATACCACTGCGGATTGTTTCAATCTTGGTCAGAAAGAAGGATGACAAAGACTCGCAGAGGGCTTGAGAAGGTGTGACAGCAGAGCCAGTTGTGCTAGAGGAGGACAGGGACTGAACAAGTTCAAATAATGCCTTGGGCTTATTGACAGCAGCTTGCATCTTTTGGCTAAAAAAATACTTTTTAGCAGCACTAGTGGCTTTTTGGTATGCAGACAAAGTACTACGGAACGCACATTTATCGGTGTTAGAGTAGCCCACACGCCATTTCCTCTCTGCACGTCTGCAGCAGAGTTTAAGAGTTCTGGGATCCTCAGAAAACCATGCCTCCGAAGTGTGGTTCCTTATTTTACAGAGCCTAAGTGGGGCCAACACATCGGCCACTATTAGAAGGGACTCTCCCAGAGAACTAAGTTGTCAGGGACTGAGAGGAGTCAGCTGGGCTTGAAGTTGGACAGTGAACATTGGACATTTTTAAGTGCAGGTAGGCGGCAATGTTCATCCAGTGGATATTTCAGATACAAAGTGAAGCTTGATGCATTCAAAAAGTCTGCTAATACTATTCTGCCGTAGTTCACCTGTTCTTCCACATTTTGCAAAGAGCTTTTCTGGTGTGCAATTTCCTGCCACTGGAGGGGCATTCAGCACTTCCATTGCCTATGTTGCTTTCCATCTGAGGCCGCCAGTATACCTCTGTCACTCTTCACTTGGCCAGAGTCAATCCCAAAAGGCCTGGATATGATACTGGGCCGCAACTTGGTAAGGTATCCTCTGTCACAGATATGTTGGGAGGCACTTGCCTCTATGGTGGCCAAGAAACAAAGCGTGTCCTCTACTCTGGTCGTTCTGTGGTATGCCTTCTCCCACTCAACAAGCTCATGTCTTCCTGTACTGCAGTCTGCCACCGACTTTTGCTTATATTCCCAACGCCTTCTGATGCAAGCTACTCGAATGCAGTCAATAAACAGTAATCTTCTAAAGTATATGGGTAACATGTTTTATTCACACAACAATCTGTTGGTACATGTTTCCATCATGCAACATGTTGGATGGTTAAAGTGCATTCTGGCAGTTTATCAGCCAGGTGTGTAAGCCTTGTGGTGAATGTCTTGGTACCTTCCAGTGCAAGCATATCCACTCACGGTGTGCACCCCATAGGTAGGCTCTGAAATATTGCCAAAACCTCAACACCACAATTTTCCAATTACAGAATGTGCCTTATCTGTTTCAGACAACGTTTTTTGAAGCAAAGAACATCCCATTCTGGGACGATCGTCTCTTTTCCATAATAAAGGTAGGCTGTGCCGCCTACCTGCACTTAAAAATGCCAATCTTCATTGTCCTTTATCTATGTATGTCCACTTATGTATTGTTTCCGGTGACTGTTCTGTTTACTGCCCTCCACAACCTGGTCAGAATATCCCTCAAACTCACCCCATTATAAGAAGCTCACTGCTTCCCTGCAAATCTGATTTCTTAAATATTGTACATTATGTTGTGATAAAAAGAGCATTTTCCCCCTGCATATAAATAAATAAATAAATAAATAAATAAATAAATAAAAATAATGGTGGTACTTATCACATAGGGTATGGAATCTACTGTAATGTTAGTGCCCAGTTTAGGATCCAATGGTGTGACACTTGGGGCATTCACAAAGTGTGATTTCATGGTGGCAAATGCTGCTTCCTGTTCCCAAGTTAACGCCTTTCTTCAGAAACTGGCATATCGATTCAATATTTTCTAAAAGGTTCAGAACATATTTCAATTAATACTTTCATAGTCTCAAGAATTATTTCAGGTGGAGTGTAGCAGAGTGGTTGGTGCTGTGCCGGTCTGTTGTCTGAACTGGAGTCTTTCTATAGTCTTTGCTATCTTTGGAGGAGGTCCTAAATCTGCTATTTACACTCCGGCACCAAGCAGAGCAGTGCGGAGTGTAGCAGAGTGTTCGATGCTGTGCTGTGCCGGTCTTTTGCCTGAACATGAGTCCTTCAACAGTCCCTGCTATCTTTGGAGGAGGTCCTAAATCTGATATTTACACTCCGGCACCAAGTGTAATGGTGCGGAGTGTACCAGAGTGTTTGGTGTTCCGTAGCTCTGGGAGGAGCAGGGACTTATCACTGGCAGTGACTCCATCTTGCTAACTGCACGGGCACCTGATGACTGCATCATCTCTTGAAGTAAGTTTTAGAGAAACTGCATGGGAGTTTCTCTGGTGGGCAGTGCATTCGTGCACTTGTGCAATTACAGCTGAATAAATGTTTATTGGATTGTCGTACAACAGCAACAATTGGACTTGTGATTACTTGTTGAACTAAAACACGGATGCAGTGCTGTAACTGGCTATTTTCTTTTAATAACAAAAATAAAATGCCTGTTTCCTATTAAACAATGGATCCTTTGCTCAATCGAGTTCTTTCGGCTGTGGTGACTGCGGGGCCACGGCCCTTTGAGCCACAGCTGCTTACTTTTACTTTGGAATCATTTGAGTGGAGTGAAGTGGTGACTGTGGGGACATCACCCTTTGAGCCAAATTGTGAATCACTATTTATCCTAGGGTACGTGGTTACGTGATCATTCACCCGTCACATGATGCATGGTCTTCGAAGTGGCAAATGTCTGGGGGAGCTGTAATTGGTATAGAGCGAGGAACCGGTTCCCTTTGTAGACAGAACTAATATCAACCTTACAACAGTCAACACCTCCATGGAACACTTGTCCTCACCTGAAGAGTTAGTGTAATTTCCCGAAAACAGGGGGTGGGGGTGAGGCTGACTTTTTAAAGTCTCCTTTAAAGAAGGTTACTAATAGTAAAATTATGGAAGTACATCTGGGAACCACATGCTCACTAAGTCAAGTGGATCCTGAGGATTTACTGGACTGTGCTGATTCCAACTTTGTTTCGGACATTTCACTATTGGCCTCGGTGGTGTCTCTTGATCTCTCCAAACGGGTTTGCTTATCATTGGGGCCACATTCATTGGATCCTTTGGTGATTTGCCCTAGAACGCCCCAAGGGATTATGGAGGAAGTGTTCTTACAGAGATATGCAGGGAAAGTGATGTTCAAGTCTCCCGCCTATGGGGAGGACTAAGGGCTTTCTCCTAATCAAGTGGAAGCCCATATTTTCTTCAACCAACCAGGCCCTGATACGTCTCAATGCTCCTCCCCATTGAAGAGCGCAGGTACAGTGCAGAATCAAGATGACCAGTTCTTGCCCTTGAGTCAGGAAGAGCCTATAATTGACGCATTTTCCTTTCCAGTCCTTCCTAGGATTCTGGACACTATGGACAGAGGCAGTGACCTGAGTCTGCATGAACTGCGAGAAGTGTGCTCTATCTTAAAAGACCTTTCTGCGAAAATGAACTTTATTGAAGGTTTTATTATGGCCTCCGGAATTTACAACGTTAATGGTGGTGATGGTCGCAGAAAGCCATACAGCATTACGGACTATTTGTCTAGAGCCTTTCAAATGACTCCTTTGGCTAAAGTTGTGTGTGTTGGGGTCTCTGAGGTGCCAGAAAATCTGGTTGCGATTCGTGGGCCACTGCAACTGGCCGCTGATCCTATGCAGCAATCAGTGGCTGGGAATCAGAAGAGGGAAGCTAAAAATGCGAGAAAAGCTCAGGCTATGCTAAGTCAAAATAATAAAGGTTCCCTTAAATCCTTGCAATCTATGAAAGCACAGATTGAAATCTTCCCTTAAGGACTGACTCCTGAGGCTTTCCACAAGGGGGGCTGAGTAGTGGCAATCCCTTTGCTGAAGCCAAAGGAGTTGGCGACACGGAGGAGGGAAACAAATATGTCTAAGCACTCTAGTTCGTTTCCTAAAAAGTCAAAATTGTCACAAAATGATAATAAGCCAAATGGCTTCATTACAGCTTTCTTAAGACCTAAAGGTAAAGCTGTGACTGAAAGTGGGGTTAATCTTTCAATGTTGTCTACTTATTCCATTAATTCTGCAGAGTGTGACTGTAGTCTGGCACCAAATATTATTAATGTACTGTAGAACGGCTCCTTGAGTCAGGGGGGAAGAAGCGAGAGAGTGAGTTTACCTCTCCTGGCTGGAAATGTGCAGCCCACAGTTGTGTTAAATACAAACGCCTCTAATTTTGTAGCTGTTCCTGCCTGTCCCAGACTATTCTGGATAGATCTCTACCCGTTATAACGATGTAAGAACGGAGGGTTAGAGTTACAAGGGAGCGAGTGCCATTTAATTCTCGGAGCATGCTTGAAACACTTGTGTATAGGCGCGTTATACATGCCATAAAATAGCATGCTCCTCGGGAACCTCAAGAGCCAAAAACCACAGGTTTGTTTAAGCTCCCAGTAATAGGGGCGTATGACGAGGTGACTTCACTCCCAGGCCTTGTTGGGTCCAGCACAAAGTTGGGGGATAGCGTAGTTGATCTATCAATAAAACGTACCTTCAAGGTCAATGGGGTTAACCCACTGAACCACCAATACATTCTGGCTTTGTTTAAAGAAATCCCATCTCTCCATTTATTGACATCTAAGGATATTGCACGAATTTTTTTGGTGGACTTTAGAAGGGTGGATATTGTAAAAGCAGGTTTCCATTCCCATTTGGTTAGAAATCTGGTTATGGCCAAAGCAGAGAGGCTATTTACTATGGGTTACCTGTTAACTAAAACAGGCGATGAGCCTCTCCTTGCCAGTTAAAGAGAAATCTTTAGTCAGAGGTTAGATTCAAATTCCCGGGAACCCCTTCTAGTTAATTTTAAAGTGCCCTCCACCTGCTCTACAGGTGTAGGATTTTCTGTTGATAAAAAGCACACAGTTTCATATGATCGGGCTCATATAATAAATTATGTGGATGAGCATAAAAGGGGGTAAAATGGCTCAAACTGAAAATTGGCCACGCGATTGCTCTCATGGAATACGCAAGGGTTTTTCCATTTATGTTTTAATGGACAGCTTTGGGAAGAGGCAGACCTTATTTGCTTGCAGGAAACCTTTATGTTAGATATCCCCGTGGTGGATGGGTTTCTAATTTTGCATGAGCCCGCACAAAAAGGGCTAAAGGGAAGACCTTTTGGTGCATATTGATGGCCTGGTGTATTTCTCCAGGCCCTAGAGTTGAAAAACGTTTATTGGGCCACAGTGATATTTTGGGCATCAAGATTACTTGGCGCGATGCTGCTGATTTTGCTTGGAAGTCGCTGGTTGTGTTAAATGTTTACTATAATCCTGCTTCAACATGCCTCATTGACATCCTTTCTGCAATCACTAAGTGCATCGAACTATATTGTGTCTCCAAAGAAATTGATTTGGTCATCATGGGTGATATGAATGCGGAATGTTTGAATGTTACTTGGTATAATTCAGTTTATGAACAACAATATACGCAGAATGCTATAGTGAGGGGCAGACTGGTACGATCTTTCTTTGATAAATATAATTTAATACCATTAAATGGTAGAATAGATGGAGCTATCCCATGAAAATATACTTGGCTTAGTGGATACCATCGCTCGACACTAGATTACATATTTATCTGGGACTGTATGGAAACTAGATTCCATGTTTTGAATATTAAACATTGCCAGGAGAGAGATCATTCACAGCTTAGATTTCTATGGAAAGCATTTAACAATGGGGGGCTATACTTAATTCCCCTCTTCACATTGAGATCAGACCACACAATCACTCAGTATTATGGTGCCCTAAAATAGCTAACCGCTTTAATATGAAAGTAGAACAGCATTATTTGACAGGAACCATCACTGATAAGTCCCCTGATAAGTTTGGTTTCCATCTACAAACTATGTTGCAGGGCTTAATATCCCAGTCTGTGCTGACCAGGGGGCCTTCATACTCTGAGCCTTCACATAAATATAACCTCACTGTTAGTTTAAGAAAAAAGAAGCTTGGACAGAATATCAGGCATGCTAAGAAGTTAAGGCCTGCAGCTTCGGAGACAAGAATCTCAGACAGACACATCGCAATTGGCTAAGGAGTCATATGTACCTACATTTGCAAAAAGATGGAGAGGGTATGCTATCCCCATTAAACTCGGGCAACTCTGCACATTTCTGGCAGTTGATTCGATGTCAGGTGGCTTAGATATCCCTACAAACAGAGCCAATTTCGGGGTCTGCTTAGGTGGTTCATTTTAACACTCTGTATGGCAGCTCCACAAGTGCCTCCGCTGTGACTTGTAATTTTGCATTGGTTCGTAGTCCCTCTTGGGAGGATTTGAAAATTGACGCAGAGGACAGAGTGTGGGCAATCAGGAAGGCAACACATTCTAATGCTCCGGGCCCAGATGGCCTAACAAATCTTACTTTTAAAGTGGCTTCTTGGTAATGGGCTGAAGTTTTATTGCTTTTGTATCGCAAAGTACTGACGTATCAGGTATTCCCATCCACTTGGAAGGAGGTCGCAGTGATCTTTAACAAGGGAGACAGAGTGGATCCATCTAACTACCTCCCTATCTCGCTACTCAATGCCTCATATAACATCTTTTCGAGATTTGTACTGCGTGATCTGGAGCGCTGGGTGGAGGACTCTGGGAAATTTGATATTTGATATTAAGTAGCTAACACATCCCTTAACTGCTTCCTTATTCAGCTGCTAATGAAACAAGGGTTCCTATCAAAGCGTAGCTTGTATGTGGCCTTTTTAGATATTGCAAATGCATTTGACTGTGTAGATTGAGTACGCTTATGGAAGATGTTAAGGGATTGGGGTTGCCATGAATACCTGGTTAGTCTTTTGGAACATTTAAATATAGATATTTGTTTAAAGGTTAAGTTAGATCGAAAGGGAAACTATGGATCTATGCAGTACTTCATCTTCAACAGGGTTGTGTGTTAGCAGCGTCCCTATTTAACTTATAGGGCCTCATTACGACCCAGGCGGTAAGTTACCGCCTGGGCCGTGACTTTACCACCATGGCGTAAACTATGTTTACGCCATGGTGGTAGGCGGACTTACCGCCCCATTCCAACCTTGGCGGGGCGGTAAATCCCCATTTTCCCTTCCCCATTCCCATTTTGCCCCATAGGGCATAATGGGAGTGGGGAAGGCGTTAATTACGCCACCGTAAATTACGGTGGCGTAATTAACTCCATGGTCCCTTAGCGCCATGGCGGACTTAACACCTGCTTTTAGCAGGTGTTAAAATCCATGGCGCTAAGGGACCTCGTACTCAGGCGGTAAGGGTCAGCGCTGTTTACGCCGCCGTAAAACCCTTACCGCCTGAGTTGTAATGAGGCCCATATACTTTAGAGATAGGAGTGGCCCTGGCCGCTATTGTTACAAACCCACCCGAAATTGGGTTCAACTAAATTGCAGTCTCTGCTTTACAATGATGATGTAGTTCTACTGGATTACACCGCAGTGGGACTGCAAACTTCATTGGCGGCTATTGATCACTACTTTAAGGATTTGGGCTTGTACATTAATGTCCCTAAATCTAAGGTTCTAATTATGAATCGGCAAAAGAGGCTCTCGGGTAGAAGACATTTTGGTTGGTTTATTGATGGTTAAAAATTGGAGGAAGTATCTGGATTTAAATATCTTGGTGTAATCTTTAACTCCAAGAGATCATTGGTATTGGCAGACCAGGCCCTTGAGCTTAAAGCGGTTTCGGCTGTTTACCAACTCCGGGCTCTTGATAATAAATATGGTCGATTCTCTCTTGCCCGAGTAATAAAGATGTATAACCAAATTCTGGTTCCGAGTTTGATTTATGGAGCCAAGGTGCGAGAAGAGGGCCTGCTGTGGACAAAAGTTGAAGCTATTATATGGAAGCGCATTCTTAACCTTCCAAGGTGTGTTCCTCTGCCCGCAATTCAACACATTTTGGGCCTAGAAGCAATGATCTCTTGGCGTAGACTACAGCTTTTATGCAGTATTTTATTGCCTCCTGTTGGTACTCTGTTTAAACAACTAAGGGGCTGATTCATGGAACAAACGTGCGCCGAAAATCTTTGCGCAAGCAGGCGCAAGCGCAAAAAAACAGTTGCGATTCATGGAAGTCCCTGCGCGTGTTTACCTCGGGATGCGCGCCAAACCCGTGCATGGCGCACAAGTCACTGCAACATCCCGAAAGGCGTGCGCGACGCGCACAGTGAAAGCGCACAACCTCGGCGCATACACCAGAAAGTGGGCGGGACACGGGGCGTAATGCGCGGAATGGGGAACAACGCGCGAAAATAAGGGCGTAACTGGGGATGTACTGCAGGGAAGCAGACGGAACGCCCACACGCACTCGAACCACACGTATTCATGGAATCGAATAGGGCAAAGCCACGCACAGCCAAAGACAGGCACAAGCTCAAACACGTCCGCCACACAAAGGCAGGCGGTAGAGTCCCAGCGCATCACAAAAGTGGCAACATACAGCAATTGGGCCTGTGCGAGCGGGGCAAGTGTATTGCGGGGGTGCGCGGGAAGTGACACACGCGATAGAGCAGGGTACGTGTATTTCGGGGGTGCGCGGGAAGTTACACACGCGATCGAGCGGGGTACGTGTATTTCGGGGGTGCGCGGGAAGTTACACACGCGATTGAGCGGGGTACGTGTACATCGGGGGTGCGCGGGAAGTTACACACGCGATTGAGCGGGGTACGTGTATTTCGGGGGCGCGTGGGAAGTTACACACGCGACTGAGCGGGGTACGTGTATTTCGGGGGTGCGCGGGAAGTTACACACGCGATTGAGCGGGGTACGTGTATTTCGGGGGTGCGCGGGAAGTTACACACGCGATTGAGCAGGGTACGTGTATTTCGGGGGCGCGCGGGAAGTTACACATGCGATTGAGCGGGGTACGTGTATTTCAGGGGTGCGCGGGAAGTTACACACACGATTGAGCGGGGTACGTGTATTTCGGGGGTGCGCGGGAAGTTATACACGCGATTGAGCGGGGTACGTGTATTTCGGGGGTACGTGTATTTCAGGGGTGCGCGGGAAGTTACACACGCGATTGAGCGGGGTACGTGTATTTCGAGGGTGCGTGGGAAGTTACACACGCGATTGAGCGGGGTACGTGTATTTCGGGGGTACGTGTATTTCGGGGGTGCGCAGGAAGTTACACACGCGATCACATCAGGGTACGTGTATTTCGGGGGTGCACGGGAAGTTACACACGCGATCTCATCAGGGTACGTGTATTTCGGGGGTTTGCGGGAAGTTACACACGCAATCTCATCAGGGTACGTGTATTTCGGGGTGCGGCGGAAGTATCACACGCAACATCCGCAGGGTACGTGTATTCCAGGGGTGCGCGGGAAGTTCCACACGCAATTCCATCAGGGTACGTGTATTACAGGGGTGCGCGGGAAGTTCCACACGCGATCTCATCAGGGTACGTGTATTACAGGGGTGCGCGGGGAGCACCACAAGTGAATTGCACGTGTGGGTCCTCCCAGGTGTTCCCTCTACACCCTCCACGGCCCCTGCAGGTGGCTCACACCACAGGGGCCTACCCTGCACATGTCCTGCAGGCACCCCATCCACCATGGCCATGCCCCCCAGCCAACCCACATGTCAACTTGCACTACTGCCCACCAACACATGTCCCCCTGCACCCCCAGCCACCAGGGGCAACCTCCACCAGGCCCCCACCAATGTCTCCCACCACCCCCAGCAGTGCAGGGGAACCCTCCACCAGGCCCCCACCCATGTCTCCCACCACCCCCACCCCCCAGCAGTGCAGGGGCACCCTCCACCAGGCCCCCACCCATGTCTCCCACCACCCCCACCCCCCAGCAGTGCAGGGGCAGCCTCCACCTGGCCCCCACCCATGTCTCCCAGCACCCCCACCCCCCAGCCACCAGGGGCAACCTCCACCAGGCCCCCACCCATGTCTCCCACCACCCCCAGCAGTGCAGGGGCACCCTCCACCAGGCCCCCACCCATGTCTCCCACTACCCCGAACCCCCCAGCAGTGCAGGGGCACCCTCCACCAGGCCCCCACCCATGTCTCCCACCACCCCCACTCCCCAGCAGTGCAGGGGCAGCCTCCACCAGGCCCCCACCCATGTCTCCCAGCACCCTCACCCCCCAGCCACCAGGGGCAGCCTCCACCAGGCCCCCAGCCATGTCTCCTACCACCCCCACCCCCCACCCAGTGCAGGGGCAGCCTCCACCAGGCCCCCACCCATGTCTCCCAGCACCCCCACCCCCAGCCACCAGGGGCAGCCTCCACCAGGCCCCCACCCATGTCTCCCACCACCCCCACCCCCCCAGCAGTGCAGGGGCAGCCTCCACCAGGCTCCCACCCATGTCTCCCAGCACCCCCACCCCCCAGCCACCAGGGGCAGCCTCCACCAGGCCCTCACCCATGTCTCCCACTACCCCCACCCCCCCAGCAGTGCAGGGGCAGCCTCCACCAGGCCCCCACCCATGTCTCCCAGCACCCCCACCCCCCAGCCACCAGGGGCAGCCTCCACCAGGCCCCCACCCATGTCTCCCACCACCCCCACCCCCCAGCAGTGCAGGGGCAGCCTCCACCAGGCCCCCACCCATGTCTCCCAGCACCCCCACCCCCCCCGCCACCAGGGGCAGCCTCCACCAGGCCCCCACCCATGTCTCCCACCACCCCCACCCCCCCAGCAGTGCAGGAGCAGCCTCCACCAGGCCCCCACCCATGTCTCCTCCCACCCCCACCCCCCAGCCACCAGGGGCACCCTCCACCAGGCCCCCACCCATGTCTCCCACCACCCCCACCCCCCCAGCAGTGCAGGAGCAGCCTCCACCAGGCCCCCACCCATGTCTCCCACCACCCACACCCCCTAGCCACCAGGGGCACCCTCCACCAGGCCCCCACCCATGTCTCCCACCACCCCCACCCCCCACCAGTGCAGGGGCAGCCTCCACCAGGCCCCCACCCATGTCTCCCACCACCCCCACCCCCCAGCACTGTGGGGCACCTGCCAGCAGGCCCCCACCCATGTCCAACTCATGTTCCCCACCACCCCCACCCCCCAGCACTGTGGGGCACCTGCCAGCAGGCCCCCACCCATGTCCAACTCATGTTCCCCACCACCCCCACCCCCCAGCACTGTGGGGCACCCGCCAGCAGGCCCCCACCCATGTGCAACTCATGTTCCCCAGCCAACATCTCATCACAATCTAGATCCCTGGTCCCTATGGTCAGCCTCCAAATGCAAAACACCCACCCGAGTATTGCATCCACCCAGTCATAATTTGCAATTACATCACAGAACACCAATTGCAAGTTCCGAAACAACCACATTTCCCTCACATACACCCAATGGGTGTCAGTGAATCTCAAAACCCATATCATGAAATGCATGAAACCAATGAGATACCACACATTGAAGTTCACCAAAAAAAATGTATTAAAGGAAACATAAATAGAATCAAAAATGAAGAAACAGAAATGTGAATGTACAAAAATTAAAAGAAGCATGTCCGTGAAAAAAAGCAAAACCAAAAATAAAATTCCAAAGTAATGGTGTCCAAAGTCAATGTCCACAAAACAAAATCCAATGGGAAATAAAAAGAAAGCCATTGCTCCATGGTTAAAATGTGAAAAAAAATACAATCCAACAGTGAACTATGTACATGGCAACAAGCCAGGGTCCATTATCCCAACAAAAGAAAGGAAACCTATCTAACTACACTAACTAATAAAAGAAACTATATACAAAAATGTGGCCAATGTCCAATAGGTCCAAATAAAATCAAAACAAAAATGAAACCTAACACTACCTACATAACTATGTACAAGGGCAGCGGGCTAGTTTCACGGCTCACTTGTGGATGTCCCGGGCCAAGGCATCATCGCACTCCTGCTCAATGTCCTGGAAGCGGTCCTCCTCCATGGCCCCGAGGGTCCGCAGGGCCGTCGACGTGTCCACCTCCAAACCCCTGCGGATTGCCTCGAGGCACTCGGCCCGCCTCAGGGCCCTCCGCATGGAGTTCTCCGCCCTGACCATTGTGAGCCGTGCCTCTTCCGCCCGCTGCCGCTCCGCATCTATGGCATGGCCCAACCGCTGCCACACGGAAGACACTCTCTGTCCTGGGTCCTCCTGCCCTCCGGCCGATGCCTGCCCCTCCGATGTTGAAGGCCCCGACCCTTCATGGCTCCCATCACGTTGCTGCTGCTGCTGTGCCTCTGCCCGTGCACTGCCTCCTGCTGCCTGCACATCCTCCGCCGGCTGGGGTGCAGTCGTAGATGTGGCCACCCCTGCTGGACGTCCGACTCCCGACTGTGGCAGGGATGCCTCCTCCACCAGCCTGGCCGCACTGTCAGAGGCAGCTCCACAGGGCACCCAGGTGACTGATGGGTGGGAAGATGGCACGGAGGACGACTGGCGCGTAGGGGGTCCAGTTGAGGAGGGGGTCGTAGCAAGCCCCATCAGACGGAGGAATCCGGCCTGGGTGACCTGTCCCAGCAGGCTGACGTGGTCAACGAGCCATTCGAGATGACGTGCAGTCTCCTCATGAAAAGACTGCAGGTTACCTCGCATCGCCCGTTGACGCAACGCCACACCAGTCAGGACAGGCTCAACCCGGACCCGGATAGCCACGTCCGCAGGCAGAGGAAGGCCAGTTGACGTGAGCTCATCCCCTGCCTGAAAACGGTTCTGGACATAGGCATCCCTGCTGGTGCAAGATGATGCAGGGACAGGATCAAGGACAGGATTGCACACAGGCACCTCCGCGGCGGCCTGTGCTGCCTCCTGTCCCTGGTCCTGCACTGCACCATTAGCACCAGTGGGATCCCCACCTCCAGACCCCGTCTCTGGTGCTTGCACGGCCTCCTCCTCCACCAAACCCCCCACCAACCCGGATGACTCCGTGCCATCTTTCCATGTTGGGCCCTGTGGGGTCCCAGCTGCCCCTTCTGCTGCCGAGGAGTCCAACTCCAATCTCCGCCTCTTGGACCTCCCCCCGGCAGCTGCGGCCTGGGATGCGGCACCGGACTCCTCACTCCCCGACGAGATGACAACATGGGAGGGGAGCTGGGCCTTGCGTCTCCGGCTGGCGGTGGGATCCTTGCCGCTGTGCTCCACAGCACCTTCTCCGCCCTCTTCATCAGTTGACGCTGCAGACAGGGAGAAACAAAACACAGGCATCAGGGCACTGTACAATGGACACATACACACATGACAGTTGTACATGAGTGGCATTGGCAAACCTCAGACATGTCATCACAATCCCCAACACACATGTCATTTCAACTCGCACACATGAGCCATACCACAGCCATATCGCAACTGCCAGCACCATCCATACACATACAACAGCATGAGCAGCCAAAGGTGAGCCAGACATCACATGCAACACAGGAAGTGCACCATACATGTACACACACCACCACACTTGCATGCATGTGTACACCTCTGCCAAGTGTCGCAGTGTTCAGACGGGCATCCATGTCACATCTGCCAATCAGGCTTCCACATACCGCTGTCACATGCATCCATGTTGCATCACTGTTGCACCCTTGTCAAATACACACACATTCACATGTACACAGTGCTGATACATGCAGCCAAAAACAACATACATGCGTGACATCACGGACATGTCTACTTACATACACATTCATCCAAACATGTGTGCCCACACAACTGCATTTGGCATGCAAGCCTACACACACAAGCACCATCCATGTCTCACACATTCCAGCCCTCGCATGTGTTAGCCCCAGGGCCCTGTACACCCCCACCCATACTCGACCCCATACAAACAAATGTGCAACCTGCACACTACTGAAAAATCACCACACGCACTGCTCACAATCAGGATGCATGTACACTTACCGCTCGACTCCAGACGAGTCTGCCTCTCAAGGACCTGGACGTGGAGCGCTGGGGACATGCGTTCCAGGACCCTCATCTGTTCTTCCGACAAGTGGCCCCGGCGCCCCTTGGCATCCGCTGCCTTCAAGAGGCGCCGGGCCTTGTTCAGGGTCCTGGACCTGAAGTCTTCCCAGCGCTTCTTGACATGTTGTAAGTCGCGGACTGCCACCCCCTCCGCGTTGATGGCAGTCACGATGTCAGTCCAGATCCGAGTCCGTCCTTCCTTGTCGGCGCGGGAACTTCCGAAGAGGGCATCATACTGACCCAGGACTTGCTCCACCAGGACACCAACTTCGGTGGCACTAAAGCTGGTGCCCCTCTGCCTCTCTGGCCGGGGGTTGTCAGTGGTCTCAGATGGTGTTTGCCCCGACATGACAACCCCAGAGGCAGGAGTGGGTGGGCAACTGGGTCCTGGGGCTGGGCTGTGGAGCGATGGAATCCCAATCGGGAGTCTTCGGTTCCAGCAGGGGTGGTCACAGCAACAGCACCCCTGGCTGATGTGCAGGCAGCAAATGGCAGGGCACGTGGGCAGCAGGCAGTCAGGCAGCAGCAGATGGCAGGTGGGAGCGTGCTCGGGGCTCTGGGGGGCAGTAGTTCGGCCTTCTGGGCAGGAGCGTGGTCTTCCGTGTGCTTACGCGTGGCCAGCTTGATACGGAGTGATTTGGCACGTGAAAAATCTGCACGTCAGCGTGTAATTCGAGGAAAGGCCCTTAGCGCGTATGCACGGCAGCACGCATATGCGATTTCATTGGACCAAAGGCCCTTAGCGCGTGAGCGCGTCTGTGACGTGATGCGCGCGGGTGTTTCCCTCATTGCACGTGATAACAGAACACACGTGGATTTCCACCAATCGCGTGTGAAAGT
The DNA here is from genome assembly GCF_040938575.1 of Ambystoma mexicanum. Lineage (NCBI taxonomy): Eukaryota > Metazoa > Chordata > Amphibia > Caudata > Ambystomatidae > Ambystoma > Ambystoma mexicanum. The sequence continues at coordinate 959,428,677 of NC_090921.1, read as the reverse complement.
TCCCGGCACCCTGGAACACACGTACCCAGGCTAATCGTGTGTGGAACTTCCCGCGCACCCCGAAACACACGTACCCAGGCCAATCGCGTGTACGCTCACTCCCCTCCGATCACACGCGATGACACTCGGACGTACAGTCTTACCACGTATCCGAATACGTGCACAGACGTCAACGTGTCCGCCCACACGAAGGCAGGCGGAGGCGTCCCCGCGCACAGCATAAAAGGGCGCGCAAACAACAAACGCGTATATACAGCTTCGATGAATGCCCCATTTGTCGCTGCACTGATCGTGGGACACCGCAGGAGGAGGAGAATAGCCAGGGCAGGCATTTTCGCACCACGGACAAGCCTTTTTGGGATGCCTGACGACCAGGTCTACGGCAGGTATAGGTTTCCACCCCATATCATCCTAGACCTTGTCAGGGAGTGGGAAGATGACCTCACATCCCCCACCCTTTGCTCCCAAGCATTGAGCCCCTTGGAGAAGCTGCTCAATGTCCTGCATTTTTTGCCCACTGGGTCATTTCAGCGGACCACTGCCATAGTGCCATGCCACCAGGCCCCCACCCATGTCTCCCACCACCCCCACCCCCCAGCACTGTGGGGCACCTGCCAGCAGGCCCCCACCCATGTCCAACTCATGTTCCCCACCACCCCCACCCCCCAGCACTGTGGGGCACCTGCCAGCAGGCCCCCACCCATGTCCAACTCATGTTCCCCACCACCCCCACCCCCCAGCACTGTGGGGCACCCGCCAGCAGGCCCCCACCCATGTGCAACTCATGTTCCCCAGCCAACATCTCATCACAATCTAGATCCCTGGTCCCTATGGTCAGCCTCCAAATGCAAAACACCCACCCGAGTATTGCATCCACCCAGTCATAATTTGCAATTACATCACAGAACACCAATTGCAAGTTCCGAAACAACCACATTTCCCTCACATACACCCAATGGGTGTCAGTGAATCTCAAAACCCATATCATGAAATGCATGAAACCAATGAGATACCACACATTGAAGTTCACCAAAAAAAATGTATTAAAGGAAACATAAATAGAATCAAAAATGAAGAAACAGAAATGTGAATGTACAAAAATTAAAAGAAGCATGTCCGTGAAAAAAAGCAAAACCAAAAATAAAATTCCAAAGTAATGGTGTCCAAAGTCAATGTCCACAAAACAAAATCCAATGGGAAATAAAAAGAAAGCCATTGCTCCATGGTTAAAATGTGAAAAAAAATACAATCCAACAGTGAACTATGTACATGGCAACAAGCCAGGGTCCATTATCCCAACAAAAGAAAGGAAACCTATCTAACTACACTAACTAATAAAAGAAACTATATACAAAAATGTGGCCAATGTCCAATAGGTCCAAATAAAATCAAAACAAAAATGAAACCTAACACTACCTACATAACTATGTACAAGGGCAGCGGGCTAGTTTCACGGCTCACTTGTGGATGTCCCGGGCCAAGGCATCATCGCACTCCTGCTCAATGTCCTGGAAGCGGTCCTCCTCCATGGCCCCGAGGGTCCGCAGGGCCGTCGACGTGTCCACCTCCAAACCCCTGCGGATTGCCTCGAGGCACTCGGCCCGCCTCAGGGCCCTCCGCATGGAGTTCTCCGCCCTGACCATTGTGAGCCGTGCCTCTTCCGCCCGCTGCCGCTCCGCATCTATGGCATGGCCCAACCGCTGCCACACGGAAGACACTCTCTGTCCTGGGTCCTCCTGCCCTCCGGCCGATGCCTGCCCCTCCGATGTTGAAGGCCCCGACCCTTCATGGCTCCCATCACGTTGCTGCTGCTGCTGTGCCTCTGCCCGTGCACTGCCTCCTGCTGCCTGCACATCCTCCGCCGGCTGGGGTGCAGTCGTAGATGTGGCCACCCCTGCTGGACGTCCGACTCCCGACTGTGGCAGGGATGCCTCCTCCACCAGCCTGGCCGCACTGTCAGAGGCAGCTCCACAGGGCACCCAGGTGACTGATGGGTGGGAAGATGGCACGGAGGACGACTGGCGCGTAGGGGGTCCAGTTGAGGAGGGGGTCGTAGCAAGCCCCATCAGACGGAGGAATCCGGCCTGGGTGACCTGTCCCAGCAGGCTGACGTGGTCAACGAGCCATTCGAGATGACGTGCAGTCTCCTCATGAAAAGACTGCAGGTTACCTCGCATCGCCCGTTGACGCAACGCCACACCAGTCAGGACAGGCTCAACCCGGACCCGGATAGCCACGTCCGCAGGCAGAGGAAGGCCAGTTGACGTGAGCTCATCCCCTGCCTGAAAACGGTTCTGGACATAGGCATCCCTGCTGGTGCAAGATGATGCAGGGACAGGATCAAGGACAGGATTGCACACAGGCACCTCCGCGGCGGCCTGTGCTGCCTCCTGTCCCTGGTCCTGCACTGCACCATTAGCACCAGTGGGATCCCCACCTCCAGACCCCGTCTCTGGTGCTTGCACGGCCTCCTCCTCCACCAAACCCCCCACCAACCCGGATGACTCCGTGCCATCTTTCCATGTTGGGCCCTGTGGGGTCCCAGCTGCCCCTTCTGCTGCCGAGGAGTCCAACTCCAATCTCCGCCTCTTGGACCTCCCCCCGGCAGCTGCGGCCTGGGATGCGGCACCGGACTCCTCACTCCCCGACGAGATGACAACATGGGAGGGGAGCTGGGCCTTGCGTCTCCGGCTGGCGGTGGGATCCTTGCCGCTGTGCTCCACAGCACCTTCTCCGCCCTCTTCATCAGTTGACGCTGCAGACAGGGAGAAACAAAACACAGGCATCAGGGCACTGTACAATGGACACATACACACATGACAGTTGTACATGAGTGGCATTGGCAAACCTCAGACATGTCATCACAATCCCCAACACACATGTCATTTCAACTCGCACACATGAGCCATACCACAGCCATATCGCAACTGCCAGCACCATCCATACACATACAACAGCATGAGCAGCCAAAGGTGAGCCAGACATCACATGCAACACAGGAAGTGCACCATACATGTACACACACCACCACACTTGCATGCATGTGTACACCTCTGCCAAGTGTCGCAGTGTTCAGACGGGCATCCATGTCACATCTGCCAATCAGGCTTCCACATACCGCTGTCACATGCATCCATGTTGCATCACTGTTGCACCCTTGTCAAATACACACACATTCACATGTACACAGTGCTGATACATGCAGCCAAAAACAACATACATGCGTGACATCACGGACATGTCTACTTACATACACATTCATCCAAACATGTGTGCCCACACAACTGCATTTGGCATGCAAGCCTACACACACAAGCACCATCCATGTCTCACACATTCCAGCCCTCGCATGTGTTAGCCCCAGGGCCCTGTACACCCCCACCCATACTCGACCCCATACAAACAAATGTGCAACCTGCACACTACTGAAAAATCACCACACGCACTGCTCACAATCAGGATGCATGTACACTTACCGCTCGACTCCAGACGAGTCTGCCTCTCAAGGACCTGGACGTGGAGCGCTGGGGACATGCGTTCCAGGACCCTCATCTGTTCTTCCGACAAGTGGCCCCGGCGCCCCTTGGCATCCGCTGCCTTCAAGAGGCGCCGGGCCTTGTTCAGGGTCCTGGACCTGAAGTCTTCCCAGCGCTTCTTGACATGTTGTAAGTCGCGGACTGCCACCCCCTCCGCGTTGATGGCAGTCACGATGTCAGTCCAGATCCGAGTCCGTCCTTCCTTGTCGGCGCGGGAACTTCCGAAGAGGGCATCATACTGACCCAGGACTTGCTCCACCAGGACACCAACTTCGGTGGCACTAAAGCTGGTGCCCCTCTGCCTCTCTGGCCGGGGGTTGTCAGTGGTCTCAGATGGTGTTTGCCCCGACATGACAACCCCAGAGGCAGGAGTGGGTGGGCAACTGGGTCCTGGGGCTGGGCTGTGGAGCGATGGAATCCCAATCGGGAGTCTTCGGTTCCAGCAGGGGTGGTCACAGCAACAGCACCCCTGGCTGATGTGCAGGCAGCAAATGGCAGGGCACGTGGGCAGCAGGCAGTCAGGCAGCAGCAGATGGCAGGTGGGAGCGTGCTCGGGGCTCTGGGGGGCAGTAGTTCGGCCTTCTGGGCAGGAGCGTGGTCTTCCGTGTGCTTACGCGTGGCCAGCTTGATACGGAGTGATTTGGCACGTGAAAAATCTGCACGTCAGCGTGTAATTCGAGGAAAGGCCCTTAGCGCGTATGCACGGCAGCACGCATATGCGATTTCATTGGACCAAAGGCCCTTAGCGCGTGAGCGCGTCTGTGACGTGATGCGCGCGGGTGTTTCCCTCATTGCACGTGATAACAGAACACACGTGGATTTCCACCAATCGCGTGTGAAAGTTCCCGGCACCCTGGAACACACGTACCCAGGCTAATCGTGTGTGGAACTTCCCGCGCACCCCGAAACACACGTACCCAGGCCAATCGCGTGTACGCTCACTCCCCTCCGATCACACGCGATGACACTCGGACGTACAGTCTTACCACGTATCCGAATACGTGCACAGACGTCAACGTGTCCGCCCACACGAAGGCAGGCGGAGGCGTCCCCGCGCACAGCATAAAAGGGCGCGCAAACAACAAACGCGTATATACAGCTTCGATGAATGCCCCATTTGTCGCTGCACTGATCGTGGGACACCGCAGGAGGAGGAGAATAGCCAGGGCAGGCATTTTCGCACCACGGACAAGCCTTTTTGGGATGCCTGACGACCAGGTCTACGGCAGGTATAGGTTTCCACCCCATATCATCCTAGACCTTGTCAGGGAGTGGGAAGATGACCTCACATCCCCCACCCTTTGCTCCCAAGCATTGAGCCCCTTGGAGAAGCTGCTCAATGTCCTGCATTTTTTGCCCACTGGGTCATTTCAGCGGACCACTGCCATAGTGGGGGGGGTCTCACAGGCCACGAAGTCACACTGCCTACACCAGGTACTGGCAATCATGACAGCGCGCCCCTCAGTCCGCAGGCACATATACATGCCCAGAACACCCGCAGAAAGGCAGGCCGTTGTCCTGGATTTTTTCAGGGTGGCACACTTCCCCAAAGTGCTCGGTGCCATAGATTGCACCCATGTGGCCCTACGTCCACCTAGGGCCACTGAGCACATCTACCGAAACCGCAAGCACTGGCATTCCATCAATGTACAGGTGGTATGTGATGCAAAGGGAATCATCACCTCTGTCTATGCAAACTACCCTGGCTCCACCCATGACAGTTTCATATACAGAATGTCCGCCCTGAGCCGGGCCCTGGAAGCTGGGCAGCATGGTGACACATGGCTCCTAGGTCAGTACAAATGCCCTTGCACATCCATGCAAGTCACACACAGACAAATATCCAAACCCTAATAATCTCAACTATTATCACCTCCCCAGGGGACAGTGCCTACCCTCTGAGCAACCACATGATGATGCCAATCCGGAACCCCACCACACCACCCCAGGTAAGATACAACGCCACCCATATTGCAACCAGGGGCATAGTGGAGCGCACATTCGGAGTGCTCAAGTACATGTAGTGCATCAGAGTGCAAGTGTGTGGTTCTGCAAGGACATGCACTCCACATATGCATGTGCACTCAAGTGACCATCAGTGTTCCCTACACATCACATGTGAACATTCACCATGTGTACACCCCAGCATGTCAAACCACAACTATCCCCTCGCACGTTTCCGCTCCCTTGACCGCTCTGGTGGGCAACTACTCTATGCACCACCAGCAGTGTGCAGGATCATTGTGGCAGCATGTGTCCTGCACAATGTTGCAACACGGCAGGGCGTCCCGGTGGACATGGTGGTGCCCCCACATCCCCAACCACAGGCACAGGCGCTGGCCATGGGAGGGGACAGGGCACGTGGCAAGGAAGCCCGGACCCAGCTTGTGGCCACATTTTTCACCTAAACTCCCACCCCTGCGGAGTGCACACAGGCCTGGCACATACCAGGTGACAATCGATGATGACAAAGAGACAGTCAACTGTCACAACCCTACCGCCCTGAGATAGTTGCCATGGAAGTGCCACATCGTCTGCATCCCTAGCTACTTAAACACAAGCTATCCTGTGTGACCAAAAGGCACACATATGACATATGACATGATATGGCCCATACACAAGTATTTCAAGGCGCAATGAGGCAGGGAGGGGGGAACAAGGGAAGACAGACAACTGCACTACTAGGCCAGGTGTCATTGAGATCGTGCAAGTGCAGGGGTAGGGGGAAGGGAAAAGTGTAAGGGGAAGGGTGGGGGGGAGTCCAGTACAGGGGAAGTAGCCCAAAAAAATAATACATAGGTCGGCTGGTGGCAACTGCAAAGGTAAGTGCAGACAAGTGCTGGGAAGGGAGGGCTGTAGGGATAGAGAGACAGTACTGCAGTGCAGGGGTTGCCAGGGAGGCAGTGCAAGTGGAGAGTGGCTGGGCCAGGGACCGAGGTCGGTGAGAGTGGCCCAGTTGCAGCTCCTGTGCAGTTCCAGTAAAGAATTCTGCAAGGGAGAGGCAGAGAGTAAGCAGAAGCAAAGAGGAAGGTCTTGAGGTGCTTCCAGAACTGGAGATGGTTCCCCTCAAGTTCAAGTCAGGCAGGAAGTCTGTTCCAAGGGGAGGGCCCTGCCGCGGAGAGAAATCTACCCCCAGCTAGTTGCTCTGAGAAGCGGATGACCCTGACATGCAAGGTGTGCATCACACACACCTGCAAAACAGGCCATGGCCATCACTGTCATGTCACTCAAACCCTCCCAAACATCAACATGACATGGCAAGCAATACCCATACACCAACACAGTAATGATAAGGTACACATTGCCATGTCCTAAATGTACAGTGGCATCGGACAATGATGCCTGACCGGGAATCAGATGAAATGACAGACCAACAAAATCTCCCACCCAAAATAAGTCATTTCCAAATGCATTACAACAGTCGTAGACGTAACATAACAATGAATGTCTGTCTACATGCACATTATGCATTGCAAAATCAACACTGCAGCTCATGTGTGCAGTGTCCTACTCCTGCATCACACTGCTCAGCGCACAGCACAGTGAACAGCCATTGTGTGTGATGCACACCCTGAGCATCACATCTAAGTGACAGACCACATCAAACATCAAATTAGGCATGTACTGGATCCATAATCAGTCACAGAACATGTGCTGCAGGGACACAGTGGGCACCAGAAGGCAAACAGTGTACACGTGGATATGCAAGGGTGGGAGTACATGTAGTGCATCAGAGTGCAAGTGTGTGGTTCTGCAAGGACATGCACTCCACATATGCATGTGCACTCAAGTGACCATCAGTGTTCTCTACACATCACATGTGAACATTCACCATGTGTACACCCCAGCATGTCAAACCACAACTATCCCCTCGCACCTGAAAGGAAAACACAACACATGAACAAGCATTGATCAGCAGAACACAACATGTACATAGGATACTACCATTACAATGTCAGAGTTGCCATCACACTGCAGGGCAAGGCAACTATCAACAACAACCCCCCCCCTCCCTCACAAATGACCATGACCCACCGAACAACTGCACCTGGGTCATGGAGCCTTCAACCCTCAATTCCACCTGGCCACAGGATCACCTTTACCCTTCGTCACAAGTGGGGAGGAGGAATGACACATGAAACTAGGGAATGCACGAAAATGTACAACCTGCATGAACACATACACAATCCAAACAAACTTGGACATCATTGTCATGGCCTTCTGTAGTCCAGGCTCAGGAGTGGTACGAACCAACCACCCCCTCTAGGGTTTTGGCGCCTGCAAGTTCGGGGCTTACACAGGCATCCGCAACCCCAGCGGGGAAAGAGGGTCAGGGAACGTTGCTTGGATAGGTACGGGAAGCAGGAACACCGGGTAGAGGGTACAGGTTTCAAAATTGCATACTATCACGGGTGATTAGGGAGAAAAAACATACCAAATTGAACCACACATACATCCATGCATCGGTACACTCCCCAGCAAGCCTATGCAGAGCAGTTCGAAAGAAAAACAACAAGACACTTAGCTCTGGTTTTGAGTGCTGGCCTCCTGCCTATGCACTCTCAGGTCTGGTTACAGGAGCACCTCAATGCTGCAAAGAGAGCCACAGTCAACAACCTGTACATGCCAATTACACAAAAACACAACACCAAACATGCCCCATAGCAACAAACTACTCTACAAACAGACAATCTGGGGTCGATGCTTCGTACCCATATATAACATCACCCCTGTGACGGGTCATACACAGTCAATGCAGTAAGTCAGCCGCTGGTGGGTGCGTGGCAAATGGAACACCAATGTGTCACAATTCACACAACATGCAATGTTCCCTGGGTAAGCAGACAGACCCATATAGCAAGCCATGACTACAGAGCAAGTTGCGTACCACCATGACCGAAACAAAGTTGGCAGTGCATTTATCATAAAGTACATGGAAAAGACATGCACTGCACCCGAGTATGTCCCTTGCTGTATGTCCCTGTGAGCTGCCCCTTTCCATGTCTCGGAAGGCTACATGGTTGATACAAGTGCCTCAATGGACCTTGGTTCACCGGAGGGTATGTGCCACTGCCCCTGCATGTGTCCCAGACAACCCTACTATCAACAGCCATCAGTCCACAAACACATCTGAGCTGCATTGTGTGCTTCAACACCAATATTCGTCTAAGCTCACCCTCAGTGCTGTGACTAAGCCTGCATGTGCAACTCGCCTGGTGCAAGCTTTGCTGTGTCGTGGCCCCCCTGTAATGCTTACCTTGCCTGGAGTTCCTTGGAACATGTTAGCAGTTCTAGGATGTGGGTCTGCAATCACTGTGCCTCTGCTTGTGCACACATGTGCATGTGGGCACCAAAAAACGGGTCCAGAATTCTGTCGTCCAATGGGCCATGTCTGCTGGCAAAGGTGCTCTGGAGGCTCATCCCCCTGCAGAAAGGGCATGAAACACATGATTAATGCTTCAAAGTCATCTGTGTGTGTCTCATCAGGCATCTCATTACTTGACCATGTCAGAGAGTCACATCACAAATCACACCATCAGTCCGTGTTTCACATCCAAAGTGTGGAACACTATCTACAGCATGAATTGCAACAAGCACGTGTACAGGAAAGATATGAAACATACTACACAATGCATAGCAATCAATGTACACATTAATCACGACACACCCCATCTAGCAAAAGCTGAACAGTGGACAATAACACCTAAATCATCCCCACTAGGGGTGTCAACACAAGTCACACAGCACCAGACATGCCACAGATATGACAGTCCAAAGCCCTTGTGTAATATTCTGTAACACCGAACCATCCTTGCGAGCCCATGGATAAGGGAGGCAGGAGTGGCCTATGTGAGTCAAGGACCCCAAACAGCAAACACATACACAAGGCAACCATGAAGGGCCCAGCTGGAACAGACAGTGGATGCCTTCAAAAGCCACAAAGCACCGCACCGTCACATGAAAGCACAATAGACTAGCAATTTTAAACTAAATCAACTATTAACTAATTACACTAACAATGGAAAACCTACATTACCTATTTAAACTAACTATCAAACAGAAACTTAACTAACTAAACTAAAAGAAAAATCAAAAATGGCCACATACGACCCGGGGGGGAGGGGAGGCACCCAGGAGGGGGGAGGTACAGGGTGCTGCTCAACATCCACATGCGATGATGCTGAGCCAAAAAAAAAACCTCCATGGGCTCAACGCCTGCACAGCCCGACCTATGTGGGAGATAGATGGTCGTCCAAGTCTGGCCCATCCTGTAAAGGAGGACGTGGCACAGTAGCCTGGCCATGCCTAGCCGCTGCTTGCCCCTCATCGGCAGCAAGTCTGCTGGACGGGTGAGCCTGGTTCTGTGTGGCGATTTGACATAGGTCTGCATGCAGAACCTCACGTGATACACGTGCTTCCTCTTGCAAGGTAGCACGTGTAACACGGAGTTCCTCCTGCAAGGCCTGGCTGGACAACCGCTGCACCTCCCGGCAAGCCTGTAGCTCAGCCGAGATGGTACGCTCAAGCTGTGCAAACCTCTCCTCTGCCTGCTGCCTCTGGGACATCATAAGGACACCCAGAGTGGATCTGAGGGAAGCATACTCCTCCCTCAGGGTATCCATGTGCGCCTCTGCGTGAGCAGCAATTGCTTGACGCAGAGACGACATTTCAGCCTGGCGTGCCCTGTCTGAGGCCGCCATGCCCAGCCTGAGCGAGCAGGCCGTGGACCGTGCCGCCTGCTGCAAGAGAAGCACCTGTCTAGCAAGGGGGAGCACAGATCGGGCCACACGCTCCATGCTCTCAGCGATGTTCTCCATTGCTGCCCCCTGCCGTTCGGAATTGGCAGTCATGTTTTGCTCCCACTCAGTATACAGCGGTTGCGCGCGGCGACCGTGTTGCCAGGCTTGACCCCTGCGGGATCCAAGGACCAGGGGTCCTCGCTGTGTTTGCACCGCCTGTGGCTGCACGACTACATGCCCCCATCGACGTGATGTCCCAGGCACATCAATGACTGGTGTGGAGGGTGACCCTGCGTCCCGATCCACCACGGGCGGAAGAACCAAGACTGTCTGATCCCTCAGTGCAGGTGTCGCAGACAGAGGAGTGTCCACATCAGAATCACTCACCACTGACACATGGACTTGATGCTCATCCAACTCAACATGGACGTCAGAGTCGTCATCAAGGCTGGACTCATAGGCAGCCAGAGACAAGATGGACTGCAGCACTTGGGGGTTTTCGTGGCCTACCACCCCACGACCCCCACTAGTGCCGGGTTGATGTGGTGTTACCAACCCTGTGTCTGGCATGACAACACCATCCTCCGCCTCCATTGCGTCATCACCTGAAAAATAGAGAGAAAAAAGGTCACTACACATGTCAGAAGCACACGACACACACACACCGACAGCAAAGGCATCCGGCAGACATGTGACACACAACATATGACCTGGCATGCATGCTGGGTCTACTTTGAATAGCTTCTGTGATCAGACCTGTTGAAAGGTGGCAGTTTCCATGGAAGTGGGTCTATGCAGTGCAGAAAATGTGTACGCCACTCACTACCTACATGTACAAGCACTCCATGGTGTGTGCCAGGAAATGTGAAGGCAGTGCAATGTCAAATTCACACATCACGTGCATTGTGCATTCAATGTGTACCATATCTAGAAGCCAAGCACCCCTCCACCCCAGTACCAAAGCAGGGATGCCTAGCATGGTATCAAAAGGCTGACCATACACCTGTGTATTGACAGGCAGTGTTGACTGGCGTCAACAGCTTAATGTGATTCAAGTTACAACACTGCAAATGATGCTGGGACAGTGGGCAGGACACATGATGAAAACTCCGGAGGCCGCCCACGTGTGAAGAAGACACAACAAGAGTTGGACAGAGTCATTGGCCATTGAACAGGCTGAGGCCTGTGAGCCACACAGATTGTCAGAGCCTAAACATGTGTGCAACGCAGGACTGAGCCACAGTTGACATGGGGAGGCCGATGAGATGGCAGGCAATGTATGTAACCAAGGACTCATATTACAGTGATCATCCAGTCAAGGACACATAGGGGCATGCGTGCAATGCACATGGAGCATGAATGGGCACTCATGTCCCTGCGGGACATCTGACCCATGCACAGTACAAGTGAGATACCCTGCATCGAGTACTAAGGCTGTACCACACGGCATATGTCTGGCAGTTTCTACGCTGGAAGTTAGGATCTACACAGGACACATGAACAAGAAACTACACATTGGCAAGATTGAAGCAGACCAGTGCAAAGGTGGAACTGGGGTGCAGAGTGGCGGAGGAGGGGCAAGGGAGCATGCCCACATGGAGTCCCGCATGCAGGCAGAGGAGACATGCATGACGGAAGCATTGCATTACTTACACATCAGAACCATGTACACGTCACATGTAGCAGCAATCATGCACAACACATCCCACAAGTGAAACACACACGTCCTCAACAAACACACATCAACACTCACTGGACTGGGAATCAAAGTCCAGCATCTCTCCCACTCCTTCGACCAATTCAGGTGGTATGAACTCCGCAACGAGAGCCTCATGCGGAGTGAGTTCTTCCTCCTCTGGTGCAGGCCCACCGCCAGTCACCAGAGTCAAGTTGTAATTTGAGGCACGCTTAGCCTTAGTGCTGCGCTTGATGTCATTCCAACACTTTTTGCACTCCTGCGCCGTGCGCACCTCATGGCCGAATGAACTGACATGTTCCGCAACATGCTTCCAGTGGGTGTCACGTTGGGCAGCCGTAGTCTGACTATTGGCACCCACTAGCATGTCACGGCTGTGGCCCCGCACGTAGTCCAAGAGGAAGTCCAGTTCCTGCTTACAGAAAGGCTTCTTCCTCGACGTGCAGGAGGTCGTGGCTGTGTGTGGGGTCCCAGCCTGTGCTGCAGGTGCAACCTTCCTCGTCTTGGACTGTGGCGCAGACCCTGGCTGGCAAATGCTGCCCTGACCAGTATGGCCAGTGGGTTCGGTGGATTGAGCCAAGGGAGTGGCAGGTGGAGGGATGACCAAAGGCCTGACTTGTGTCAGTGGCAGCTGGGTGCCCACTAATGGACCCTGCGCAGCAACATCAGCTGTGGCAGGGTCATTGACCGCAACGGTCCTGGTTGGCAGACTCACAACCAGGGTGCTGTTGGGTGCATCTGCCCCTGCACTTGCCAACACCCGGCTGTTCGGGGCAGCAGATGACATGACTGCCCCAGGGACACGTGTCATGGTCTGAGCAGCCCGGCGTGCCCCTATGGTTTCCCCCCTGGCCTGTTGGAGATCTACCAAGGGCTCTTCAAGTGCCAACGTAGCCTGCACTGGCAGACCCTGAGCCTGGGTGGCGGTGTCCACAGCTGCACCTGCAGCTACCACTACCCTTTGGCCCGTGGCAGTCGATGGAACGGACTGCCGGGTCGTACGGGTGCCAGTGCCAGATGCAGGAGCTGCATCTCCCGGAACCACAGGGGGTGGTGGCATGGCTGCACCGACACATGGCACAACATTGTGCTCAAGTGGCGCACCCCTGCCTCTTCCCCCTCTGTGGCTGCCCTGGACACCCTGGAGTCCCACTACTCCATGGTCACCCGGCCACGTCCCCGACCACGCCCGCCATGAGGAGGATGCCCAGCTGAGACGCCCCTCACCTTTGGTGGCTTCCCAACCATGGCACAGATGTAGTAGTGCTGGCACAGATGGAGTGGTGCCAATGGGAGGTGTACACCACAATTGACCTGGGCAATTGGGGTGAAGGGGGTGGGAAGCAAGATGTTAACAGCCCCCCTGCACCTGCAAGGCTGTATGTGACCCCGGTGATGTGGTGACGGGTCACGCAACGCTCAGGCACCCCAAAACTGCAGTAAAACCGTGCACGCAACCCTGCAGCCTATGTGCGTGGATTCAACCTCCCGCAGTACGCGGTGGCACCCAGTAACACGAATAACGCGTACGCGTGGGACACGCAGGCTACTATGACATCGAAAATGGGTGCGATACACAGGGGCACCCGCAGTGGGAAAAAGAGCGTGTGCGACTCACCGGCTGACTAGCGCGATGCAGAAAAACACGCGTAGCCAATACCCCCGCCAAAAGAAGAGATACGTCCTTGATAGCTGTGAAGTTGTGATGGCGCGCGAAACAACAGGAAGCAGCAACACACGTCGGTCTCCACGAAAGGCACGTACAGCGAACTGCTGGGCCCGCTCACCTTTAACCCGCGCTGAGGGAAACGCACGCGCGTGTCACGTCACTTACGCGCATGGGCCCTTTCCTCGTATTACACGCGGACGTGCAGTTTTTCACGCGCGCTTACGCGCATGGGCCCTTTCCTCGTATTGCACGCGGACGTGCAGTTTTTCACGCGTGCTTACGCGCATGGGCCCTTTCCTCGTATTACACGCGGACGTGCAGTTTTTCACGCGCGCTGAAATGCCCATGCACGTCTGTACGCGTCACGTCACAGGGGCGCTTGCGCTTGAGGGGCCTTCTGTCCAATGAAAATGCATATGCGTGCAGACGCGCTTACGCGCTAAGGGCCTTTCCTTGAATTACACGCTGACGTGCAGATTTTTCACGTGCCAAATCACTCCGTATCAAGCTGGCCACGCGTAAGCACACGGAAGACCACGCTCCTGCCAAGAAGGCCGAACTACTGCCCCCAGAGCCCCGAGCACGCTCCCACCTGCCATCTGCTGCTGCCTGACTGCCTGCTGGTAATGTGCCCTGCCATTTGCTGCCTGCACATCAGCCAGGGGTGCTGTTGCTGTGACCACCCCTGCTGGAACCAAAGACTCCCGACTGGGATTCCATCGCTCCACAGCCCAGCCCCAGGACCCAGTTGCCCACCCACTCCTGCCTCTGCGGTTGTCATGTCGGGGCAAACACCATCTGAGACCACTGACAACCCCCGGCCAGAGAGGCAGAGGGGCACCAGCTTCAGTGCCACCGAAGTTGGTGTCCTGGTGGAGCAAGTCCTGGGGCAGTATGATGCCCTCTTCGGAAGTTCCCGCGCCGACAAGGAAGGACGGACTCAGACCTGGACTGACATCGTAACTGCCATCAACGCGGAGGGGGTGGCAGTCCGCGACTTACAACATGTCAAGAAGCGCTGGGAGGACTTCAGGTCCAGGACCCTGAACAAGGCCCGGCGCCTCTTGAAGGCAGCGGATGCCAAGGGGCGCCGGGGCCACTTGTCGGAAGAACAGATGAGGGTCCTGGAACGCATATCCCCAGCGCTCCACGTCCAGGTCTTTGAGAGGCAGACTCGTCTGGAGTCGAGCGGTAAGTGTACATGCATCCTGATTGTGAGCAGTGCATGTGGTGATTTTTCAGTAGTGTGCAGGTTGCACATTTGTTTGTATGGGGTCGAGTATGGGTGGGGGTGTACAGGGCCCTGGGGCTAACACATGCGAGGGCTGGAATGTGTGAGACATGGATGGTGCTTGTGTGTGTAGGCTTGCATGCCAAATGCAGTTGTGTGGGCACACATGTTTGGATGAATGTGTATGTAAGTAGACATGTCCGTGATGTCACGCATGTATGTTGTTTTTGGCTGCATGTATCAGCACTGTGTACATGTGCATGTGTGTGTATTTGACAAGGGTGCAACAGTGATGCAACATGGATGCATGTGACAGCGGTATGTGGAAGCCTGATTGGCAGATGTGACATGGATGCCCGTCTGAACACTGCGACACTTGGCAGAGGTGTACACATGCATGCAAGTGTGGTGGTGTGTGTACATGTATGGTGCACTTCCTGTGTTGCATGTGATGTCTGGCTCACCTTTGGCTGCTCATGCTGTTGTATGTGTATGGATGGTGCTGGCAGTTGCGATATGGCTGTGGTATGGCTCATGTGTGCGAGTTGAAATGACATGTGTGTTGGGGATTGTGATGACATGTCTGAGGTTTGCCAATGCCACTCATGTACAACTGTCATGTGTGTATGTGTCCATTGTACAGTGCCCTGATGCCTGTGTTTTGTTTCTCCCTGTCTGCAGCGTCAACTGATGAAGAGGGCGGAGAAGGTGCTGTGGAGCACAGCGGCGAGGATCCCACCGCCAGCCGGAGACGCAAGGCCCAGCTCCCCTCCCATGTTGTCATCTCGTCGGGGAGTGAGGAGTCCGGTGCCGCATCCCAGGCCGCAGCTGCCGGGGGGAGGTCCAAGAGGCGGAGATTGGAGTTGGACTCCTCGGCAGCAGAAGGGGCAGCTGGGACCCCACAGGGCCCAACAGGGAAAGATGGCACGGAGTCATCCGGGTTGGTGGGGGGTTTGGTGGAGGAGGAGGCCGTGCAAGCACCAGAGACGGGGTCTGGAGGTGGGGATCCCACTGGTGCTAGTGGTGCAGTGCAGGACCAGGGACAGGAGGCAGCACAGGCCGCCGCGGAGGTGCCTGTGTGCAATCCTGTCCCTGCATCATCTTGCACCAGCAGGGATGCCTACGTCCAGACCCGTTTTCAGGCAGGGGATGAGCTCACGTCAACTGGCCTTCCTCTGCCTGCGGACGTGGCTATCCGGGTCCGGGTTGAGCCTGTCCTGACTGGTGTGGCGTTGCGTCAACGGGCGATGCGAGGTGACCTGCAGTCTTTTCATGAGGAGACTGCACGTCATCTTGAATGGCTCGTTGACCACGTCAGCCTGCTGGGACAGGTCACCCAGGCCGGATTCCTCTGTCTATTGGGGCTTGCTACGACCCCCTCCTCAACTGGACCCCCTACGCGCCAGTCGTCCTCCGTGCCATCTTCCCACCCATCAGTCACCTGGGTGCCCTGTGAAGCTGCCTCTGACGGTGCGGCCAGGCTGGTGGAGGAGGCATCCCTGCCACAGTCGGGAGTCGGACGTCCAGCAGGGGTGGCCACATCTACGACTGCACCCCAGCCGGCAGAGGATGTGCAGGCAGCAGGAGGCCGTGCACGGGCAGAGGCACAGCAGCAGCAGCAACGTGGTGGGAGCCATGAAGGCTCGGGGCCTTCAACATCGGAGGGGCAGGCATCGGCCGGAGGGCAGGAGGACCCAGGACAGAGAGTGTCTTCCGTGTGGCAGCGGTTGGGCCACGCCATAGATGCGGAGCGGCAGCGGGCGGAAGAGGCACGGCTCACAATGGTCAGGGCGGAGAACTCCATGCGGAGGGCCCTGAGGCGGGCCGAGTGCCTCAAGGCAATCCGCAGGGGTTTGGAGGTGGACACGTCAACGGCCCTGCGGACCCTCGGGCCATGGAGGAGGACCGCCTCCGGGACATTGAGCAGGAGTTCGATGATGCCCTGGCCCGGGACATCCACAAGTGAGCCGTGAAACTAGCCCGCTGCCCTTGTACATAGTTATGTAGGTAGTGTTAGGTTTCATTTTTGTTTTGATTTTATTTGGACCTTTCGGACATTGGCCACATTTTTGTATATAGTTTATTTTATTAGTTAGTGTAGTTAGATAGGTTTCCTTTCTTTTGTTGGGATAATGGACCCTGGCTTGTTCCCATGTACATAGTTCACTGTTGGATTGTATTTTTTTTTTCACATTTTAACCATGGAGCAATGGCTTTCTTTTTTATTTCCCATTGGATTTTGTTTTGTGGACATTGACTTTGGACACCATTACTTTGGATTTTCATTTTTGGTTTTGCTTTTTTTCACGGACATGCTTCTTTTAATTTTTGTACATTCATTTCTGTTTCTTCATTTTTGATTCTATTTATGTTTCCTTTAATACATATTTTTTTTGGTGAACTTCAATGTGTGGTATCTCATTGGTTTCATGCATTTCATGATATGGGTTTTGAGATTCACTGACACCCATTGGGTGTATGTGAGGGAAATGTGTTTGTTTCGGAACTTGCAATTGGTGTTCTGTGATGTAATTGCAAATTATGAGTGGGTGGATGCAATACTCGGGTGGGTGTTTTGCATTTGGAGGCTGACCATAGGGACCAGGGATCTAGATTGGGATGACATGTTGGCTGGGGAACATGAGTTGCACATGGGTGGGGGCCTGCTGGCAGGTGCCCCACAGTGCTGGGGGGTGGTGGTGGTGGGGAACATGAGTTGGACATGGGTGGGGGCCTGCTGGCAGGTGCCCCACACTGCTGGTGGGTGGGGGTGCTGGGAGACATGGGTGGGGGCCTGGTGGTGGGTGCCCCTGCACTGCTGGGGGGTGGGGGTGCTGGGAGACATGGGTGGGGGCCTGCTGGCAGGTGCCCCACAGTGCTGGGGGGTGGGGGTGGTGGGGAACATGAGTTGGACATGGGTGGGGGTCTGCTGGCAGGTGCCCCACAGTGCTGGGGGGTGGGGGTGGTGGGAGACATGGGTGGGGGCCTGGTGGAGGCTGCCCCACAGTGCTGGGGGGTGGGGGTGGTGGGAGACATGGGTGGGGGCCTGGTGGAGGGTGCCCCACAGTGCTGGGGGGTGGGGGTGGTGGGAGACATGGGTGGGGGCCTGGTGGAGGGTGCCCCTGCACTGCTGGGGGGTGGGGGTGGTGGGAGTCATGAGTGGGTGCCTGCTGGCAGGTGGCCTAGAGTGCTGGGGGGTGGGGGTGGTGGGAGACATGAGTTGGACATGGGCGGGGGCCTGCTGGCAGGTGCCCCACAGTGCTGGGGGGTGGGGGTGGTGGGAGACATGGGTGGGGGCCTGCTGGCAGGTGCCCCACTGTGCTGGGGGGTAGGGATGGTGGGAGACATGGGTGGGGGCCTGGTGGAGGCTGCCCCTGGTGGCTGGGGAGTGGGGGTGCTGGGAGACATGGGTGGGGGCCTGGTGGAGGCTGCCCCTGCACTGCTGGGGGAGTGGGGGTGGTGGGAGACATGGGTGGGGGCCTGATGGAGGCTGCCCCTGGTGACTAGGGGTGGGGGTGCTGGGAGACATGGGTGGGGGCCTGGTGGAGGCTGCCCCTGCACTGCTGGGGGGTGGGGGTGGTGGGAGACATGGGTGGGGGCCTGGTGGAGGCTCCCTCTGGTGGCTGGGGGGTGGGGGTGCTGGGAGACATGGGTGGGGGCCTGGTGGTGGGTGCCCCTGCACTGCTGGGGGGTGGGGGTGCTGGGAGACATGGGTGGGGGCCTGCTGGCAGGTGCCCCACAGTGCTGGGTGGTGGGGGTGGTGGGGAACATGAGTTGGACATGGGTGTGGGCCTGCTGGCAGGTGCCCCACAGTGCTGGGGGGTGGGGGTGGTGGGGAACATGAGTTGGACATGGGTGTGGGCCTGCTGGCAGGTGCCCCACAGTGCTGGGGGGTGTGGGTGGTGGGGAACATGAGTTGGACATGGGTGTGGGCCTGCTGGCAGGTGCCCCACAGTGCAGGGGGGTGGGGTGGTGGGAGACATGGGTGGGGGCCTTGTGGAGGGTGCCCCACAGTGCTGGGGGGTGGGGGTGGTGGGAGACATGGGTGGGGGCATGGTGTAGGGTGCCCCACAGTGCTGGGGGGTGGGGGTGGTGAGAGACATGGGTGGGGGCCTGGTGGAGGGTGCCCCTGCACTGCTGGGGGGTGGGGGTGGTGGGAGTCATGGGTGGGGACCTCCTGGCAGGTGGCCCACAGTGCAGGGGGGTGGGGGTGGTGGGAGACATGAGTTGGACATGGGTGGGGGCCTGCTGGCAGGTGCCCCACAGTGCTGGGGGGTGGGGGTGGTGGGAGACATGGGTGGGGGCCTGCTGGCAGGTGCCCCACAGTGCTTGGGGGTGGGGGTGGTGGGAGACATGGGTGGGGGCCTGGTGGAGGGTGCCCCCCCACAGTGCTGGGGGGTAGGGGTGGTGGGAGACATGAGTTGGATATGGGTGGGGGCCTGCTGGCAGGTGCCCCACAGTGCTAGTGGGTGGGGGTGGTGGGAGACATGGGTGGGGGCCTGGTGGGGGGTGCCGGTGCACTGCTGGGGGGTGGGGGTGCTGGGAGACATGGGTGGGGGCCTGGTGGAGGGTGCCCCTGGTGGCTGGGGGTGCAGGGGGGCATGCGTTGGTGGGCAGTATTGCAAGTTGACATGTGGGTTGGCTGGGGGTCATGGCCATGGTGGATGGTGTGCCTGCAGGACATGTGCAGGGTAGGCCCCTGTGGTGTGAGCCACCTGCAGGGGCCGTGGAGGGTGTAGAGGGAACACCTGGGAGGACCCACACGTGCAATTCACGTGTGGTGCTCCCCGCGCACCCCTGTAATACACGTACCCTGATGGAATTGCGTGTGGAACTTCCCGCGCACCCCTGAAATGCGCATACCCTGCTCGCACTGGCCCAATTGCGTGTGGAACTTCGCGCGCACCCCTGAAATACACGTACCCTGATGGAATCGCGTGTGGAACTTCCCGCGCACCCCTGGAATACACGTATCCTGATGATGTCGCGTGTGAAACTTCCCCCGCACCACGAAATACACGTACCCTGATGAAATTGCGTGTGGAACTTCCCGCCCACCCCTGAAATACACGTGCCCTGCTGATGTTGCGTGTGAAACTTCCCCCGCACCCCAAAATACATGTACCATGATGAAATTGCGTGTGGAAATTCCCGCGCACCCCTGAAATACACGTACCCTGCTGCAATCGCGTGTGGAACTTCCCACGCACCCCTGAAATACGCATACCCTGCTCGCACGGGGCCAATCGCGTGAGGTACTTCCCACGCACCCCAGTGATACACGTAGCCCGCTTGCCGTGCTGGTACAGGGTTAGCGCAGCCCTTTGCGCTGGATTGGGTATATTGATGGCTTTTCCCTGCGCGAGAGGCGTTCTTGGGGGCGTAACTGCACGCGCACACTGTGCGCCAGCCGCGTGCGCCACTTGTGCGCTGA
Organism: Ambystoma mexicanum; assembly: GCF_040938575.1. Classification (NCBI taxonomy): domain Eukaryota; kingdom Metazoa; phylum Chordata; class Amphibia; order Caudata; family Ambystomatidae; genus Ambystoma; species Ambystoma mexicanum. The sequence goes on along the minus strand of NC_090921.1, from coordinate 959,408,371 downwards.
ATTCTATGAATTACCCCCTGTATGTCTCTGCTTCTTCTGATGACTGCAGTATCTTAACTCAATGGATTTAGGGGTCCATGACTATACTTATGACCAACAATTTACTTCTATCTGACTTGGAATATACTCCTATCAAAGTCAAAAGGAAAATGTCTGAAAATGATTGAACATCATACAAAACCCGGTTAGAAACATATCACATTTTTGAACACTTTGCATTTGATATTAAACAGTTTAACAAAATTCAGAACTGTCTCATTAGACATCCTGCAAAGAAATCAAGGTCTTTCTGGGTATGATTGAAACTAAGGGCCTCATTACACGGTAGGCGGTGAGCCATGGCGCTATTAGCGCCATGGCTCATGCCGGTAAAATACCGGCACCGCCTTGGCGGAAAGGGGATTTACCGCCCTATTCCAAGGTTGGAGGGGCGGTAAATCCCCCTTCCGCCATTGCCCTTCCCCATTCCCATTTCTGCCCCAAAGGGCTCTATGGGAATGGGGAAGGCGCTAATTACGGCACCGCAATTTTGCGGTGCCTTAATTAGCTCCGAGGTCCCTTAGCGGGTTGGTTTTTAACGCCTGCAAAAGCACCAACCCGCTAAGGGACCAAGTAGGACGGCGGTAAGGGTTAACGGTCACCGTTGCCATTAACGGTGACCGTTAACCCTTACCGCCGTCCGTGTAATGAGGCCCTAAATCTCCTTTTGACTAAGAATGTTTTGGGGACACGTAGCAAATTAACTAATGCCGATCGATCTTGCCGGTACTGCACTAAGGTAAATGAAACTTTGAAACACATTATCATAGAATGCACTGCACTTTCTGATCTTCGCATTCGGATGCTGGAATCTTATTTTAAAAATAGGCTGTTTTTATGCAGTGAACAATTTGTGGTGGACTTTACTCGTAGAACCTAACGAACATCTTGTGATTTTTTTTTAAAGATCTGTTTTAGACTTGCTTGTAATGGTGAAATCTTGTGAAATGTTGTGATATTTTGTTTTTAATTCTTGCGTTTTATATATGAATTGTTTTGTAATACTTTGTACTGATATATGTGTGTAGAGTTTTTTGGCTAAAGCTAAATCACACAATAAATAAATACAAATACAATTATTTCAGTTTTCCTTTTATGTCTGGGGATGGGCTTTGATGATAGCTTTAAGAAATCCAACGTTGGTCTATTCCCCTCACTGGAAATTGTGTACCCCATGCATTCCACTGTGTTAATAAGAATTTAATGATCGCTTTGCACAATTGAAAGCCTCCCTCATGAAGTCAGCGCAGTACAGTTTCAATTGTGTTGCTATTCCTCACTTGCTCCTCTCCCCAGATCAGAAAATGACACAATCCTCACATTATGAAGCATATGATGCACCATTCTCTGGAACCAGATGTTGGGAAAGTCATCCAAGAATATTAGGAATTGCCTCATAATGTGATAAAAGACTAAGGGCCTCATTACACGGAAGGCGGTAAGGGTTAATGGTCACCGGTAATGGTACCGATGACCGTTAACCCTTGCCGCCTTACTACGAGGTCCCTTAGCGGGTTGGTACTTTAACGCCTGCTTTTAGCAGGCGTTAAAAACCAACCCGCTAAGGGACCTTGGTGCTAATTACGGCACCGCAAATTTGCGCTACCGTAATTAGCACCTTCCCCATTCCCATAATGCCCTATGGGGCAAAAATGGGAATGGGGAAGGGCAATGGTGGAAGGGGGAATTACCGCCCTGCCAACCTTGGAATAGGGCGGTAATTCCCCTTTCCACCAAGGCGGTGCCGGTATTTTACCGGCATGGACCAAGGTGCTATTAGCACCTTGGTCCACCGCCTACCGTGTAATGAGGCCCTAAGTATGTTGAGACTTTGGGACAGATAATAAAGAAATTAGCACAAATGTAAAAAGGGCTGAGGAGGCGCTTTTTTCAGTTGCGCTCATTACAGAAATGTGCAGGTCACTGTATGCTCAAAGGTGACCTGTGCTTTTCTAGAGGGGCTAGACAGTAGGGGAGAGATGCACTGGCCAGCCCCCTTGCATACATTGATATTGTGACCACACCCCCTGCACTAATATATCGCTGGCTTCCAGCAACCATGTTGTGGCTGGGAGCACATTTCATAGAGACAAGCCCTATAAGGTTCTGTCACAGGGCAATGCGGTATTTTTAGAAGGATAGAAATGTAAGTGGGAGAGCAATGTTTCACACCGCTGCCATCCCACTTCAAAGAAAATGCATGGAAGGTTCAAAAATGAACCTCTCGCGCATTGCGCCTTCCCTTGCACCTAGACGGAACAGGCGCAGGGGAAGGTTTTTGATTTGATTGCCTCTCAATGTGGCTCCCATTTGTGGATTCGGGATGTGCATTGAAATGTGCAGAAATGCCACCTTATCTGCACAGAACCGCAAAGAGAGTGAACAAGGGCATCTGAATGGATACATCTAAGATGCACACATTCAGAGTCCCTTTGTGGATTGGTTTGGATCTTTTTTGGCACAAATGAGGAGATGTGCTCGTGCATCCCAGGACTTGTGCCCAAAAATTCGTAGCTAATCTGCCCTCTGAATAGAATAATCTAATGATATGCATTACTCACAATGATTTTTCTGAACACACATGCATCGTTCAGCATTAGCCCTGGTTCCAAAATGGTGGGTATAGGATAGCTCGCAGTGATTATATCCCTGTTGATGTAACTGAGGCCTGAGCATAACATCAAGTTGCTTGTTAGGAACTTGTGGACCATCATGCTGATGGGGGTCACCACCTCTTGCCTGAATAGCCTTGTTGCCTTTATGGGTACGGAGATAAAGACTGCGCTGACATGATGGGTTTTGGGAAAAGGAGAGCATCGTTCAAAGCAAATCGCACCGTGCTTCCTGTCTCTGATCATGCCAGGGCTGCCTGTGCGTGCTTACATGGAGGCGGTGGACCAGGAGGCAGCAATCCTGGAAGAGGAATCCAGAGTCCATCTTTTATCTTGCAGAGTGAGAGAGGCCAAGGGTCTGATAGTCGGAATGCGAGAAGGAGAAAAGCGACCTGTCTCCAAGAGGGTAGTGGTAGGAGCACGTGGAGTACACCAGGTTGAAAGACCTTTGTCATGTGTTTCTATGACGTCTAGTGCTTTTTCACATGCCTTCCTATGCCATGTTATGATCTACTATATGAAGTTTCGGGTTTGTCTGAAAATTAAGGTTTTTGACTGCTCCCTGCACTAACACACTCAAATTCTACATTCAACACACACTACTCATACCACTTCAGCTACTTACACATGGCAGTTGAAGACCATTACCAAACGATATACACATTCACCTCTGTAGCCTACTTAAATACCACAACCAAGGCCAATGCATCCTCTCAACATGGCCACACAGCCTCCATTCCAGTCCAATGAGCCTCTTTGATCGAGACACAGACTTCAAAACCGGCCCACACGCTGAGCTCAGGGTACTTCCGGTCTGCATGCATCAACAAAACAGCAAAGCTAGCTTGCATTTTACTCATCCCCAAATAATCTCACCCATCACTCTCTCTTGCAGATCTTCCAGAGCACCAGAGAACATGCATATGGCAGGGGTGAACCGTATACATCCTAATAACGTGACTAACATAGCATAAGTGCTAGCAGGAAAGCAGATCTGGCATCTTGCAGACATCCTCTTCAAAGCTGGAGCACGAATCTCACTGGACCTTGTTTATGGTCTTACTGCTCCCCACACTTAATGGACATCATTGGCTTTGACCTATTGACACATGTGCAGAGCAAATCTTAGACCAGGATTCCTCACTTACTCCATAAGGTGAACCGGCTGCATCCAGCCTGGCTGCTCCAGTCTATGGTGTGTCCTATGGGGTAAAAGGACACTGCCTAACGCTACCGTTACCCTCTCATGGTGTAACAAGGAATCTGTGCTGATCTTGGATATACATTTTGGTATCCCCCTTCCAAGTTCTCTGGTGAATGAATCTGGACTTGAAAGTGGTCTCTTACCTGCTCGTACCGTCATCAAGGGCTAGCAACATCCTTCATGTGTCCTCATGTCCACTCTTGCTCAATCCTCACCCTCAGAATTGTTTTACTTCTCTCTGATGGTGATGTCAGCATTTTTCAACTAAATGCCCCTTGTCCTCCCCCGTTACACTTTGTTCATGGGTGGGCACTGCCTGTCTGTCAAAAGGGTTGTGCATGACTGTTGCACCTAACACATGGTTCTTTGATTTCTGGCTTCTAGTTTGGCCATCTGGATCTGTACGTTGTGCCTTCTGTCCTAGGCTATCTTCCTTGTTTTCACAGGAAGCCACCTTCAATCCATTGGTTTTTACATCTTTCGGCGTCTCCTTTGCTCTGCTTGTAGTTTCCTCTGCTTTGCGTTCAGTGCTGAGTGGCTTACTCAGTAGAAGATATTTGGCTTAAATGCACTTCTGGTTCTTTCTACTGTTGATATGGACCCACCACCATCTCTCTATTTAGTCCGCCTGCGCGACCCCACAGCAATGCAACACTGCATGTTCCTGAAGACTAAAGACAAAATCGTATGCAAGCTCCTGGGCACCTTGCATCTTCTTCCACATAGGATTTTGTACAACATTAAGCTTTTTTATTGGCAAAAGGCTTTGGCAGTCTCCTTTTTGCTTCTTCAAATGCATCATCTTCCTGACCACCTGTGGATTTTGGCACTTTTCTCAGCTCCTTAAAAACTCTCTGGCCTTCTAACACTGTGCATTCAGCAAGGCTGCTTTCCTTCTGCCTGGGGAATAGTAATGCCCAGGTATGTTGGGAACTTTTGGCTTGGTGTGGTTCCTTGCATGCTCTCATTCTACTTTGTATCTTGAAGTCTTGTACTACACTGGGAAGTGTGGCCTTGGAATCTTGTTGCACGTCGCAACTGTAGTGTAGGAGCACAGGCCAATCAATGCAACGACCCAGAGACTAAAGGAGAGTTAACTGTAGAAATGTATTGTCTACACTCATTTTGTTAAATCTGCACTATAGGCCCTCCATGTACCTGACTTAGAGCTGAACTAGCTGCTGCGCGCTTTTGTCGCACATGCTCCAACACAATCCTTCACATCTGCTATTTCCTTGTGCCGTCCTGCTCTGTGTGCACATCCTGTGATGCCACAATCCATGTCACGGAAGGACGTGCTGAGCCCGGCATATCCCCAAATATGCACCTGGGATAAGGGCCGGCCTTAGCAGCAGCAGTCAATACCAGGGCAAGAAGGGTGTTTTTTTCATTTTTAACTCCCCGCTCCCGCGTCGGAGCATGGAGTAGATCACTCTAATAGGGTGCTGATGTTAATGCCTCAGCACCCTATTCTAATGAAAACTGCTGGCTCCCGTGCCGGAGCGGGCAGGTAATCACTTCAATAGGGTGCTGATGCGAAAGTATCAACACCCTATTGTTATTAAATGCACCTGCTCCTGTGCTGGAAAGCTGACGTCAGCACAAGAGCGGGGCGCATTCAATTTCAGTAGGGCGCCTGCAGCACCTTCTCCCACCTCACAAACTTGTGTGCGACCTTGAAAGAATCCCGCAAGCTGGCGTGGCGTGGGGCTAATCGCACCCCAGGTGGCCCTGCCCAAGGTCGGCCCTGCTTAGGGATTCAGTAACTTAAAACACTTTTTAGAATTGTATATTTATTTGCCTAATCTACGAGCCTCATGACACAACATTCTGTCGGCTGAAGAGGGACAGTCTAGGGAAGTTTCACGCGTGGCATGGATCCAATTGGAAGCTTTGGCATGCACACACAGACCTATCTGTGCTGCTAAAAGTCACAACAGAGGTGTTTGGCCATCATCCCGGTGAGGACTTAGTGAAGGAAAAGTAATAACACTAAAATTGCATGACGTGCTTAAAAAAAAGGGTGCAGTCAACCCTATTAACACATTTTATTGAAGTTAGTGCAATAAGCTGTTCGATGCCCCACGGTTTATGAGAACAGTGGGTACAATTTCACGACTGGATTGCTGTGCGAGATAATGTGCACACGAAGAGACTGGATTTGAGCCGAGGGTAGTCGAGATGTAAGTATCTATAACAGCTTTATTTTTCTAAGCACAAACTAAAATCCTCTACCCTTCAAGAAACATCAAGGAGGTCGTTACAAGGGAAGCCTTCCGGTGTGCACTGGCAGCACGAGGGCGGTTTTTCAGACCTGCCCAGCAGGGTGACAGGGTCACTTTGCAGGGAACACTTTGCAGCAGAAAGGAGCATTATTTCTGCAGCCATAGAAGTAAGTAAAAGAAAGCGCAGAAATAGCAACATTATGAGCCAGAAAATCCCATGTGTCTGCAGCCCGTTGTGTAGTAGATCATAGGGAAGGAATCTAGCACCACCTGGGCTCTGGCTGGCAGGTTTCGGCTATGCGCTACGTGCCATGGACTCCCTCGGTGCACCTGCATGCTGCCATGTGGATTCCATACTGTGTTGCTATGGCGTGGCTTCTGCACGAGGCCCTTGATGTTAGTCACAGGCAGGAAGCATCACCTTGTTTCCATGTCTCTGCATGGGGGGAGAACAAAAACAAAGAAAACCAGAAAAACCTGGTATTCAACGGCTCTAATGACTGGGTGGCACCTGTGAGACATCTGTCAAGAGATTAGTAGAGGTGATTGGAATGAGACAACAGGGAGAGCTGGGAGGATCCGTGCTAAGAGAATTTCAATGTTCACAGGTGGGGTAGGGAGGACGTTTTAGGTAGAATCCTCTTACAATTTGTATGTGAAAGGTGCTCGCAGAATAGAGAAAAGGACATTGCACAGTAAATAAGCATTGACAAAGCCAATAAATCCTCTGGTTACCATGTGTGCGGGTGTGTGTGTGTGCGTTTGTGTGTGTGTGATTGCGCAAGCGCGTGTGTGCGTTTTTGGTGGCGATTCCATTTGACCACCATGCATAAACACAACTCGGCACCAGAAAAGTAATTCCAACAATCAAAAAACCGACCCTAGAAAAATAAAAGCAGAATAATGAATGCGACCAAACTCATGTGTCAAACAAAACATCTTCAACACAGGGGAACACCTGCGGACCCTCATTCTGGAGTAAGATGTCCAAATATGGGGCAGAGGGAGAGGAAAGGATGGTGGGACGTGATTGACCATATGGGATATTATGTGCCTTTTACGGTGTGAACTTCACAGTAGTTGCCCTAAAGTGCCAAGCCTTGTCCATGTAGAGGCAAGTAGTGACCCAGCCGAGGCTGGCAGCAAGACCCTGTTCTGTTGGATGAACAGGAAAGTGGGCCAAGGAGAGTGGGAAAGGGGAAGAGTGGCACATTTCACGAAGACAAAAACACGTACAGACTTAACTCACCACATGTAGGGCAATGAAAACATAAGGGTGAGTGATAGTGATTGTTGCGATGAATGTATAGTTGTCAGGGGGTTGACCAGAAGAAGATGTGCTCAGAAGAAGGGACTAGAGCTTCCCTTATTGGTAGGAATAAATGTCATGGAGGCCATTTCTTTGGTGGGGAATGTTTTGGTGTGAACTGCCAGGCACACTGCAAATGATCTACAGACTGGGGCTAGGTTTAGGATGGGGAAGGGAAGGATAGTGAAGTCAGCAGAAGAGAGAAGGCGAGAATGCATTCTGGGCATGGTCCCAAGACCAGTGCACATTTAGAATCTATACAGTAGGCAAGCATGGCACGGGAAATCAGAAGCGGCCATGATGGAAGCAGGAGGGAAAGCCAAAACCAGGCCGAAAATGAAGCATACAGCAATGGGAGCTTAGTTCTGCAACAAGGAGCGCTGACCAATGGGGTAACATGCATACCAGTGGCGCAACAGCCATTGGGCAGATCTGGATTTACCAACCCGCCCCACCTGAACATTTAGGCTATGTTGACTTGAACTAACTGGCCTACAGAGCAGTAGCAGGACATAAACGGTCAAATACAATAAACAATGTCTGTGGCTTCAATTTTAACAAAGGCCCTGCAATTACTAACGTAACACCTTTCATTGTTAGCACCTGTATTTGTATGCATACGTGTTTAGGCAATTGAAATCGTGATGGGGGGTTAATACCTGCATGCCAGGGAGTGATTGGTAGGGTGGGGGGGGGGAGCCTGCTAATTCTCACAGCAGTTCAGCAGGCCTCTTGCTCTTGCCTGGAGTCTGAACATGGCAGCTGAATTACTGTGGTTCCCTGGAGTTGATCACCTTCAGTCAGTGGTTCTGGCCCCGGGTGATCCAACTGGGCCTAACACCACAGCTCTCCTCCTCGTGCTCCAGATCTCACCCCTGCTTCAACGCCTTCTACTCTTCTTAATCATTCTCCTCCACCTGCCACTCTTGCTCCTCTTGCACTTTGTCTGCACTGGAGCACTGTCCTCTCCCAGGCAGAGGAGTAAGGCACCCATTTTGCATTGTGGATAATAAAGTGATTATGGCAATAAGGGTTCTGATGATCTGGCCTAGTCCTCCCTGGGTTTCCCTACTCCTGATTGGCCATGGGTATGTGCATCGATCTCCTGCCCTTACCAGTAGATTCTCGCCCTCCCAATCCCCAAGTAAGGGCTGCTGTGGGATGATTGAGTTTGGCCTCTGCCTGGCCCCACCTTATTAGCATCAGGCAGGTCATCATAGTGGGATCCTGTGCCGGCATTCTGCCTGCCTGGTTGTTCATGAATTGGCTCCTGTCTCTGATCCTGCACAGTTTATTGAAAGCAGTGGATAGTGTTGCATGCCACACATGGTCTTGGAGAAGATCTCTGTGCTCTAGAGGGTAGGGCAGTAAACTGGAACAATCCCTCATGAGTGAAGGACATTGTTTTTTCTGTGTCCTCCAGAGACAGGGCTACCTGCCAAAACACATTGATAGGTGTACGAAGATGTTTTATAAAATCCCCAGTTTTCTCAATTAATACTTCATTCTTGGGTGCATCAAACTGGAATAGATTAGTGACTTTTTCGGAAATCTATGCAAAAGTGCCTGATGCCATTAGGTTTTCTGACCAACAATATTGGAGATGGCTCCTGACTAAGGGATAGCTAAATAATTCACAAATCTAACATTTGTTATCTACTCTTTTACTCTCTGACTATGGGTCAAAGTCTTCCAAATTCTGCGGTTGCCGTGCAGATAAGGTGTCAGTAATCAGAAAGGATGGGAGATCAGAAGAGAGACCCTCAATTGGGATCGACTTTCTAAAGGCCTTAAGATTGGGGTTGTGCCCCTCTTTCAAAGCCTTCAGCCAGTTCTCATGGTATGCTTGGATTGTCTCATATCTGTCTGGTTGTTGGATCCTATCATTCAGATACTTATGTCCGAAGCCATTGAACTAGGAGCTTATTGTAGGTTGTGTGTGGTAGTCACTACCTGGGCCACCTATTTGGACCTTCCTTAACTGATATGTCTAGTCATAATAGTTTGCTGTTTCGCTTGTGCATGTTGCGAGTGGTGCTATACTACGTCTCCAACTTGAGTGCCTATTTCCTAAACTGAGCATTGCTAGTGTCATCTTCACATTGTTCTTCCCAGCTCTCTTTTAGGACGTCCTATTGTATCCCATTGTTGGATGCTTAAGGGACTTTCCAGATTTCAAAAGCGCCCAAGAGAAGAGCTCATTACAATATTTTCTGTCCTCTCCCATGGGGTACCTCAACAGATTCTTAACGTTTCGAAGTGAACTTTCAACTAGCCCATCAGTTTGGTGCCTACAGAGGGATATGCATAGGTTTTGAATCTGTAGGACTGTACATAAACACATCCCTGGTCAGTAAAGATTTAATTTGGGAAAGTCAGGCAAGTAAAATGTCTGGAGGTGTTGCCTATAAGCATTTCTTTGCCCATGCATATCAAGCACCGTTCAAAGGTGTGGTGGCAATACATGCGCTGAGGGGATTTGTCAAGGTACCTCAGCAGCTTTAGTTCTGATGAGTCCCATATAAGCCCAAGGTTTGTGTCAAACTAACTGGAGAAAAAGTGATTTGGCTTTTAAAAGTAGCATGTAAGACCAAACATCCCTGTATTTTTACTAGGCTCATCGCAGACCAGCTAACTTCCAGTTATACTAACTGTACCCCTATTATAGGCTCATCTAGCATTCTCTCTCCCCATCCCTTTCTCGCTCTCCCTCACTCTCGTTCTGTCTTTCTCGTTCTCTCTGTCTTTCTTTTTCTCTCTTTCTCTTTCTCTCTCTCTCTCTCTCTCTCTCTCTCTCATGCTTTCTCTGCACCCTCTTCCTCTCCCTGTCTCTCTGTCTTTCTCTGTTGCACTCGAGCTTGGTGGTATCTGGCGGTAAATCCATCCAGACACCACCAAACTGTATTACCGTTATGCACTTGGTCCAGCGTATTACTGCCGGATTCCTAGTGGCAGCAATGGTGGTAAATCCTGATTCCATGCAGTCCCATTGGACTTCATAGGGGGGGGACTGCCTGTATTAGTAATACAGGAGTTAGCTGGAGGTAAATCAGGTGCCCTACTGGAAAACGGGTACTTTGTCGGGGATGTAACGTGCCAGTAAACGGAATTCCTTTTATGGGTCCCCATGTTTAGTGTGACGAATCCCGTCCCTTATCCAGAAGGGGACCTTTCTACGGGGCCAGCGAGGTGAGGCCGTTAACCGACAGGTCCCCTGGGGCTGGTCCTCAGTGAGAGGTTCCCATGGATACGGACCCCCTCTACGGGAGAAGTGAGGACTGTCGAGGGAGAACACAGCATACTCACCATCATGCTGTCAGACATGAGTCATCCAGGCCTACATATAGGACTCAGATACCCGCATCCTCTCATTCTTCTCTCGCTTCCACTAACTTCCTTATAGATAGTGATCATGTATGTCAGGCAGATGATACTATGATGAGGAAGAGTGGTTAGGGATGGCTCCAAAAGCACTGCCACGATTAAGAGCAGAGCCCTACGCGGAACCGATATAAACATGTTAGCTATTGGAAGCTAGGAAGAAATGAGGACAAAAAACTGACGCGGGCCTCTCCTTGGAGTCTGTCCTGCACCCCAGCACCTTCATGCTAGTGAGCGCAGCACTGCGGGGAGGCCCTGCAGCAGACCTGAATGGCTGGAAAATAGAGGTGGAGAATGTCAAAGCGGGGGAGAATCACAATGTGCAATAGCACCTGGAGCTTTCCAAGTGCCATATAGAATTACCAATAAATGATCTCAGACCCAAATAACTGGACAGACTCAAAGAATATGGCAAAATAACACTTTATTATCAGTTGAATAAAGTAGGTAAATCTGGTGAACAAACCGATTACAGCTCACTCACTCTTGTCTACATTTCGATTATACAAAGGCTTTATACCTCGATGTACGTCAGCTATGATGTCAGCCTACATGGCAAACAGTAAAAAACCTATTGCAAGGAGGGAACATATATACCTATACTTTATTTAAGTGTTAGTAACATTATTGGCTGCCCATTATCTGGTATGCATGCCTTGAACTACCTCTAAATACATATAATACACATTATTAGCAGAATAACAGCAGCAGATTGGCTTCTGCAACAATGTATGGTACACTGCTACATAGACCCTCATTATTGGTTGGCATTCTCTCCCAACCTTGGGCATTTGGCTCTTTAGCAGCCAGTAAGCAAACAGAAACCCAGGTGCAGAGAACAACGTTAGACCACTGCTCACTTTGACAATTAGCCTAACATCTCTCTTCAGTTAAGCCCTAAGCTAAGGCGTCTTCTCTGTAGTTGACCTTGCTGACTGTTTTCTGCCTTGGGACTTTTAAGGGAGTGTAGGTACATTATCTTCAGTTGGAGCTTAATGAATAGGCCATGTTTTTGAGTCTTGCACCACTTGCGAGGAGACCACGATTTTGTCAATTTCAACCTTTTTTTAGTGCTCTATAATTCAATTATGCTGGGTGCTATTACTCATCTCGGCCTCTCGAGACTTGGTTGCTTCATCTTGCATAGGATTTCTACATCTTTTTTTTTCAATACCTGGCATCTGCAAATGTTTTCTCCTTTACTTATTCTAAGAGAACTATGTTGTGCGTGTGTAGTGTATGACTCCTCTTGTGCCTTGCAGTTACCCCTTGATTCCAAGCCAAACAGATATTCTTTGTTCCTTGCATGAAGCTGGTTTTCAGTGCCTGTCAGGTCTGCAGCTCTGGTCCTTCTCTTTGAGTCTTCTTGCTTATTACTTATACAGAGACAACGTCCATCTTTTCATCATGGCTGCTTTACTTGCGTTATATTTTCTCCTACAGCAACCTTCTATGCGTCTCATCTACCTTGAATTTCTGTGTATATACTTTTACTGTCTCTCTTCTTACATATCTTCTTACTATATATGATTTTTTTGTAATTGCATACAAGTTTCTCTTGTTGCTTCAGTTACATCTTCATTCTTTAAGTGTTTGCATATCATTTCAGTACGTCCTTGTATCTTCTCTTCATGATGTCACTTTGTTCTGTTCTGGTTTAACTTATAGCTCTTTGATGTCCAATGGTATATGCAGACATCCTTCAGTGTGAAGGTACATTCGATATGGTTGTATAAGTGCATAACATCTCATGTATCTTCGATGCAGTATTGGGATGATCCCTGGTGTCACACACAGAGCCCTTTTGTTTTTCTTCCAGTATGAATGAGGTGAGAGGGTGGGCACTAGAGAAGACGTGCACATCTGCCTCTCTACATTCCCCATCTGGTCGAGTCCTCAACCACCTCCTCAATCTTCTTCACCTTTTCTCCACACTTTGGTTTCTTTGGAATCCATATCTTTGTCACCCCGCTCAGGTTACCTGCATTCTTCATGTGCTCATCCAACTCCAGGTCATATGGCAACACTTCCCAGTCAGTTTATCTATTTATTTTAATTTTATTGGGCATTTGTAAGGCCCTTTTAGATCAGGAAATTGTGTTTCAAAGCGCAGACTGAATACCCAACGTCCTACATAGTTCTTATGATCCTTAGGGTAATAGAACTTCCTTGGGCTGCCAAAGGACTTCCTTTTAGATGCTCACAGGTGGTGTCTTCAGTCTGTATGTTTTCACCATAGTTTTCTTTTGCTATCTTCTTGTATTGTCCTATGATTATTCTTACAAGACATGATCCTAGCAATACTAACAGTAGTATTGCTCCAAGCAAGTTGAAAGCATTTGCCAACCCTATTGGGACCCAGGAAAACAGGGACGAGAACCAGTCATCCTCTTCAGTCTCATCTACTTCATTCTCAATCTTCGTATGTAGGGTTGACAGCACAGTTATTGCCTCTGTCAGAAATCCAATTTCTCTGTCATGGGCAGGTATGTACGTGCAACAGGTAGTCCCGATCTTGGCACACACGCCACCTTTCAGTGCTCTAATCAAGTCCAACACATACCTGTTCTGGAGGGCCGTGAGTCTGATAGCCCTCAATTCTTCTCAAATCGCATTAAATCCTGTTATTGTCATGTTTATTGTTTGTAATAGCTCCCACCTGGTTATTTGTAACCACTTGGCGTTCACTGCAGTCTGAATTCCTGGCATAAATATTGCTGTAAATATAACTGCTGTTTTACTGAATAGTTTATGGTAAGCTGGAATGTCATCATAGGCTTCTATTGATTTCACAGAGAAATAGTTCTACCTTTTCAGCAGAAGGAGGTTGACAGACCTCTTCTTTCTTTGATGTGCATCCATCTTCAGAAAGGCTTCAATATGGAGATCTCTATGGGGAATCACCAATACAGGAACATGTATGGCCAATATAGAGCATATTCCGCCCCAATTTTTACACAGCTGCATATAAGCTCTGGATCCACACTCCCAATAGTGGTTCATTTGTACAGCAGTTCCTCCATTCATTCCTGGTACGTCAATTGTCTACTTGCATGCCTTTTTCTGTCCAACTTTAGTCAGACCCCTGTTCCTGAAGCACAATATGGAATTCTTCATTGGCAGTATGGATACAGGTGCTGCTTCATTTTTGACCCATGTTAGTAACTTTGCATACTTGGCCCATGATTTCAAACATTCATCATTCACTTCTGGCACTATCTGTACTCTTTTTGCCATTAATGGATGTGCACTACAGGGTAGCATTCAATCTTCCGATCCTTTTCTGGTTGCTACCGGTCCATAAACTAATAATGTAGGTCTTTCCCAGGATCCTGGCATTTCCCATGTGTATGCACACGTAGTCTCTTTTGTTCGACAATCCTTATCTGGCCTCCAGTCATACCACTGAGAGAATACACAAGCATTCTGCTTTTCTAGTCGGGGTCTTCTTTTTACATTTGTTATGTTTTTATATATTCATCTTCATATGGCAATACCTCCCTCAACCTCCATTTTAGGGCTGCCCATGTTCTTTCAAATCGTCTTCTCATTGTGCACGCTGCTATATGTACATGGCTAAGGCACCTTGCATCATGTATTGGTATTTCTCTTGCAATAAATGCTCTGGCTGTGTTCATGGCATAAGGAATGAGAGAACACACGTAGTAGCTTTCATCTCATGTTCTCCTACCCACCTCCTTCATGGGTTGATACCAAATGTTATTCTTTAAATGGGCTGAGTTATCAAGATATGCATTTATATCCTCATGATCTTCTGCAGCATCTCTCCTAAGTACGGTAATTTGTTTAGAAATATCAGGGAAAATATTACTGTACGGTAATTTGTTTAGAAATATCAGGGAAAATATTACTGTGCTTTTGTTATGGATAAAAGGAGATGTCTCATTGCTTACTGCTTCATCTGCATTATTAATCATTGATTGACAAAATGCCATAATAATAAGGAAGAAAAGACAAATCATTGTACAAAATGAAGTTACCAGAAATATTCCAAAGAAACGTATTGATCTTCTTAATGGCAGTAATTCTTTTATAACTTGGAAAACTCCCATTCTTTTTAATTCAATGTGTCATTTTTCTCACTTTTATAAACCACACTTTTTTTATAGCAAAAATTGTAAAATGATCGCAATAATATTCCTGAAAATAATAGGTCTGTTTTTAGGATTTCCAAAGAATGTTACAACATCAATGTGTCGTCTTACCAAAGCTGGTAAGACTGCAGTATGTACGTGAAAACAGCATACAAGAATGTGTGCAATGTTATTGTTTTTCGCCAACACTTTGGGGGTAATTCTGAGTCTGGAGGTAAGTAACTGTCCTTACCGGCATGGAGCAAATACTGTGTCTGTGTAGGTAACAGCCCGCTAATAGAGGGCTATTACGACTTCACGAGCACAAGCTTTGTGCCATGCCAGTAAGGGCATTACCACCATGCCGTAAAAGCCTAGAAAAAGGCCCTTAGCGACATCATTTAAAGCGCAGACTGCACTACCGGCATGAATCAAGACGGCAACAGCGGCCACCACTAATAGCGTTCACTGCTATTAGCGGTGACCGCTAATAATGGTCACCGTAAATAAGCGGAACCGGAAGTAGCATCATCGCACAGGAATGGGAAAGAGCAGGGCGGCCATCTTTAAAAACACAATCCATTGCCATCCTCAGCAGCCAGGACCTGTAGTACATTGTTTTGTGGCAAATTCTAATCACTACAACAGTACAATGCCCAAGGCTGTTAAAAAGGGCGCCTCACGCCAGCGTATGGAGCGCTTCAACGAAGATGAGCTCACCATGCTCGTGGAGACCCTGGCAGAGAATGCCGATGTCGTTTTTTGCCCATAGCCTCAAGAGGGAGGCTGTCATCATAAAAAAAGAGATCTGGGCACTAGTGACGGAAAAAGTAAGTGCGGTTGGCAACAACCCCCGCACAACCAAAGACAGCAGGAAGAGGTGGGATGACTTGCGCCTGCGAGTCTGCAATATCCTCTCTGCGAATTGGAGCCAGGCCATGGCAACTGGCGAAGGAACAAGCTCCCCCATAAAGCTGTCCCGGTGGGAGGACATATGGGCAAGCCTGATTGGCATGAAGGCAATTGAAGGCGTGGAGTGTGGCGCCACATCATCCGCGGAAGGAGGTGAGTGTCCTATGAAAACACTGTAATGAAGAGTCTGATGATAACCCACCAATATATCTGTCTAAAGAGGCAAGCCATGGCCCAATACACACACATTCCCAGCATAATTGTCGTACGCAGCACAGACACATGCAGATGCCTGCAGCAAGGCAATTCCATACCTTCCACATAACACACAAAAATGTCAATGGCATAAGTCACACCGCATGCGGGCCACAACAAATATGCATGTCACATAGCATACCTCTGCCCCAACATGAGTGACCCCAACAGATCCCTGCATTATCCACCCATATAGCAAGCAACTTGATCATCCAAACTGAACTACCTATTACCCTCGATTGTGTAGATGAGCAATGATGCAAATGTATGCATGATGCTTCTCCAAAAATCACTCATGCCGTCCCTCTCTTCGACCCCCACAGGCTCAGACCATGATCGCAAGGCCCTGGACTCACCCCCACTGCCAACCACACCCCAGAAGAGGGCCCGTGATGAGGGCAACAGGCCTTCAACCTTAAGAGGCCAACACAAGCCTCGCCATGCACCGCAGAGGAAACCACCTCTGGATGCCGCGGCACTGGTGTCACCAAGGGCCCTCGACACCAAACCCACTACTCCAGCAGTCACACAGGCAGAGGACACAGTTGAAGCTGCACCCTCTGCGGAGTCCAGTTCAGGCCGGGGAGGCAGCAGCCACATCACCCCTGGCTGAGGCCGAGACGCAAAAAGAGGTGTGGGTGCCCATGGAGGACGACCCTTCCGACCTGTCCGGCACCATCCTCCCAGCTGACATCGCTAGACTCCAACCACGCCACCACCCCAGAGCAGTCTGATGGCGAGTATGACCAAGGGGCCATGAGTCCCATAGGGGAACCAATAGTTGATGTGCATGACACCCAAGCACCCTCCACCTCCACAGGTATACCGGCAGGGGTGCAGCAGCACGAGAATCTGACTGCCCTGATACAACAATTTGTAAATCACAATGACCAAGCAAGGCAGGCGTGGCAAGAAAACACCACCTCTCTGGGCAAGATCATTGCTGAGAGTACAACAAGACTGTGAGAGGAGGTGTCAGCCTTGCGGCAGGTCCTCAGCCGCATCGCTGATGCTATGGAGGCTGAACGTCCATCACCCCAGATGGAGCAGGCGGCCACACCATCGTCCTCCAGCTCAACACAGACTAGCCCACTGCGCAGGTCGGTATGCACCCTGCGCTGCCCAGACATACCGCCACCAGGTGCAGGGAGTGGCAGGAAGTAGACTGGCCAGCCTGATGAAGGCAATGGATACTTGTTTGGGCATGTGTGGCTGAGTTTTGGGGGGAGGAGGAGCGGGGAGGGTGTGTTAGGGAGTTTTGGGGGAGGGGATGAGGTTGTGTTGGGGAGGTTTTGGGGGAGGTAGGGGGAGGGGGTGAGGGTGTGTTGGGGAGTTTTGGGGGGAGGAGGGTTGTGCACTTTCTTCTTCATTGTAAATTTCAATACACTAGTGTGAAAAAAAACATCTTGAGTGGACATTCATCATTGCGCATGTGTCATTTATTCATATACAGTGCATAATGTACATGTACTCCCACACCCAGTGCCCTCTGTCAAACTGTCATGTCACCATCTGCAGCCATGTGTGTCAGAAATATTGTGCTATCACTGACTGACGCACATCATGTCCCTCCTGTGCATCGGCACCATGATAATGTGCAGCCACATCTTCTTCATCCCATTCATCATCACCAGGTGGAAGCAGTTCAATGTCAGGCGGCAGGGGCACGTTCCGTCGGATACACATATTGCGCAGCATTACACATGCCAAGATGATCTTGGCCACCTTCTGATGCCTGTAGAGGAGTGCCCCACCCGACCGGCTAAGGCAGCAAAATCGTGCCTTCAACAGGCCAAAGGTTTGCTCAATGACCTCACGGTTACAGGTGTTTGAACGATTGTAGTCCTCCTCATGCCTGTTTTGTGGGTTTTGGACAGTGGTGAGGAGCCACGGCTTCAAGAGATAGCCACTGTCACCTGCATGGGAGGCATCAAAAGATACATGTCAGTTGAATCTTGATGGACTAGTCACACATGCCTGCAGATTATCGTTGGTCACATGAACATGTCCCTGGTTGTATGCATGCCATTTTCAGGCCCTCATTGTGTCCTGTGCCATGGACTAATGGTGTGGGTTGCATCTTCAAGATGATACATGGTGTGCACTTCTGTCTTGTTGCACATGCATCGTGTACGCATACAGCTGTGTTCGTGTCTAATTTGTGATGCGTTGTCTTCTGTAGGAATTGCTGACTGGGAGCGTTGGCAGTAGGCTCTGCAATGTTAGGCATTCAGTGCTGATTTTTGCCATGGTGACATGCTTCATTCCTGTGGTTGTGGCGGCGCTGTGACAGACAGTGGATTCCCTTGGTGGTTTGGTTCAATGCACTCCCATGGATGCTTGTCCTGTGTGGTGATTTGCTGGAGACAGCAACATAGTGCATATTCACTGCATGTTGCTGCATGGTGTTACGGAAGGTGAGGTCTGCTGATGAGTGGTGCACGTTTAGTGGGATGTGGGGGGGTTTACTGTTTGTCATGTTGTGATAGGTGTCGACCATACTTCTGTCCTATGGGATCTGGATGTCATGTTCTGTTTGGGATGCTTTGGGGCACAGTGTTTAGTGATGTGCACATCATGCTGTCACAACAACATTGACACCATGGTGATGTGTGCATCTCTCCTCCCAAATCAGTGCCATCTGCCTGTCATGCAACTTACCAAGCAGCCAGGCACGTCGTCCAGCATGTCGCTCCATGTAGCGTGGTAGCGTGGAGTTTCGCAGGACCATAGAGTCATGAGTTGATCTGGGATATCGGGCACAACAATGTGTTATGATCTTGCTGGCGTCACATACCATCTGCACATTGATGGAGTGGTATTGTTTGTGGTTGCGGTACACCACCTCCATGGCATGCGGGACCACCCACTCCATGTGGGTGCAGTCGAGGGCACCTATACAATTTGGAATGCATGCCAGTGCATGGAAGCCAACTTTGGTATCAAGAATCTCCTGGGGAGTATGTGGTAGAGATATATAGACCCTTGTGTGCTTGCAGAGGGCATCCAGCACTTGGTTCAGAATGCGAGAAAATAAGGGTTGTGATATGCCATGCATGTGCCCCACTGTGTGCCGGTAGGTGCCTTTGGCAAGGAAGGGGAGCACTGACACTACCTTCAGTAGAGGGGAGATGGCGGTGCATATTTAAATGAAGCTGACAATGTCATTGTGTATCATGTCCACGATGGTGGTGATGGTGTCCCTGTCCAGTCGATACAGGGTGTGGATCTGCTCTGGGGTTAGGTTGAAAGGACTGGCTCTGATGCGAGGGATTGGGGGCTGCCTGCGTGGTACCACTGGTGGCACTGGTGGGGCATGCTGGGCCTGCCTCACCCTCCTTCTCCTCCTGCGACTCCTCTGTGGTGCCTGCTGTTGCTGTTGCTATTGTTGCTGGTGTTGCAATGCAAGCATGTCCTCCAGCTCCAGTATTGCTACTACTATTGGAATCATCTTGGTGTGAGAAGGGGTGTGGTGTGTGGGTGTGCTCCTTTTGTACTGGCCCAGACTCCATTGCCTCCAACTATGCTGATTGTGTGCATCTGTGGCAGTTGGGAACACTGCACATAGCATTTTTTGGTTGGTTTAAGATGCCAGTATTACCGGCATGCCGGTATCCCCTATTAGCACCTTCATGATGCCAGTATTTGCCTGACTTGTGATTTCCTCCCATTAGCAGCATGCCGGTATTGCCGTTATGATGGGCCACATGCCCGCACTCAGGGTCTTAGGTCGGAATAGCCCGGAGTGGTAAGCGATGCCAGTATTCCTTTACCGGAATTGTTTTTCCCTTACCTCCAAACTCAGAATTACCCCCTTTGTCTCTTGGACCTATCTGAAATTGCTCTAGGAATGCTGCAAACAATATTAGACCTTTCCCCATAGACTTTGAAATGTTAAAGTTTCAAAGTGTCTTTATTTTAGATTAGTCTTTAATTTGGCTCTTGGTAGCCGATCTCCTCATCATCTGTGGAGCGTCTTCTCTTGCTTCACTGTCAACGGCTGCAGGAGGGTTCAGGGTCTCTGCTTTATATGGCTTTATGCCATTCAGATGCATCCAGGCTCTTCTTCCTTCAGGTTTTGCTATGGTGGGAGTGGCCCCCTCTACTAGGTATGGTCCTTCAAAGCGGGGTTTGTTCCAAGTGCGTACAAAACTTCTTACAAGCGCTTAGTCCCCTGGGTACAAGCTAGGCGGTTTTAACAAGTCACTGGGATCAACTGTTTGGCTGTCTTCTTCAATCTTCTTAGACCCTTCCCCACAATTTTTGATTTGTGGAGAAATATAAGAAACAAAAGCTACACTAGCGTTCGTATTTGTTAAATATTCATGCATTTCATTACCTAATGTTTTTGCTACACTATGGGCATCGGGTGCTATTTGAGTGGGGAGGAACAAACGGTACTCTCATGTGGCATCCAGTCACCAACGCATGAGGAGTCAGATGATAATCTGAGCCAGGCTGATTCTTAAGTGCAAATAATGGAAGGGTTAGTCAATGTAGCCATCCCTTCTTCAAAGTTATCTTGATTTTCACTATCCTTTCTTTAAGAAGTCCATTTAAAATTTCACAAATACCATTCGCCTTTGGGAGATAGACAGATGAAAACTTGTTTTATCTGTTCAAATAGTTCATTTACAAAATGCGGCCCATTATCAGGCCGCAGGACTTCGCACACAGCCCATCTAGGAAACACCTCATGTATGAGAAACCTGGCAGCACATGTGGCATCAGTGTGCATAGTCAGACCTGCCTCAATCCATCTGGAAAAGGGACATGCTACCACAACATATACACATAATCTATATGTAGATGCAGAAAAGGACCATTAGGTCTGGGGATTGCGCCTCTTTTTTCAATGTGTGCCCTGCTGTGAATGTCAGGCATACAATGCAGTTCACAATAAACTGTGTAACATGTTCTAATACATTTGGTGAGAACCAGTCTTCTGCAATCATGGCAGCAGGATTCTCTCTAGTTTTTTGTGTGGGGTAGTGAAGCTGCTCCAACACCACCTTCAATGAAGCTAGAGTCATAACTGGTTTTCCAGTGCTATCTTGTCTCAATAGAGCCTCAGTGGGGGATAATGAGCAGGAAGCAGGAAGAGGCAAAGTTAGTCCAGAAAACGTTTTCAAAAATATCCATAGAGGGAGCAGTATTGACAAGCAATGAAGGTGTGGTGACACAGAAGCTGCAACCAGTGCAGCAAAACAACATAGTGTATCTCACGGATCAGAGTGGGTACACTTTCTTGCCAAGGGGAGGAGGAAATGGGCCTAGAGGAGGAGGACGAGGTGGATTTCAAAACCCTCAGGGAAGATGAGGATTTAATGGCAGACAGCTGCAACATTGCTGGAATTGCGGAAGAATAGGACACATAGCAGGAACATGTAAAAGCAAAGGAGGCATGCAGCAAAATTGCAAGGTTCCTAGAGGGGGTATGGGTTATGCTCTGCAAAACAATAAAGAACCACAAGACTATTATCCCCAAGATCACATGCAGGTTCTGACATATGCGCTGCAACAAAGGCAATCATAGCAAGTGCCCATGTAGGCACAACAGGTACAAACTCAGCAAGCAAAGACACAGCAGGCAATGGTGCCACAATGGAATATGACTAGCTGCACCAAATATTAGTGACTGCGACTGTGGTAGGAGGAAATCCTTTCACATGTACAGGAATGAATTTTTATCCACAATAGGACAGCCCACAGAGCGACCTGATGTGTTCAGTACCATCAGTGACACCAGACCCCCAAGAGGAACCAAGGGTCAAGGTGACAATACGAGGTAAGACATTTTCATTTCTTGTGGACACTGGAGCAACTCGTTCCTGTATCTGTGAGGGCAAATATTCAATGTCAAGTATTGCAATAAATGTGCAGGAATTCTCTGGGGTGATGAGTTTAGTTCCTTTTACAGACTAATTACCAATCTCTATAGCAGAACACGACATGTCTATGCCATTATTATATTCTAGGCAAATGCCAGTTAACATATTACGGAGTGACTTAATGATGAAACTTAACATGACAACATCTTTTACTGTCGAAGGAATAGTGTGTTCCACGCCAGGGATACATTATATGAATGTGAGAGAGTTTATATTAGCCTTTACAGGCCAGAAAGCATTACGAGGGGTCCCTTTGCACCCAGAAGTATTTTTGTATCTGTGAAAACCATCAACTTTGTCAGCAGATTCCAACAGTGGACATTGATGCATTAACATTAACATTTAGAAAGAAACACAAACAAAGAACTGCACATCATTCTTAAAGAAAACAAGCGAAATTTAGCTCTTCATTTAATCCCCTTGGTGTCAGAGTTCCCAGAAATGTCCAATCAGCATGGGGGAAGATTGAGCATGCAATCATGGTTTAACTTTTTGTAACCACACCGTGAATCTTGTTCTATATAGTAAGCTGTCATGTTCCTATCGGTCTAGGGATATCTGTGTTGACTCTACACAGACGATGCACTAGCACCTATACAGGGAACCATGTTGATATGGTGTAGGGGCCCTTTAAGGATGGGCAGCCTAATCTACATTTTTAGCAATGATCGAGTTGACTTTCGATCTCGTTTTAACATATTCTAGATCCTTTTGCATACGATTTTTCACCATGGTGTGAGTCGGGTGCCTGACTCGCACCTGTATTTAAGATAATCTGAACTGCTGTGTTTACATTCACACATAGCGTTTTTTAACAACATGGCTCACTGACCCGTGATGAAGTGTCTACTTCCAGACAGAGCATTGTCACGACGTTGACCATGTCCCGCCCCTCCAATCCCTTGGGAGGGTGGGACCGGAGGCGCGTCTGCACTGTCCAATCTTGGACGTGTGGCGTCGCCCCGGTTGTCATGGCAACGTTTAAACACGAAGCTTGGGTGAGCGGTCGCATTTGCAGCCTGCCGCGCGAGCAGAACAGTTCATCGAATACGGCATAGAGGTAAGTTCTTTACCTGCACGCGTATTGAAACACACACAGCATCACCATGTTGTCCAACACGATGATTGCATACCGTTTCTCCCGCAGAGATATCTACCCCGTATACTTGAAATTGAAGGAACACGAGACACATATTCTCGCCAGTTATAGCTAAGGTAATTACTAAACATGACGCTAGTTACTGAATCTTGTACACATTATGATACAAAATGCAAATATGGGTTCGAGTATTCTAATTAGGGCACTCTTTCTCTTTCTGTTTTCCCCTTACCTGTTCATCGGTATGCAACAATGCATCTCTTGTGACACGCTCAAATGGGGGTATGTAAATACCTATAATTAATTACATGAATGGAATGTTTGTTTGAACCAATGTTTTTTTTTAACTAACGTAGCCGTGATGATGGTGCTTTGCACAGAAATGCATTGGCCAAAGAGCTTGTACTGTTAACTGAGGATTTGTTGATTCTCTTGGGATAATTGTGTGATTAAAACACAAATCTTTTACAGCATATTTCCGAATGAGCATATTTTGAACATTTGATCATTGAAGCAAGTAAATTATAAATAGTACAATTGACTATTGAAGCAAATAAATTACAAACAAAAGCTTTACATCTTGGAACTTGAGTACGAATGAACTTAGCTCCTTTTGAGGAGCAACGAGGAGCACCAGCTTTTACAGGGTGGACCCCACTCTGTTTTTCTTTTGATGCTATGTTTTTGTTATAGCCCCTGTGTCATTTGGGCTATTCCTAGCCTGGTAGTTCCATGTATGAGAAGCAAAATACTGTAAACGCAACAAACACGCCACTTGATCTAAATATTGAACTTATAGTGGTGCCCACCTCTCTGCTGTTTTTTCCTTTGGTAAAAAAGAAATGATTATTTTTCCAGGAAGATTTAGAGAAAGTGCCAAAGATGTTATGGACCACAAGTCAACATGACGTGGGCCTATACTAAAAGGAGAAGGAGCAGTTCAAATCAAGTTTAAACCAGGAGCCTCTTTGCAATGTTCAAAGCAATGCCCTATGTCCAGAGAGGCGGATGAAGGTATATTCAAGGCCATTTCCACCTTATTGAAGCAAGGAATATTGGTACCATCTGATTCTCCATGTAACACGGCTGTATACCAAGTGAGAAAATCAACGGTGGGGTCATGGAGATTTGTACAGGACCTTCGCCCTCTAAACAATATAGTCGAAGCTGAGTTCCAAATCCCGCAACAATATTGTGCAACATCCCATCTAAGGACAAATATTTTACAGTGATAAAGTTAAAGAATGCATTCTTTTCAATTCCCCTCAATAAAGACCCACAGGATTTGACTTCCTATAGAAATATCCACCTGAAACATACTCGTTTGCCCCAGGGGTACTGTGAGTCCCCATCAATCTTTAATACAGTCCTCCAGATGGACCTAGGCAATGTCCAGCTCACAAGTGCAATAGATCAATATGTTTGTGTGCAGTGAGACAGAAGAAATATGTAGAACAGATTCAATTAAGCTTATGACTATCCTCTCAGAGAAAGGATATAAAGTGGACAAAGAGAAGCAACAATACTGTCAGGAAGAGGTCTTGTATACAGGACAGTTGATTTATCATGATGGGAGGGAAGTGATGCCTGAAAGAGCAAAAGCAATTATGAAGACCTCAAAACCTAAAACAGTGCGAGAAATGCAAACATTTGCAGGCCTATGTAATTATTGCAGGACCTGGGCTTTCGATTACAGTACATATATTCGGCCACTTTTAAAAGGGCTTAAAGAGGCACAGGTGGGCAAGAGTCAAATAATATGGACAGATAAAATGACAAGGATTTGAAGAATTAAAAAAAGGTGATCAGTACTGCCCCTGTGTTGGGAATTCCAGATTATCATGAAGAATTTACTTATTTTCCCATTCAAACGGAGAAGTCATGACAGCAGTTCTGACACAGAAAATGATAGTACGATATGGACACAAACCATTCACCTATTAAAGTGGGATTTTAGATCCAGTTATGAAAGGGCATTATCCTTGTGAGCAGTATTTATCTGCTGCTACATTCACGACTGAAAAAGCTTCAAGTATAACAATGCAGTGTTCAGTAACATTTATTGTTGAGCATGAATTATTTGTGATTTTAAAGAAACCCAAAAATACATTGAGCATCAGGATACGAGGTAATAATCTCAAATCCTGCAATTAAAATGGTCAGATGTAAGACACTGAACCTAGCAACGTTCATAGCTGAATCAGTAGGGAGGATGATTATGTACATTGCATACTGAAAACTATAGTAAAACATTCCCCGAGCTAGAGAAAATGACCTCAGGAGGGGGGAAGTTGTTTTTATTGATGGTTCTTCAAATATTGACCAATCGACCGGCGAAAGGCATACTGGATCAGCAGGAGTAAAGCTGAACCGAGAGGGTGAATTTAAAGTAGTAACAAGCACAAGATTGCCTTCACACTGCTCAGCACAGCCTGCAGAACTAGTGATGCTTACTTCAGAGATTCAAAGATGAGGAAGTGACGGTGTACTCTGACTCTGCCTATTTGATGTCAACCGTACATGCAGGTCTGTCCCGCTAGAATAGGAGGGGCTTCCTCCGTGCAGACGGCACTCCAGTGCAACATACAGCCCTATTGGATAAACTTATTGAAGTACTAGCGGTCAATATGACTCTCGTGGTCATAAATGTGCATCACATTCTAAAAGGACAGCTTTAATTTCTTGCAGAAACGAAGCTACAGATTTAGAAGCTTATTTCCCAACCCTTTCTAACTTTGAAATAGAAAGTGTTAAACAAATGATAGGATGATGTACGTTGGTAAAGGATGGCTTTAACATGCAGTTTACTGTCCAGTTAATTGAGATACAAGGGTGAGCACCACAAGATGAGAAGGATTTATGGAAGCAACAGAAGTGTTCTTTATCTCCCACTGAGGCAATTTGGAGACAGGATAGCACTGGAAAGCCAGTTATGCCTCTAGCATTATTGAGGGCAGCAGTGGAGCAGCTCCACTACCCCACAAATGTGATTCGGGAGAGTCTAACTGCTATAAATGAGCTATTCAAGCAAATAGTTCTTCTATTAGGCATTAAGCATATGTTTTCTTCTGCATATAACCCACAGGCAAATGGCATCTGTGAAAGATTAAATGGATTATTGAAGCAAAGGATTAAAATAACTTTGAAGAAGGGATGGCAGCATTGCCTACCCCTTGCCTTATGTACCCTAAGTAACCAGCCTGGCTCAGAAAACCATCTAACTACTCTAACTACTCATGCCCGGACAACACATAAGAACCCCCCCCCGCTTGCCCATAGTGTAGCAAAGAAAGTAGGTGACGAGTTGCATGATTAACTAACAACAATGACTGCAAGTATTTCTTTCATGTCCCAATAGGTCAAAAGTCAAAAATCGAAGGGAAGTGGCAAAGAGAAGTGGCAAATATGATCAATCCATTGAATCACAGGTTTTTTTAAAACAACCAATCCTATACCCAGGGGACCAGGTGCTGGTATGAATGTTTGTACGCACTTGGAGCACTCTCCGCTTTGAAGGTCTGTACGAGGTAGAAGAAGTCACACCCACAGCAGCCAAGTTAAAAGGACAAAGAGACAGGCTTCATTTGCACGACATCAAGCCATATAAAGGTGAAACCCCAACCCCTGATGCAAATACTGACTGTAAAGTAAGAGAAGAAGTTCTGTGTATGTAGAATTGTTCTATGGCCAAGAGTAAAGTCAAGGAAAATGAAGAACATAGCAGCTCCTGAGATTAAAAGCCAACATCTTTTAACATTTGACAAGGAGTAAACAGACTTGCACTTATCCTGGAACTTTTTTAGAGAGGCTAAGGGAACAATGCATTGAATTACCGTAGCAGAAAGAAGAAAAGCACATTTCATCTGTATATTACCTATTGCAATAACATTACACACATTCTTGTATGTTGTTTTTACCTACTTATTACATCAACATCATAACGTTTCTTGGAAATCCTAAAAGCAATCATATTATTTTTAGAATAATTATAGCAATCATCTTGCAGTTCCTAATATAAATGTGTGATTCATGGAGACATACAGAGTTACATATTAAAGGTCTCAGGTTTAAGAATATAAGAGGCTCATTGCCATGAAACAAATTGATGAGTTTCCATGGAATAATAATTGTGGCATCATTCTGCCTTCTGATTTGTGTTTTCCTCCTGATTATTATAGCATTTAGACATATTATAAGAAACAATACAGATATAGTGGGTGACAATGAAACATTTACTCTTGCCCCCAATGAAATCACAAACATCATTTTTTATAATCTTACAAGGCATTTATTTCGATTTAAAAAGGATGTTGGAGAAGATCATGAAGATATATATATATATATATATATATATATATATATATATATATATATATATATATACGTATTTTGATAATTCGGCTCATTTAAAGTATAAACTATGGTATCAGCACATGAAGAAGGTGGGAAGAAGTACATCAGATAAAAGCTGCTATGTGTGTTCCCTTATACTTTGGGAAGTATTAGTGAAAAAGGCACATTGACTGACAAACCTTGCATGTTGCCTAACTAGACGACAGTTCCAAGGCAGAACAGCATCCTAGTGTGGGTCAATAAAGCAACATCTCAAAGAGAAGACAATAAGTACAAGACATAAAGTCAAGAGAAAAGCCAGAAACAATGCATCAAATAATAAAATACGAACAGCCTGTAATAAATGGAGCAGGAATCAAGATTGAAGAAAATAAGATATTACAATGCAAGGATAAGAATGGGAAGGAAATACGAGAAGGCTGGGAAAGAGATAAACTATAAATTAAAGGAACAGTGCTTACTCCTGAAAGATGGGCTGGTGGATTGGTTGTGTACAAAGATATGGCATTAACCGGACAATGGGAAGTAGTTGTGGCAAATGCAGAAAAGGAATGCACAAACCAACAGCCTAAGATTGCAAGATTGTTGACATGTGTAGACGATGAGGGATGACCATTGCAGATACTACGCCTGAAGAATGCGTCTTTAAGCTTCAGAAATAATGGTACAGTGAATGTTGGAGAAAACCGCAAGTGTGGGCAAGATTTTGATGTGCCAGGCATGAAGGAAGGAACAGCAGTCCTGATGGACCATTACTGGACCTGTGGATCAAGAGCATATATAACGTTGCCACCAAAGTGGGGAGGGGTTTGTTCATTGGTGCTAATAAGAATTCCAACCTTAGTAGTGCCACAAAGTGACCTGCATATTAAAGACTTCCCAAAAATTGACATGCACCTGAGGAAGAAAACATTGTTTCATCGAAGCAGACAAAGGAGATATAATTACTTCTCAGCAAAATCAATATTATGAAATTCCAGATGAGCATACATTTTTCAGCAGATAACCAGATGGGAGCTGCTGCAAACAATCAATATGACAATAAAAGCATTTAATGCGATCAGAGACTAGTTGAGGGCAATTAGGCTAATGGCCCTCCAGAACAGGTATGTCCTAGACTTAATTACAGCAATGGAAGGAGGCGTGTGTGCCAAAATCGTGCCTTCTTGCTGTACATTTTTATACCAGCCCATGATGAAGAGAATGGGACTTTAACAGAAGCAATATCAATGTTGTCAACTTTGCACACAGAAATGGTGGCTGAAGTAGCCAAGACCGAGGAGGTCTCTGTTTTCATGGATTCCAACTTGGTTGGCAAATGCCTTCAAATTACTTGGAGCAGTTCTAATGTTGGTAGTGCTAGGATTTTGTCTCATAAGGACCATCTTGGGACAAAGCCAAAAGGCAGCCAAGAAAGCTATTTTGTCATAGATGCTGGAACTGGTGAGCCGATGCAAAATTAGGAAATTACCTATGAGAATATAAAGAAAAGTACCTTTGTACCTCCCAGAGCCAAGTTTTAATTACCCTAAGGATTACAAAAAATATGTAGGCCGATGGATATGCTGTCTACCATCAGGAGATTGCTGTCACATGACTGGTAGTGTGGATGAACATATAAAGAATGCAGGTCACCTGAGGGGGTGAAAAAGATATGAGGAGCAGTTGGACGCATTATTCCTAACTCCCGCCCCCTCACCGCCGTCATATTGAAACAGTGTGAGAAGAGCACTATATGGGACCCTATGTTTTGTTCCTGTATCGAGAGAGGATATGCACTCAGGCAGCCATACCGAATGTACCCTCCCACTGAAAGTGTGGAAGAATTCTGTGTGTAAGGATGACCGCACGCACCATTGGACATAATGGAATGCTGAGTGAAGCCTGATGAGGGCAGAGTGATGTCATAAAGCAAACATACAAAGCCATACTGAAACGAACTTAGAGAGATATTGTAACTAGAGTAACAAGGGAAACATGCATGAAGTTATTAAGCAATCATGAATGCAAAAGTAGATAAGGCAATCTGCTGACCAATATGTGTAAATACGCAGTAGTGCAAGGTAGAAAAGACATATAGAAGCTTGCTATAGAGGAATATATAACGTGGCTAGGACAGCCATATTCAAAAAATGGACGCTGGCTTGTGTCAAGATTCAATTCAGCTACCTCAGAAACAGATCAGGGTTATATAGTCCGGAGGGGCTGGAAGAACAGCTTTGTGTGCAAAACAAAGAAGAGTCTAAGTTGGCTGGGGATCAAGGATGCTATTTTTAAGGAATAGCTGCAAAGCAGAAAGGGAGGTAGACGGATAAACCATGGACGAGACATCTTTGTCTTAGATTAAAGAAGAAAAAATATCTGCAGGAGCCAAGTATTGGACAAGTAAAAGTGTATAAAGTCTATACAAATAGAGTGAATAAGTCTCTAGAGGCAAGAAGAGCAATGGCTATCAGTACAATTAAATCAAATAGCAGTAAATAGGAGGTTGAAATGGAGAAATTTGTGTTCTCTTCACATGTGACTCAGAAGTCGAAAACAAGGACTATTCATTAAGCTTCGGATGAAAATAGTGATGTGCTTACACTCCCTTGAATGTTCCAGAACATAGAGCAGGCTACAAGGTCAACTACAGACTGGAAACTTTGGCTCATGACCGCATGACCGTACTGATGAGAGATGATGGACTAATTGGGAAACTGGAGAGTAATCTGACATGATTCAAGCACCTGGGTTTCGTTTTGCTTACGTGCTGCTAGCCAAGCAGAAAAACCAAGGTTGGGTGAGAATGACAACCAATCAGTGGATCTATGGGGCAACCTGCTATACAATGTTTCATAGACCAATCTGCTGCCATTTTGTTTACTATAATCAGTATTATATGTATTTAAAGGTACTTTGAGGCATGCCTCACAGATAAAAGACAGCCAATAGTGTACTAACCCCTATGTATTTCATAAGTAGATATGTTCCCCTAACCAATCCTTCCCGCTAATAGGTTTGACAGTTTGCCACGTAGGATGATGTCATGGATGATGCATATTGAGCTAAAAGACCTCTCTGTAATCAAGTTTGTTTGCGAGTGTGCAAGCATCAGTCTGATGTATGGCAGTTGACCCTGCTTTAATAAATTGAGAATAAAGTAGTACTTTACCATATTCTTTGAGTATGTCCAGTTATTTGGTCTGAGATCTTTATTGGTAATTCCGTCTAGCACAAGAGATGCTTCAAGTTTCTAGAACACAGAAGATGTCAAAAATCTGAGAGTCTAGATCTGGGCCAGGGAGACTGGATCAGAACCAACCACACTGCTACCAAAATGTGCAGTAGCATCTGGAGCATTCCAAGTGCCGGATGTAATTACCAATAAACAATCTCATACACAAATAACTGGACAGGCTCAAAGAGTATGGCAAAATACAACTTTATTAGCACCTCAAATAAAGTAGGGAAATATGCTGAACAAGCAGATTGCAGCTCACTCACTCTCGTCTTCATTTTGATTATACAAACACGTCATACCTCGATGTACGTCAGCTATGACATCATGCTGCATGGCAAATAGTAAAAATCTATCGAAAGCAGTGGTCGAATTTTATGAAAAGAAGTAGTGGAACTACATTCCGTGCTGGCCTGTCCCCACTCCCTACAAACCCCATTACCACATCTCCTCCCAAGCTCAATACAAATCCCTAAACAAATGCACCTGCTATTTAAGGGAAAAATCTGTGCAGTGCACTCAAGTTCTAGTTTCAACTTCTTCCTGCACTTTTATGTTAAAACAAAATCATTACGGAGCGGTTTCTTTTTCAAATAAAAGTACAGGAACAGTAAAAGAGAACTGCTCCCAACTACTCCCACCCACTTTGACCACTGATCGAAAGGAGAGATTGGTTAAGGGAACATATATACCTATACTTAATTTAGGTGTTAGTAATATCATTGATATGGATATTTTATTTGTATTACGCTCATACACATGTGTTTCAGAGCCCGATGAGGCAAAGGAGGGGAACAAGGGAGAACAAAAACAATGATCTTTCTAGACCCAGTGACATTGAGAGCGCGCAAGTGCAGGGGACAGGGAAAGGAGGAAGTGCTGGGGGTATGGGGGGAAGTGGAAAGTGCTGAGCATGGAATGAAGAATAACAACAAATGGTAGTGCAGCAAGCAAGTGCCAACTGCTAGGTTTAGGCACAGACCGGGGGTGTCTGATAAGTGCAGGGAAAGGGGTGGGGACTGTAGGGTTACAGATAAAGACCCAAAGAGCGAGGGTTGTCAGGAGACAGTGCAGGTGTGTGGCAGGGTGAGGAAGTACCTGGGCCTGAAATCAGAGGGTAAACCAGGTGCACGATGCCTAAGCAGTACAGATCAACAGGGGAGAGGAGGAGAGAAGGCAGAAGCAAGGAGGAAGGTCTTGAGGTACTTCGGGAACCGGAGATGGTTCTCCTCAAGTTTCAGAGTGGCAGGGAGGCTGTTCCAGAGGGAGGCTCCAGCCGACGACAGAGATCTTCCCCCAACACACATTGGCTGCCCCTTTGAGCAGCAGGTGTTCACCTAACAGGAGTTCTTTCTATTTTTCTTTGGTTAGTACGCAGGTTAGTGTGCTGGCCATTTCTTTTTATGTGTTCCCCTTGTCTTAAATCTTTTAATTTGTATTTGTGTTCTTGTCTCACAGCGCATGTTCATGTCTCTCCAGCCTGCCTAACCCCCTTGCTGTTCCCTCCTTTTCCCCCTTTCCAGGAAATTCATATCTAGGTGTTTTGCCTTTTCTACTGTATGTTAGAAACCTTGGCATTTTCCCCCTTCACAGGAAATTTATATCTAGGTCTTTTGCCTTTTCTACTGTATGTGTGAAACCTAGGCCTTTTCCCCCTTTCCAGGAAATGTGTATCTAGGTGTTTTGCTTTTGTTACTGTATGTCTGAAACCTAGGGCTTTTCCCCTTTTCTAGGAAATTCATATCTAGGTGTTTGGCTTTTTCTACTGTATGTTTGAAACCTAGGCCTTTTCCCCCTTTCCAGGAAATTCATATCTAGGTGTTTTGCTTTTTCCACTATATGTTTGAAACCTAAGCCTTTTCCCCCTTACAGGAAATTTGTATCTAGGTGTTTTTGCATTTCTGCTGTATCTTGACACTTGGGCATCTCATTTTCCTGGACACTTGAGTCTAGATTGTATTGCTGTCTGTTGTAGCTGCTTTGTGCTGCTGCCATCACCTGCTCTCAGGCCTCCCATGAACCCCCTCCCCTCCTTCCTACTCTCCTCATCTCTCCCACATCACCTGGTGAGGTCTCTGTTGGCCCCACTCTGTGATATTCTCATCCACCAGGTGTTCCCCTGTTCCTCCTGTACTCCAAGGACAACATTGCCTCTATTGTTCCAACCGTGACAGTCTCTGAAATCACTACTCACCACTGTGCTCCTTCCTTCTTCTCCTCTAGCACTCCCTTTTGCACCCTTTCCTCACTAGTGCAAGCGAACCTGTTCACTTGCACTTTAAGTTCCCTTCTCCCTCCCAGCATTACCCTTCCTCACCATCCTGCGCTGCAGGGAGTAGTGGGCTCAGCACTTGGACACTTGGGGCTACGGTGTGTGCCGATTATATCCAGTCCCAACAATGGAGTCTTCATTTTAAGCAGACATATGGGGGATGGACCTACCTTCCTCGCCTGAGGAGGACGAGACCGGATGTTGGCAATGGGGTCAAGGAGAACCGAATATATATTCCCACCTGAGGATCAGCGGGTACTAGAGATAAACGATGTACTATAATAAAATATGAACAAGTGTATTGCCTCAAGGTGATGAGAATAACTGTCTGTAAGCCACAAAGGTATGACTGGGTTCCAGCTACTGGGGAGGTATAAGGTGAGGTGGATTGTCTTTGGTT
Organism: Ambystoma mexicanum; assembly: GCF_040938575.1. Classification (NCBI taxonomy): domain Eukaryota; kingdom Metazoa; phylum Chordata; class Amphibia; order Caudata; family Ambystomatidae; genus Ambystoma; species Ambystoma mexicanum. The sequence goes on along the minus strand of NC_090921.1, from coordinate 959,375,105 downwards.
GCCGGGTACAACGGGATGCTATCTGTTCCCTTGCAAGGAGTGAAAATAAAGGCATTGCTTGTTCTTCCTTTGATAACTAACCTGGTTATTTTTCTGTCATGTAAATGTTACTGGGCCTCATTACGAGGTGGGAGGTAGCCATGGTGCTGCTAACATCATGGCTAGCCCCTTACCTCATTCCAGGTCCGGGTTCCCGAAAGAGGGACTTACCGAGGCATTCCAACCTTGGAGGACCCGGTAAGTCCCCATTCCGAGAACCATTCCCCATTCCCATTCGAGCCCCCATAGGACTCAATGAGAATGGGGATGGAGCTAATAATGGTCTCGCTAATAGCGGGCCCGTTATTAGCTCTCTGGTCCCTTAGCGGCTACCGCTAAGGGTGCCTGCTAAAACCAGATGCCCATAGCAGGACCCGCTAAGGGACCTCGGAATAGGGCGGTAAGGGTTTACCGACACCGGTCTCCTTACCGGTGCCCGTTAACCCTTACCTCCCACCTTGTAATGAGGCCCACTGTGTCTTCATGTCCAATGATGGCTGGTCATCTTGCGTGCCTAAGAGTTATGTTAGCGTAACCCACTGAAAATGAGTGAAGGCAGGGACCAACCTATCTGGTTGGATACAAGAATGAGATACGGGGGTCGTGTGTATTTAAACCACCCAGGAAAAAGTGTTGTCTCAGAGATACAGTTGTGTTTTTAAGGAAAGTCCGCATCTGCAGGTAAATGTAGAAGGCCTAAAGAAAGTACATTGAAAATTAGGGCTAGGAAGGATATTGTTGCAAGTATGCATTGTGAGACTTTACTAAATAAATAAAGCTAAGATTTGTAGTTGGGTGATCTGAGTTTCCCAGTAAGTACATTTTACAAATCAGTGGGTTTCCAAGAGTGGGTGCTTAAGGAAAGAGATTAGCATATATGTATTTGGGTGATTTACATAGCACAAACCAAGCTGTAGAGCACATAGCACTGTGCAACAAAGGGAGTGCTACATAGTAGGGGGCACTGTCTTGTCAGTGTATGACTCTCATCTTTAAGCAAAGTTTACCATGAAGAGTAGAGTCTTCAGTTCTTTCCTGAATCACAGGATAAGTCTATAATCATATTGAGCTGGACACGTGGAAAGGAACTGGGCATGGAACTAAGGTAACGCAGCGAGTGAACATTGTTCTAACTAATAGACTGGACTGTCAGAGTGCAAAAGTGAACAGTGTTTTTTTTTTAAAGAATGATTTTGAGGGAGGCCTGTTACTCATGGACCTGTGGTGGTATTGATTGTCTCTGCACTGGTGTATCTTAGGCCCTAGACTCCTTTGTTCAGTGTAGGGACATCCATGATTAGAACCTAGGGAGCTTTTATTTATGCACCAATCCTCACACGCCATTTGTTTCCTATCAGACACAGGGCTCCAGGAATACACACTAAGGCTAAAGCAAGTTTCTGCCAGGAAGCAAATTACTGCCCAATAGCTACTTAGGCATCTTGAATTCTTCTGAATGATCCCGAGTCTTGAAGGCATCATTTAATGGAGCTCCACCCAAAGCTTGGCCAACACTCTAGGGATATCTTGCATCATCTCTGGAGCCAAGGCCCATCTGTCGTCTGTTGGTAGTTGTAGAAACCCAAATCCATCACCAAGTAATTCAAATAAGCGAACTCATGTAGTTTTAGGATTCATTTCCTTAAACTAAGTCCTACAGATAATGGGTGTATTGGGCACTTTTACTCCCTGAAACGAGGCAAATATTCCCCAAAAAAATAAAAGTAGGGATTAAGAATGCTCCTGCCAAAAAATAGGAAGCAGACGCATAGAACCTTGTGCCCCTGCTTTTACCCACACAGCCCCGCTGATAGGTTTTGACTAGTGCACATAGTACCACAGGAAGACACTGCTATTATACCTGCCTCATTGGAAGTAGTAAACATGTAACTTTAATGTCCATGAATAACTAGGTGCAAAAACATCATTATTACAAAAACATTTCCATTTTCCTGTTAAACCATTTTTACTCGCTTATGAAATACTCTTATTGGGAATTGAACTGACATGTTTACTCCCTAATAAATAATTTTACTCCCAACTTTAAAAAATAGGGAATAAAATACTCCCACTTCAAAATCTTATCTGGAGCACTGCAGAATTTTGAAGTGGGATTAATTTACTCCCTATTTTGCCTACAGCAGTGCAGAAATGGACAGCAGATCCAGCAGAGTATCTCCATCCAAAATATGTGACCTTTGAGCACAGAAACATTAAGGTTTTACACAATGAGACTTATACAGAACAATCTGTACATTTTAAACACTTACATTAAACATGGACTTCATACAGGCACATCCGCTGACTTTGGAGGTGTTTTGATTGAATTGTCTTTCTTGCATTCTGTATTGTTTCACAGTTTTTTTTTACTTCAACTAGTTAGAGGGATTGGGGTATGGCATATAGAAAGGGGGTAAGTGTGAGGGAATGGGGGGGTCACCTCAACTTTTGGCCATTGGTGGAAAAAATGCAATAAAAATAATTCCACGAGTTTAAATTCGTCCAAATCACATAGATCTCTTGGAGGGCATGGCTTTACGGCACTACTCGAAATCATTACAATTCCGCTCGCCCCCCTACTAATGTGTTGCATACCACTCCATACAACAGGTCTTTCAATTATACATAATAGGAACTGATCTGGCATCTAGCGCCCTTGTGATCCCTGCTGTGGTTCTCATGCGGTATCAAACACCTTCATTAGTGAGGTGGAGTGTGTTACTGGGTGCACATGTGTCCCGGACAGAGGCTTACAGCATGCTGGAATGGCCTTATGGGCCTTCATGTGCCTGGCAACCCATCAGATCTCTTTCAGCATCGCCTCCCCAACCATGATTGTGGTCTCTGTGTCATCTCTCGGCTATGGCTGCAGTATTGCTCTGTGCATGGCTCATATATATCCACAGTTCATCAGAAGTTTAATGCTGTTGGCTTAGACACAGTACACCAGACTTGAGAGATGTGGGTAACTTCCTTGGCAAAACCCCTATTATTTTCATGTTATATACTATCAGTATGGGGGTATGTTAATTGCCCGCCATTGCCAGAGTTTCAGGGAATGTTTTGAAGTAATAGACCATGAAGTCCTGTAGTATGTAACAGGACGAAAACATAGGACGCCAATGGGGAACAAACACTCCTTTCTCCATCATCTCTGGATTAAGGCATCTCAAGAATCGTCAGACTTATCAGTGAGAAGGTACTCTTTTGACTTCCAATAGCCAGGCAGATGTTCTGCTGAAGTGAGGCTAAAGGCCAGCCTATGCTAAGGTTTGGAATTGCCAGCTGGTAGCCATGTTCCTGGTATTGTCTAAAGGAAAGCCGAAACCTAGAGTCTAAAAAAGGGCTCCACACTTTGAAGCAAAATTCGTGAGAATTTGCAGATGGACTGCAGTTTCACAAGAACAGGATGCAAGCCATAACCAATCAGGCCAGGCCTGTCCAAAATCGCTTTCTCCAGGGCAAAACCATGGTATACCGCAACACTGTAATGTCGCGGATGAGTTAAACTCCATGTGTGGAATGAGACGCAACAGGTGGATGTTAGAAACCAGCCTACTAAGAAAGATTGTGTTCTGGGACAAGCAAAGAGCATGACTTAATCTGCATCCAATTAACAACCCTACACTTTAAAGATTCACAAAATCAGAAGTATGTATAACTGGCAAACCTCTTTGTTATGTTTATGGTTTTTTCTAAGCGCAATTTCCATCCTGGACAGAGAATCATGGCGTTGGTATCAACAGAAAGTCTGAACAATCTGTGATCATTGATAAAACGTTTGTTGGGGAAAATATAGATAGTTTATCTTTATTGAAATGACAATCAGAATTTATTTCCTGACAAAACAGAGGCAAAGAGTTCCATAGGGCAGCTGCTTGGAAAGAGAAAGAGCTCTTATCTCAGTTTACATAGCAAAAACTGGGAGTTGCAAAAAGAGGTTGATAGGATAACTGTAAAGGTCTGTCAGGGTTCCGTTAAGAAAACCTATCTTTAAGGAATTCCGGTCAGTCTCGATGGCGGGTTAGTTTTAACCTTTTGTGCTATTCTTCTGGAATCCAATGGAGATGTCAGGGTGCCGGGTGGTATGGCACACCTGAGAAGCTTTAAAACCAAAGGGTGCAACAGCGATGTTCTGAACAGCCTGCAGTCTTCTGATCGGGTACTTTGGAAGACCTTGCTATGCTTCACTAACAATGGTCAACCTTGGTTGAGATGTAAGCATTGGTCATAGATGAATGCTATGGGAAAAGAAAAGAAATGCAACACCATATAAGCTCTGTCAACTGAACCAAGAATGTACCCTCGGTTTTATACATTTGGGGAGTGAGAGTCAGCTGGCTGTCTGTTTAGGGGCCTAGGTTCTCGATTTACTGAACAAGGGTTGTGACTGATCCTAAATCAGAGTTCCATATGGAGTGGTCCATGAGATAGTGGAAGGTCCCCATTCCATTATGTCACTTTTCACATTATTCAATTTGACTCTGTTTTTTGCCATACAGTCACTAAGAGCCAACATGCAACCAGTAATGTTATCTTTACCATTGTTAATGGGGTAGCCTGGCTAGTGAAGGAGTCTGGCAAGTGGTAAGCAACATAATACCCTCATTTTAAATAGGCAGGCGTGGTAAATCGGGGTGTAAAAGCAAGGCATAATACTTTTACATCTTACTGTTCCTCTCCGCCCCATTTACAAACAGTGATATGATGGAGGAGGGGCATGGAATTGAGGCAAGATGTCCGCTGTGTATTCCTTCTCTGTCTCATCACTGTGGTTCCTTTAAATCCTGCATAACATATTCATGCAGACGTAAAACAAATGGGTTTCTATGGAATCTGCCTTGCATTAGCACCTGCCAACAAGCAGGTGGACTCCCTAGGATTCCATTAGTAAACACGGCCTGCAAAGTTTCATTTGCAGGTGGTGTTTAATTGTTCACAAGACAGAGAGGAAAATAAAAGAATAAACGTGAGTTCCCCTCGCTTTTATTCTTGACACTTGCCCCCCACCTCCTGAACATCTAAAATGTCATGCATGTGACCCCACAGCATGTACGTGCTAACGTTGGTGGTCCCCTGCACGCAAATAACATGTATTATCAAATTAGGCTCATAGGCCGAATAAGAGTCACGAGCTGGTTGCCCACTGAAGGCCCCCACAATAAATGATTTCCAGAGAAATGAAGCAGAAAATAACAATTACCACCCCCCCACCATCCCATTCCTCATCCCAGTATTTACTTGTGAGGGTTTTCACCTCCCCCAGGAACCATTCTTCTATTTCTATTCAACTTTGACCGTCTATGTCCCACTACTCACTGAGGCTCTAACCACCCTCCAGCCGGTCAGACCACAGTTAAAAAAAAGAATTCCTGCCCCTGACAGGAACTCAGCTTTCTCATGTCCTCTTCTTCCCCTTATTGCAGCGCTTAAAGGGGCGACGAAAGCAGGTCTGGCTGCAGTCTTCCTGTGCCAAGCTCCAAATGTCTTAACAGGCTGGACTCCTGGGACCCCTGTGGAGCAAGGGGTTCCTGGTTGACTTCAAGAGGCTGCACTCCTTTTGAGCATCAGCACTGTCTCATGATGTTGGGAAATCGCATACAGGACATATGCAGGATCAAACCTTGGGAGGGAGTTCTGAGTTCCGGTGTCCCCTGAGAGGCATCCCTAGGGCCTGCTAGCACTAGTCAGGATGTAGTAAGCCATGGATACAATCCGGGGCACAGGTTCTATTGGGGGAATGCAGAGTTGACAAAGCACGCATTACCTTGGAAACGGGCCCACTTCAGCCAAATTGTGGCGAGCGAGCCCTTTTGATACCAGGCTGCAGCCATTGTTAAATGCACTTTTCTAGACATTATTCTTTCCTAAAGTAGAGCTTGGTAGAGAGCATCTGAAAGGTGTTGTCTTTGCTGCACTTGGGTCTTGGCACAACCCAGACTCTGTGGCGATACCCACGCTCAAAGCCGGCATGAAAAAGTGGCATCATATTGACACTGCCTCCTACAGCTCCAGTTTACCAGAAATACCCAGGAAAAGAAAGTCTGGGTTTTCCAAAAAGAGTCTATTATAGGAAGAAGTTTACAAAGGGAGAAAATGGCAGATTCTTCCTCTTCTTCCACATCCACAGCCTCATCCTCTGTGTCTCTTGGATATGGGGAGGGTCAACAGAGGGGAAACAATCCAGGTAAGGAATCAGTAGGCTAGCCACTGTATTATTCCAGATGGCAGTTGACCTGGGCGTTTCTCCTCCAGATCCCCTTCCCACAGAAAAGGCTGCTAGGATACCCCCTCCTCAGTTTAAATGGGCCCTGGAGACTATCCTCCCGTTACTGACCGAAGTCAAAGAAAAGAACCTATATGAATGGAATATCCTCCGCAGGGAAAAAAAAGGACATGCCTCAGGTGGTCCAGGTGGACACCATTTCCCCATGCCTGATGGGTCAGTCTTCCATGGCCCACACGAGGCCTTAGAAACTTTGCAAATAAAAAGGTGTATGGTGCATTGAGAAATACCTATGGTAAACCTCATCTCGCTCTGCGAGCGGCAGCGTATTCTTCTTATACAGCTGTAAAATCTCTTGGGGAAGGGTTTACATCTGTCTATAAGGTGCTGCAGGAGGCAACAGATCTGGCACCACTTCTCCAGTCAGTCACAAAACAGTTGGATTATGCTGACATTAAAGGCTCAGCCACGACTATAGAATCAATTATTGCAGGCCACTGTTATCTGCATATTAAGGATTTGCACACCAACTCCCATCAGAAGATGGTTTTCATGAACGTTCTGTTGAAGGACATACATTGTTCGGGGACGGTCTGGAGGAGAAGGTCCACACAGTATTTTGAGTAGACAAACATGTTGGCAAGCCTAGAAGGAAAGCAGACCCTTTGGCCTAAGCCTCACTCTTCTCCCAAAGGAAAACCCCTACCTCCAGGGTATACCACCAACAGTGGTGGGGGAGAAAGTGTCATAAGCAACAGACACCCTGCCTGCAAAAACAAGAGGTCCTCACGCCGGGCCAGTTGGTGGCTGCCTGAGTTGATTTTATTAATAGTGGCACCAGTGGTACGAGGATGCCTGGGCCAATTGGAGTGTGAGAAGGGAATATCAAGTGGAGTTCACTGTGCTTGCGATCCCTTCAGAAGTCCTCTAGACCCTGTTGCTCAGGAACAAGTCCTGGTTCCCAAATCAGCAGGGAACATTTGACTGATAATGGATCCGAAAAATCCTGAAACACTTGATTGTGAGTAACCATTTCAAGATCAATAAGGTGATTCTCTTGATCCAGGAGGAAGAATATCTGGCATCCTTCGACCTCCAGGAAGCATATTTTCATCTGCCTACCCTGAAACACCATCAGCAATTCCTGAGGCTCGATGGGGGAGGGAGTCACTATCAGTTCAGATCCCTTTCCTTTGAACTGACGTCAGCTCCCAAACTCTTTGTAAAGATCATGGGACTCGTGGTGGCGATCCTGCAGGTAGTGGGAGTACAGGGTTTTCTCTACATGACGATTGGCTCATCAGGGCATCATGGACGTCATTATGGATACAGCATCTTCATCAGACTTGCAGAACCTTGGAAGAAATGGGGCTCTTCATCCTTTGGACAAATCATGACTGTCTGCATCTCAGGACCTCCAATTCACTGGTGCCTGGTTCTGCACCTAGTGGAGGAGGGTACTACTCCTGGAAGCCATAATTACCAAATTACAGAAAAAGGTTAGGACTCAGTTGGCCTTCTCCAGTGGGTCAGCCAGAGAATTCCTCAGAACACCAGGTCATGTGACTCTCGGGCGTTTCTCATACCATGGGCTTGCCTCCACTTGATACCACTGTTGTACCAGCATCATCAACTTCGGAAAGAGGAACACCAGGACATTGAGGCACGAATTCCTGTGTCCCATTCTCTGAGAAAGAAGTTGCTGTGGTAGTTGTAGCAGGGCAACCTGCTTTAAGGATTCCCTTTACCCAGCCTTAGCCAACCATTCTTACCACCAATGCCAGCATGATGGGTGCGGGCCGTCATAAGGAACCAGTCACATCGGAAAGAATAGTCAGCAAGGGAAGCATCCCATTCATCCAACTGGAGGGAGATAGAAGCTGCCGTTCGGCTCCTGTGGGTCTTTGCCCCAGCTCAGTGGGAGAATCTGGTACTACTCCAGACAGAGAACACCACAGTGGTCTGCTATATTAAAATGCATAGGGACACCTGATCAATGTTCTTAGGACCATTGGTGAGGATTGTGGAGTTTTAGGCAGAGAAGAACCTCTTGTCCCTCTGTCCCTCAGGGTTGTTCATATCAGGTGCTTGGACAATGGGACAGGCAGACAGGCTGAGCAGGGTCATTCCATCAAATGAGTGGCAACTTCAGGAGGCGTTTTTTCTCTCAATTGTAGGAAGTTTGGAACCCTCAGCTCGACCTCTTTGCCCAGTAATCCGAAGACCCTGAAGTTCAGTACACAGTTCCCATGTCAGAAAGCATGAGGAATGGATGCAATGGCTATCCCTTGGCCAAAGGGCCGTCTGTATGCATTCCCTCCTTTCCCCTTGGTCCTGAGGTTGCTATTGAAGATCAGGGAGTCAGAGACCATGATTATCCTTGTGGTTCCCCTTTGACAAGGCAGGGGTTGGGCCCCATCCTTCTGGACCTGGCTGTGACTCGGGTGTTCTTCTTCGGAGGCAAGTGCCAGTCCTTCTTGCTCAGGGGACTGCTTGCACATGGGGGACATGAAAATTGAGTGGGAATGGCTGCAAAAGGAGGGGCGCTCCCACAGATTAGCAGAATCTATCGTGGAGGATAAAGGTCTGTCTACCCAGGAATCCGATTCCTGGCACTGATGGGTGTTTCAGGGTTGGTATGTTATAAATGGTGTTCAATCAGCTCACTGCCCAGCACCTGATGTCCACCAGTTCCTATAGGTAAGGCTTGATCTAGGTTTGCCTATCTCCACCTTGAGTGCCCAGTAGGGGGAGGCTATTCGAGCTTTCAGGGGACAGCGGGTATGGGGCAAGTAGAATATGTCTTGGTGTCTAGGCTGCAGATGGGTTTTGCACTGGTCAGACTGGTAGTGACCCCAGGCTTACCTCCATAGGATCTCCCCTTTGTCCTGAAGGCCTTCCAGTCGGCCTCTTGTGAACCATTGGGGGTGATTCCGTTAAAGTTTTTATTAGAGGCTACCTCTTCAGTTAGAAAACAAGGGGAAACGTGCTCGAACTTGTAGACACCCATATTTGATAATTCAGGAGGAAACCATTTTACTTTGATGCAACAATGCGATCCAGCATTGCTCCCAAGGTGGTTTTCATATTCCATATGTCCCAGGCGTTTGTTCTCCATGCTTTTTTCCCTAATCCGGCTTCCCTGAAAGAAGTCGGCTGAAGTCACTTTGATGTCAAGAGGGCAGTGTTCATCTACTTGGCATGCTCCAAGCCCCTCATGAAAGCTGAACATTTTGTGTCACCTTCAGGGGGATACGGCATGGGCTTAAGGCTTTGGTTTGCATTGATAATATTTCCAGGGCTGTCACTTGAGCCAACCCTAACAGTTCCATCTGGCACTCATGCCTAAGTTTACACAGAGTTGGGGTGGGTGGTTTGGAACAGGAGTACTGGTGGTTGATACCCTGCAAGTTCTGGATTGTCATATTTAGTGGTGCACATGACTTCAGAGGTTCTTGTGTTTCTTTAAACCCATTCAGCACATCCAGTTGGTATACCTCACAATTAACTACTAGGCCAAGGAAGAGGGATATTGAGTTAATACTTACCGGTAGTCTTCATTACCCCAAGTCGAACTTTTCCTTGTCACAGTACTTGCGTCCCACCTCTTCCTCCCGACATGGCTAAATATATGCTTAACTGGGATCTGTAGGGCTGGAGGGAGGTTATAAACTCAGGTAGGGGTGGGGCATAGGTGGGCCAAAGTTGAATGGAAATAAAAGAAGTCTTCCTGGGGTAGGTGGGTCACCTCATAAGTAAGTACTGTGACGAGGAAAGGTTGCACTGGGAGTAATGAATATTACTGGTAATCCCCACATTCCAACTTGCTGGAATTCCACCTATCCATATTAAAGTGAGTCCAGTTGCAACATTTAATAAAAACAATTATGAAAAGTGGCACTGCCACCACGAGTTCATGCACCTTGTTTTGTCCGCAGGGAGACTTGATTAAAACGTGCAAATTATCATCAGAGAATCATGCCTCTGTAACACCTGGTCATCGTGAGCGAAATGACGATAATATGTTTCCCTGCAGACAGTAAGTGAATCAGGTAATGGTTACTCTGACCTACCTGATTTTCTTGTTCGTTATTAAATCGGTTTTAATTCGGGGTGTGTGTCTGTATAATGCTTCACTGTTAAAGGAACAGTATTGTTAGCTCTGTTGTTGCCCTATGCGGCAAATTCACAAACAGAGCGCTCCATGTTTCTGTCACTTTGAAAATGATCCTGAATTTGAGGTCACTGAAAGTAAAGGAAAGCGGGGAAGTTCCAAAAATACTTGCTGCGTATTTACCAAAAGTTACAATACCTTGATTATTGCAAGCAAAATGAATATGTAGCGAGTGAAATTACAACTAATGGAAACGAAAGAATGTCCTATACGAATGAATGGAGAATATCTTGTGGAAAAATGTCCCTTGTATGTGATTGCTGACGGCACAGTGCAAATATTTGATACCGATAACATTCGTTTTGCTGGGACAAAGTGTACTCTGGGTGGGGTTCTTGTACGAAATACATGCCATGCAAATAACACGCGCTAAACGTTAAGATTGAATGTATGTTTAAAATAGCAAGGAAATGGTGTATGCTGCCTGATCAAGAAAACATTTTTAAAAAACTCAGATATTACGTTTGTTCGCTTAGTGCCTGAGACTACTTCTCTAACTAAACCTCCTTGACTTCATTGTTTTGGATGAAAGGCCACTTTATTCAAGGCAGGTACGCTTATCATATTTAAACATCAGTCGAACTACACCTTACAATCCCTTCATTGTAACTCATCCTTTTCAATTCCCCCTCCTTTCTTTTATTTCTACCCCTTTTTGCACCTTTCTTTCTTCCTATCTTTCTTTCTTCCCTGTTTCTCCCCATCCTTCTCTCTCCTTGTTCCTTCTCCTTTCTTTCTGCTTATTCTCATTATTTCTGTTGCTCGTGCTTGCCCGCTTTACGACCAGGTACTGCTATCCTTTCTTTTCTTTGTGTCCCACATCTTTCTATTCTTTTATCATTACCTTTTCAAGTTCCCACATTAACATTTTCTTCTCTTTTGCCTTCTTGCTAAACTCTGTTCTCGAACCATGCCTTAACTACACCTACCAATTACCTTCCCCAACAATAATGCAAAAACCTTCAATGTTCAATTGACAACAAATGACTGCGTTTCAGCAGCCCATGCCTTGCTTCCAGCTTCCTCTCATCCATAACCCCCAGGGAGAGCTGGAAGGCCATTGCTTTCTCCTTCCTTCTGTGCCCTGAAGCAAAGAGGGATGCCGGACCACTAACCAATCACAACAGGCCAATGTCACAAGTCAAGGCATTTGGTCCACCACCACCCCCCTTTGCACACTCAATATCCATGTGGGGGGGGGTCATTCCTTCCCCCCCAGGGAGCCCTCTTAATTTGAGATTGGTTCTCTGAATAGAACTCTCTGACTTATACTCTTTCATCTTCTCTCTATACTCTGTTCCTCCGCTCAGAGGGACCCAGCCAGCTCATTTTTTAAATACATCCACCACATCTATCAAGTTAATTCGGTAAAGTTTGGTCCCCAAGTACGCAAATGCACCCCATTCTGTCTAAAGTAAAGAGGTTCCTCATATCACCGCTTACCCAATAATTCCAATGACTGGGGCCCGACAAAAAACTGCTACGCCCCTATTAACTACTTTCATGGCTCTATGAGTAGATGCTGGCTTCCTTGCAACTCTCCACACTCTTCTCGGCAACCATTGCCATTATTTCCATTCCCATTCAAAGCCTCTGAATGATACCTAATTCCTTTTTCATCATTTCTATTAACTCCAGCCCCGTCCATTGTACTAAATCATTCTCCTCCAAATGGATGATCGACAAATCCACTGCCCTTTTTCTTCTGTCCCAATTGAAACAACATTTGAAGCAATTGTTCCCACCTCATTCCTCCCCTCCCGGACCGTAACAATTCCACTTTGTTGTTTGGTCTTTCAAACTGTATTCCATAAGTCTGTCTCTCCTTTTTTCCAGCCCATTTCATGATTGAATGTCCACATATCTAGATTTCATTCTGTACCTCCAATATGAAACAAATGGGTGCTAAACATTGATGGGTCCATATCCGTGCTCCTAATCCTTTCCTCAATAACTCTAGCACTTGCCCCCCCCACTCACAACCTCACCTATCTCATTTACAAAAAACGGTCCCTTCTAACTGTGCACTAAACACATTTCTAGGGCAAAACAAGTGTCTAGCGCACTAAGGTGATGTTGTATTTTTGGTCTTTTAAGATTTAATAATCCAACAGGCAGCTCCGTGCTAAGGTGTTCAAGAGGGGATGCCCTAACCTCTTATGAGATGTATTGGGGAATTTGAGTGAACACCAAACATACTGCACTGAGCCCAATATTGTTGTTAGACTTTAATATTCAAAATTAATTCAATGTTTGTATGCTAGCAAATCCATAGAGTGGCCTAACTAAGCCAAAACGTGTTTCGACCTTTCAAGGCTTAACATTGGCAAATACATATATACACAATTGTTTCAAACAATAATCATTGGACCATACATCAATCCAACCATATTGGAAGGAGGAAGGGAGAGAAAAGAAGAAATAAGACATAAGGGCCTCATTACAAGTGTGCCGGTCCAGTAACAACGGTGCCGGTAAACCTACCTGCACCGTTGTTACCGGATCGGCACACTATGAGTCTGTGGGCGGGTGCTGTCCCACCCTCCAGGGTCAGACCTGGTGGGCAGAAAGGCACCCGCCTGCAGACTTTCACGGAAGCACCGGCACCGTTATTAACTGTGCCAGTGATTCCGTGGTCCCCATTCCCATTGAGTCCTATGGGACTCAATGGGAATGGGTGTTAACATTTACCGGCGCCTGACTTCCTGGAACACCGGGGTTGTAATCCCCCGCTGTTTCTGGCAAGCCAGCCACTGGAAAATATTGCAAGTCCCGTGGAAATCTGCCGGTTTTACTGGCATGGTTCCCACAGGACTTGCAATGAGCCCCAATGAGATAATCCTTCTCAAAGAGTACATGCAATTCTTGTACATTGCCACAGATAAATTAATGGTGATGAACACACATGCGCCTTCCATGTTGCCAGTGTTCTTAAACCATGCAACCATACAATAGCTGCCTTCCTAATATTGGGATCAGAATTAGGTGGGTGTTTTTAGTGAGTAAGATTGTGAGATAGAGTTTAGTAGTTGGCCATAGGGATCCTTGTGAAATTCAGTTAGAGATTGTGGTAACGGTAATATAAGTGGTGAGAATATTTCCCAGATAATGGTGTAGTATCAAGCCTGGGTGCCACTTGGAAAAGAAAATATCTAAGGTGTCTGTATTATCTGCAGATGCAAGGAACTCACCAATTGTCTAGTCCTATTGCTAAAGGGTATTAGCCTCAGGCTGGTGTGGTACAATCAATGGCCTATTATCAAGACCTAATCGTTAGGGATATATAGGATTGGGCATAACAGCTTTAAATTAGAGTTCAAAGCATAATGTTCATGTTCAATTAGGTATGATCTCCAATCCATGACTAAAACGTATCTGAAATATCCTTAATTTCCTAGGGTCGGATGTACTTGATAGAATTGCAGTCATAAGCTGCAATGCAATAAAAAGGGAGTGAATCCATGAAACGTATTCTGACAGGACAATCTCAGTGGGTGCTCAGAAGAAATGTAAAAGGAGTTTTCTCACCTAGAAGTATAATTGTAGACGGATATATGGGGATGCATTTTCTTCAGTGATTATTATGCTTCTCTATGTACCTAAAGAATAAAGTTGCATGAGATTAAAACAACATATATTGATTAAAGGTCCTTTAAATGGTTTGACATTATCTATCATTGCTTTTTGCTCTCCTTGTTTTCTTGTCATAGGTGCCCTGTATGGTAAACCTAGACCCTTCTAACTGTGCTCTCATTTTGTAAAAAGCTTCTAACCACTGAGCAAATCTCAGTGCCCCCTGACCCACCCAATTCTTTGCCACCCCTCTACTCCTCTGATCCATTGTACTCCTCCGTACCCATAAGCGAACACCAATTTCCATCCGTCTCACTTCCTCAACATTCTTTCCAAACCCCTCCTTTACCGCCAACAGGCTCTGAAACCCTGAACACCCTCAAAAAAGGCCAAATAGATGTCCCAAAACAAACAATACTCTCAATAACGCACCCTGCACAGTGCTGCTAGCCAACTATTCAGTAGCTCTATACTTAATTGGTCTGTGCTGATCCTCACTCCTTGCTTTATTCCTACCACATCCTTCCAACATTCTCCTGTCCATTTCAACAGCTGTGAGTTCATATCCCCATAAACATCTGCTATGAAAAGCAACCCTGCTATGAAAAGAAACCCTTGCGGCTTTGCCACGATTGTAACTGGCAAAAGCCCTTTTCTACCAAAACCATTATAAAACCCACTATATCATCTCTCTGTTCTAGTTCAATCATGAGCCCCCCGCTATCTTTTTCTGGCTCCAATTTCTTTGAATGGCTGCCCTCATGGATGCTGCTAACAATCCCTCGCCTAGTTCCATAGCTTCTTCCTTCCTAGCCGTCAGAGCTCAGAGGGCACTGCTGCTAGCAGTGTGTCCACCTCTGGTGCCAGCCCACAGAATATCAACCACTGTGAAAGAGATGCTGCTTCAGCAATGTCATTGTCAGTCCCAGGAATATGCTACCCTCTAAAAAATAACATTGCACTTCAAGTATAGCAACACCAATCTTCTCCATAATTGCAACACCTACCTGCCTTTGCCAGATTGTGTGTTGACATTCGTTATCCACCCTGAATACTACTCTCCTGTTCTCCATGCACTGTCCCCACATTTCCATTGCCAAAATTACCGGGAGCAATTCTAGAAATACAATTCTACGTTTCTCTGCCAACCATTCTTCTGACCATTCTACACGGCACCATTTATGTTGCATGTATATACCAAAACCATTTGCCCTACTGTGTCCGAAAATATCTCAACTTCCCAATGGTCTACACTATCTGACATCCATATAGAAATCCCATTGTACCCTGACAGAAAACACTCCCAAACTTGCAAATCACTTTTCATTCCTGTGGTCCTATGGTGGGGCATTTTCACTCCGAACAGAGCCAAAGACAGTTGCCTACAGAAAGCCCTGCATGGTGCCACCACCTACATGCAAGGTTTACCATTCCCAACAGCTGCAGTATTGTTCTCAGCTCTCACTTTTCTTTAAATGCCACTTCATAAAATTTCTCTCACAATATTTCAATCTTCTCTAATGGTAATCTGGCATCCATTCTCACTGCACCCATTCCAACACACAAGAAAGTCAGCACTGCCACTGGCTCTTCTGTCTTTTCAGGCACCAGGGTGAACCCTGATGGTCCTTTTAATTAAGGTAACACATCGTATGATGGACGGGATGCAGAATAACTCTTACACCAATAATGAGACCGACTCAGGATGTTGGCAAAGTGTCTGTTTTATTCTCATTCATCTAAAACAGGGAATACAACGGACATCAACGGATGTCGCACAGCATGGTCTCAATGCATTTCATACAAAACATTACTTCTATAGCAAAAACATGTAGTATGTGACGTCATACAACGTGGCAAACTAAGAAAACCTATACAGGATTGTGTTAGGACTAAGGGGAGTATCTAAGTATACTTTCTATAAGGGATTGGATTGTGATTGGATCTCTATAGTCAGGCGGCCAACTTATGACCTCCCTTAGTGCAAGTCATCTTCAACAGTTATTAGAAACACAATACATCATTTGCTCTCAAACTATAAGACCCTTCGTTATATGGCCCTCTTCAATTGGTTGGCACGCTTGTACCCTTCTGGATACTATAGCAGCAGGTGCTGGTGGGTGGACTTGACCATACCTCCCCACCCAATTAACCCAGCATCTCTCATTGCTCATGCCTTCTGACATTCAGATTGTCTTTGAACTTGGCCTTGCAATCGCTTCGCTTCTCTGGGAATATAAGGGAGTGTGAGCACGTTCTTATCAAGGTTTAGGTCTACATGCCCACTTCTATTTCCATCCTGAACTCACGTGACAGGAGACCCTGAATCAGGTCATTTAATAGCATTTCATTGTCTTGAATAAAGAAACTTGGCAATCATGGTGTTCACTCTTTGTAATTTAACAAGGGATGCCTCGCTGACCAAGCAGCCTTCCTTTGGTCCATCTTTGAGCCTCGGCTTATTTCTTTGCTGCGACACACACAGCTATCAATCCTCATTTCTTCACAGGTTAAACTTACTAAAATTGTGACATCAAATGTCCAGATTCTCTATATATATATTGGCTGCACCGCCTGCAGTCTATTCACTATATACAGCCAGCCTTTAAGATTACTTATTCTACTTGCGTTACAGCATCTGTACAGGTATAAAAGCGGCTTGCATGTTCTGCAGTGCTTCTCACACGTGCAATCTTCATTCCGAACATGAAAGAATTCTTGATTATTTACTTCGCCATCAGATTCTATAAGGTCGATGTCTTCTGTTGTTTGGTCATCCTTCTCAGTGTGTCACGCTCATTTCTTGTGACGTCACCAGCCTCTCCTTTTCACATCTTCACACTTCTTCGGGGGTCTCCCTCAGGAAACCGTCATCTCTTCAGGGATATATCCAATAGGGTTTTCTCATTGGAAACCTTGTCTCAAAGATATCTTGTCTCAAAGGCTTTTCGTGTAATCGGCACCATAATTGGCGTTGCACATGTCGCAACTTCCGATTTCCAACATATAGGCAGAATAGGGATGGGACTTCCTGCAGAAGCATTCGGCAGCTTCTCTATAGGGGGGATGCCCAGTTTGCAGGCCAGTCTATCAAACCCCACCAGTATTGGTGCACATTTTCTGCATTCTTGCCTACTAACAAGAAATCATCCAAGTGATTTATCAACTTTCTTGCATCTGAGCGTTGCGTAAATACCCATTCGACAAATTTGCTGAAACATTCAAAAAGGGCACACAATGGGCAACACTGTATCCACATAGATACGACCCATGAATTTAACAGCCAAAAGCTGGAAGTCATATTGGTGAACTGGAAGAAATCAGAAAACTGGTTTTACTTCACCTTTGTTCTTCAAAGAGCTTCTGCGTCACATACATGCACAACAGTGTCTCTCGGGCAAAAGCCTAAAGGTTCACTAGTCCTCCTTTCATGTCCATTGATAGTCAAGATTACCTGCTTGGTAGACATGTCTTGTAAACTACATAAATCACATAATAAACATTAGTGGTACTATTTATTTTTGAGGGATGGCTGAAGAAGAAGCATTGTACCTTTGTCTCCTCCTCTCTCTAATCAAATGCAGTGTAATGGTACTGACATACTTACTGATTGGAGCCTAAAATATCTCATCTGAGTATTACCACTGTGTTTCTAAGTTTTAAATACTCTCAACAAACACGCTTGTGGAATGTTAATTATGATGTGCAAAATAAAATTTGGAATTGTTCAAAAAGCTAATTGCTGCTTGTGTTAAATAAACAGAAATGGCAGATGCAGGTACCATTGGGTTAGTGCTCCCCTTCCCAAAACCCCTTCCGCTCAAATGGCTCTACTTGAAAAGAAATAGCAGGCACTGTGCTTACAATTGCAGTTAAACGATCAGTGGACAAACCTTTTCATAGAAGAAAGCACAGTACTAGACATTGTGATAAGACACATTTACTATGCTGACTGTATCATCCATTAGCAAAGCACAGATATGGGTCAATGGCATTGCATATATCTACCTCATCACATTTACATAGTAACGCTTTATTCTCTTTATTGGTGGTGAATGCCATTTTGGGATCTATTGTTGTATTTCTTAGCCATGCAGTAGATTGAGGATTGTCTCAAGCCATGTAGTCTTTATGCAAGATAGCATGTAAATAGGACAATTCATTGAAATGTATTCATTTGGTAAGCAAATATAAACAAGTATGAAAACATTTTAAACTATTAGTGAGCTAAATAATCTGGGTAAGGCTCTCGAAACCAGGACTAATATTTGGCAGAGAGACTCCCAGGAACCCCCCCCCCCTTGTTTTTTGCATATTAAGTAACTTTGGGTCTCACCCTAAGTTACAAGGGGAATCCAGACGTGGACCCCTTGCTCACTATTCTTAGAGAGGCACAGCTCCACTTCACTGAAACACATGTCTGGGGTTGCCATTGGTACTCTTGTTCAGAGGAGAATTGCCTAGCATTTTGGTGCTGGACTGCCACAGGGCAGGACAAAGACTGATATGGTTTGGATATTTCCCCTCTGTGAAAGATAGTGAGTAAAAAGAATCTGGGTAAGGCTCTCGAAACCAGGACTAATATTTGGCAGAGAGACTTCCAGGACCCCCCCCCCCTTTGTTTTTGCATATTAAGTAACTTTGGGTCTCACCCTAAGTTACAAGGGGAATCCAGACGTGGACCCCTTGCTCACTATTCTTAGAGAGGCACATCTCCACTTCACTGAAACACATGTCTGGGGTTGCCATTGGTACTCTTGTTCAGAGGAGAATTGCCTAGCATTTCGGTGCTGGACTGCCCCAGCGCAGGACAAAGACTGATATGGTTTGGATATTTCTTCTCTGTGAAAGATAGTGAGCAAAAGAATCTGGGTAAGTCTCTCGCAACCAGGACTAATGTCTGGAAGAGAGACTCCCAGGATTCCCCTTGTTTTTTGTAAAATCAGGAAGATACATACGACCTGGCTACTAGGATTCAGGGGTGAAAGGAATCAGAACAACCTGTTGCCATGTAAAAAATGACTTAAACTAAAATTAATGTCATACAGCTATGAAATAAATCTAATGAAGTTAGCTACAAACTTGAATAGTGGCCCGTTCATAACACATATGATGCAACGACTCAATGCCAAAATATGTCAAGGCGTTTCTCAGCAGTGCAACAATTAGACAATACCTGTTGATTAAATTTAACAGCTGCCCTGTTCTTGAAATCATGGGAGCCTGTTTTCAGCCGGACATAGCGTTTCGTTTATGCCGTTTGTGCGGAATTAACACTATTGAAACTTGAACACATAGTAGCAGATTATGCAAGCATGACTAACATAAGAACTAAATGAATGAAATCATATGATAATAATTGTTATGGTCTAGATACCGCTAATATGAGCCAGAAACGAATGGAAGGAAATGACACTCATTTTATATATTTTATGGTCAAATTTTTAAAGCAATCTATAGAAATTGTAGAGGAATTGTCAAGAAATATCTTTTAATCGCTTTCCGTTAATGGATTTTACTATTGTGCAAATTGGGCTTTGCGATCCCATCTTGAGATGATCCCATAGAATGTTTTTAAAGATATGATGACTTCCTCCCATAGCATGTTGTTCTCCAGTCCTGACTTTTTAATTAAGATGTGTAGACTGTATTTTCTAAAGATTTATTATAATATAATAATGTATATATACAAAGCCGTTTTGGCTAAAGGTATATTATTCAAATAAATAAAAAACCTTTCACAGGGAGCTGTGTTTTTGCACCATTTGTAGCACAAAACCAGCCAACAGTGTCCATGTCGCCCCCAGAATCAAGACAAAACACATGCGTCATGAAGTGGCGCACGTTTCATTTACTTGTATGTGAATTAAAAGTCCACACTGTCACCGACGTCAGATTCACAAATCTTTGAGTTGGCACTATATTTGTTATTTACTGAATATAGAATAAAAAGCTGAAAATCAGACAAATTACACGGGAATATTGTTGCACCATTGGAGCACGACATCTAGCGCAGACGTACCTGCTGAGATAGAGGGCCCGGTGGACCGGAAGGAACGATCCCGCCCACAGTGACAGTGTGTGAGTAAAAGAAGGGGCGCAGCAAGCGCAATGACGTCTGAGGGCGGCCTGCTGTGATTTGTTAGTAGATGTTGTCGTTGAAAGAGAATGGAGAGGCTCACTCTTTGCATCAGGGAATGAAGGAAGGAGGAAGCATTAGCGGAGATGAGGTCTGACATTGCCCTTCTTGAATCAGAAGGTAGGATGGTGGGCTGGGATCTCAAATTATAAAAATAAAAAGATCAAAGGTCTGAAGTGAAACCTTAAAGGAGGGCTGATTCTGAAGGTGGATTGAACAATGTTGGCTTGTGGCAGCCCCTCCAAAAAAGAGAAGTGGGTAGGGGAAGAATGTAGAGAGGGAGAGGGAAACTGTGGGGGCACAAGGAGCAAACGGGGGAGATGGATAGAGAGATTTTAAAAAGAGTAGGGAAAGATTACCTGTAACCAGGGAAAGAGCAAAGTCTCACATTGGGCAAGAGGAGAGGTGCATGTGAAAAGGGGAATTAATATGGTGCAAGGAAAGTGTTGGGAGAAGTATGGGTAGAGTATGAGGAACAAATAATGTAGGTGTGGTAAGGGGGCGGCTGCGAAGACCAGGGAACAAAGTGGATATTTCAGTCGACTGGACCAGCAATGGACAACAAGTTGAGTTGGGAAAATAAAGAAGAGTACATTGAGGACAGCCCAGAGAGTAGATGCTAACATTGGGGGGTTGCAAACAGAAGGGATACAGGCCCCCACCGTGGACCACCCTCAAGAGAAAGGAATTACAGACGTGATGTAGGAGAATGCAATGGGGTGGGCAGTTTTCCACCCAGGAAAATACTTTGGTCAGGCTGTCAGGTCTAGCAACCCAAAGAAGGGGCGGAAGGGATTAGGACAGGTCATACATCGGATGGAGGTCAAATTAGCTGTAAAAAGGTAGAAGGCGATGAGTAAAATATGGTATTTAGTTTTAATGAAAGGAAGAAGAGATAAGGGACGTGGGATGTAATGAAAAAGGCTTTTCAAGAAGACAAAAAGGCTTAAGAGATTTGTGACATGAAGAAAGGTAATAAAGACCAGGGAATGTCAGACAATGTAGGGGATTGGTCCCCGACAGTTGAAGAAGGATACAAAGTGGAAGGCAAAGCTGGGTGGGATGTCTTGGACAATAGACAATGGGGTGAAAGGAAACGGAAAGACAGACAGAGCGGGTTGCACAGCAGAAAGAGTGCAGAATGGAGTAAAGGTGACAATGTCGGAAGGGAGTTGGTTCACAAGACGCGGAAGTGGTGCAGTACCAAAACGACAAGTATGCAGGGAATGGATGAAGTGAAAGATTGAAGGAGGGAGAAGAACATGAAAAGAAGGATGTATGGTCTTGGCATGGCAGGGTGTGGGGGATTTGAGTAAGATTAAAGGAAAGACCGAACAGGAAAGGCAAGAAATGTGTTTGGAATTTGTTGGATGCGATCTTGAAAGAGAAAGGGAAGAAATATGGTGCAGACAGTGAGAACGTGGGGAAGAAGATAGTTAGTGTTGGGATACGGAGAGGAATAAAGATGAGGGAAGGAGATGGGGAAAAAGGTGTGGTGAATGACAAAGAAAAAGGAAGAGAAGTTGATGTTGAGAACCATGTGGGGAAAGTGGCAAAATGTGATGAGATGAGGCAGGTGACAGGACAGAAGGACACGGTCCAGAGGCCGAAGGGGGACTTTGAAACGTAAAAGAAAGTTAAGAAAGGGGTAAGGTTGCCATATATGTGGGTGGCAAAACCACTGCGGCCACACCTCACGATCGCATCAAAAGAAAGGTTTGGCATGGAGAATGTATTGTGATATTTAAACTTTTACACAGGCGATGAGGTGTAAGGAAGGGTCGAAAGAGTAGGAATGGGAATTGCCCAGGAGACCTACGATTGAGACTTGGACAACTGTGGCTCTTTTGAAATACACTGATGTAAGTAGAAAGGCGTGCAGATCAATTTTGGGGTCCTTGAATGGCTGAGGTATGAGGAAGAATTTAGGTAGAGGAAGGTTGTCGATGAAGAAGACCGAGGGAGATTGGCATGGCTACAATGGGTTGCCCCAACAAGACCAGTGGTGGGAAGGCACATGGGTAGTGGACGGCCAGTGCTGTTCATGCCCTTTCAAGCACGCTCTGCCCGAAGATGGATCGAGGTACACAGAGAGAGGGATTATGTATGGGTGGGGCATGCTTGTAGTTCAACAGGGTGCCATGTACCCGGGCGGCATGAAAATATAAACACAAATGTACAAGATACCCTGGGCAGCATCCCCTCACTCAGACCTGGGGCAGGGGTGGGGAAAGTTAAGGTAGAGGAAACAGGGCTCCCGAGCGGTCACTGAGAAAGTGCACGTACTCCGGTTAACATAGTGAAACTGTCTGAGTCGCTATTATATTACCTGGATTGGGAAGGTGCCTGTTTGTTGAGCAATGGTTTTGGGCAGGGATTTAGGATACCATACATGGGACCCAAAGTGGGTAGGTGGGCAGGGAATTTTACATCCATTAAGAACACACAGCATTTGTGAACCAAAAACTGAAGAAGGCAGGAAGTAAGGGAAGGAAGGATGTCAGGTCCATGTCATGATGTACCATTAGCGAACTTGATTGTATCACTAATAGGCATAGTGCCAACAAAAAGAAAGTATAATTCAGGATAATGCACCACCTGTCCTGACCGGAAGGTGTGTCCGTTAATGATTACACTGATCAGACTGACTGTACAGTGAACTATTGTAACATAGATAATGCTATTGCCCTGATCAAGGAGTTTGGGATTGGGGCTCAGATGGCAAAACACCCAATAGTCCTTGTTGCGAAGGTGCCTAGTGGAGCAAAAGCCAGACTAGTCCAGCCAGAAATTAATTGGTGTATGGTTCAGGACTTGCGGGGGCATCATCAATTGTTCATCTGCAAATGAATTCAAGCGTCACTACAATTAAATGAGCCCCAGTTCTCGATGCCCACTGTTGTTACTTTTGAAGGATCGATTAATTTCAATGAAAAGCTATTGGTTTTCATTTTCAATATGGTCCACATTAAAAAACTGGAAAATACACGAGCATGAATCTCTCGCAGTGCAATAGCAGTCGTTGACATCTGCTAGAAATAGGTTCCATCCAAGAAAAAAAGGGGAGTACTTTATATCTGGGGTGTCCTTGGAATTCCAAGCACCGAGCAATGGCAATACCAATGCTGCCATGGCGTGTAAAAGGTTTTGGAAATACTTAAGTAATGTAACAACTAGTGCGATTCATAATGCACTCTTTTTAGGCACAAAGGTTTGATAATGAGGAAAATGTGAATTAGCGAAAGACTTATGAGCAGAAAACGCTTTTGATAACTGTTGAGTAAGTATACAGAAAATGGAAATTGCATGTCAATTCAGGGCGTGGTCACAGGGCTTTTTCCAAAATAAGGATAGGTTCCAAAATATGTGAAGGAAAACAGTTTATTAATCACTGCACCTGAGCCAGTCCTGATCTTTCCCATTGCACGGTTGGACTTGTTTCTTTTTCCATTGTAAGGATACGCCTACAAGTCCCAGCATGCAATGAGAAACCAGGACTGGCTTGTGGTGGCACACAAGACACTCAGCAGCTTGTGCAGATACTAAATAATCCCAAGTGAGGTGTCTGATACGTTAAGGGGAAAAGTAAAGGTGTGTTTCCTTGAGCTAACTGCTGTTATCTTCCTGTCTTTGACAGTTACGTTCGGCATGCTTGAGTGTGCAAGAGGCCCATGCTGCCACTCCATGGGTCCCTCAGGAACGATTCGGTAACATTCCTTCTAAATAGCCAGTGACGGGGGTCCAGTGAATGCCAGATTGCCTGCACATAGTTACTGTTATTTACATTGACACAGTACTAAGGTATGCAGTGATCATGTGCAATCACAAAATAATTCATCCAATTACAATGAATCCAAAATAACTAATTCCAAAATAACGAATTTGGGAGAAAAAAAATAAAAATGGGGTTGAGAGTGGGAATAGTGGTTCTGGGGGTGTGGCAAAAGTATTAGAAACAAAAAAGGGGGAATTTGGAAGAGAACCGCACAAAAACAATGAAAAAGGAATTTGTTATTTTTGGAATTTGTTCTTTTGGTATTAGTTGTACCTGGATTAGTTATTTTGTGATTCCGCATAATCAAATGTAACGCATTACTAATTCCACTGTGTAAGGCAGATGAAGACATGGCCTTCGTTAGACGAGAGACGATGCGCAGGAATTATGAAAGAACAGACACTGTAGAGGGATTACCCCACTAACACAAAACAGAACGTACACCAGGACACAGGATAGATGTGACAGAATTATTCAAATGCTGTGAAATAAGTGAGGAGCCAAATTGATGAACAAAGAATACTACTCCACAAACTTTGTGAAGTAAAAATAAGATTTTAGAGTTTGATGCACAGGGCCTTGTGCATGAAATCAAATACGAACTTGTCTTGACACCCACTGTATAAAGCGTCCTGAAGACGGGTCTTGAAGGCACACTGACAAAAAGACCAATGCTACTCCGGTGTTCTTTAACATCCAGAAACATGATTTAGTGTTGAGGCCTCATGTGAAAATGTACACATGGATTGAATTTAAGTTGTCACTTGTGTTACTAATATCACAAAAGACTGAAATAACAGTGAATAACTAATACTTTGTTTGTGTACGATGAATTCACACATTATTCTGTTCCTTCAAAACGCGATGGAATTACATCTCCTACAATCAGTTTTTACTGTTTTTTTAATTGATGTGATTATGTATAT
Source organism: Ambystoma mexicanum (assembly GCF_040938575.1). Lineage (NCBI taxonomy): Eukaryota > Metazoa > Chordata > Amphibia > Caudata > Ambystomatidae > Ambystoma > Ambystoma mexicanum. Next base: position 959,350,253 of record NC_090921.1, on the reverse strand, counting down.
TAATTAAAATATGTTTTTCTATTCAAATCTGGTTTATGGCTATATATATGTTTGTTGATAGCCTTTTGTGTTACTAGGGTTGTGATTTATCTACCGCCTTCAGTGTTTGGAAGCAGGGTAGCTAGTTGTGGAAATTCCTCTTTATGTCTGTAGACTTCATTCCTCATCTACAACAGCCCCCTACCAAAAAAGAGGATACACTTTTGCTCAAAAACACTTTGTGGGTAATTCATAGAATTTCGCACAAAAATGGCGCACGCGGCTGGCGTACAGTGTGCGCGTGTGAATGTCGTGCGCTAAAATCGATTTCCGCACACAGTGTATTCATGGATTTTAGCCTCCAAAACCAGCCGTGGCGCAGAGTGGCGCAGCGACCCTGCAGCAGTGCCAGTTACGCCCCCAAGAACGCCCTTGCGCAAGGAAAAGCTATCAAAATTCCCAATTCAGCGCAAAGGGCTGCGCAAACCCTGGACCAGTTTACAGGGCTGCCAAACAGCAAACGCCAAGCAGGGAATGTGTATTACTGGGGTGCGCATGAAGTTTCACACGCGAAAGGGCCTGTGCAATACGTGTATTACTGGGGTTTGCGGGAAGTTTTGCACGTGATTTCAGCAGGGTACGTGTATTACGGGGTTCGCGGGAACTTTCACACGCGAAAGGGCCTGTGCGAGTGGGGTACGTGTATAATGGGGGTGCGCAGGAAGTTTCACAAGCGATTGGCCTGGGTACGTGTATATCAGGGGTGCGCGGGAAGTTTCACACGCGATTGGCCTGGGTACATGTATTTCAGGGGTGCGCGGGAAGTTTCACACGCGATTGGCCTGGGTACGTGTATTTCAGGGGTGCGCGGGAAGTTTCACACGCGATTGGGCTGGGTACGTGTATTTCAGGGGTGCGCGGGAAGTTTCACACGCGACTGGCCTGGGTACGTGTATTTCAGGGGTGCGTGGGAAGTTTCATACGTGATTGGCCTGGGTACGTGTATTTCAGGGGTGCGCGGGAAGTTTCACACGCGATTGGCCTGGGTACATGTATTTCAGGGGTGCGTGGGAAGTTTTACACACGATTGGGCTGGGTATGTGTATTTCAGGGGTGCGCGGGAAGTTTCACACGCGATTGGGCTGGGTACGTGTATTTCAGGGGTGCGCGGGAAGTATCACAAGCGATTGGGCTTGGTACATGTATTTCAGGGGTGCGCGGGAAGTTTCATACGTGATTGGCCTGGGTACGTGTATTTCAGGGGTGCGCGGGAAGTTTCACACGCGATTGGCCTGGGTACATGTATTTCAGGGGTGCGTGGGAAGTTTTACACACGATTGGGCTGGGTATGTGTATTTCAGGGGTGCGCGGGAAGTTTCACACGTGATTGGGCTGGGTACGTGCATTTCGGTGGTGCGCGGGAAGTTTCACAAATGATTGGCCTGGGTACGTGTATTTCAGGGGTGCGCGGGAAGTTTCACACGCAATTGTGCTGGGTACGTGTATTTCAGGGGTGCGCGGGAAGTTTCACACGCGATTGTGCTGGGAACGTGTATTTCAGGGGTGCGCGGGAAGTTTCACACGCGATTGGCCTGGGTACATGTATTTCAGGGGTGCAAGGGAAGTTTTACACACGATTGGGCTGGGTATGTGTATTTCAGGGGTGCGCGGGAAGTTTCACACGCGATTGGGCTGGGTACGTGTATTTCAGGGGTGCGCGGGAAGTATCACAAGCGATTGGGCTTGGTACATGTATTTCAGGGGTGCGCGGGAAGTTTCACATGCGATTGGCCTGGGTGCATGTATTTCAGGGGTGCGCGGGAAGTTTCACACGCGATTGGGCTGGGTACGTGTATTTGGCGGTGCGCGGGAAGTTTCACACGCGATTGGGCTTGGTACGTGTATTCCAGGGGTGCGCGGGAAGTTTCACACACGATTGGCCTGGGTACGTGTATTTCAGGTGTGCGCGGGAAGTTTCACACACGAAAGGGCCTGTGCGAGTGGTGCACGTGTATTACGGGGGTGCGCGGGAAGTTTCACACGCGATTGGCCTGTGTACGTGTATTTCAGGGGTGCGCAGGGAGTCCTACACGTGAATTGGCAGTGTGGGTCCTCCCAGGTGTCCCCTCTACCCCCTCCACGGCCCCTGCAGGCAGCCCACACCACAGGGGACTACCCTGCACCCCTGGTCATGTCCCGCAGGCAGCCCATCCATCACGGGCATGCCCCCCAGCCAAGCCACATGTCACGTTGCAATATGATCACCAACTCATGTCTCCCAGCTCCCCCACCCCCCAGCAGTCAGGGGCACCTGCCAGCAGGCCCCCACACATGTCCCCCTGCACCCCAACCCCAGCAGTCAGGGGCACCTGCCAGCAGGCCCCCACTCATGTCCGACTCATGTCCCCCTGCACCCCCACCACCCAGCAGTGAGGGGCACCTGCCAGCAGGCCCCCACACATGTCCCCCTGCACCCCCAACCCCCAGCAGTCAGGGGCACCTGCCAGCAGGCCCCTACACATGTCCCCCTACATCCCCACCCCCCAGCAGTCAGGGGCACCTGCCAGCAGGCCCCCACTCATGTCCCACACATGTCCCCCTGCACCCCCACCCCCCAGCTGTCAGGGGCACCTGCCAGCCGGCCCCACTCATGTCCCCCAGCCCCCTACCCCCCCAGCATTGACAGGCACCTGCCAGCAGGCCCGAAAACATGTCCCCCAGCACCCCCACCCCCCAGCAGTGCAGGGCACCTGCCAGCAGGCCCCCACTCATGCCCCCCAGCACCCCCACCCTCCAGCAGTGAGGGGCACCTGCCAGCAGGCCCCCACTCATGTCCCCCTGAACCCCCAACCCCCAGCAGTCAGGGGCACCTGCCAGCAGGCCCCCACACATGTCCCCCTGCACCCCCACCCCCCAGCAGTCAGGGGCACCTGCCAACAGACCCCCACTCATGTCCCCCAGCACCCCCACCCCCCAGCAGTGAGGGGCACCTGCCAGCTGGCCCCCACTCATGTCCCCCAGCCCCCCACCCCCCCAGCATTGACAGGCACCTGCCAGCAGGCCCCGACACATGTCCCCCAGCACTCCCACCCCCCAGCAGTGCAGGGCACCTGCCAGCAGGCCACCACTCATGTCTCCTAGCACCCCCACCCCCCAGCAGTGATGGGCACCTGCCAGCAGGCCCGCACACATGTCCCCCAGCACCCCCACCCCCCAGCAGTGAGGGGCACCTGCCAGCAGGCCCCCACTCATGTCCCACTCATGTCCCCCTGCACTCCCACCCCCCAGCAGTGAGGGGCACCTGCCAGCAGGCCCCCAAACATGTCCCCCTGCACCCCCACCTCCCAGCAGTCAGGGGCACCTGCCAGCAGGCCCCCACTCATGTCCCACACATGTCCCCCTGCACCGCCATGCCCCAGCAGTCAGGGGCACCTGCCAGCAGGCCCCCACACATGTCCCCCCAGACAGGTCATCACACTCCAGACCCATGCCCCTTATGGCCACCCAAATCCCACCTCAGTCCAAACACCCCACATTGAATTCCCAAAGTCATGATAGAAAATACATAACCAGCATGGCCATGAATCAATGTCCCTCAGACGCACGCAATGGTGACACATGACTGTGAAAAGATCAACATTGTGACATGCACAAAACAAATGATATAAGACCATATCAGTAAAGTATATAATAAATGTGTATTCAATAATTAACCAAATGAATAAAACAAAATCACACAATAATGGAAATAATGACGAAAAAGCTGCATGTCCAAAATATTAAAATCTAATGTGTGAAAGCAGAATCCAAATCAATCCAAAAGCAAATGGGTCCAAAGAGTCTGTCCGTCCAACCAAATCCAAAGTGTAAAAATAAGACACATCCATTGATCCATAGCAAAAAAGAAACTCAAATGAAGTGAAATCCAGTGTTGAACTATATACAAAGTACAAATCCAGGGTCCATGAGCCCAACCATTGAAAGGAAACCTACAAAAACCCTAACTAATGAACAACTATATACAAAAAGGTGGGGCATTGTCCAAGCGCCCCAAATGAAATGAAAACCAAAAGGAAACCTAACACTAATTAACTATATACAATGGCAGCAGGCTAGTCCGATGGCTCACTTCCTGATTTCCCAGGCCAGGGCATCATCGAACTCCTGCTCAATGTCCCGGAGGCGGTCCTCTTCCATGGCCCGAGGGTTCGCAGGGACGATGACATCCGGACCTTCAGGTCCCTGCGAATTACCTCAAGGCACTCGGCCCGCCTCAGAGCCCTTTGCATGGAGTTCTCTGCCCTGACCCTCGTGAGCCGTGCCTCTTCCGCCCGCTGCCGCTCCGCATCTATAGCATGGCCTAACCGCTGCCACACGGAAGACACTTCCCGCCCTGGGTCCTCATGCCCTCCGACCGATGCCTGCCCCTCCGATGTCGAAGGCCCTGAGCCATCATGGCTCCCACCTTGTTGCTGCTGCTGCTGTGCCTGTGCCCATGCCCTGGCTCCTGCTGCCTGCACATCCTCCTCTGGCTGGGGTGCAGTTGTTGAGGTGGCCACCCCTGCTGGACGTCCGACTCCCGACTGTGGCAGGGATGTGTCCTCCACCAGCATGGCCGCACGGTCAGAGGCAGCTCCACAGGGTACCCAGGTGATACATGGGTGGGAAGATGGCACGGAGGACGACTGGTGCATAGGGGGTTCAGGTGAGGAGGGGGTCGAAGCAAGGTTCAGCAAACGGCGGAATCCAGCCTTGGTGACCTGTCCCAGTAGGCTGACGTGGTCAACGAGCCATTCGAGATGACGTGCAGTCTCCCCATGAAAAAACTGCAGGTCACCTCGCATGGCCCGTTGATGCAACGCCACCCCATCCAGGACAGGCTCAACCCGGTCCCGGATAGCCACGTCTGCAGGGAGAGGAAGGCCAGTTGTTGTAAGCTGATCCCCTCCCTGAAAACAGGTCTGGACGTGGGCATCCCTGCTGGTGCGGGATGATGCAGTCACAGGATCGGGAACAGGATTACACACAGGCACCTCCGCGGTGGCCTGTGCTGCCTCCTGTCCCGGCCCCTGCACTGCACCACTAGCACCAGTGGAATCCCCACCTCCAGACCCTGTGTCTGTCCCTTGCATGGCCTCCTCCTCCACCAAACCTCCCACCAACCTGGATGACTCCCTGCCATCTTCCTCCGTCGCACCCTGTGGGATCTCAGCTGCCCCTTCTGCTGCCGAGGAGTCCAACTCCGACCTCCACCTCTTGGACCTTCCCTTGGCAGCTGCGGCCTGGGACGTGGCAGCGGACTCCTCACTCCCTGACTAGATGACAACCTGGGAGGGGAGCCGGGCCTTGCGTCTCCGGCTGGTGGTGTGATCCCCGCCGCTGTGCTCCATAGCACCCTCTCCGCCCTCTTCATCAGTTGACGCTGCAGACAGGGTGAGATAGGAGACAGTCATCAGGACACTGTACAATGGACTCATACACACATGACAGTTGCACATGAGTGGCAGTGTCAAACTTCAGACATGGCATCACAATCCCCAACACACATTGCTACAAGCGGTGGAATGACCTGAAACGCAGGGCAAAGAAAAAGCTGGCCTCAAATCATGCCGCTACTCTGGTGACTGGTGGTGGGTCTCCACCAGAGAACAACAAACTCACTATACATGAGTATGTTGCTGGGACCTACGTCACAGAGGAACAGATCCAAGGTGTGGGAGAACTGCCAGATTACGAGGCATTGTCCGGTGAGTGCACATGCATGTGTGTGTGATCCATGTGTATGTTGTGTGTGTGACGGGTTCTGATTGAGTGCCAGGTGAGGGTGTGTTTGCCTGAGTGGTTTGGGTCACCCATGTGCTTCATCCGAAACATTCTGCGGCCTTGGATTTGGGTATTACAGTATCCCTTCTGCCCACAGTAGACATTTTGCGCAACATTACGGCAGTTGCCCTTGAAGTGGCATCTTGCAACAACATTGTTCCGTATTTTTCAGTGTTCATCAGGCTGATTGTTTCAATTCTCCCACTTTCACTACGCATTTCTCAGCCCTATTGTCACATATGTGAAATGCTTCTGTCATTCATTACACACCACATTGGCCCACATGTGTTACCTTGTTAGGTGAATGAGTACAGCATTCAGGCTGATTGAGAATTGGCCTGCTGACATTGATTTTTGGGGCCAGTTTGTATGTGGTACATGATAGTTGTTTCATGGGAGGTTTAAGTGAAGAACCATTGATGTGTACCTCTGCCTGCGATCAGTGTATTCTTGTACGCTGCATGTGTTGCAGTGAGTGGCACATGTGTAATATTGTCACACTATGTAGCATTTTTCATCTCATCATGTCCATCTCACATGGATGGGTGACAGTACTCATTCACTGACATATTGCAGTACTTGTCATATGTACCATGCCTATGGTACATGCCATCTGTGTGATGACATGTGTCATGTATGTGGATTGGACATGCCACTTACAGGCCAATGTGTGATGGCACTGCTACCCAGCATGCAGCTAATGTGTTGCTCTTCCATCTTGGTGTCATCAGTGTCTGCCATTTGCCTCCCCTTCCAACTCAGTGACAGTGCATGCATGGGAGGGTTATAGTCATGTGGAACATGTGTCAATCATGTACTGTTTCTGTAGCTTGTCAGGCCTATTTGTGTGCCATAGTGCTAATGCCTGTTTCCATTTTTTGTCTTTCATGTTTTTGCAGGGGATGACGCACTTGATGCTGTTGAGGTTGAGGAGATGGTGCAGACCCAGGAGGGATCTCAGGCACGACCGGGCACCAGTGGGGGACGTGGTGTGGTGGTGGGTGAGAAACCAATCTTGCTGCAGACCATTCTCTCCAGGGGTGTCTCTGGGTGCACCTCCCCAGACCTCGATTCAGGTGCTGATTCGGATGATGAGACCTATGTGGCGTCGCAGGTAAGTCGTTCTGGCAGGGATTCTGTTCTGTCCAACCCACCTGCACCAGGGGTCGAACCCTTTATGGGGATGTCAGTGTTGGGAGGTCCGCCTTTGGTGGTTACGGATGCAGGGTCACACTCCGCAACATTTGATCCTGTTCCGGGGCCAGCAGATCAGAGGGGGAATGCAGTCCTGCAGCCTCAGGCAGCGCCGGCACAGCAAGGCGCAGTTCTCCTTGCCCCAAACAGGTGTGGTGCCCGCCGACGCGGTGGCCGTACGCCACCAGGCAATTCCGCATGGGAGCAATCCATATACGGTATGGCAAAACAACAGGCAGCATCAGCTGAGATGATGGCTCAAGCAATGGAGAGGGTGTCCACTTCCATTGTCCCCCCTGAAAGGCAGATGGAGCAACTACAGCAGGCAACAGACTCCATTTGCCAATCACACAGGGAGGACATGTTGGCGTCCAACAGGGACAGACGGGCGGCACTGGAGACTCTACGCCAATCAATATCAATAGAGTCCCAGGGCCACAGGGAAGCCCTGAGGGTAGAACTCCATCACCTCAGGGAGACTCTTGTTGACCTTGAGGCTTCCACTAACTTGAGGACAGAACAGCAGCTGGAGCGGCTCACTCGTTCGCTCTCAGCTGAGATGCAGGCAACTCGGGAGGAGATCTGGGCATCATGTCAGGTGGTGCATGGGGATCTCCGCACTATAATCCTCCAGAACGAGACCTTCCACACCCACATGCTTGCTGCCATGGAGGACCAGACCAGGGCTATGCATGAGCTGCCTCCCATAGTGCCACCACCTCCTGATGCAGCAGCAGAGGGTGGGGAGAGCGACAGCAGTGATTCTCTCACAATAGCGTAGCCGTGCAGGCCATGAGCCCATGGAGGTGTTTTTTTTTCCCAACATCCACACAGGTGGCTGTTGGTGTGCACCCTGTCCTCGGACCTCCTGGGTGGCCTCCCCCACCCTCCCCTGGCCCCCACATGGCCATTTTTGATTTTTGATTTTTTTTACAGTGTGTTGCCTTGTGTGGCTCCCGTGGGCATCCACTGTATTCCGGCTGGGCACATGCAGGCTTGTCCTGAGTTTGGGTTAGATGCTTGGGTTCGTGAGACACACACCCCTCCTGCTTCCCGTTTCCATGGGCTTGCAAAGGGTGTGCCCAAGTGACAGTGACTTACACAGTGATGTTGGACTCCCATGAGCTGTGTGGGCAGTCTGTAGTCAATACTGTGTATACATTCCTAGTGGATATTGTTGTTGTATTGTACACTGCATGGTGTATTGATATGTGCTTGTGCATCCATGTTTTCGTCCTAATTTCCAGGTTCCGTCCTCATGTCTTCACAAGGCCGTCTACTTTGCAGATGGAGTTCATGTTGTATGCAGTACACTGGCACATTTGCGTGGCAGCAACGCTCTACAGTTGGAAGGGGTTGATGTGCTGGCTTATTCAGGTTGTAAGACTACCACTACTTTCACTTAGTACTGTCATGTTTTAGCAATTTGGGGGGTGTGGGGTTCGGGCCTGTATGGGTGCATGCTTGAGAGTGTGTGTGCTGAGTTAGGGGGGTGGGGGTTCGAGTTCGTGCCTGATTGGAGATGTTGGCCCGAAGTGTAGTAGGAGCCATGGGGCTTAGTGTTTGGTTGGGGGTGAGGTGGCCATGGGGCATGGTGTTTGGTTGGGGGTGGGAGGCATGGGGCATTGTGTTTAGTTGGGTGTAAGGGGGCCATGGGGCATAGTGTTTGGTTGGGGTGAGGGGGCCATGGGGCATAGTGTTTGGTTGGGAGTGGGACCCATGGGGCATTGTGTTGCACTCCAAGAGTGAACCCAATAATAAAGCTGAAACAGGCACAGTTAGGAGATGTACATCCTTTGCTTTATGAGGAAACCTGACCCAACGAAGGCCATACTCCTCATGGCCAACCCGTACAGCAAACTATAGCAGTGAAAAAGAACTGAATGTCCAATCAAGGGTCAATAAAATATATATGATTTGACTGAACAGACGATATACAATTACTAAATTGAAATGATTCATGACAATGGATAATGTGTAGTACTAAATGTACGTTTGAAATGCAAATGAAATTCGTACCCCTCAACAACATATTCTTTTTCCATGTGTTTAATACAAATTGGGGGTTGAAGGTGCCTCCTGCCACGCCCCACCTAACGCCCTGCCCACATTTACTTTTCGGGCCACTATAGCCCTCATGTAAGATACTTTCAGTCCTCTCTCAAAATCAGTTGTGCAGCCCTGGCATAGATGTATGTCTTTTAATGACACAGAATTGGTGGTGTTTCGGTAGGGATGCACACAATGTAACACTTTCAGGTGAACAATCTCAGGCTGGTATGGTAGTGACAGTTGACTGTCCCTTGAGTCATCATCATTGATTGTCAGATGGTATGTCCCAGGTCTGTGTGCACTCCACAGGGGTGTGATTTTAGCCACCAGCTGCGTACGGGCTGCCTCACCCCGTTCCCTTTCCCCTCCCATGCGCAGCGGGCGTGCATGTGGTTGGGGATGTGGGGGCACCAACATGTCCACGGGCAGGCCCCGGCGTGTTGCAATGTTGTGCAGGACACATGCTGCCACTATGATCCAGCACACTACTGGGGGAGCGTATAACAGCTGCCCGCCAGAACGGTCAAGGGAGTGAAAGCGTGACTTGAGCACTCCGAATGTGCGCTCCACTATGCCCCGGGTTGCAATGTGGGCTGTGTTGTATCTTACCTCGGGTGGCGTGGTGGGGCTCCGAATTGGCGTCATCATGTGGGTGCTCAGAGGGTAGGCACTGTCCCCTGGAGAGGTGGTGATGGGTATCATTAGTGGGGTTGTGACATTACTCAGTATCTGACATGCATGCATGTGCAGTGGAATTTATACTCACCAAGCAGCCATGTGTCGCCATGCCGCCCAGTTTTTAGGGCATATACTGAGGTGATGATTCCCTTGGCATCACATACTACCTGGACGTTGATGGAATGCCAGTGCTTGCGGTTTCTATAGATGTGCTCAGATGCCCTGGGGGGACGTAGAGCCACATGGGTGCAATCAATGGCACCTGGCACTTTGGGAAATTGTGCCACCCCGTAGAAATCCTGGACGGCAGCCTGCCTTTCTGCAGGTGTTCTGGGCAAGTATATGTGCCTGCGGACTGAGGGGCGTGCAGTGATGATGGCCAAGACCTGGTGTAGGCAGCGTGACTGCGTGGTCTGTGACACCCCCCCACTATGGCACTTGTCCGCTGAAATGATCCAGTGGCCAAGAAGTGCAGTACATTAAGGACCTTCTCCAGGGGGCTGAGTGCTTGGGAGCACAGAGTGGGTGATGTGAGGTCATCCTCCCACTCACTGACCAGGCCGAGTATTATGTGAGGTGGAAACCTGTACCTCCCATACACCTGGTCATCAGGCATCCCAAAAAGGCTGGTTCTGGGTGTAAAAATTCTGGCCCTGACTATCCTCCTCCTCATCCTGCGGTATACCACAGCCACTGCTGCTAGGAACAGTATATTCATCCTGGCGTCTGAGCTTGTTTGTTGTTTGTGCGCACTTTTATGCTGCGCGGGTTGATGTACGCCTGCTTCCTGCTAGCGTACGTCTTTCCGGATTGTCGCGTCTTTTTTGGCGCATGCCTTAGCCCCGTTCGATTCCATTAATACGTGTTGTAGGCGAGCATATGGCCGTTGCGCGCACTTGCCTCCTGTACTTCCCCGCCACCCCAGTAATACACGTACCCCGCTCGCCCATGCCCAATCGCGTGTTAAACTTCCCGCGGCCCCCTGAAATACACGTACCCCACTCGCCCAGTCCCAATCGCGTGTAAAACTTCCCGCGAGCCCCTGAAATACACGTACCCCGCGAGCCCAGGCCAAATCGCATGTAAAACTTCCCGCGCACCCCTGAAATACACGTACCCCGCTCGCCCAAGGCCTATCGCGTGTGAAACTTCCCGTGCACCCCGAAATACAAGCACACGCTAGTTTTGACACAGCGGGTATCCGTGTTTGTCGCGTACCCCTTTGCACGTCATTTGTCGTAGAGGGCCACATTATGGGACATTCATCAGAGCTGTATATACGTGCTTTTTGTTAGTGCACATTTTTTTAATGCACAGGGACGCTACCGCCTGCCTTCGTGTGGCGGACGTGTGTTGATGTACATAGTTGACTTTTGGATTGTGTCATGAGATCGCAATTTCACTGGTGGGGGGTGGGGGTGCTGGGGGACATGAGTGGGACATGAGTGGGGGCCTGCTGGCAGGTGCCCCTCAGTGCTGGGGGGTGGGGGTGCAAGGGGACATGAGTGGGACATGAGTGGGGGCCTGCTGGCAGGTGCCCCTCAGTGCTGGGGGGTGGGGGTGCAAGGGGACATGAGTGGGACATGAGTGGGGGCCTGCTGGCAGGTGCCCTGCACTGCTGGGGGGTGGGGGTGCAAGGGGACATGAGTGGGACATGAGTGGGGGCCTGATGGCAGGTGCTCCTCAGTGCTGTGGGGTGGGGGTGCAAGGGGACATGAGTGAGACATAAGTGGGGGCCTGCTGGCAGGTGCCCCTCAGTGCTGGGGGGTGGGGGTGCAAGGGGACATGAGTGGGACATGAGTGGGGGCCTGCTGGCAGGTGCCCTGCACTGCTGGGGGGTGGGAGTGCTGGGGGACATGAGTGGGGGCCTGCTGGCAGGTGCCCCTCAGTGCTGGGGGTGGGGGTGCAAGGGGACATGAGTGGGACATGAGTGGGGGCCTGCTGGCAGGTGCCCCTCAGTTCTGGGGGGTGGGGGTGCCAGGGGACATGAGTGGGACATGAGTGGGGGCCTGCTGGCAGGTGCCCTGCACTGCTGGGGGGTGGGGGTGCCGGGGGTGCCGGGGTGACATGAGTGGGGGCCTGCTGGCAGGTGCCCCTCTGTGCTGGGGGGGGGTGCAAGGGGACATGAGTGGGGGCCTGCTGGCAGGTGCCCTGCACTGCTGGGGGGTGGGGTGCAGGGGACATGAGTGGGACATGAGTGGGGGCCTGCTGGCAGGTGCCCCTCAGTGCTGGGCGGTGGGGGTGCAAGGGGACATGAGTGGGACATGAGTGGGGGCCTGCTGGCAGGTGCCCCTCAGTGCTGGGGGGTGGGGGTGCAAGGGGATATGAGTGGGACATGAGTGGGGGCCTGCTGGCAGGTGCCCTGCACTGCTGGGGGGTGGGGGTGCAAGGGGAGATGAGTGGGGGCCTGCTGGCAGGTGCGCTGCACTGATGGGGGCTGGGGGTGCAAGGGGACATGAGTGGGACATGAGTGGGGGCCTGCTGGCAGTTGCCCCTCAGTGCTGGGGGGTGGGGGTGCAAGGGGACATGAGTGGGACATGAGTGGGGGCCTGCTGGCAGGTGCCCTGCACTGCTGGGGGGTGGGGGTGCTGGGGGACATGAGTGGGGGCCTGCTGGCAGGTGCCACTCACTGCTGGGAGGTGGGGGTGCTGGGGGACATGGTTGGGGGCCTGCTGGCAGGTGCCCTGCACTGCTGGGGGTGGGGGTGCTAGGGGACATGGGTGGGGGCCTGCTGGCAGGTGCTCTGCACTGCTGGGGGGTGGGGGTGCAAGGGGACATGAGTGGGACATGAGTGGGGGCCTGCTGGCAGGTGTCCTGCACTGCTGGGGGGTGGGGGTGCTGGGGGACATGAGTGGGGGCCTGCTGGCAGGTGCCCCTCACTGCTGGGGGGTGGGGGTGCTGAGGGACATGAGTGGGGGCCTGCTGGCAGGTGCCCTGCACTGCTGGCGGGTGGGGGTGCTGGGGGACATGAGTGGGGGCCTGCTGGCAGGTGCCCCTCAGTGCTGTGGGGTGGGGGTGCAAGGGGACATGAGTGGGGGCCTGCTGGCATGTGCCCTGCACTGCTGGGGGGTCTGGGTACAAGGGGACATGAGTGGGACATGAGCGGGGGCCTGCTGGCAGATGCCCTGCACTGCTGGGGGGTGGGGGTGCAAGGGGACATGAGTGGGACATGAGTGGGGGCCTGCTGGCAGGTGCCCGGCACTGCTGGGGGGTGGGGGTGCAAGTGGACATGAGTGGGACATGAGTGGGGGCCTGCTGGCAGTTGCCCCTCAGTGCTGGGGGGTGGGGGTGCAAGGGGACATGAGTGGGACATGAGTGGGGGCCTGCTGGCAGGTGCCCCTCAGTGCTGGGGGGTGGGGGTACAAGGGGACATGAGTGGGACATGAGTGGGGGCCTGCTGGCAGGTGCCCTGCACTGCTGGGGGGTTGGGGTCCTGGGGGACATGAGTGGGGGCCTGCTGGCAGGTGCCCCTCACTGCTGGGGGGTGGGGTGCTGGGGGACATGAGTGGGGGCCTGCTGGCAGGTGCCCTGCACTTCTGGGGGGTGGGGGTGCTGGGGGACATGAGTGGGGGCCTGCTGGCAGGTGCCCCTCAGTACTGGGGGGTGGGGGTGCTGGGGGACATGAGTGAGGGCCTGCTGGCAGGTGCCCCTCAGTGCTGGGGGGTGGGGTGGAGGGGGTCATGCGTTGGTGATCAGTAGTGCAAGCTCACATGTGGCTTGCCTGGGGGGCATGCCCATGGTGGATGGGCTGCCTGTGGGACATGACCACGGGTGCAGGGTAGTCCCCTGCGGTGTGGGCTGCCTGCAGGGGCCGTGGAGGGTGTAGAGCGAACACCTGGGAGGAGCCACATTGCCAATTGATGTGTAGGACTCCACGGCACCCCCGAAATACACGTACCCTGCTGAAATCGCGTGTGAGACTTCCCGCGAACCCCAGATTTACACGTACCGAGGCCAATCGCGTGTGAAACTTCACACGCACCCCCAAAATACACGCACATGCTATTTTTGACACAGCGGGTGTCTGTGTTTGTCGCGTTCCCCTTTGCACGTCATTTGTCCTAGAGGGCCACAGTATGGGACATTCATCAGAGCTGTATATACGTGCTTTTTGTTTCATGCACAGGGACGCTACCGCCTGCCTTCGTGTGGCGGACGTGTTTAGGCCTGTGCGCGTCTTTGCCCGTGCGCTGGTTTTCCCTATTCGATTCCATGAATACGCGTTGTAGGCGAGCGTGTGGGTGTTCCGCGCACTTGCCTCCTGTACTTCCCCTGTGACGCCCACATTTTCACGCATTGTTCCCCATTCCGCGTGTCACGCCCCGTGTTACGCCTACTTTTGTTATGTGCGCCGCGCTATGTGCGCTTTCGCTGTGGCCGTAGCGCACGCCGTTAGATGACCTGTGCGCCGGCGTGCACCATGCAGATTTTCAGCGCACATCCCAGATTTTACTCGCGCACGGACTTCCATGAATCGATGTGCGCGTGTTTCGCTGCGATTTTCGCACTTGCACTGCGATTCGCACGGTTTCGCACGCTTGCGCTGGAATTTTCAGCACATATTAATTCCATGAATCGGCCTCTTTGACTCTTCGTTAGAAGGCACCAATTGGAGAATGACTCACACCCTGCCATCAGAGCTGACATACTAAAGAGTGAAAAGGAGACCCTCAGTTTTGCAGATGAGTTCATTTTGATCTTTCTCTGAAATGTTACAAAGCTTACCACTGTAACCATCATCTGAAATGTAACACAGCTTTGACTCATTCAGCGACATTACCACCAACACACCACACACTTTTTCTGAATTAAACTTCCCTTTTCACAGCAATGTGTTTGGAGACAAGAAAGAATGCAATTAAAAGGATCTCATGTTTCCTTCATGTGTAGAAGGATCATTTCTCGGATGGCTTTCTAGAAAGTGTGGTGTATTTGTACAAATCCTGAACTGAAATCCTTAAATTCTGTTCCGGCTGCTTTTTTTTTTTTTTAAAGAAGCCAATTTTTTGTAAAAACAAGATTCAGAGATGAATGTAGACAGCCAATGTCACTATGCATTACAAGAGAGAGTTCACCCGCCTTCACACATGATTGCATAAATACGTCAATAAAAGGTTCTTCTAATAACACAAGGGGAGTTTCCTCCAGTGTGTGCTGCCAGAGCAGACAATGTTAGCGCGTCCGTGCGTGCCTGCCCACACACCATTGCCATGGTGAACAAGGGTGGGTCTCAGTGATAAGTGCATCAAAATCTAAGTGATGCTCTGTTGAAAGCACACTTATAATACACCAATACACCAATCGCACTAAACCTCAAGATTCTCTCTTCTTCTCTTCTCTCTTCAAATGATAACGTCCTTAAACAAGTAATAGCAAGTAATATATAATATATATATATTTTTTTTTAAATACACCAATATGAGGTGATTCATTGAGAAGAAGTGCACGGGGTGACCATTCCTTTAATGCTACCGTCTGCGTCATGCTGTGAAATATAAATGCCGCCGCGATGGGCATAATGATCTTATTAAGGAAACAGAGGCCATGATTATCCTGCCAGTTTCTGCCTCACCCTTTGCTGTTGCTTTCTGTCCTTCCCATGCCATGTGACTGGAACTCTGGCTGAGATCTTCTGCTGGGCACCATCGTGCCTCCCTGTCACATGCCTTTGACACGTTTTTGACAAGGTGGCACTGCTTTGGTCCTCGCTCGTTAACACGAAGGAAGCTGGCATGTTGCCGTGGACTATATGTTGATGTGTGTAAGTGACATGATCCATTGTGATGTTTATCTCTCTATGTAGTTTGTAAGATGCTGAAGAGGTTGGAGAAGAAATGTATAAACCTTGCGCCTGTGTGCTTAATAAAATCATGACTTTCTACCCAAATAGAATCTATATTTTGTTTTATAATTGTTGGCTTACTTTAATGTCTATGGCGACACAGCAAGAGGAATATACAACGCTATATATCCCACGTATACAGTCTTCTTATGGGTTATCTAAACGATTACAAATTTGAATGAAAATTAGAAAAATTAGCTAGTAAACAAATTATTTCCTCGCAGATTTCGAATTGAATAGCAGATGGTTTACATTTAGCTAATCTATTTTTTAAATAAAAATTGTACTTTTAATAATAATCATTTACACGTTGTCATCTTTTTTAAAACATTGATTTGCTATACAATGGGATGTATTTCTTTAGCACAGTTTCTTTTACTCATAAATGGATGGAATCTTTTTTTTTAAAGTTTTTGGAAAAAACTAATTGATTATGTGTTAACATTTCTATTCCTTTTCCTCCCAAAACGTAAAAATCTTTACGCATATTGGGGATGATTCATAGAGGAGTAACTTTGCTGAAAATGTTGGGGCGGACATGATATCTGCAGGAAAGGGGCCCCTGCCAAATGAGGGGGACAAAATGGTGTGCCACGAAAGTTGGGGGTGACAAACATCCTTGCCCCCCTAAAATTACGCCCATGATCACCACTTTCCAGGAAAGCAAGTTTATTGCCAGTATCTGCCAAATATGTTATATTTAACTAATATGATCTACTATAAACATGCCTACCGACATGACCCATTCCATTCAGAAGATAATCAAGTTATGTTTTTTGGAGCATTCTGGGACTTGTTGTCCTGGATTTCACCCTTATAAATCTAGGACTCCAAATCAGAGAAGCCACACACTAAAAACCCGGACTGGTTTGCCATCTCCTGTTTGCAGTGCGTCATGGTGTTTGACTGTATCTGAGGTGTTGCTGCTCTACTGTCAGATAAATGCCCCGTTGGACAAGGACCAATTGCTCTCAGCGGCACACTCCCTGAAAAAAAAAGAAGTCCCCGAAACTTTGCGCCCTCTGCACAGCCTCCCAAATCCTTTACGCTGATGACGGACGATCTACTGTTTCCTAGAAAGCTGATGCTGAAAGACAAGTGGCACACTGGCAGAGTCACCTATAAATCAGTCTGGATGATAGGGGCAGGATGGAAGGGCTGCAATTAGCAGAATTAGCACAGCTCCCTGTTCCCACTGTGATCCAGTTGTGGGAAGTGCACCTCTGGAGGGGCTCCTAAAGCCTGAAGGTGTTCTCCACAGCAGCGCCGTGGCAACAGAGGCGTGGTAAACTTGTTCGAGTAAAACAAACAGGCTTTGAGCAATAAGAGGCGCAGTGTGCCAGCAACTTCAACCCTTCTGATTAAAGAGGCGTAATCTACGATTTCACAAAAGTGGTGCCTCCCTCTTCCCTTTGTCTGCACAATTCAAAGCGATTGAGTTTGAGTGTGTGACGTTTGAAGCAAATGCAAGCCAATAAAATACTTTTACCTTCAAAGTCTATGCTTCTCGGAGTAGGAAGCGTTTTCTGATGCACACTTCTTAGGTCTAAAGGTGCGATTTGTAAATAGTAATTAACAATGGGCGGTTGCCTCGGTTTACCCAATGCCTCTAATGGAACCAGTACATAATGTTCCAGTCTTGTGCATGCCTTTACAAATCAATGGTATTGGCTGCTTTAACAGAGCTCTCGGATGTCCACTTGCCATGCGTGCCATTGAGCCATGTCTTTTTTCTTGGAATTCTGGGACTTTCAGTTTTCCTAAATTTAAAATGGGAAAGAAAAAACAAGTCTCAGAATACAAAGGAAAAAAACAGGACTGATTGGCCTCCTCACGCCTGTCCAGGGGAAACTTGAAAGCTATGCTTAAATCGACTACTTTGTTCCCTTGATCTTTACCAAGACTGCACGTCTCATAATACCTTCGCTTGTGTAATAAATTCCCAGGTTCCGAAAAATGAAGTTCTGGGACCATGTTTGTGGGATCACACGCGGATTTCAACACCCTGCATGTGCTGTGCTTCTGTGACCTTTGTATGCCATAGGGCCTCATTACGACCCAGGCGCTAATGGGTTAACGTCGCCGTAAAAGGCTGCAGCGCCGTTAACCTATTAGCGCCTAATTACGAGGTCCCTTTGCGGGACCCGACCTTAAGGGCTGGTGTAGACCAGCCTTTAAAGTAGGGACCCGCAAAGGGACCTTGGTGCTAATTACGGTGCCGTAATTTGCGGCACCATACTTAGCGCCTCTCCCATTCCCATTGAGCCCTATGGGGCAAAAATGGGAATGGGGAAGGGCCATGGAGGAAGGGGGAATTACCGCCCCGCCAACCTTGTAATGAGGTGGTAATTCCCCCTTTCTCCATGGCGGAGTCGGTAACTTACCGGCATAGACCATGGTGCTAATAGCACCATGGTCTTCCACCAGGGTCGTAATAGTATCCATTACATTCGGGAGCCAGTCCAATCCTGCTTTAACTTTCTATTCAGGGACTTGTAATTCTGGGTTTATGATGGGGAATCCAGGGCTACAAGACCCACATTGCAATTTCAAAATCAGGACTGGGTAAGTGTCTCTTGAATAGATAATATTAGCATGCATATCACGACATGCGCCTAACAATCAGCCTAACTTCCTGGATTCAGAAATGGTTTGAAGATAGATTGTTAGGTATTCTGCCATTACATCACACAATATTTCAACGAGGCCCATTACATCAATTTCTTTAAACACATTTTGTTGGGGATGAACTCCCAGGTAGGTCCAGGGGCTACTAGGAGTTCGCAGACTCAGAACTTGTGGAAAATCAAAAACATTCCCGTCCCAAAAGGAACGCGGGCCCAGATGTACAGCAATTTCAAACTGCAGTTTATTACTGCCAAAACCAGTACAAGGATAGGCAAGAATCCTAGAACTTCTCAGTGAGCTCTGGCTCACAGGCCAGTTTTTATGGGACATTGCATCATGAGAACATCACAACCTGGGCTCCTCTCCAGAAAACCTATTGTCACTCAGGATTGGGTGTTGAGTGGTAGTCCACCTATAGTGGACTCTATACATGTTAGTTCACTGGCTCTCGCATGTCAGGTGGCTGGCCTGGCCCATCCCCGATTATCTAATACTATACAATTTTGCAGTGTGAGGGTCTTACCATTGGTTTTTGCCCGTTGCTACCCACCCCTAGGTTCCTGAACTGTGCTTGGCTAGAGTTGATCTCCGCAGGCCTGGGATCTGAAATGGTTCTCAGCTCGAGGGGTACCTTTTCAAGGTAATAAGTATAACTATGTGTCTGCATTGTGACTCGTGTGTTCCACCAAAGTCTATGGGAGTGCTTGTTCAAGTAATGCAACCCTTGTCTTTCGCTGTAACGATTTTGTTGTAAGCTTCTGTCTGGCAGCATGAGACTGATCCTCTTTCCCAATGTCAGTTTCGATTAATCATCCAAGCTGCTGGGTCACGTGTTCAGAAACAATGTCCTGGGCTTCCGGAGCACTGAATTACTCTGATTTATGTGGATTTATTCGGACTTACTGCAGTTGGTGTTACTGCCGTTCAGGCCATGGAATGTCGCTCGTATCCTGGTGGCCTTGGCAGCTCTGAATTCAGCTCAGCTCAGCTGTTAAAGAGATGTTTGTGGCCTACTGTGATTTTCCTAAGTCATGGCATGGCTTCTACAAGTTCGTTTTATTCTATAGATCTTCATATGCTAGTAATACATTGGTTCTATCAGGTCCCATAGGTGCTCCTGCAGTTCCATTAGGTTAGTGGCATGTAAGCATATGCAAGCTGGCTCAGGATCTCTTGCGTCTTGCAGTTTTTGTGTTGCTGCGATTAAGCTAATGTCAAAATAATAAAGCAAAGTCAGTATGTATATTCATCTGTCCTCTAACTTATAGAACTGTTTGCATGTGGTCTTCATGTATCCGGGTATGTGAATGTGCCCCGATGTGCGGATGGTGTCTCTAGTGATGTCAGTAGCATACCTTCTTGGTGATTTAGTCGATACTGTCAATTGAAGTCTCCTTAGTTGCATCCTGAGGCTCCTCATCCACTCTGGATAATGTTTGCACTGCTCCTGGGCTGTATGGTTGGTGGAGTGGGTACCACTCTGCATACTTGTCTGCCATAGGAGCACTGGGAATCGGTCCGAAACGGTATGGGCGATCGTGGTATCTTCGGTTCTTCTTCTGGGCCATGTATCTTGTGGGAAGGGTAGCAGTGGTAGGATTCGACCATCCCTCTTCAGTCTCCCCTCTGGTCGATTTGTGGACCACATCTCGAAATGTCCAATTCTTTTCTCTGGGCCACCATATCTTCATTACTCCTCCAAGCTATCCATAATAGTTGGCGTGGTCATCGAAAGACCAGTACATGTAACAGCGTACTCCTTCGGGGTTGCACCAAATCCACTTCCCTTCATAGGTTCTTGGATCACAGGGATTGTCTAGCTTTATTGTTCCTCCTGGAAATAAGTCACACTGTGCAAGCTTCTCTCTCAACCTGTCCCTTTCTCTCACAATGTCATCCTTTGTTCCCTCTATGTTCACATCCATCAGGATCTGCTGTTTTCTTGAACCTTCCAATGCATATCTTTATCCTGCATACTGATGCTGCTCCCAGTATGAGTGCTCCAGCTAACACCCTCAGTCCATCAGACAGCCATGATGCATCCATGACCAGAGGTATAATAGCCAGCTCTTGTCCTTTCCAGTCCCACGTGCTTCATCTTCCATTTTTGCATGCATTTGTGCCAATTCTGCAACTGCATCTGAGAGAGTTCCATTATCTTCCTCATTAGCTGGTATGAATGTGCAACAGGGACTCCCTATCTCTGCGCAAACTCCTCCTTCCATCGCTGTGAGGAGATCCAGAACATATCTATTGTGGAGTGCCACCAGCCTTATTGCCCCAAGCTCTTCTTTCATGGCATTGAACCCATTCACTGTCGAATTGATTGTTACCATCAGCTCCCAACAAGTGATCTGCAACCATTTGGCATTAGTGTATGTCTGTATTCCTGGTACCAGAGATGCAAAGAACATTTGTGTTCTGCTAAATAGTCCTTGCTCTGCTGGTACTTTGTCCAATGCTGCTTCTGATTTGTCTGAGAAATAACTCCCCCCTCTTTTCACTCTTTTCACTTCAGCCGGTATCTCTGCTTCACTGGGTTCAGTTGTTGGTGCTTTCTCAACTGACCTCTTGCTTCATCTGTTATTCTCCATCTTTGGGAACTCCTTGAGCTTCACATCTTTCTTGGGTACCACCAATGAAGGCATGTTGATGTGTGCCAGGGAGCAAACCCCTCCCCAATCAGGTAACAGTTTTTCGTGTGCCTTGGATCTGCACGTCCAGTAGTGATCCATTAGTACTGCCGTTCCTATGTTCATTGCTGGAAGCTGTTCAATTGCCTTGCATCCTACGTTTACACCAACTTCAATGTCACCATTGTTCTGCTAGCACAGGGCTGGTGTCTTCAGGGGGATTATTGGCATTGGTCCAGCTTCGTTCTCCACCCATGTCAGTAGATTAGCGCTTGTATCCCACTCCTTCAGACATTTGTCATTTTCTTTTTGCACCTTGTTCACTGCTGATTATGCCAGCGTCAGTCCTTTACTTCCCACCGTCATTAGTGTATACTCGTCCATAGATCAAAATCTGTGGTCTTTCCCAGCAACCAGGCTCTCCTCCTATCTCCTTTACTCTTATCCAGGGACATGGTAAGTCTTTGTTTCGCTTTTCGCAGGTCCATCAGTTATATACTGCAATCCTTCATGTAACTGCCAATAATTGTTCATCATGTCTAATGTCTTTATGTAATCATAGGGGAAAGTCTTTTTATACATCCATCTCAGTGTTGCTGTCCTCCCTTGGAATATTCCTTGTGTCTGCACCATCGTGAGATACATCAGGCACTGTGCTCTCGCTGCAGTTATTTCAGTTGCAATGACCGTTTGAGTAGCAATCATGGCGTAGGGGATTAAAGAGCAGACATAACAGCTCTCCCCGGTGGTGTCCCTGCCACTTTGAACATGTGCTTGTACCACATGTTATTTGTAACCCGTGTTGTGTCTGTGAGATACATGTCAACTCCCTTCATGCCTGCATCAACACTGCACTTACCTCTCCTTACCTTATCAGCAATGTCTTCTCTTCCACCTGACATGGTCGTTCCTCCTGCTAGGGTCAGGGTAATGTTAGTAGTTGACACAGCAGTAAAACTCATAGCAGTGTAAAGTGACCACAACACGATGGCCAGTATGCCACCGGGAATCAGTAAACACACCATGGTAATAATTTCCTTTATTAGTCCTTTCATGACCACTGGATCCTTGCAGCTGATGAGGTGATAAAGTTACCCACCTGAAAATCATGAAGAAAAGCAGTTATTGAGTCAATATTTGTCGGTACCCCTGAGTTCCACAAACTTAATAGTCACTAATGGCGAAAGCAAAGACCTCTTCCCAGACTGTCTCACTAAGGGGCTTCTTAATGTGGGCAGAACGTCTATGCACTGTGTTTAAGTTGTGGATATGCTTGGGCCAGATGTTCTATGAATACGCGGAAATACACTGTAGGGGATTGAGCTCGGAATCTTCTGGGTCTCATTTATGGTTCCATGTAATTTCATCGCGGGATGTTTTTTCGCAGGGTTTGTTAGTGTGAATTTTTTTTCAAAAAAAATCATCACATTTTTTATTTTTTATTTTTGCGGTGTTAACCCCCCAAACCGCCCTTCCCCTTTATTTTTTTTTATATCCCAGTACTCCCACACCCAATATATATAATTTTTTAACCCCCCCAAAATTCAACGATTTTTTTCAAAAAATATCTGCGGTAAAAAACCCTGTGAAAAAATATCCGGCGATGAAATGACACTGTACCCTCCTTATATAGTGCACAAACTGGTTGGAGAATGTTTCAGGGTTATAAGTGGGAGGTAGCATCAGGAGAGCAGCCTATAAAATCCTCACTACATTCACGTACACTTGCATGTGCAAAAAGGAAACAATTGTTTTATTACTTTCACATGGACCTGCTTGTGCGGACAAAAACAACAAGTGGACAGTGCTTTTAGCTATCTATTTGGACCAGTATGCCAGATGCAACTCCTGCTACTTGGGATGGTTGAACCATGGGGTGTCCTCCCCTCTCTAACTGTGTGTGATCCGTTTGAGCTTGTTGCTCGTCGACGTCTTGAACATTGGCCCTGTCGATTACTTCAATTCCATTGCCAGGTGCGGCCACTGCTTTGTAGGGCTTGATGTCCTGGATGTGGTTCCAGACAGTCTTTCCTTCAAGCCTTAATGCTCAATCGGTTACAGCCTCAACGATGTGGGGGCCTGTGAAGCGGGGTGCGTTCCAGCGCCTGAGGAAATTACGGAGGAGCACAAGGTCTCCCACCTTTACTGAGTATTCACGTTTGTCTGTAGTCACTCTCTCCGTTGTCTTCAGACCTGCCCTGAATCCACTGGATCTGGCGAGAGATAAAGGAAGCGATAGAAACTAGGGAAGTAATATATTCAAACATTTCTTGCCCTAACACATCTGCACTGTACTCACAATCCTTCAGTGCCTAAGTGGAAGGAGCCAAGGGGAGATGCATGCGCAGTCCTGTCACCACAATATGGAGTGTTAAATGGTGGTCATACCCTGGCATGTTGCGCAGCTCAAAGAGTGCCAAAGGCAAACAGTGAAGCCAATTTTTCTTGGTACTCTGTTGAGTTTTGGCAATGCACTAATTTAGGAGTCTATTCAGGTGTTCACACAGCCCATTTGCTTGTGGGTGGCACACACAGGTGAATTAGTGCTTGATGCCTAGCAGGGTTGTGATGTGCTGAAACAGTTAATTGGCGAAGTGAGGGCCATTGTCAGACCGCAGGACCTCACATTCGCCCATCTTGGGAATGCTTCCTGGACCAGAAATGTACATCGGCATGGGAGCATGGCCCAGCCTCTATCCATCTGGAGAATGATCAAATCATCACTATCATGTAGCGGTATCCTTGGCAGACTTGGATCATGTCCACATAGACCACTTGGAAGTGCAGAAATGGGCCTACGGGTCTTGGTATGCCTCCTCTCACAACTCTCAGAGTATGTCATGTTCATTCAAATTTGGGCAAAACCACATTTCTCCATTGCGTGAAGCAATGACCTCCTTCCCTGTATGTGTTGGATGGTGCAATTGTGCTAGTGCTGTTTTCAATAATGCTAGTGGCATGACCACTTTCCCTGTATTGTTCTGTCGCAATGAGGAATCTGTTGGAGACATTGCGCATCCTCTCTTTACCCATAGCTCTTTTTCCTCCTGTGGTGCAGCTCCCTGCAGCTCCATAATCTGTGTTTCTGGTATGCTGTTGTACCCTTCCCTCAATACCATGTTCCTGATCCCTCCTTGGGCCTTTGGTCTCTTTTGCAGCTCCCATAGCTGCCCAAAATATGCTGCACATTTTGCCTCATAGTCTGATGCTTCGTTCCCTCTCGAGATAGGGTATTCCCTTTTGTGTGGGCCTGGCATTTCACTAGTGCCACTTTCCTCGAGTATGCAATTACATCAATTTGCCTAGCAAGAGCACATGCTGCACTGGGGTCCCACCTGCCCACCATGAACCCTCCTCCTTAGCCATCGCGCCAGTCCTGAATTTACTGGTGATGTGACATAAGCTTTGTCAGAAAACATCATCACATCCTTCTCCATGCTGGGTCCTTTTTTATTTTTTACTTTATTTAATACTGGCATATCACATCAAAGGAAACATCACATTACCACTGGGATGTCATAACAAGGATGTACAAAGCGGGCACAAATTTGACTGTAGTATATTAATCATAAGATATAGGAAAGAAGAAAGAAGAGAGAAACAAAAAGTAGAAGGTTATTCAAACAATGGTTCGACCGCTTCTCTCTTCACGTAAGTCTTCCATGTTCTGCAGGTACTCTCTAAGGGGGACCCATATGTCCTTTGGTCTGGAGGTGGTTTGAATACCCCGAATATAAGACTCTTCGCATTCCTGTACGTTTATCAGGTCTCAGAGCCAGCCTCTGTGTGTGGGAGAGGTTTTGGATTTCCATCTCCTAAGAATGTTCCGCAAGGCCACCGCTCCCCCCACTGCAAATATTCGGCGGGTCCTTATGGAGGCATTTCCAATAAACCCCAGTAAATATTTAAACGGCGTGGCCACGATATGTGTGTTCAATATGTCGTTCATAGTCTCTGCTATTTCTTCCCAGAACCGCCATATGGCAGACACTCCCAATACATGTGGATCGCATTCGCAGCAATTGTGCTGCACTTGGGGTATTCAGCTTGTTTAGAGGGGTCAAACTTGGAGATCTTGCTAGGAGTGATGTGCAGGTGGTTTAGATTTTTGAACTGAATGAGTCTGAAGTTAGCACATTCGGAGATAGATTTGGTGTATCTGCAGTAGTTCCCCAACGCTGCTCATCGATCACTGTGTTCAGATCTCTCTCCCATTTGCTTTTCATCTCATTTTTGGATCGGGTGTTGCCCTGTATTATTCTGTACATTGTAGAGAGGCTGCTGGTGAAGCCGTCTTGTGTCTGGATGTCAGATAGGAATTTATGCATGGGCAGTGCCATCGGGAAGGATGGCCATTTCTTCATGCAGGCTTCCTTCGTGCGCTGGTATTGTAGTGTTGTGAATAGTCCATTTCCCGCTCTGTTCTGGATCTCTGCAGCAGTAAGAAAGCGCCCCTCCGGGAAGAGATGCCCGTTTCTGGCCTCCTTTTCCGGGTCCCACCTCATTTGTATTGTTCGTCCATAGTTGGCTCAAGTGCGGGGTAGTGCCATAGCGGTAGGTGGGGCCAATACGGAGTGTCACATCCCACTCTCTTGAGGATCTCTGTCCATGCCCGCACTGTCGAGGATAACGGATCTGCCAATATCTTCTCTTCTGCAACCCTGGCAAATATCATACTCTTAAAATTCAGGGGAGATGCCGCGAACTCCTCTGCACGTATACGTGCAAATTGTTCTGCAGTATTGTTCCAGTACTTTGCAGAGTACGCCTGTGCAGAATAATAATATAGGAGAAAGTCAGGAGCCACTAGGCCACCAGTATCATAACTTTTGCATAGTTTTGGCCAACTTAGTCTGGCCATGCATCCTCCCCAGACAAATCGGGAGACCACTTTCTGTAGTGTGTCAAAAGAATTTCCACCTGGCCAAATCGGGATGCCGCTAAATAGATATAGTAGTTTCGGTACCACCAGCATTTTTAGCAGGGATATATGTCCATATAAGGATAGCGGTAATTTAACCCATGAGTTGAACTTGTATTCCAGATGTATAAAGAATGGGGCATAGTTGTTGGTGTACAAGGTGCGCTTGTCTGGTGCCATTATGATGCCAAGGTATCGAGCAGTGGTGGGGGACTAGCGGAAGCCATTCATGGCTGCAGATTCGATTCTGAAGCTGGTCAGAGGTATTATTTTGGACTTAGACTGGTTTATCTTGTACCCAGAGTATTTTGTGAAATCCACAATGTCCCACGTTACAGGTGGTAAGTTAGTGTCAGGGTCTCTGATATATAGCATTGTGTCATCCGCATAAAGAGAGATAACCTGAGGGGTCCCCATGATACGAATCCCTCTCCAGGCATGTCTAAAAAGCAGGTATGCTGCCATTCCTTCTATCGTTAGTACAAGAATTAGAGGGCAGAGGGGGCAGCCTTGTCTAGTGCCCCTCTGTAGATCGTAGTTGGGTGACAGCGTCTTATTGGTCCGTACTCTGGCAGTGGGATTACAGTACAGTAACCTTATGAATCAGGGAAATCCCAAGCCGAATCCCATTTCTTGTAGTATGGCATACATGAACTTCCCTGAGAAAGAATCAAACGCTTTCTCAGCATCTAAAGTAACTGCCACTGTCTTCGCCCGAGGGTCCAGCTGGGAGGCAATGGCAAAAAATCTTCACAGATTCAGGTCAGTGGATCAGTCTGGTATAAAGCCGGATTGGTCCAGGTGCACCAGTTTGGATATATACGGGTTCAGCCTGTTGTTGGCTATGGCTTTAGCAAAGATTTTGGTGTCGACATTGATAAGAGAGAATGGTCTATATGAGGAGGGATCGTGAGGAGGTTTGTGTGGTTTCAATAGGACCGTGATAATAGCTTCTCTCATTGACGACGGCAGAGCTCCCTTCTCCGGGGATTACTCCCACACTTCCAGCAGTCGTGGGCGAGTTCTTCAAAGAGGGTCTTGTAGAGGTCTGCGGGTAGGCCGTCTGACCCTGATGCTTTAGCCGCCTTGAGGTCCTTCACAAGTGTAAAACCAGCCGTTAAGGACGGGACCCGCAAAGGGACTTTAGAGGTAATAACAGTACCGCAATTTGCGGTACCGTTATTACCGCCTTCCCCATTCCCAGTGAGCCCTATGGGGGCTAAAATGGGAATGGGGAAGGGCCATGGTGAATGGGGAATTACCACCCCCGCCAACCTTGGAATGGGGCGGTAATTGCTCCATTCACCATGGCGGAATCGGTAAGGTTTTGGAGGCAACGATGGCGCTAATAGTGCCATGGTTACCTCCAGGGTCGTAATGAGGCCCAAGGAGTATGAGTCTGCGGTGGACCACGGTCAGTACCCCCCTCAAATGTGATGAGTAATCCGTTGCATATATTTGTGGACCCCAGGAGCGGGCGAATGAGCCAGATATTCATTCAGTGGTGTGAGACTCCTGTAGTAGAATAATGTCAATCCTATGCCTATTGGCATACGCTAGGAGTTTTCTGGCTTTGATCGGGTTGACCAACCCCCTGACATTCCAGAACAAGAGTCTACTACCTTTAATCACTTGTTGTGTCATCATTTATTGCATCTGTTAGCAGGGAAACTGCACCTTTGGTATTGTAAAGCTCTTCTTTCCACTGTATTGATGCCAGATTTTTTCTCTTTATGACAATAATCGTTAACTGCAAAACCCCTCCCCCCAACGTGTTTCTTTGCTTATATTAATGGACGCAAATATATGAATCATAGAGGACCCAGTTCTGTCCAGGCAACTGGCCTGCAACCCATCCCACCCCAACCACCCTCACCATCCCCCCAAACGGGCTGTGTAACCCAATGAACCAGCTGCAACTTTGCAAAGTGGGGGCTGGACGGCCCGGTGCTCTCTCTGGAGTAGTAGCTGCAATAGTCAATTGAAATGGTGTGCTGTCATTTAATTTCTGATTCGATGCGTGAACGACTGTCATCTTGCAAAATTCGGTCACTTGGGCTTCAGAGTTCAGGTCTCGTTTGGCACAGCCGGAATATGTTGTTCAAGATATGTCATAGCATCTTCAGGTGTCTCGAAAAACTGTGTTCTGCCTGCATGTTGAATGCGCAGTTTGGCAGGAAACAGCAATGCGTATATTATCTTCCTGTCCCTCAATGCTCTTTTCACAGGGTCAAAGGAGCGCTGCGCAGCTTGGACCCCAGTTGAAAAGTCTGGGTATATGTGGATGCGGTTATAATCATAGGACAGGGGGCCCTGTTCACACACCAGCAATAGGATGAGATTGCGGTCTCGATATCTGAGCAGCCTTGCTATGATTGTTCGAGGTGGAACTCCTGGTTTAGGCAGGGGGGTAAGTTCCCTGTGTGCTCTCTCAACCAGAAATTGCTTTGAAAACTGCGCATCCGGGAATAAGGAGTGTAGCATGTCTTCGAGGAAGTGTTCCATGGGGGTATTGATTTTGATCTCAGCCACCCCGACCACCCTTATGTTGTTACGTCGTGATCGGGATCTAGGTCTTCACATTTGCTCTGGAGGGTTTTGACATGTTTTTGGATTTTTTCTATGGCTTTGCTCTGTGTAGGCTCAGTACTCAGGCTCAGAGACTCTGGTATTGACCTTCATGATATCAGCTCCGGTGGAAGTTATGTTATCGCCAATGTCATCAAGTTTAGTGTTAATTGCAGCAAACCCTCTCTCCATAGCTGCCATGTAAGGAGCCATACCCTGTACTGGGGTGTCTGATGTGGGACCCCAGGGGGGCACTGCTGGATCGATATTGGGGTCCAAAGTGGTAGCGTTAGCAAATGCATCCATGGGCCCCCTTTTCAAATGTTTTGCTCCTCCCGTCATGTCTACGTGTTGGTCGCTGGTTATTCTGCACCACCGGGGGGCTATGGAGAGTAATGGAGGGAATCTGTGGCCCTGTCAGAGGTATGTATCTACAGATATGACCATATCAGGGCACTCCTGCTTGGAGAGTAGGAGTTAACAGTACAGGTTCTTTCAGTGTTGCCCTGAAGCCACAGTGCCCAGAGGTGCTTCCAGTAGTAGGTTGAGTGTTTGGTCCTGTATTCTGGGCAGCACTGGCGTGGTTATATGTCAGAGGAGAGCCAGAAAAAGGAAATGTCCTGTGTCTCCCTTCCACACAGCCAGGAGAGTGAGTGCGGGTCGTGTTAGCACTGAGAGCTCTATGGGGCTATGGGCTCTGTAGCGGAAAGGTAGTGACTTGGCTGTAGTGTCCAAATGGCGTTCACTGTCATATGGCCATTAACTTGCTTCCCTCTGCCTCGGGCTTCGCTCTGCCAACAGCTTAAGTGATAGCTCGCTGGATGCAGTCTCAGGAGTCTGTATGGCTGCCACAGGGTGGCCAGCTAGGTGAGTGGACTGTGGGGTCTGTGTCACTCCGTGCGGCAGTAGGAGCAAAAAAAAAGGGGGGCAAGAACCAACAACCATCAGAGGGTCGACGGTGTCTCCCCCCCACATACCTGGTCGGTGTTGAGTGGACTGGGTCGTTCCTCCAAACTGGTTGCCAGCACCTGTGGTCTTTCCACCGCTGGGGAGCGGGGCGACCTGAGCGCAACCGGCGCGCTCCGTCGCTCTGTGCACCCGCTGCCACACGGAGCGGATCCCTGCTATGCAGCATCCAGTTGACAGCGCTCGATGAGGGGTAGGAGGCCGGGCCGTTCGACCCATCTGGGCAATCCGGTCTGGGGCACATGGGCGTTCTGGATGTTGGTATGTCTCGGCGGCAGGGGTCAACATCTCCGATCACAGCGCTCGCCGCTTAAGGCTGCTTCATTTAGAGTTTGGCAGGCACACAGGCGAGCGCGGGACCTTGCCATTCATGTGCAGTCGGCAGTAGAATAGGCTGTGCTCCTCTCCTCATTCAATGCAGGGATGCCGTCCCTGGGATAGTTTTGGTGTGCTGCAGCACAGCCGTTAGGCATGGTCCCAAGCAGTGTAGACGGTCTTTCTGTGGATCAGAGGTCTGTTTTTCACCCAGAACTTCGAGTATTTGTGCCAGAGGACTTCAACCACACATCTATGATCGCGGAACACACGACAGCTACACCATTCCACAGGATGTATAAATGCAGGATATTTCAAGCTACGGAGCTCTCAGATTAGGCGGCCATCTTTCTCAGCGCACAACAGCAGCCCTTCATGCTGTGTTCTAGTGTTAATATAAGAGCCACTAGTTCTGCTGCTTGTGCTGAGTAATGGTATGGTAATCATGCATTCACAACTACCTCAATTGTCCCGTGCTCCTTCAGTCTTACCACTGCAGTTCCAGTCCTTCTGACCCCGTCAGTGTGGTCAATCGTCGATGACCCATCAATGTACAGTACATCTCCCCCCTCTAGTGCATCTTCCTCCACCTTACGTGTCTCACTGAACACTTCTATGTTCTTTGTACAGTCATGTGCATAGTCTCCTGGTTCATAGACATCTGCCAAGAATAGTGCTGGATCAACTGTCCTGCAACTTACTATCTTCAGTCCTGGCTTTGATAGTATTACCTCTTATCCTGATGCTCTCTGTGTGGTCAGTGTGCTCTTTGGCTTGTGTAGGATCGCAAATAGGGCGTGCTCCACGCACAGAGTGTTGGTGCACCCCATTGTCACTATTGTGATTTTTACACTGCAATGCTGCTGCAGCCAATGATTGTTTGCATGGTAATGGGCTCTCATCACTTGGTGAAGCTGTCCACTGTAGTAGGCAATTGGCTTATGGTCGATGCTTGTCTTCTGAGTCAATACCACGTTCATCACTACACCGTCAGTGTATGAGAACAGGAAGAACTCCTTTTTGTAGTCTGCGGTCCCTAACACTGGAGCTGTACATATTGCCTGTTCCAGTTCCTCAAAGGTTTCAATCGTCTCTGTGGTCCATGTCGGTGTCTTTGTTCCCTTCTGGGCTTCCTTCAGTGCAGTCAATAGTGGCCTTGTGTATGTGCTGTAATCGAAAACCCATGCTCTGCAGCAATTGCACAACCCCAAGAATCGTTGCATCTCTCTCACTGTTTTGGGCTGGGGTGTGTTCTGTATTGTCTCTGCTCTCTTTGGGGCAATGTGCCTGCCGTCCTTAGATATTGGCCCTCATTACGACCCCGGCGGTAAGCGAAAAACGATGCCGGTAAATGATTACCGGCATCGTTTTCCGCTAGGTCCGATCATGACCCGTGAAAGTGCTATTAGCGGCATCGTAGTTAACGGTGCCGCTAACAGCACCAAGTTCGCACGCACACGACCTTCCACGTCGTAAATACCGGCATCGCGCAAAGGTAGGCAAATCACGAACCAAGCGGACATGCTCTTAACGCCATCGCAAAGGCCGTTAAGTACCTTACCGCCATGGTGCTAATTCCGCTATTGCGAACCAACCGTAAATGGCCATGTGCAGTGTTCCCAGCTGCCACAGGTGCACAGAATCAGCACAGGTGGAGGCAATACAGACTCACCAAGTACAAAAAGAGCACACCCCACCCCTTCCCACACCCAGTCACACTCCACAATGATTCCAATACGACTAGCAATGTTGGGCTGGAGGACCTGATTGCAATGCAAGTGCTACAACTACAACAACAACAACAACAACAACAGGCAGCACAGAGGAGACGCAGGAGGAGAAGGAGGGCAAGGCAGGGCTAGCAAGCCCCACCAGCACAGCCAGTGCCACCACGCAGGCAGCCCCCAATCCCACGCATCCGAGCCAGTCCATTCAACCTCACTGCTGAGCAGATCCATACCTTGTACCGTTTGGACCGGGACACCATCACCACCATCGTTCACATGATACACAACGACATTGTCAGCATGATAGAAACACCCACCGCCATCCCCCCCTACTGAAGTTAGTGTCCGTGCTCCACTTCCTGGCCACAGGCACCTACCAGCACACAGTGGGGCACTTGCATGGCATTTCACAACCATTATTCTCACGTACACTGATCCAAGTGCTCGATGCCCTCCTCAAGCACACAGACGACCACATTTCATTACCACGGTCTGCCCAGGAGATTGCAAACACCAAAGTGGGTTTCCATGCACTAATCCGGCATACCTGGTTGCATTGGTGCCATCGACTGCACCCATGTGGAATTGGTGGTCCCACATGCCATGGAGGTACCGTACCACAACCGTAAACTATTTCACTTAATCAATGTGCAAATGGTCTGTGACTCCAACAGGATCATCACACATTGTTGTGCCCGATTCCCCGGATCAACCCATGATTCAATGGTCCTGAAGAACTCCACAATACCACGCTACATGGAGCGACATGCAGGTCCAAGATCCTGGCTGCTCGGTGAGTCTCATGTCATGGCCATGGAAATGTGAAGTGGGTAGGTGATTGACGTACCAATGCATACTTTACCTGGCTGATAGGGGGGGGGATGATGCATACTTTACCTGGCTGAAACGGGGGGGGGAATGATGCATACTTTACCTGGCTGAAAGGGGGAGGGAATGATGCATACTTTACCTGGCTGAAAATGGGGGGGAATGATGCATACTTTACCTGGCTGAAAGGGGGGGTGATGCATACTTTACCTGGCTGAAAGGGGGGGGATGATGCATACTTTACCTGGCTGCGAGTAGCAGAGGCAATGGAGCCAGCTCATACCCTAAAGCAGCACAAACGTCAGCTGACACCTGTACACATAATGCCCGATGTAAGCAGCCCTACCATGTGAATGAAGGTGTGTCCCAACCGTGACACAACCATCTGCAAGTGCATTGTACCGATTCGGACCACATTGACTTCAACGAAATGCACCTACATGCACGGCACCAAACACCATCAACTGAAAGGCCTGTCCCCCATAACTGCGCATAAATGAGGCACATGACGGACAGAAACATCAATACACCACTACACAGACACCAAGGCCCCAAAAATGTCCCTATCAACATTAGTAGTACTCAGTGGGGTCATCATGAGGCTGACAGCAATGTTGCCATGATGAGAGCGTTGATATCACAGGACACCTGCCAGGTCACCAAAACAAACGCCATGAACGAACACAGTGGATGGGCACTCACAAGGCACTTGACCCCCCTGCATACATTGGTTGATGGCATGCAAAACAGTCCATGAGAGGAATACACATATACCGGTCACATAGTGTGAATCCATTTGTGCATGTAAAATTGGTACAAAGTAACAGTTGAATGCATGCCATGGTGGCACTTCATGTTTGGAATTTGATGTCATGACTGACACATACATTGTTGCCCACATACAGGTGATGCAGGCTATCCCCTGAAGAGGTGGCTCCTTACACCAGTCCGGAACCCACAGAACCAGCACGAGGAGGACTTCAACTGTGCACATACACGTACCCGTGTGGTGATTGAGCAGGCATTCGGCCTACTGAAGGCACGGTTTCGCTGCCTCAGCAGGTCTGGTGGGGCACTCCTGTACCGCCATGAGAAGGTGGCAAAGATCGTCATGGCATGTGTCATGCTACACAATATGTGCATCAGACGAAATGTGCCCCTGCCCCCTGACGCAAAACTGCAACCACCTGACGATGAGGATGAGGAGGGTGGGGATGGGGCAGCACCTCAGGGAGGCAGCGATGCACAGGAGGGGCGTGAAATGCGTCAGACTCTGATCAACCAATGTTTCTAGCACACACGGATGGGGGTGTCACATGGAGATGGCAATTGGGGCACTGTGTGTGTCTGGGATATGGACACTGTGGACTGTTCACCAATAAATCACACATACGCAATGAGCAATGTCCACACATGTGACTTGTGATCAAGAACATTTTTTATTATAAATGTGAATTCAATTAACACACCCACTCCCCCCTCCCCCCTCAACTCCCCAACACACCCACTCCCCCCTCCCCCCTCAACTCCCCAACACACCCGCTCCCCCCTCCTCACTCCCCCCTCAACTCCCCAACACACCCACTCCCGCCTCCCCCCTCAACTCCCCAACACACCCACTCCTGCCTCCCCTCTCAGCTCCCCGCAAAAGTGCGTGGATCCCTGTGTCGAAGTGCCTAATGTGGAATTGATCCACTGGGTGGCCTCTACTGGCAGCCCCCTCTGCCGGCCCCCGGGGCACCCCTGCCTGTACTCCGCAGGTTCCTGGCCGACCTGCGGACGGGGCTGCTTGGGGCAGAACTGGCAGCGGAGGAGGTACTCGGCTGCTTGCTAGGACGCATGTCCCTCATTGTCTGTACGAGCTCAGTGAGCATGTGCCGCACCGCGGCAAGTTCAGCACAGATGTCCTTGCTGGAGGATTGGATGGCTGCCTTCACAGTCTCGGCACATCTTTGCATTTCAGCACTGGCACCTCCACAATCGGCCACATGCTGCGTGAGGAGTGAGGACAGTTGGTGTTGCCTTGTCAATATTTGGTATTTTGGGGCATTGGATGATGCAATTGGTGGGGTCATTGGGCTACTCCCCTCCTCCACACCTCCAACTGGGCAGGGAGTGGCTGGCCAGGAGTTATCAGGGGATAGCCTCTGTGTGTTATCAGTGTGCAGGCTACATAGGGACAGGTGGGGGGAATGAAGGTGGGCAGTGGGGGGACATTCTGTGTCATCCTCATCATTCCCCACATCACTATCAGAGCAGGCTGCAATGGCAGCAGTCTCCCCAATTGTACTGCTTCCTGCAGACACATTCCCTTCAGTGGCCACCAGTTGTTGCATGTCTTTTGCTGGTGGTACCATGCTGCTTGCCTTGGGGATCATCGCTGCCCTGGGCTGTGTTGTGGCAGTCAATTTTGGCTGCTGTATTTTCTTTTTGGGTCCAGCAGAGGTGGAGGGTTGTGTGGTGTTGCCTCTGGCCTGGCCTTCTTGGCAGGTGTGGTGCCAGTCTCGTCCTCACCAGGGTCCGAATGGGAGCCTGTGGTGGAGCAGAGGAAGGAAAGTGTTATTGATGGGTTAGCGGACATTGAGCAGGCTTTGTGATGACTGCCATGAATTTGATGAATAGATGGTGCACTTTGGAGGCTGTAACATACAGGTTGTCTCCCTTTTGGGTGGGTTGAGCATGCAGGAATGTGGGTGCCTACTGTGGACTGTGCATACTGCATGTATACAGGGTGTAGGTCAATGATGCCTGTAGGCAGTCTTCTATAGATGTGTTGCGTTAACCCAATTGGGCAACATTGTGAATCTCATGTAAGTGGACTTCAGGGAGTTTAGCATGGCTTAATTTGAGGCACCTACCTGTGTCACCTCATGTCGGGGCTCCTATCTCCATTCCACCCACTCCCTCGATGCTCTCGATGCCGATCGTTGTGGCACCTATCTCCTCCCACGGCTCCATTTTAATTGGAGAGTGTGCTCCTCCGCCAGTTGCCATGCCCATGTTGCGGTTGGCCGACAGTATGCTCCTTACACGTAGCCGGAGGTCGTCCCACCTTTTACGGCACTGTTTGGTGGTGCGGGGTGTTGTTCCTACGGCACTGACCCGTTGTGCAACTAGTTCCCATATGGCCTTTTTCCGTACTATTGCCGGTCTGGTCATTTCGGTGGAGAATACGATGTCCGTGTTTTCCTGGAGCGTTTCCGCCAACATTGTAAGCTCTTCCTAACTGAAGCGCTCCTGCCGCTGCCGATCGCATGATTTTTTTACAACTTTCGGCATTGTGGGGATGCGTGGATGTGGGTGAAGTTTTGTGCCAGGTCTCGGGGTCAGATGTGCACTGGTTGTGGAGGATTGCAATGGATTGTGTTTTTAAAGATGGCCGCCGTGCTCTTTCCCGTTCCGGTGCGATGGCGTAAGTTCCAGATCCGCTTCTTTACGGTCACCGCTAATAGCGGTCACTGCTATTTGCGGTGCTCGCTAATATCGGTGGGTAGGGTGGCGGTGGTGCAGTTTGCACGGCATGCGATGCCGGTAGCTGACGTTTTTGGGACATTACCGGCATGGCGCAGATTACATTACCGGCATGGCGCAATGCTCGTGCCCGAGAGGTCGTAATTTACTGCTTTTAACGGTTCAAGACCAGCACGGACACGTTAGTTGCGCCATGCCGGTAATGTCCATTACTTACCGCCGGAGTCATAATGAGGGCCATTATCTGTCCAATGTAAAGCACCTCCTTCTGACAATACTTTTAGTTTGGCCTTATCCACCTTGTATCCCTTGTCTGCTAACACTGTCAACATGTGTACTGCGTCCTGCCTGCACTGACCTTCTGTCTCTCTGCAAATCAAAATGTTGTCTAGGTACTGTAGGACTGTGTTTTCTGTCTGTATGTTGCTTAGATCAATCTAGATCACCCTGTTAAAGATGGATGGTGACTTGCAGTACCCTTTGTGGCAAACAAGTATGTTTCCACTTCTGGTTGCGGAACATAAAGCTGGTTAAGTCTTGTGAGTCGGGGTGTAATGGTACTAAGAAAAATGCATTCTTCAGGTCAGTGACCGTGAAGCCAGTGGCTTCTGCTGGAATGCCACACAAAATTGTCACCGGGGTTTCTACTACTGGATACTCTGCTTCTACAATGTTGTTGAAAGGTCTTAAATCCTGAATAAAACGCAATGACCCCCGGGTGGCGTTGCGCACGGGGATCACTGCTGTGTTGCACGGAGATTCTGATGGTACCAGTATGCCTATCTCAATGATGGCATTGATTGTTTCATAGATGCCCTAATCTGCCTCTTTGGCTAGGGGATACTGTTTTACCGTTGGCAAAATTGCTCCTGGTTTCAGTTTCATCTTCACTCCCCCTATGCTCTTTATGCAGCCCACGTCATAAGGACTAGTGGTCCATATGCTGTCCGGGACCTTGGCCATTTCCTCCTCCCACAATGTGGGTGGCGCCTCCTGCACCATTGCCATTCTCTGCGGCACCTCTCTGTAATGAATGTGTAACCAGAATGTTACACTCATTTCAAACATAATTTCAAGTACCAGTCGCTCTTCTCCAAAAATGTCATCATGTGTCACTGTTGCTAGCCTGCACCCTTCTGCAACTGCAATGATTGCTCTCCATGCCCTCCCCATGTCATCCATTGCATGCACTGCAATGCAATCCTCTCTGTCCAGCACTGCCTCCATCTCGATGGACACTATTGTTCTCTCTGGCTCATCTAGTGGTGTTTCTGGCCTAAACAGTTACTCGTTTGGTACTCACCATACCTTTGCCATCGCATGGATGCCAGACATCGAAGGAATGTCTGCCCCATACTTAAACATTTTGGGGTCCACTGACATACCCCTCTGTACTGTGCGTCCGCATTATGCCTGAACGATCTGTCTCACATTCAACATGTGTATGCCTGGTGTTGAGCATATTATGCCTTTGTCTGTGAATTAGATGGTCATGTTTAGTCTGCTCATGATGTGTCGTCCCAATATGTTGACAGTTGTCTGTCGAGAGTAAAGCAAAGGTTGTGATAAGTTGTGAGTTCCTATAGATAAGGAGATGGTATCAGTAAACTGAACCACTTCTCGAGCCCCAGAGAATCCTTGAGTGTTCATGGCATCGCCTGACAATTTAAATGTTCCTTTCCCTTATGCAAGACCTAGTCGCCCCAGTGTCAACAAGAAAGTTTTGTCACCTATCGCCACCCCTATGCGAGGTTCTTCCGCATGGTTGGGTGTGATCGACAGGATAGGACACATCAAGTTTGTCTGTGAGTTCTCCTATTGAGGGTACATAGACAGTCTGTTCCCTGTAAAGGGGTTGTTCCCTACCATGGTAACCCCTCCCACTTGTCTGACTGACACCGTCGCCACTGTATCCATGGGCTCTTGTGTGCTGTCATCCTGTAGTTGGGTGAGCTGCTGTGTGGTTCTCCTGATCTGTGGTGATTGCAAGTACCTTGGTAGTGGTGCTACCATTTGTGGTGCCTGCGTCTATACCCAAGTTTGTGCTGGTGCCTGTGTTTGTGCTTGTGGCATCTGCTGATAGGATCCTTGCATCTGTCCTTGCTGCTGTTGGCCCTGAGTAAAATAATCATTTTGCCCCCCTTGATAATTCTGCTGCCCCTGATCTCCCCAATTCTGTTGTGAGCCTCTAAACCGGCACGCTCTAGAAATGTGCCCTACCTGGCCACAGGTCCAACCCGCTGGTCAAACACTGTGGTGGTTCCCTCCCCTGTACTGAGAAGCCCCCTGACATATCCCCTGGGCATTGCTGCATCTGCTGTCCATTGCCCCAAAATCCCCCTTGGTTTTGGTGCATCTGTGGCCTGATACCACACCCCCTTGGGAATCCTCCCCTTCCTCGGAATGCCTGCTGTGAGGCGCCCCACCCCATGTATCCTCCTCCCATGGGTGGTGCAAATGGTTGTGGTTGTTGATACTGCTGCTGAGGTGCTGGTGCTTGTGGGGTGGGGCTAGTTATGACTGCCCCTTCCATTGCATAATTTGATAACTTCTTTTGCACTAACCTGGCCTCAATTGCCTTCCTCTCGCTACTTTTTGCTTAATTTTTTCCTGCCAAAGTCTATAGTGTTGCACTATTGTGAGCTGTATTTCTGGCCATCCCTTTGCTTCCATCCCCACCAATTTTTTCAGACTCTTCTGTACTACTTCTGGTAGTCCCTGCACTGAATATTATAAAATATTGCTATAGTTTTGTCCCACGGCTCTCGAGTTTCGAGGTGCGAAAGCTCTTGTATCTCCTGAATGTACCTCACGGGGTCTTCGTCATCCTCATTTTGCATGATGTAATTGCCCCAATGTGGGATGTGTCTGGGCATTGGTTTCGTAATGCTTGCCACACTGCTGCTCTGCAATTGGCAAATTGCGACCCATTATGCGCCGTGTTCTGAATCGTCACCCCTGGGAACCCCGCCCTCTTCCATATGTCATCTGTTGCGTCGCCCAGTATCGAAACTAATAAAACCTTTATGTCACCCACTGCCAACCTATGACGTGCTGTCAGTCTTTCCATCTCGTAAATCCATTTCTCAGCTCCCGTGCTCAAAGACGGTAGCCTGCACTTGAAATGTTCCTTTTCTGTGTGTTTCTACAGCACATACTGAGGTATTGTTCCTCCCCTCTCTAGTAATGGCATCTGTTAATATGCTGCCTTCTCCTCCGGTGTCCTTCGGTACTGTCTGATTTGTATTGGCCCTCTCTCGTCTTCAATGTCTGTGCATATGTTTACTGGTTCTAGGGTAGGTCCATGTTTGCTCTCATCATAAACGCTAGACAATTATCCCCTTGATCGTGCTAGTGCTGTGTCTTCCCTACTACATCCTGGGAGATCTCTAAGTCTATTGGCATATGTGTTATGTGCGGTGCACCTGTCATTCGCTTGCTGTGCTTGCTCTTCTGCATTGGTCCCTCCTTCTCGCCATCCGATGGACCTGCACTCCCATGATGCCCATTCGTCTGATCCCATAGGAGTGGGGTCTGCCTTGCCCCCCTCTTGTCACCACTGTGTCTATCATCATTGTCAGATCCTGTGTCCATGTTGCTACAAATGTAATCGGAGAAAGTTAGTCTCCTCAATGTCAAATCTATGTTGGGGTTCATGCTAA
Organism: Ambystoma mexicanum; assembly: GCF_040938575.1. Taxonomy (NCBI): domain Eukaryota; kingdom Metazoa; phylum Chordata; class Amphibia; order Caudata; family Ambystomatidae; genus Ambystoma; species Ambystoma mexicanum. The sequence goes on along the minus strand of NC_090921.1, from coordinate 959,310,966 downwards.
GATCAATGTCCACTAGATTGTACTTGCTGCCTCCTGCCCAGGCCCCTAAGCCTGTTCCACTGTCTGCTGCCATGCTCCTGCCTCGTGAATGTGTGCTGTCTGGCTCTACTCGTCTCTCTTCCTCGAGTTTGTTCATTTCCCAGTCTACTGCTACTTGTGTCTTTATTGCCCTAATTGACTGCTGGTCTTCCTCCTTTTGAGCTTGCTCCCTCGCTAGCCTACTCAACTGCAACGTCCTCTGTTCCCTCTCTGCTAACTTGCGTTTTTCCTGCTCTGCTATATCCCTCAGCTTTGCTGCCTTCTCCATTTCTATCCCCTGTTTCTCTCTCATCTCCATTTCCTCTCTCTTCCTCTCCTTCAGATCCCTCTGTATTCTTTCTCCAAATGCTCTTGCTCCTCTACCCTCCTTCGCTCCCTATCTTGCCACTCCAATTTCTGCTCCATTCTCCTCTCTCTGTCCTCACGTTCTAACCTCACTTCAATTTTCTTCTCCGTTCTATCCTCCTCCTCCAATAGTTCTGGCCAGTCAGGAGTATTGTGATCCTTTTCCAGGCTCTTGATCACCTTAGTTGCCCCTTCTGCCTCCCCCGTTGTCTTCCCTTTGAGCTTCAAGACTATCTGTGCTGCTTTCCATTTGTCCGTGCCTATGCCCTCAAACTCTGCCTTCGCGCACTGCAGCCCTTCCTCGTTTGCTCCTGCAACACTAACTGGTTGCCCTGCACCCTTTTAAATAAAAAATATATATTTTATGGCCTCCATCTGACACATCATAAATTGTTTCTATGGCCGTGTCAGGCTGACCTTCGAGCACCATATCTGCCCATGTGTCTTTTACTATCCACACCAACCTGGTGTAAGTGATATATTGTCCCCTGTGCAGCCCGGTATCTTCTACTTGCGTGTCGAATTCCAATGCCTTCCCATTGCCATATATCCCCCAACATTGCGATGCCATTTGGTTCCCAGTGTCTCCTGATCACCTTTCGTAGTTGCACATCTACCACATTCAGTGCTACCAATGGTATTTGTGGATAACACGGGGCGGGACTCTGTATAGCCAGGCACGCTCTCTGCCATATCCTCCCACGCAGACTTAACATCCCAGTGCACCCCTTTTGCTGAGATCTTGGCAACCAGATCCATTCTTTCAGAAAGAACGGGGCACATTCCGCCTTCAGTAGTCTAGACTCCGGTGTTGAGTCATCCGATAGCCACCTGGTCACATATTGTAATTGGCTAGCTAAAAAATATATCTCAAAGTCTGGCAACTTAATGCCCCCCCTGTCATATGTGTTTTGCAGTTTCCATAGTGCTACCCTGTTCCTAGTTTTGTGCCAAATAAACCCCATGCACAAGCTCTGAAGCTTGACAAAGAACCGCTTGGGTATCATGTTGGGTATGTTCCCAAAGAAGTGCAACAACCTAGGCAACACCACCATCTTTAGCAGTGCCTCTCTTCCCATCATGGGAGCTTGGCCCAGAACTTCATACAGCGTTCAATGTTAGTCACTGCCTTCTCTGTGTTATGTTTATATTCAACCTCGGCCATATGGTATACATCAATCCCCAAGTATCTAAAGGTCACTGTCTCCCATTGTATTTGGAGTACCGACAGCTCCTCTCATGGTATCCCTTTGTACCTGCCCAGGGGAAATATACATGACTTCTTGGGATTCACTGTTATTCCAGAAAATGCTGCGTATCTGTCCATCACTTCTAGAATGTATTGTAGGTTCTCCTTAGGGTATCTTAGATACAACAGCATATCATCAGCATACATGGATATCAGGTGTAGCCCTCCCTTTGTAGGAATACCCACTTCACCATACTGTTGCCTCAAGGTATATCGCATGGGGCTCTAGTGCCAAAATAAACAACATCAGGGACCACGGGCATCCTTGTCTGGTGCCTCTACCCAGTTCCCACCGGTAAGAGATGATTGCTCCTGTCTTAACTCGAGCTAAAGGTACGCTATACAGCAGGTGCACCCACCTCAAATACATTGGCCCCATCCCTTACCCTCTCAAGGCCGCCATTAGCCAAGGCCACTTGACAGAGTCAAAGGCCATCACCACATCTAGTGATATTATTGCAACCTCCTGTGGGTCCTCTGCCGTATGTTCAATGATGTGGTGGAGCCTCCTGAGGTTATCCGATATATGCCTGTGCGGGACATACCCGATCTGATCGGGATGTATGAGTCTATTAATGGCCAGTCTCCGCCTATTCGCCAGCACTGCTGTAAGTATTTTGCTATCTTAGTTGAGCATGAATAGCGGTCTGTACGACCCGCAATCCATGCTTGGCTTGTTGGGCTTAAGGTGCGGGATGATAGTCGCTTCCCTTAGAGATTCCGGTAATATCCCTTTCTCCAATACTTCATTTAGCATCACCAGCAACAGGGGGAGCAGTACCACTCTGTATGTTTTATAAAAACTCACTGGGTAGTCCGTCCGTCCCCAGAGCCTTACTGGTGGGTAGGAGTTTGATCACTGCTTCCAACTCCTCTAAGGTAATCCGGGCCTCCAAATTCTCCCTTTCTGATATCTCCAATTTGGGAAGGTCAATGTCTTCCAATGTATCTATTATGTCCACCTCCGTCTCGCCACCCGTATCTTCATACAGTCACTGATAAAACTCTGCAAAACCATTGTTCACTTCCCTTTGAGTGTCGAGTGTTTGCCCGTCTTTGCCCCATATTGCTCTGATTGTCTGCATCAGCGTCTCACATTTGTAGAACAAGGCCAACTGCCTGCCCGGCTAATCCCCCCCAGCATGCTGCCTTTCAATATATTTTTTATAGTTCAAATTACACAATCTCCCCCAGTATTCCTCGCAATCTTGTTACAGCCGTCTAATAGCTCTGGATTCCTCAGAGGTGTGCCCTCCCTTATGCGTAAACTCCTCTAGTTTCTTCTCTGCTTCATTTAACCCTCTAGTGATCTCGCCCAGCAGCACTTTGAATCTAGATATTGCCGCTCCCCTCACTAAATGCCTCCCATAATGTACCAGCTGACTCCACACTCCTGGTGTTGTGTTCGAAGTATTCTACTATCTCCTTTTTCAAGTCTTCTCTAAACATTGTGTATTTCAAGGCCTCTGCTCTAAGTCTCCATGTCAGGATCTGTGCTCTGGGTGGCGAATACTGCCACTCCACAATCAGTGGCGAGTGGCCCGATCGGACTCTGAGCGCACTAGTTCTCCTTTCAGCTCCATCATGGTGAACATGTAATCCAGCCGTGTATATAGGTCTTGTGGGGCCGCATAGTGGGAATATTGTCTGTCCTGTGGGTGATGCATCCTCCATATGTCTACCAGGTGAAAATCCCCCAACAGAGTTTGCAGGGCCTTGGCTGCTGGGGCGGGCTTCAATACCTTCCTATCTGATCTGTCTACAGTGGGATCCAACGTGCAATTAAAGTCTCCCCCCCATATAACAGCCTCTCCCATGTATGGGATGATCTTGCTATCTAAGTTCTTGAAGTAGCCTACTGCGTCCTGGTTCGGGGCGTACGTGTTAATGATACTCAGCTCTCTGTTTTCAACATGGCCCTTTATCAGTATCGCCCTCCCGTCTGCCTCTGTGGTGGACTGTGACAGCTTGAACGGGACGTGCAGCGCTATCCACGTAATAACTCCCCCTGGCATACGCTGAGTATTTTGCTCCCATGGTGGTGCCTTTCCATTTCCTGCTTCTCTTTCGTTAGGTGGGTTTCCTGTAACAGAGCGATATCAATTCTCTGTCGTTTCAAATACATCATGACCTTATTCCTCTATTGAGTCCTCTGACATTCCTGGTAACTATTTTCAGGTCCCCCATTTTGACCATATCCAATCCCGCACTTTTCCAACTTGTCATCCTTTCCATGTGCAGCAGTGTGTAGGTGTAAGCTTGTACCATGACTACCAATACCCCAACAAACCCGCCAACTCCCTTCCTGCCCAACCCTGCCCAAACTTTAACCCCCTTCGAAAACCCCCAACACCCACCCCTCCCCCACCCTCCCCAACCCCAACTGGTGCCCAGATCCATCCCTGGATCTCAGGCAACTCCGCATCTAGCCCTTTCTTGGCACTGCCAGTACTCGGGACACAGCAGGGGGATATCACCCTACTGGTGATTCAACTAATCTATCTACTGGGGGTGAGGTCATGTTACCCTAGTATCTCCCAAAATAATGCTTCAGTAAGCTGCGCACGTTTGACTTAAGCCTGACGCTGGTGATGTGTATATTCTAGTCCGAAAAGTCCACATGATGATTGTGCGAGCCAGTCAATATCTACACCTTGCGTACTTGCCCAGTGTACCCCTTCAAGTTTTTACCACTACAATAACATCAGACTAGGTAATCAGTATTGCAACGAAGGTTCACTTATCCTGTTCACTTCGCTCCAGGCCTTCTGAGTCCACTGGGCAGCCCAGAGCGTCCAGCCAGTTCACTGCCTCCTCAGGTGTCTCAAAAAAAATTGCCTTGCCCTTGTGTAGGACCTTCAGTTTTGCTGGGTACAAGAGCATGTATTTTAAACCAGATGCTCTCAGATGTCTTTTCACTGCCACATAGTTGAAGCGTTGCCTCTGTACAAGCATGGTCTAATTTGGGAATGTAGTGACGGTTGTTGAGGCTCTATGTACCGTCCCACCATTGTGAAAAAATTCATGGATCTTTTCCCTATCCCTGTAGTTCAATATTTTGGCAATAATTGGTCGGGGGTGGCTCCCAGGCGGGGCCTCCTGGTCGGGGTCCTGTGCACCCTTTCAGCTGTAAACCCCTGGGTGAGCTCACCAGCACCTATTTCCTTAATCAACATGCTCTCCATGTAATTTGTAGGGTCTGAGTCCTCTTCCCTTTCTGGCAGTGCAACCACTCAAATTTTGTTGCGTGTCGCCCGTCCGTTCGCTTCTTCTGCTCGGTCTTCTAAATGGCGCACCTGTTGTTGCAATATGTGGACCTCCCTGGCGTTGGCAATACTGACGTCTGTGTTTGTTTTTACTGCACTTTCCAAGCCGCTCGTTCTTTCCGCCAGTGCTCTCACATCCTGTCATAGGAGGTTGACGTCCACGCTGACTGCATCAATCTTAAGCTCCAGCACCGTCTACAGATCCTCTATGGCTGCATCAATCTTAATCCCCCATGAGGATTTCAGCTCTGTTATGGCTTCCAGGATCAGGTGGTCGTTTCGCGGTGAGGTCGCCATCCCCTGTGTGTCATTTTTCGCCTGTGTGGACATGTTCGGGGATTGTGATGATCTGGCGAAGATGTCCATTGTGGGCTGTTTGCCTTTAGCTTTGCCGCTTTTGAGCGCCATTACTCCCGTCTTCCGCTGGCCTAGAGTGCCTGCTTCACAAAGTCGTGTGGCTCCGATTCAGCATCAGTTATAGTCTCTTCATTGCTGTACTTTGCGGTGGGGTGTCCTAGGTAGGCTCCTACCTCAGCCCTCCGCCCCAGAGAGGGGGATGGATCCTGAAACTGGTCAGCTGTGTGTGCCCAGTTACTCCTCCGTCCCATCTTCTGACCATGGTTCCATTATTGGCGTAGCACCATCAAAAGCACGCTGTGCGTCCCCCGCTGTGTATCTGCCTTGTTATTGATTTAATGTTAATATGGACATTGATGGCCGTTACTCGTTACATTGATGGCTCGTTACTCGTCTCCTGCTGCGGGGGCCCTCACTCCACTGGACAATGCTTGCGTGTGCTTATGCTAACTCCTCTTTCTGCTACAGGCTGCGGATCCTGTCCTCTTCTCCTTCGGGGTCAACACTATTGCTCCTGGCAGCCCGTCTGATCCACTACTCCACCCTGCTCCTCTGATGCAGGCTGCAGTCACTGTGCCTGCGTATGTTCAGCTGCTGCTGTTCTTTGTGTGTCCTGTGCCTCAGTCCCCACACGGGAGTTACCATACACTTCGTGCCCCTTGGGTGAATCTCGCCTGCACACCCCAATCCCCCGGGGTCTCAGGGCCACCTAAACTCACGCATTTACTTTGTTCCTTACGGTAAGTTAGTCCTGCCTGCCAGTCCGATTCGGTGGGCTGTTTTCTCACTCTGGCCACCTGCGCTCTGCCATCCGCAACCTTCCACTCCGCAGGGGTACACTTGCACTTTCCGGTGCACCTCCCGACCCTTTGTCTCAACAGCGGCCGGGCACCATCTTAACCCGGCCGATCTTATCCTGTCTGGCTGCAAATCACACAGTAGTCCGGTTCAGTTATGGTTGTGCTCTGCAGGATTGTCCCGATTTGGGCATCTCTCTATCAGTCGTGCTCCGGCTCATATCTGCGGCTCCTGCCAGGGCTCTCACATTCCTCCTCCACCTTCCACGGGCTGCGTGTCCCTGTGTATCTTGTTGATGTGTCGGCACAATATATCCAGGATCGTTCCGATCCAGCAGTTTTTCCGGGCTGCCATAATGTTGCAGGCTGCAGTCTATGCATTCGCAGATGGTACGCCGCATCTGTCTCTAGCAGCAGTAGTCTCCCTCATAGGAGCCTGGTCACTACTCCATAGATCTTCCTATTTGATTGTCAGTGCCATCTTCGTTATTCGAGCGTGGTAGCTTCCCGTCCTTGAATGTCTAATATTAGCTCCAGGCAGCATCCTTTCACAGCGATCTTCGGTCCTCATGTGCACCGCACATTCTGACCTTCATAGCTTCAGAACAGCACATCAGCAGTTTCATATATATCTAGTTTATGCCAGGATCAATGCCGTATGATGGGAGCTCATGGGTTCTTCGACCTACTCCATGGCCTGTAGCCACGCCCCCAGCAGCCCTGTACCATTCAGCTTGTCTTCTTTCGTATATGGTGGCAGTTTGTATGTCGCGTTTGAATACCCCTCTGCTGCCCTCATTTCCGTGATTGGGTACATCCTCCGTTCATCGTCTATGTCATCAGATACTACACTTAGAGGGAGAGGGGGAGGTGCGGAAGGGTGAGACCCCTCTTCCTTCACCTCATGCTGGTTTAGCATCCACTGATGCTTCGCCACTTCCCCCTCTCCCTCCTGAAAAATGCACCACATCTCAAATATAGCAATGTGTTTGGTCAGTTTCCTCCCCTTATAAGTGCCCTGTGTGTGTGTCAATAGCGATTGATGCACGTCTTTGGGGAAACTGCCACAAGGCGGCCATGGCTTTGTTAATTTACCTTCGGTATTTTTGGACCATTCTATAATGTACTTGCATATCTTTTCTTTATAAGAGGGTAACATTTTACACAAGTGCTGAAGGGGAGTACCCCCCCACTGTTCCTTTGATACATGATAGTACCTCCTTTACCCGACCTCAAGTTGAGGATTTCGATGATCCGCTGTTCAAAAATAAATGGGTTACAAGACACCAATAGTACTTTTCCATTTCTACAAGCCTCTTCGGCTCTGCACCTTGCCAGGTGTGCTCCGCGCACTGTCCCACCTTCACAATCGCTGCTTCCTCCGGCACACTACCACAATCCTGCGTGTGCGCATTCCACGCACCGCCAATGGTTTACCTTGTCTGCCAATCCCAAGTTCACAACACTAGCTCCTCGCCCTAAAAACTCTCTGTCCTATGCACCAACCTCAGGCTGAAGTCAACAAGCTAAAATCACAATACTGGTCGTGCACACACAACATTGACCCGTTACTCCAACCCCACACAACCTCCACAGCTGTCTTCCTGCTTCTCCAGAGCAAAGTATACCAATATTCTATTGTGTTCGAAATGCACCTGTTGTGTCGCCTAACGTGTGAAACGCCTCTCTCCAGGAGACTTAAGCAGTCAACTTACCTTCCACAATCTAGGATAGCTCCAGCTAACCCTCACAGCAATAGCGTCATCTATGTCCCGAGCTAAAACTCCCAACCCACAGGAATACTTTCTTATAAAACGCTGGTCACCCAAATCCTCTTGGCTACTAAGTCCACACTACTCATCAGAACTTTTACAATGTAGACTGAATATGCCCTAACAGAGAAAAAGGACTTCTACCTCGCTCCTCTTCCCTACTCACTGCACCAATACTTTGACACTGCACAATAATATTGCACAATACCTCCCTATACTCAACACCCTCCCTCACACCCACAATTGCTGTCAGTCTAGATCAATGCTTACGTTCTGTGCTGTACTGATGGTGCTCGCCTGCCGACTCCCCCATCAAGGCGCTCGCCTCCCCGTCCTTGTCTGCCTGGACAACTCGCCGATCTCTGGCGGGGCGATTTCCAAAACAGCTCCCAACGGCCTTTGAAAAAAGGTACGCGTTTCCCGTTCTTCTCGAAAAACACGCGAGTGTCCCACAGTCTCTCAGGTCCGCGGTGAAGGGATCGGCTTAGTGCCGGGCTGGCGCAGGCAACCATCCTCTGCTACCAACTTGTTGGAGATGAACTCCCAGGTAGGTCCGGGGCTACTTGGAGTTCACAGACTCAGAACATATGGAAGGCTCAACACCTTCCCTTCCCAAAAGGAACACAGGTCCAGACGGACAGCAATTTCAAATTGCGGTTTATCACAGCCAAAACCAACAGGGATCAGTACCAGGAAAGGCAAGAATCCTGGAACATCTCAGTGAGCTCTGGCTCGCAGGCCAGTTTTGATGCGACATTGCATCATGAGAACGTCACAACCTGGGCCCCTCTTCAGAAAACCTATCGTCACTCGGGATTGGGTGTTGAGTGGTAGTCCACCTATAGTGGACTCTATACATGTTAGTTCACTGGCTCTCGCATGTCAGGTGGCTGGCCTGGCCCATCTCTGATTATCTAATACTATTCAATGTTGCAGTGTGAGGGTCTTACCATTGTTTATTGCCCATTGCTAGCCACCCCTAGGGTCATGAACTGTGATTGGCTAGAGCTAATCTCCCCAGGCCTGGGATCTGAAATGGTTCTCAGCTCGAGGTGAACCTTTTCAAGGAAATAAGTATAACTATGTATCTGCTTTGTAACTTGTGTGTTCCACTAAAGTCTATGGTAGTGCTCGTTCACATAATGCAACACTAGTCTCTCACTGTAACGACTTTGTTGCAAGCTTCTGTCTGGCGGCGTAAGAATGATCCTCTTTCCCAGCATCGGTTTCGATTCATCATCTAAGCTGCCAAGTCACGTGTTCAGAGACCATGTCCTGGACCTCTGGAGCCCCGAATAACTCAGATTTATTTGGATTTATTCAAACTTACTGCAGCTGGTGTTAATACCATTTAGGGAATGGAATGTCACTTGTATCTTGGTGACCTTGGCAGCCAGCCCTGTCCCGCACGGTTGCTCATCTGCTCAGTCTGAATTCAGCTCAGCTCAGGTCTTACAGAGACGTTTGTAGCCTACTGTGATTTTTCTAAGCCATAGCATGGCTTCTACAAGTTTGTGTTATTCAATAGGTCTCCATATGTTAGTAATTCATTGGTTCTGTCAGGTCCAATAGGTGCTCCTGCAGTTCCATTAGGTTAGTGGCATGTAAGCATCTGGAAGCTGGCTCAGGATATCCTGCGTCTTGTGGTTTGTGCCTTGCTGCGATTAAGCTAATGACAAAATAATAAAGCAAAGGCAGTTTGTATATTTATCCGTCCTCTAACTTATAGAACTGTTCCGCATGTGTTCTTCATGTATTCGGGTGAATGAGTGTGCCCCGATGTGCGGATGGCATGTGTGCTTCATGCCTAACGCTGCTATGTCGTGGTGTCTCTAGCGATGTCAGTAGCGTAGATTCTTGGCGCTTTAGTCTATACTGTCAATTGAAGTCTCCTTAGTTGCATCCTGAGGCTCCTTGTCCACTCTGGGTAACCTTTGCACTGTTCCTGGGCTGTATGGTAGGCGGAGTGGGTACCTCTCTGCATACTTCTCTGCAATAGGAGCACTAGGAATCGGTCCGAAATGGTATGGGCGATCGTGGTATCTTCCATTCTTCTTCCGGGCCTTGTATTTTATGGGAGGGGGAGCAAGGGTAGGATTCGACCAACCCTATTCAGTTTCTCCACAATGTAGAGGTGGGGTTAGGTTAGTGTATTCATTAAGATGGTGGGATGATGAGGGAGTGCTGCGGGGGGTCTCCCCCTGCATGGGTTTGCAGTAAAATGTGGTAAAATAAATTCAATGTAATGGGCTTCGAGGAAATATTCTCAAGAAATTATGTATGTCAGATTCTTATCAGACCAAGTCCCTGGTTAATGGTGTGTGCAGATCAGGTTACAGATGCAGGGGGGAAAAACACAAAACACATTTCAATATTATATTGCTTCTTGAAAGGTCAGATGGTTCAAGGAGAAATTTTAAACATTTAATACAAAATAGAAACTCAGCGATGGATAACGGGATTACGACGTTTTGCAAAAGCATAGAAGAAAGAAAATATAGTATCTATAAAGGAGTCAAAAGAAGGTAAAGAATAATCATTGGTGGTTACTAGGAGATGAAGGTTTACTACTGACTGAAAATGTGTGAAAGGGAGAAAACATTATAATTGAAACAAAGTGTCAGACATGACAGAGAAAGGTATCAAAGTGATAGAAGATGTGAGGGAAATGAATACAGGAGAGGAAAGAAAGGATGGGAGATTCCACTCATGATGACCGGAGAATGGAAACTATACTAGGCCAAAGTGTCACGTAACACCATCTTAAGCTGGGAAAGTAGCAGTCTTTCTTCCACGCTTATGGCAATCTGACTGGGCCTAGGAGCTGCTGGTAAGCAAGTGATTGGAGTGATTAGGGAATTCTGGAAGATCCAGGGAGTATCTTGGTTGCTGAGCAAACACTGGGACACCTGAAAGGCAGACAACCCAAAGAGCTACAGCTGAGTAAGGGAATCCCATGTGAGTGCACCTCAAGAATGCCCCGTGTGTTGCAGAGGCGTAGCCACGATCGTCTTGCAAGTGGGGCCTGAAACTAATGTAGTTGAGCCCACCACAGTGACTTTAAGGCTGCAAATGCCCACTCAGCACTGCTGAGTGGGCATTTATAGGGCCTCATTACGAGTCCGGCGGTAACCGAGGCGGTAAAACCACCTGGTTACCGCCAGACTCGTATTACCATTCCGCCTCCGTGACTCCCGGAATTACCGGGGCATTACAACCCAGGTGTCCCGGGAATTCCGGAGGCGGAATGGTGTTAATCCCCATCCCCATTGAGTCCCATAGGACTCAATGGGGATGGGGATCATGGAAATACCGGCACCATCTCGTGATGGTGCCGGTGTTTCCTCGTCCGCCTTCAGGCGGGCGGTGTTAAACCCGCCAGGTCAACCTGGCAGGTTTGACGCCTCCGCCTGCAGGAGTTGTGATCGCCCGGCATGGAAACAACAGTGGCGGCGGGTTTACCGCCACCGTTGTTTCCATACCGGGTGTGTTATAATGAGGCCCATAGATTTTGATTGGGCCTTGCCAGCTCTGGTCCTACCCTGCCATGCCTTTGGTGTGTTGGAAAGGCAAAGAGGAAATAGAGGGAATGCAACTCTGCGTAAACAGGGGAAAAAGTGTGCTAGAGTCATCTGCCAGATTACTTAATCTCAGGAAGGACACCATATCCCACTGGGCTTTCACTTTTCTATCAGTTGCCTGTTAGGAGCTGTAGTGTTGAATCACTTCAATTGAATAATATGGGATGAAGTAAAGCTAAAAGCAAAGCCCAGGAAGGGAGCAGGGTGTCACTCATGAAATGGAGTCATCTGGCAACTCTGCCAGAGAGTCTGCAAACAACGCTGTAAGAGAAACTTTCAGAAAAGCTGAAAGAACAACATCCATTGAGGGTAATGTTCACAGTGACTCTGACATTACACCTTTGTCAAACAGTGGGGCAGAGGAGAGACCTAGAGAAGGAGTACATTACATTACATCAAGGTAAAAAGGAAGAGTGAGGATACCTGGGAACCCAGGAGGCACACAGGGGTGAAGGCGAGCAGCATTAAGAAAGAGGGATTTAGCACAAGATCTGTGACTGAGGAGCAGAGATTCGAGGAGTAGGGGAGTAAGGAAGCATTCTAGGATGTATGCTGGGGACATGTGGTCCTAATTGCTAGCTTAAACCTAACGATAACCGATTCAAGGAAAGACTATTCAAGCTACATGCGAGTAGATGCGCTCCTAATTGCCATCATAAAATGAAACCCCTGATAGCCGTGGGGACATAGATCTATGCTAACATGAGCGATGTGTCAATGAGAGAGATTCTTACCGTCGGCACACCAGTGTCTTTCGTGGAATGTAGCACTGCCTCGAGAACATTGACTGAATGCGAGTGCACGTCCGTGAAGAAAGATGGCATCTCAGGTTGCTGTAGCAACTTCGGGAAAGAGTAGAATGATATGATCTCAAAGAGTGGGTAAGTTTCAAACATACTTTTGTTAGAAATATTACACAGTGGAATCGGCGCAAAGACGTACCCGAATGATTCTTGACTCGGGGGATCTTTGGGTGAGAATCTATATTCAAATGAGAATCGAGGACAGAACTCAAAGAAACAACTGATCCTGTAAATAGACCGCAAATTAATAAGGGCTGAAAAACACATAGGCAAAGAGACAGAATTGTAAGAGAAGAGGCAAACTCATGGAGCATTGAAACTGGAAGAGAAGCAATGCGCTGAAGCACGGAACGAGATGCCAGCTATGCAGTCCCTGGCAACGGAGGCGGAATCCTCTGTAGAGAGTTGTACCACAAGGCTGGAACGCTGCAGGAAGTTCAGCCCGCCATGATGATAGGAGAAATACAGGCAATGCCAACCCGGCTCCAACGATGCCAAATGGACCGACGGCTCCTGTGAGACATGACATATAGTAATCCAATATATGAACCTCCCGCTTACAGTAGTGATGATAGTCCAGAGGAGAGTAAGAGAAAAGAAGAGATCTATAAGATCATACAAGACAAAGGAGAAAGGAGTGAGCGGTCAAATCTGCCGACAGAAATAGATAAGTAGATTGAGAGATGGAAAGAAAAGAAGAATAAAGCTGACGAGATAGCGCTCGTGCAGATCAAACGGATGGGAGGACAGATATTACTTAAAATAGATGGGAAAAGCATCAATGAAGTTAGCTAAAGAGAAGATAAAGATGAACAAGAAAGGAAAGATAAGGAATGAGAGAAGAGATTGAAAGAAGATGAGCAGAGAAGGAAGAGCAGGGACCGAAGAGAATAGATATATCAGGAGGAGCAAGAGAAAAAAGAAGAACAGGCAGAAGAACAAAAGAAGTATGAGAATAG